>NW_024881296.1:2254278-2925098 GCF_018691265.1 Tyto alba
GGTGAACATTTCAGGGATAAAAAAATTATATCTGTGTGCAAACAATTTTTTAAAAAACAAACATGCTTCTAAATTTACACTAGGACAAATAATACAGCATAAAAATTATGTATATGATGCTAAATCTTTCACCACAAACAGAAGATGCAGTTTTTGAGCCTCAGCACACGCAATAAACATCAAGTTTATTCTACCAGGAATTTTCACAATTTACTCTTATGTGATGGAATAAGGCAGCATTGCTTTGTACACCTTGCATATCCCTACTTATCCCAAGATGCTTTATTTGCCATGAGAATGGCTGCGGCGTTATTAGACTGAAATGTATTTATCAGTATATCTTATGTCCCACTTCAGCATCAGGAAACACCCTGTGCTGATGGTCAATGGCATCTGGGGGGAAGAAGCAGAACTGCAAAGCCATGCAAAGAGGTCAACAGTATCCACGGCAGTCCTTCCCCTTCCGAAACAGAGCGAGACCCTTTTGTGGCAACAGGGGCAACATATGTAATGTTTAATTACTCTGGGCATCAGGCAATCTAGTGAGTCCTGTACAGCCATAATAGTGGCCAGTGATCCACTTACACCTACAGTTCCCACACAGGCATAGTCTTAAATTCTGGATTCACAGCACTCCCTGAGATTTCTACTTGCCTTTCACTTCACTGAAGACAGATACCTGCCACAGATTCCCTGACAAGCAACTAATATGACCTTGTAAGGGGGCCTTCTATATAAAACAGGATTATAGGAAATAGAAATATATTCCTCTAAAAGAAACAGAAGACAGAATTCCACCAAGGGACTCCAATCAAAACGCTAAAGGGGCTACTCCCCATTCCCTGCAAAAACATCCGGGCTGGGCATGAAGACACCTTCATCCCACTCACTGACACTCGCTGGGAGGGCCTCAGCCCAGTTCGAGGCAGGGCCTCAGTCGTCACCGGCAACAGGCGCGCACCTCCAGTGAGAAACGTGCCCCCTCCGGCGCTTCTGGGTGCGCTGCATGAGGCGACGCGCCCCACGGGGACGCCCGCCTCTCCGCTGACTGCGCAGGGAGGTGAGACGATGCGCCCCACTGACTGAACCTGCAGCAACCGAGGGAAGGCGGGACGAGCCCGTTCGAGGTGACTGAGAACACACAGCACCCCTAGCAAGCGATTTGACCGCCTCTCCTCTGTCGTGGGGTAGAGCACGTGGGGCACAGAACATACCGGCAGGTTTCTCCAGCCTTTTTATAGGTGTAGGGCAACACAGCAACAGACGGGGTGCAGCCGATGTGTTTTTCCTGCCCCAAACCCAAACTTCTTCACAGGATCAAGTTCTTCAGCGTGGGCAGCGACCACCTAAAATACTCCCTAGAGACTGACAAATTTCTCCTGTCTCGCTAGCAAAACCTAAGCCCAGTTAAGTACCATGCTGCCCATCTCGCCCAGTACGCATATAAGTAGGCTGGGAAAAACACTTTTCCTCTGCCCTCTTCTTCCCCCAGTGCACAGTACGAGGCAGGCCAGAATTTTTATCCTTCCACTGTAAACTATAATACCTGGTTTAAAATTATATTACAAGCCATTAATACAAACGGAGGGTTTGGGAGGATTTTATAACCCACAAGAGATGACACTCATAGGTTATGATGTCATTCAAACCACTTGATAATATACTGTACTAGCTTGCAATATTCCAAAAGCAGCTATTAAACTAAATATAGATGAGGAACATGTTGCTACAACAACACAAAATATTATGAACAGCAGTTCTCAGAAATATATGGCTTCAAACGTGAATTTTATTTATTTGTTTAGTCACATTTTTTCACACAGGGTAAAAACAACTGCTTCGGTCCTCTGAAGGTGCTTGCACTGTGGATTGAATTTAAAATCACCACAGTGAAAAAAAAATAAAAGGCCAATCAAACAGTGAGGTAAACCTAGGGGGAAAAAAAAAAAAAAAATATATATATATATATATATATATATATATATATATATATTTGATGTATGTAAACTGAAACACTCCTAGACAGAAATAAATCAGTCATGACCATTTAAGGTAATTCAGTTGTATTACCTTTCTTTTCATACAAAACTTAAGAGCAATAAAAAGAGAAAATGTAAATACTAGTTCCTACACTTTTGTAAGTCACTATTATCAAAACAGAGTGCTTTAATTATATTTAAAGTCTAAGGTATGGGCTGGGTGACAAGATTTACTGGAGGTCAATGTGAGCAATAACCATTTTTCTTGCCAATGAAAAATAATACCATCAACGGGAGTTGTTAAGAGCTATTAAAATTGCTGAATTTAAATGCTTCTATAGGATACTTAATCAGAGACGTTTGGTCATTCTGGTTCGAGGTAAATATATAAAACAGTTACCAGGATCATGATGATAATTTTGATTATTTTATATTATTATTTATATTTTAAATGGTCCTGTTTTCAGCCCTGTATTATGCAGGTGTGGATCTGAGCCAAACACATCCTTCTCCTAAAGAGCATGACGTTTGTGGGAAACAGCCCGAGAAGGCTGTGCCTTCATGCTTTCCTAGAAAGACTTCACAGAAAAAGAGAACAAGACCACTTCAAACAGTGTGTCGCAAGGAAGGAAGGAAGGATCCCTACCAAACAGAAGATGACTCCAGTGAAGTCAGACGTCCAAGTTACTGGATCAGCAGAATGAGGGTCCCTTCAGGACTAGATATAAAGCCCACAGTTGGAGTCAAGAGGAAAAATCCCCTTTTCAGCAGTGAGCTTTCCAGTAGGTGCAGAAATTCATCTTTCAAATCCAGCAAAACTTCTCCTTGGTCACATGAGTCACAGGGGATTTCAAGAGCAATATTTGACCCAGAGTCTCGAACAAGAACTATTGCCCAAGTAAGACAAGAACATGGAGAATTTAGCTGTTCTCTAAGTCACCAGAGTTTGGTTTCTTGGATTTAGTGTAGAACACAATGAAATTCACCTTCTCAGCTGAACGTGGCAGCCTGACATGAAATGGCCAAAGCAGGGCACCGTGAAGTATTTTTTTACAGTTTTGCTGAATATTCTCTCTTATAATTAGACTTTTGAACATGTTTTAATACAAATTACTTTAATACAAATGTAGTAAATACAAGGGGCCTAGCAGTTTACTACCGACTTCCTGTCAAGGCTGTCCTATATTTTGTCATGCCACGGCGTGGCAGGCATGTCCCAACCCCAAAGCAGCTGCCCAGGTTGAGCAGGGACAGAGCGAAACACTTGGTGGGTCCCTTGAGAGAAAAAGGAAACTCTAAACATCATTACTACTTCACTTAAACGTGTATATCATCAGTAGCGTTCTTCAAAGGCACTCACCGTTTGTCTAAATCTGCTTCCTGTGTCATGAGAGCAGACAGTATTTCAAATGTAGTTATTAATTGAACCCTATAAAATACACCTCTCCATATAGGAAAAATCTTCATGTGCAGACAAGCACATCATAGCTCAATACCACTAGTTTTCATCGACAAAATATTCTGGAGGCCTTCACCTTACTATTTCACCTCTGCACTGCTCAAAAGAATTAACCCTATGTACACTGTCTGCCAAAAACAAACCAAAACCACATTTTCATTTATTTTGTTCCATCTTAGTTGTAGGTGTTCAGCACAGGCTGTATGCTGGGTCTGAAAGAATTATGGCCACACAATGCTCGTGACAGCTGGAAGAAAGCACTGTGTTTGGATACAAATGACAAGTGTGGCAAGGTCCACAACGCACCTTCAAAGGGCACTAGTGTCAGTTACCTCCAAGCCTTTCCAACAGCTTCTGACAGGGCAGGGAGAAAGCACCATATTCAATCTCCTTAAAGCTAGACCGGACAAAGCGCTAGAGAATATACTGTACAGGGGAAAAAATCTGTTGGCAAGGGCAGGGATGAGATGATCTAATGCAGAAGAACTTTTCCGTCTCTGATTTTTATGATTCTCTGATATACATGGACAAATAATGGGTCTGGGGAACAATTGGATACTTTGGATTTCTGATGAAGTCCACTGCATAGAAGGGGTACATACAAACTGAAATAGGGACAAACCAACTAAAACTAATAATTTTACTGCTCCTATTTGAGTCTGGGAGGGGGTTATTTCTGAAAAGGTTCTTCCTCTTGAATTAATGCCTTTGAATATGACATTCTTGGTGGAATCAAATAGGAGAGAACCACACAGAGATCCCAATATTTGGGGTCATCATTTGGGGTCAACCTTTCCAAGCAGGCAACCAAAACACAATACATCATCATGACCCATTTGCCTTTAATAAACACCTGAAACCACAGACAGGCCTTCTCAACCGCCTGTTGGAGCAAAAGGGCCAACCCAGAGGGGCAGCTTATGGGGTGCTGGTGAAGTATGTGAGTCACCATGTTGAAGTCAGTGCAATGACTCACCTCTTTCTAAAATGGTCATAGATCTAAGTAGCTTGTTGAACTGGTGGCCATGTATGAAGGCATGGGATTTGTCAAAGCAAATGCCAAAGTTCATTGAATGATTTTGAGGATCTGACCTTTCAGTCTACTTTGCTTCAGAGTATAAGCCAGCCATTGACACCAGCCGGCCTTACACCTGACCTGAACGTGGCCTGACAGCAGCTAAAATTTTTGCTAAACACTTCATGAAGTCTACTGTGTTGCTGGAAGGTGTGGCGATACATACAAGCTAGCAATTAGCTTTTGGGGTAACTAGGTCAGTTAAATGCCACTTACTGAGTAATAAGATTTTGCACCACATATTGCTGCCTCACAAAGCTATTACTAGTGACAAGAAACCACATCATTACATGTGGTCATCTGCAAACCTCATGGAAGATCTCTACAAGGAGGAAGCTGTTGTTTAAAGAAGTATCAATGAACAAACGCTGAATAATTTCACTCCTTTTATGTACATCATGCCTTCTCTCTGCGGTTAAGAATTCTCTTATTTGCAGTATGCAAAAAGGAGTTTTGTTAGTGGCTTGTGTTTGTTGAAGGGATGTGATTAGCATACAAATAGTCAATATTCAAAGGCATTCATATTTAATTAAACTGGGAAAATAAACCAGAGCAAGACATATTTAACTACCTATTATCATCATCCTCTTCAGACATCTCTTAACTCTAAGGTTTGGACACTCGAAGCAGGTAGGGCTCCCACTCCAGGGAGGAAGGGGAGGACACTTGGCTGCCCCCACACTCCCACTTCTTCTCCATAAGCAGCACGATTGCAGACTGACACCACTAAAGCACAAGGTTGTTTCTCACAACAGAGTTTTCAGGGTGGCACACACAGAAGGAGACTGGTGAACAGATATGTGATTGAAATATCTGCCATCCTGTCCTTGGTATCACCATGAACGTTAAGTCAAGTACAAAAACAAAACCGAAAACAAAAACATGATAGAGTAGAAATACATTGCTAAACTAAGACAAAACTTTAAAAGCCTATCAAGGAACCCTTCCCAGTTACTTGGTGAAGTAAAGGAGTATTGGGATTGCTGGAATTGTTGGTGAAAATGTTTTCAAGTCCAAACAATAACTGACACAGACAAACAAAAGGAAATTTCAATTTTGTGGCCTTCCTGACTCTTTCTTCATCTTCCTTCTTAAGTATGAAATTTAGCTTTGAGATGATTCAACATATGCAGAAAAAAATATTTTAAAAATCCACTAGTCCTAATCCTTAATTACTTGATTTTATATAACACTATTTTAATGTCACAATAACTTTGCCAAACTATAGAGAATATGCTTCAAGAACTGACCTGGTTAGAAATTTCACACAGAATTTTCCTTTGCTATCTCCACTTGATATACATTGTCTTTGTGATACTTCCCCTGAAACCCTGACTAGCTGAAGCAAACTCACTGTGACAGAAGGATTTTTGAAGCTGTTATTTTAATCCTAAGGTTTACATACCTGTCAGAGGATAGCACGTTCATAGCCTTTACTATTGTTCACAGATTCTTTTTTCCAAAGTCTACACATAGGTCTCAAGGGTTCTTGCTCCTCAAGGCAAATTACCTCTGAGTGTTTAGGTTCACCTCCAGCTCTGTATTTTTAACTTTTCATATGCTCTTTATGGTTTTCTTCCTCTGTTTTCCTTATTTTCAACTCCTGACGAGGACCCTTAAAGGAAAGAAGAAAGACACTTAGATACCATGGTGATGGGTGACCTTATAAAAAAACAGATAAATATACAGGGGCATTGTAATGTTTCCTTCACACTGACTGTGCTACAGCTGGGTGAAAACATTTGTTCTACAAACAGAAGCAAGCCTTTCAAACATCACTTTGGCCCCAGTCTTGTTCCCAGTGACGTAGCTGAGCACAGGACCTGTGTCTTCATGGGCCATTCACCTCGTCAAGAACTGAAGATAAACTAGTTAATGGAGAGGTGTCAGGTGTCAATACAGCTGACTGATTGATTCTTCCAAACAATAGATGATGTGCTGCAAAGATTAGGAGCTTTGGTTTAGGCAAATTTTTGGGTGGTTTCAGGACTATAACCCCAACTCTTTACTCTTTCCAGACCTCGAACATCACGATTTCTTATCATCATCACAACACATTTCAAAGCATCTTTTGTGCTTTAGTTGGAACTGTTTTGTGACAGCAAAAAGTTTTCAGAAAACAAAGGTAGAACAGTAAGAATTTGTTTAAAAGAGGAAAAAACTATGTTTAAGTTTTATCCTATGTTTAAAAGTTTACTAGTTTAAACTATGTTAAACAAATATGTTTAAATTCAACACCAATTGTAATAATATAAGCATCTTCTGAATTCAGGCTGTTAATATGGTACAAGAACCTTCAAGATTATTTAACAATCCATGGGTCATTTCCCTCAGTTCTGCCAAGAAGCCTTTAAAAACCTTACATATACAAATAACAACTTTTTGTTCATGCAAATGAAGACGATTTTTAACAGGCAATCTTCCTCCTTCTTTTAAAGACCCCATACAAATCAGCAAAATCTGTACAAGTCATTCTTTTTCTGAGGCCAAGAACAGGATACTGCAGCTCTCAGGCTTTGGAAAACAATTTATTTGCATTGCCCACTCAGCGCCCCAGAAAGGCATTGGAGCAGCCAGAACAGGGCATCAAGAGGCACAGTTTGTGACAGCCTGGAGAAGATAAAAAGGAAGGGAGTAAAAATGCAAAAAAAAAAGAACAAGACAGAGAAGAAGCAGAAGCTGAAGGAAAAGGCCAAGCCTGTTTTCTCTGAGAAAAATCCAGGCAGTCCAATGCAGAGGGAATGCAGCAGGGCTATTCTGCAATGTCTGGAGGTAAAGAGATGAGCCAAGTAACAGCCTTGTTGAAACACAACTAGAAATTCAGCCAGAGACAGCATTGATTTTTTTTTTTTTTTCCTCTCCCTATTGCCCTGGCACAGAAGAAGATATATGTGTTTAGATCAACTCATGCCCTTATTGAGTCTTGAGCAGAGAAGGGTCTGACTCAAGCACTTTTCATGCAGTCTGCAGGATTCCCTCGCGCACTCTGGGCAGATTACTGGGATAAATTAAGACCCAGTTTCTGCCCTTAACCTAGAAGACAATTCACCCCATTGTATTAAGAGGGTTAAAAAGAAAAAAAAAAGGATCCAACAGACTTGCAACAAATCTTTCTAACCACTAGGTTAACACTGAGTGTGATGTTTGTATGACAGATCATGATGGGAGGTGACAGATTTTCAGACCTTGGCTGAGAAGTAAGATCAGTGGGAGGTAGATGATTTCTGTCAATAGGTGAGCTTCGCATAGTCAAAGGAATGATGACCTGAAGCTATGAAGGGATTTTTATTTTCTTCTATTATATCTCTGCGTGTACATGTTCAGGTATTTTTTTTTTTAATCCATCAAGTAGCAGAAATAGACAGTGGTGTTTAAAAGTGTGAATTACAAATTGCTGAAGGAGATGGACAAACTGATTATGTGGAATTTGGACAGTGGAAAAGACAACTGCCCAAGACACAGTGTTCTTCCTGACCTAGCCCTGTCCTCATCTTTCATCTCATACACACTACATCGACCCCTGCCTCCGCTCCACACGCAGTGCCAGTCTCCACCGCCCATTTGTCAAACCTTCCAACGAGCACCTTCTGTGTCATGCCAGCCCCTAGGCACTGGATGAGTTCCTTGTAAAAATCCACGTCAGTGGCTATATTATCTTGCTTTACATCTGTCCTTAAAATCAACCTATGGTGTGACTCCTGGGCAGTGCGGGACATTGGCAAAGCAGCTGGTGTGCTCAGGTGGCTGCTGAGGACACCGGCTCAGCTCTGCTGTCACCCCTCGGGGTCCCTCACTTGCTCAGTGTTCACCAACACCCACTTTTGGTCATGAGCCCATATATCTGCATCACTTCGTGGACAGCCCAGGCTGGGTGCGTGCTAGCTTTGGGGACGTTCCTCAACTACATGCTTCCCTTTACTTCAGCAGGGCAATTCCTGATTTACACACTGGTCCGGAAGAAGAAAGAGAATCATAGCTGTTACACCACCCCACTGACACCCTTGCTCTCATGCCACGGCAGACTTTTCCTCTGGAATCAGTTTGTCCTCTTCTTCTAGGCAGTCACAGCCCTGCTCTTCTCATAACACCTTCTCAGTTCAACAAATTCAATTTTAATTCAATGAGCAGAGCGCAGAAGGAGATAGGCCTGTGCATAATGTTCATTATAAGCAAAAATTAGCTTGGCCCCACAAATCTAGCATATAACGAATGACTCATCTGGAAGGCGTGGGCTCAACTGATGACACATAAAGACTAAACTGTATTAAGGTTAATGAACTTCAGGATGATGATTTACACTAAAGAGAACGTAACACTTTATGGCTGTTGAGACAACGTTCGCTCCTTTTCATTACTTTCCTGAGGACAACCTGCATTAAAAAAGAAGTCTTACACAAAGAGCTGTTGACAAGCATACAAAATGGAGCATAAATGCTACCTACTACCCGTAGCTGTACCCACGAGACCTTCGTATTTGAATATCCCCTGCTCTTTATTCACTGTAATAAGTGAAAAGTGGTCTCTTAAGCCAAAAGTGCAATTGAACTTGTGGCGATGCACCCTTTTTGTACCTGCTGCTGAAGCCAGAATGCTAGCTTCTTCTGCAGATTAAATATGCATCATTGATGTTGCTGAACTGTCCAGAAATACCGTTAAACCTTCAAAAAAAAAAAAAAAAAAAAAGTAGTGAGTGTTTAAAATTCTCTCTATAGCTGCAACATGTTCCATGAGCTAATTAATTGCTCTTGCTACTTACTGGAGGAAAGAGCCAAGAGCCATGTGTTTGTGTTATTCATGTTTCTGATATAAACATCTGATTTTGTTGTTGTTGATGAGAAAATACTTAGGAAAGGGCATCAGAGCACTTTTCAGCATGGCTGACAATATGGCTCCCTATTTGTTTGCTCTTTTACCTGCTACCTGCTGAAACCCAGCGTACATTCTGCACGGAGCTACACGAGGCCTGCCTGCTTGTATGACAAACACCGTTTCTTAAAGAATATATTTTGACTGTGCCTTCTCACACCCTTCTGTCTGTGTTTGAGAGGAGCATTAAAACAAATATATTTTACGTAGGGAATATTTCTGCAAATACTGGATTTCCGACTGCAGAAAAAAACCCCAAACCTCCACCCCACACAGATTTTATGTGCATAAGAAATAAGCACAAGTGAAACACATGCTGCCAGGCTTTCCTGGTACACGCACCATGATCGCAGCCCCCATACACCAGTTCTGATCTGCTGCTGCACTCTTCTGACATTACAACAGTCTATTTTTTCCTGGTTAGTGTTCAAGAACCGCAGTACTAATTCCTCCTGGTTGCAGTGCCAATGACTGTACTGGAACTAGTCCCTGGAATGAAGTGAATCCCATCTATTTTTTTTAAAGCATCAAAATCCTAACATTGATCTTTCAAAATATCAGCCTGGGTTTCCAGAAGATGAATAGCTATCTTCAGGCAGTGTTGGTCCAGCAGAGTATCTCTGACCTTTGGACTTACTTCTCCCACAACTGGGACAACCAAGGGCAAACACTAAGGGCAACAGCCAATGACTCAGGATGTCCTCTAGCAGCGATCTTACACTCTGTAAACAAATGACATTATTAACATGCCCAGTACAGGCTTGGTTTTGGCTTGTTCTTTCTTATTTGAATTAATTTCCAAATAAGACCACTCATGACCTTTATCTGAAGCGGCGTTATGCAAGCCAAAACTTGTGTAGGCCAGAGTCTGTATTCCAGGGTAGAAGCCACCAGGAGCTAAAAGGAAGAAAGTAGGTTTCTGCTCCAAAATAAAGTGAAACCAGGAAATGCCTTTAGACAAATAAATCACAATTTCAAGTCAAGTGCAATAAGGGAAAGGGGAGTTTCCATGGCAGAGGAAGGTATCCTCCATGAAGCTAGAAAAACTCCAGTTCTGGCTTACCCAGAGCAGGCTTCTGCCACTGCTTTTTCTGGCAACACTGAGATGCAAATGCAACAACAGTTGTAACACAAGCTGGAAAGACTCTGAAGCGCTTACTCCAAGCAGCAAATGACTGTCACAAAAATGACTGTCAGCTTAGTCAAGACTTAAATCTTTTTTGGCTTGTTTGCACTACTGTGATATCTGTTTCCTCCGTACAACAGTGAGTCATGATGAAGGGAGACTGGGAAAGACATTCTCCACAGGACATCCCACTCCCCGCTTATCCCAAATTTTTATAAAACACTGAATGTAATGATAAAAGCAAACAAACTGCACTACTAGATGAGGGCAACAGTCCATGCAAGCTAGTCTCTTGTGGCCAGAAGCAGGCTTCAAAGTGCAACTCTGATACCTCTTGACAATTTGTCCCTCTCAACCTCCAAACACCCAGCGACTGGAGGCTGGATGCAGTGCATTTCTAATGACCTTGCCGTTGCTCTTCCTGCTGTAGCATGGACTACTGCTATAAATTTGGTTATCTCTCTCTAAAATTTGATTTGTTCTCAGTTGAACAGAAGCACAGAATTTCCCAGCTGAGTTACACATTACGGGAAAAAAGTGTTCCCTTTTGGGTTTTTCAGCCTGCCGTATTTCAGTTCACTTGACTCCCCACTTCTTGTTTTGTGCTGCCTTCACATGCCTTCTTACTTGCTCCATCCTGAGAAAAAAACATTTCATCCTTTTCCATCAGCCATTAATTATTCTCCCTACTCAAACCAGAAACTACTGTAACTCTCCAGCATCCTTACAGAGCTGGAGTGCTCTCTGCTACCTATAGCAATGTAATCAGTGGGTCTGTGAAACTCCAATTTATATATTTCTGTGCAACTTATTTCTTCCGTCCTGACCAGAATCTCTGTTAGTTACACTCAGCGTTACATAGTTCCTTTTCTCATCCCAATATTTAGATGCTCAACTAGACTGTAGTTGAAAATGCACGATTTTCATGGGAAAAATCCTCTTCAATTTCTAAAAGGGCTCAGTGATAGGTATTTCTCAGACACTCTGTTGACTAGCCCTCTTTAAACAGAAATACCACAACATTTCAAAAGCATTTCTAGATGTCTGATCTTCCAAATGCTGATGAGCACGTCCATAGGTATTTTATTGGAACAGACACAGGATCTGGCAGGATCAAGCCCTGAATGGACAGGGAAGAAAGAGAAGCCCACAGAAGGAATCACAGAATAATTATAAAGCATCATTTTAAAAATGTTTTTTCTTTGAGGACTATGTTATTCTTAAATATGAGAAAACAGTTATGTAGAAAATAGACATCTAGCAACAAATGATAAAAGTTAATTTTTCCCCACTTGATTCTGGCATTATCTGGTTCTTTGCTGATAGAGTGTTTTGCTCCACAGGAGAACAAAGGAATGCCTGAAAAAAAAAGGAAATACTTAAATTACAGTCTGTGTGTGATACTTTCTGCCCACATGCGTCACTGAAACAGTGTAACAGGGCACAGTCTAACAGGACTCAAGCAGTGATAGACACTTGAATTGAATGGTAGATGGAATAAAATGAAACCTTAGAGGCAGGACATAAACCATGGGAGGTTTGGTTGAGTTAAGCAGATCTGTCCTCATGGCTAACGTCAGGAGGAGCAGAGCTCTGGAAGCCTCCATTTGGGGGGTTTGGTCCATGCTCTGCCTGGGGTTCTTCTCAGAGCACCTGCAGACCTTGCTGGTCTGGTGCGATGGTGCTCAGAGTTTCCTGAAAGCAGGCCAGAGGTGTTCATGTGTGAACCCTGAATTAGTGAATCAGGTTCTGTAATGTTATTTTAACCAAAAGACGATGCAAGGCTGAGGTATGTGCTTGTGGGAGGAAAAGGGGGGTGGCGTGGGGGGAGAAGAGAGAGAAAGAAAAAAAATAACTATTTTAACTAGAATCCCTGTCTGTACCTTTTCACTTAGTAACTTAAATACACAGATGACTATAGCTGAGGGATATTAAATGTGAATCCTGCACAGTACATTTTTAGGAGATATAAAAATCCGACGTACTGTAAAATTTATAGCTTCCTCTCCCTCCCCAAAAAAGGAAAAGAAAAAAATCTACTGGTAGAACATATAAATTTTTCTGAGGCTCTAAAAGGTGTCATAAAACCTCCCTGCCACAGATACAGTTGGTGTTCCAGTAAGTATTTCTATAACGCAGATTTGTAATAATTTGGGTTCTGTACATTGGGTGGTAATACTGCGGTGCTTTAGGCAATATGCCTATAATGTCCAACACAACAGAATGCCTGTTGGGTCTCATTTCATGTATATAAATTATATATAATCTGAACAAACACGAATGGTGGGACCCATATATAAACAGTCTTAATATTTCAACACCTACATTTCTTTATGAACCTGGGTGGTTAGAAAGGTGGTTGCAAATGATTATTTCTTTACCAAGTTCACATGGAGTAGTTTGTTCAGTTTAATAATAGTCTATCTTGTTCAAGCTGAACAAACTGGTCCCTGTGGGGGAAAAAAAAAGGGGGGGGGGAGTAATAAATCAATAGCTCAGATGTAATCTTAGGTGTCTAGAATGCAGAGAGGGATTTTGGAGCATAATGGCACTGGTTGTCTATTGTCATTCAGACATGAGCTGCATCAGAAAAGGGCTTGTGAGAACCTGATAAGAGTTGGTCAAAAGTGGGCCATAAATCAAATGCAGGAAGTATTCTGCTGATTTCACACACACGCTCACTGGAGGGAAGGAAAAAAAAAAAAAAAAAAAAAGATAGAAAAGAAAAGGTGATAGATCTGCAATTTACTGCTTATCACATCTGCTAGAAGTTTCATAATACAAAAGCCTGACCTTCAATGAATAAACACCCTAGTTGACTACCTGTTTCTGCCTAGCAAATATGGCACTCAAGTCTCCTAAAGCTCAGAAATGCAGCTATGAAAATTATGTGACATCTTCAGATTTAACAAGCTTCCTTTTGTTGCTAGCAGTTGAGTAGCTGTCACTTTAGTTACTAGTAGCCACTTTAACTTCAGATGCACAGTATTTATTGAAAGGAACTAGATACTTACTCAAAGACACTAATAGCCTATGGGGAAAAAATAGTTCATAGCACAAGGATTATGGAAAGAGCAATGTGCACAGCCCTTTTACTTACATTTACGCTCTGCTTCTGCCTAAAGAGAACAGAAGAACTAGCAGTAACAATACATTGATTAGAGAGAGGTGTCCATGCTGCAATACAGGTTCCTCCGCTGGGATTCAAAACACATCAACATCCACAGGTGAATGCTGCTACTCATTTACTTCTACCCTTTATAAGGGTCATTTGTCAATTTTAACCTTGATTCGGACTCATATTTCAAAGCTCTTGCAATCGCCACTTCTTTAAATGTTGCATATACATTATTTCAAGATCAAACACTTTAAACTATTTTTCCAATTTTCACATGATTGCTAGATCAATGCAATTCTTATCAGTCATTTAATCTGTTTTCAGTTATACCTTCCTAAGGACTTACTGCAGATAACACCTATCACTCATGTTAAGGTCCTATATTTTGAACAAATTGGGAGGGACTGAATTACTGTATTACAGGAAGGATCCTAATAATGTGAGCTGGCAAGCTACCCCTTAGGAGCTCCACAAGCCTCACAAATGTTAGCCCATAGGAGACAAATCCATTCTCCACCCCAGTATCATATAAAGGGAAAAAGAATATCAGATTAAAACAAAGCTCCCAAATTAACAGAAGCCTCTCCCAAGGTGCTCACACTTTATCTTGCTTGCACTGGTCTGTCAGATTCCCCGTCCCTTAGAGTAAAGGTTGTCTTGGCTTGAGACACTTTCTGCAGCACAGGGTCAATCACTGCTTGAGAATAATGAACTGAACACTAAAAAGATGGTGCACTGTAGTTTGAAATGTTTATTGCCTCGATTTTGTTACGGCCACTTTATTGTTTGCTGGAAGAAATCTGTCCTTGCAGGTTCAGGGTCCAAGCAGTCAGTGCACAGGGTAAACACAGAAAGAGGGAAACTGTGGGACCTCTGGTAGATGGCTCATGTGGGGACCCTTTGCAAGTCAAACTACCCATACTATATAACCAGTACAGGGCATGCATAAGATGGTTCCTGCACAGCAATTTTTCCCTCAGCAGACTTTACTTCCCTCTGATACCCGACAGAAAAAAGCTTTTCTTTTCCTTGCTCAGCTGAAGTGACTTTGCTATATTATCATGTCTAACAGCAGCTGTTAGTGAGAAGACAAGAAGGTTACTAGCCTACATAAGACCCATTCCTCACAACCTGGAAGTAGAATTAATGAAAACATCTTGTATTTTGATCCCAGTGCAAGTTCTCTGCATGCTTGCTGGTCTACTTGCCACTGCGGTGCAGGCTTCGCTGTCGGAGAGGACAACGGTTATCAATCACGTCAGAGCACTTTAACAAGGCAAGCAAGCTACAAACACCTCACAGAATTTATGTCACTAGGGAAGAGTCATTAATTTGGATTTCCAGCTTCCTGCTCAGGCAAAATTAAAAACCAAAATACTGAATATAGAGTCGTTTGATTTAACGCACACAAATAGGTAACTGAGTATATATCTGCTGACCTTCCCTAAGAGGAAGGGCATAAATATTCCATCTTGGTTTTACAAACCAAACAAACTCTTATAATAAGAAAAAAACAATTTAATTATTTTATATATATATATATATATTTGTCCACCTTGGTTTGCTAGGAGACAGATTGATTCCTTTGTTAAAAATTATGCTTGGAAGGCGGAAAGGACTTTAATTTGTATAAAGTGCATTCCAGGAATTAACATTCTCCCTGTTTGAAGAAGAAAAAAAACCTGTGCCATTGGATTTGATTGGTACTGAAAGAAAAAGGCTGTAGGGTTATTTTGATTTGGGTTTTTTGGGAGGGTGGGGTGTTAATCAAGGTTGCTGGTGGGGGAGTGGGTGGATATTAGATTTTGCAGTGCTTTACCATGCATGCGTGCACCCTTGTTTGGTTTTGTGTTCTCCATGTACACGGATGCACGCTAATAGGTCTACATCTTTATTCTGATAGCCTAGTGCTAGCAATATCAAGACTTCGCTAGTATCACTCTAACACTCCTAATTGCACCTAAAAATTAGCAAATCAAGTCATTCTGTTCCATGCACAGGCTGTAAATTCCTACCCTTACCAAATACAAAATATCTACTCCCAAACCTCTTAAGTCTTACATTATTCCAAACACAGACCTTCCCCAGCAGCTTCCTCTTCTGTCTCCAACATCCCCACCCTTCTCCCTCTCCTCAGGGTGTAGTATCTCAGCTGAACACTCTCAGGACAACTCCACAGGCCTACTCCTTTGTCCTTCTGGACCAGCTTCAGTGAGGTTTGGCCTACCTTTCTTGTTCTACTAAGCTTGCCTTCAGAAAGTTACCCAGAAAAATGCAGGGCCTCCTATACAGGACTGCTCAAGGACTTCACCTATTTTCAAGCCCCAGCAGTCAGAGGGACTGGCTGAAAAATTCCCTTCCCAAAACAACCATGATACGTTAATCTTAACGATTCCCTTGCAACTTCAGCTGGGGTCCCTTTTTCGCTAGAACAAGATCTTGACTGCATTTTACTATTCAGCAGCTTGCACTGAATTAAAAGAAAATAAAAATCTACAAACCATATGGAGGAAACATGGATTAATCGGTGTAGGAAGCTCACGTTATGCATACGTGCTTATTAGAAAAAGGCCAAATTAGAAACACTGCTTAGCTGAAACAGCTGACTCATGTTGCTACAGACTGAATCAAGTCAAAAGTACTTTGGTGCTAATGGAAGTATGTCATTCTCCCAGTCCTAAGCCAAGAAATATTTCTGTATTATCACAAGCTTGTGTCCTGCATAAAACCTTAGTTGAAAGCTAATTGCTCTGGATCTCTCCAAGGCTTTGGGTTGGCCCGGCAATCCCACCTTATAGAAATTCAACAGATGTCCCTATACAGAGCTGTCTTGGCTCATGCTATGCCCTTACATCTGAGAGTCCACTTTGAGGCAAAATAAGGAGAAAGAGTGATCTAGAGGTGGAATGACTGTGAAATGCGGAGCAGCTCACAGAAGGGAGCTTAAAGAGAGCTCTTCCCAGGAGGAAGAAGAGGATAATTAGGGTTTAGTGAGAGTCATTCTCTTCGTTTTCAACACAACTCATAAGGGATATGTCTTGATTACCAAATAAAAGAGGATAATGCATTGCTGAGAGACTGTACTGTGCAAATATTCATTTGAAAATGTTTACACTACAAATTTAGCTCATTTCCTGCAAATCTATGCACAGATGGTAACTTCCTCAGATTCAAAACTGGTTGAGAAGAGGGGGAAAATGCTCACAGAAATGCTAGCAAATTCAAAGGGATGATCTCTACCTAGCAGCAGCCCAAATATTTTGTTTTCTGAATCCCCTTTTCTCCTTTTTCTCCAGCTTTCATTCTGTAAAATGGTAACTGCCCTTACACACTTCAAGGTTTCATAATGGTCAAGCAAAAATACAAGCAAATGCAAAATGTTTTATAGCAAAAGATACTAAAGAAAATTTTACACATAAAGAAGTTATTAAAAATAGAACATTTTTGTCTTAATTCTAATAACTAAAATCTGTTTCTAATTATATATTATTTCAATTAGTTACAAATGCCAACCAAAGTCATCCAGCAGTCTCAGTTACACCTAGTATTTTTCCTCTATCTCATCTTAAACTCCGAGTCAGTGGTGAGATGTGCATGGGAAATGTAAACTGTTGGATAGGTTTCCTGGCAAAGTCAGCCATATACTGTAAACAGACTACTCTTACCCAATTACTAATTTAAAACTAATTTGTTTATGTTTTAATTCTTCTGCAATTTATTCTTCCTGTAGAACAAATAAGATCTGATCATGTAGTTAACAGCTATAGCCTAAAACGCACACAGAAATGATGCAGAGGTCACACTTGCTTCACCAACCCTAAGCGCTATTCCCCTTTCTCTGTCCAAATTAGTAGATTAATAAAAATAAAAATCATTCTAACATTTAGTGTAAATAACAGAGCTATTTTCTGTCTGGACAACCGCTTCCTGAGAGTGCAGGTGCAGGACATACTTTCAAGCTTTTCTTCATGACAATAAGACTTTTGCAGACAGTATTGAAGGTTATAGCTACACAGAGGAAACATGACTCCAGCGGATGAGAATTCAGAGCTAACATCAGGGGAGCTGCCAACAACGCTGACAGTAAAACTTAGTTCTGGTATATTTTAACTCCAATCATTTGAATTTCTTCAATGTCCATGAATAAAAAGTGAAGTGTACGGCAGAGAGCAGACTAAGAAAGAGCATCAGCGTGGTAGACAAGGTATAGTCGCAGCCAGAAAAGGGCCTTTTCCGAGCTAATGAACTGTACTTTCCACTCTGAACTCCTTAACTATCCCATGCTCATTTCAGGTCCTCAACTGAAAGCACACTGAAGTAAAAAATATCATTGCTGATTTAGGACAATCAGCCTTACCTGCAGGACAATGTGCTTTGGAGGTCTATACCATAAGGCTTTGAAAGTCCTCTTGAAGACTTCAAGGAATAAAATCTGTGCAGCAAGACTTTACTTGAGCAGCAGCCCTGATTTCCACCCTGTAAAACATTTCACAGCTTGTCTCATTATAGCATTTGTAAAAACACTGTCTGAGAGCAGTGGTGCATAAATGAATTATTTAAGTTTTGCAGCAAATCACCCTGATCTTGTGTGCAGCTTCTTAATGCACTCTAAGTGAGCCCTAGGAGGCAAATCATAGCAGACAAGGGGTGTAATGTAAACCAAGTTTTATTAGCCACGAAAAGCCACACTACAACATTTATTAAGTATCAAAGACAGTGCATTTAAATAAGTTTGATTTGGTAAATTATAGCCAACATTGCATCTATCTTCCTAGTTCCAAAGGCGCTTTTTTAAAAAAAAACCAACAACATCAAAACCAAAAATAGCTGTTTATTTTCTTGTCAGTTCTGATAATATATCAGGTCCTCTCTATTTTGCAAATAGTAATTTTCAACAAATTACCATATGCCACAAACAGTCTGCAGCTCTCTAGCCTTAATACTTTGCAGAAAAGCAAAAGTGCATTAGTATGTTATCATCCACTCCTTATCAGCACAAGCTCCGTGGTCCCTGCTGCCCTTAGCAGCCTGGGAAACACACACCACCCACAGCTCCCTGCTTTGCCCTCAATAAACAGGCCCGAACACCCTGCTAATATTTTCCTATTTTAGGCAGCTGCCTCTCGTACTGCCAACACAGAGCAGACCTTCAAAACCAAAGCTATTTCTGCCAGAGCTCCATTTTCAATATGGTACGAAATTTAAAAGGCAGCTTAGCAAAGCCTTCTTCCATACTTCTGCCCTTTTCTTACCTCATTAATTGAATCTCAGGAAAAACCTAAGCACTGCCTCACATGACATACGTTTATGACACAAATCATCTTTTATCTTTGACCAAGGAGATGAGTCCAAGTCCAGACAGACAATAACAATAAAAAGAAATTAAATATACCAAAGTACTCAATGGGCAGACACGCACTGATAAAAATTTAATGCTCTGATAGCGCAATTTGGGTATTTGTAAAATGCAGCTGGTTTTCCTTTGTGTGAGCACCTCCCTTACTCTTTCCAGCTTTGGTCTGCTATTAAAAAAAAAAATAAATAAAAAAATTGGTAACTTCTTCATGTACCCTGAATGCTGAAGGAAGAAGTAGTGCTTAAAACTATCCCTCCAAAGCCACATAGGCTTGTAGCAATGATGTCAAAATCCCCCATCCTTCCCATCACAGGAGAGAGCACAGTTGGTGCGTCAGGAGTGCATCAGGACTCCATTGTGTGGGATACGACGGTGGTATTAAAAAAAAAAAAAAACAAAACAACAAAAAAGCCAAACCAACAACAACCAAAAAAAAAAAAAAAAAACAAAAACCCAAACAAAACAACAACAAAAAACAAAAACAATCAAAAATACAAAACAAAAAACAAAACAAAACAAAAACCCAAAACAAA
The DNA here is from genome assembly GCF_018691265.1 of Tyto alba. Taxonomy (NCBI): domain Eukaryota; kingdom Metazoa; phylum Chordata; class Aves; order Strigiformes; family Tytonidae; genus Tyto; species Tyto alba. Next base: position 2,273,791 of record NW_024881296.1, read on the forward strand.
ACAAAAACCAACACACTCACCCCCCCAAAAAAAAGACCCAAACAAGTCACCAGAACAAGGAAAGATTTGTCTCTGCCACTCTAAAAAGTTATAGAAGCTTAGTACTACCACTCACTCTCCAGACTACTGAATCGTGGTTCCCCTTTTCAGAAATCACTTGTTTTATTTTCTTCTACATTACTGAGAAAGCAGACAGCTGAAGTCTGGTGCCTGAGGAATACAGGAAAAACTAGCAGTGTTAGGCATGGGGTCCCAGTTAGCCCAGAATCACGTGCTGACTCTCACTGAATTTTCTAGACAGCGGGACATGGAGCCTCCTCTAGGTGAGCAGAAATACGTTTGTGTAACTAGAAGGCTCTTCCCTCCCATTGGTTTAGTTGAGCAACTCTCACTGAGTAAGCTCGGAGCTCCAGAGCTGACTCCTACTTGCCATCCCAGCTCTTTCTGCCCTCACCAGGGTTTAGCAGCAGAAACAACCATGATGGTTCTTTCAATAAATGTGCCAGAATTTAGCCTGAAATTCTACAACGTTTTTTTTTTTCCTTTTCCTTCTCCCTTCCTTCTCTTACTAGAAGAATCCATTACATTACTTTCATTTTTTTTTGTGAAGGCCTTTCTATGAGTGGATGCATAAACAGGATGATCAGATTGATACTTTTAAACCGAAAAAAGCAATAATCTTTTTTCTAACTGGTAACTTCCTACCATTTTTCTCCTTAGGCATTTACATTTTTCAAAGCAAAAGAGAAAAACTCTTTATACTTTTTAATTGATTTGCCTTTTTTTCCACCTTGCCTTAAAAAAAAAAAAATTACCCAGTTGTGAAACAAGGTAACACTTTTTGCAGAAAATATCAACTATTTATATGTGATTTTGAATTTATTACATCTGGAAATGGGTCCACTAGACAAAGTTTTATTAAAATTACACAGTACACAGTAAAAGTAGCAGATAAGTAGGCCTTCTCCGCAGCAGGACACAACAGATGTTTCAGAGGAATGGGCGAGTTTCACTTACAGTCCAGATGTGTAATATATACAGAGAGAGCAATGGGAACCCAAAGGAAAAATGATGCCACTTATAGCCGTCCATGAAGAGATTATTTTCCTACAGAAAGGAGCAATCAAACAGTTGTCCAACTACTTAAAACAAGAGATGTTCATCTTTCAGCCATTCAGATTTGAAGAGGTGCTGCTGAAACTGGCCTGGGAATCCAACAGCTTTACAGGGCATATTGGCCAGAGCAGAATTTGCTTTCCACTATAAAACAAGCTATTGCTTTCCATACCTCAGCACCACCAGAAAAAGTAAACCAAACGAGCCACACCACTGCTGATGCATGGAGACAACATATAACTACAGAAAATGCCATTTTCCCCATCTGGGTTTTCTATTCCTTTGCAGTTTTATTCTTACTCCCTATATCAAGAACTATTCCTATCAAATAAAAACAAGGGGTACAATATTTAATGCTGAAATATTTAATATTTCAAAGTTCAGAAAAGTTCATTACTAAAGGAAAGTATAAACAAAGAGATGATAAAACGGTCATCATAAAACATGGTAATACTCCCTCCAATGGCATAACTTGCTGTTGTAATTAACTAGTAATACATTCCTCCCATGCTTCACAGTGAGTTTTATTGCCTTAATATATAACTGCAGCTCTTTAGCAGAATCAGCATAACTCAATCATAATTTTCCTTTTCCACCTAGTATGACCAAGATTCGTTTCTACACAGAAGTATTTTTAGTTCCCATTTTACAAATCCACCCCGCTTTGATCAGTTATCAAGAGACTATCCAAATTATACCACCATGTTCAAGACTTAACTGCTGTGTCATTTATTGTGCATGCTTCCCGATAGACAGCCTTGATAGTGCATTGAGTCAATAGATATATTTAATTTTGATAGTTAAGTCTGTGTTATGTCTTCTCAGCGACTATTAGACTGCACCAAAGCTATGTTTTATACGCAATTTTACAAGCCTCTCCCTTTCTCCACTGTTGTTGTTTGTAGAAAATCTGATAACTGGTATTGATTGACAGTTTTTCTAAGTGAGCATGAGTAATCACGTCAGATTGAGTTACACTTTCTAAATGTTCCTAAAAATATCCTATTATCCTGATTATTGATCAAAGGAACGTGTTTGGTTTATAAATTTAAGTTTCTGTAACAGAGACTGTTTCAGGAGAGCCCACCATCAGCAACTTCACGGCCCTTGGTTAAGGTTGTTTTGAATATTCATATTATGTTTTTTTCCCTGAAAGAAAATACATGTTACTTAACTCTTTAGGCAAATTTAATTTCTTGAAGTGCAAGTCAGTTCCCGGTGAAATTCTTCTTAGGGAGAAAGGAAAGTCAGGTCTGGAAAGCTAAACTGCTTCAAGTCATGTTCCTAGTGATTTTAGTAGCCTTAGTTTTCCAGTGCTCAGCTGGAAGACATCTCAGAAGGCCAGTAAATAGTCACTCCAGTAAGTTTTTGAAAACCATCTCCTTTAACATGTTTTCCACTAAACTCCTAAAACTCAGAGCAGCAAAATTAACTAGTCACAAGTGAAAATTACGGGGGAACATCCTGCAAACTTGCTTAATTTTACCAGAAATAACGCTGGGTAAGTGTTGGTAAGATCTGGACTTAGCCTCAAAACTGGCTGCATTTTATAAATACCCAAGCCTCAAAATGCATAACTATTGGGGATGCTGGCCTTCCATTGGACTACTGAGGAACTTAATCTCTTCGAGTTATCCCAAATGAAATCAGTTTGACCCTGTACATACACAGTGATCCTTTTTGGTGTGGTCTTACACACATGCCAAAGTCAGAATTTTAGCTGTCTGCTGTTTCTGCAAGCACAGGAAATACTCACAGCAACCATAAAGCTTTCCATTTTAAAACACTGCTTTCAGACAATTACAATCACTTGGAAAGAAATTCTTCAAATTGGGAGTTTTGTTTTAAATTCAGATTTGGGGGAGCTGGTGTTTTGATTTGGGGGTTTGTTGGTTTTATTTGTATCCAGAAGAATGTTGAGGTGGAAGCTGGGAAGTATGTGAACTGGCTGGATGACCACACCAAGTAAAAATTCATAAGAACTGGGGCTATACACATCTCAAAATAAATGCACAGCTCTCCACATTACTTTGTTTTTCTCATGCTTAAAAATACTCTTCCAACCACTTAACTGTTTCATGCTTTGAAATAAAAGCTTGAAATTTGTCAGCAGCTGCTCTGGCATCAGATAAATGCCTTTTGGTACTTCATAAAAAGTTACCTAAAGTTGGTCAACTTATAAGCCTTTAGGGAAAAATAATAAAATCGGTTCACACTTAATCAGAAAATATTTCTTTGACTTCAGCAGCTAAATTCTCTCCTGGCTGCATCTGCAGTGGGTTGGCTTCTGTCTGAAGCTGCAGAGACAAAGCAGGGCTTTCCTTAAAATTTCTTCTTCAGGTGCCAGGCAGGGAAGTGAGAAAAGGAAAACGTCTCCTGCGATCTCAAGGGTCATCTCCTCACCATTCCCATCATACCAGCTACATACACTTCAACTTCTTCGCCACTGAACAAGAGTCCCATAAATAACAGTCACTTTCGCTATGTAATCCTGATTTATTCTCAGAGAGTCTATGTTGTACCCTGAATCCAGCCAGTATGGAAGAAATATTATGACTCTAAGAGAGGATCACAGAGCAGACATGCTAGAAAAGCTAAATTACCTTTGCCATATTGGCAAAGGTACCATATTTGATAAAATTTTTGACATCTAGCTTTAGAAATACTTTAAGACAGTGTAAAATGGCTATGTAACTGTGTAGTTGCACATCTTTAAGAACATTCATCAAACTTCATTCAGACAGCACAATTTTAGTTTTTTTTTTTTTTAATCATTGCCCCATATTCAGCTTTCCATTTCAAAAGTTCTCACTAGCTAAACTCTGCTCTTATTTCAGCATTTAAAATTTCCACTGACTTTGGGGGAAGAAGACTTATGTCAGTGATGCATATTCTCAAAAACCCACCGCCAATACAGTGAACGGCTGTAGTGCTAGAAATATTACAAATGGAATATTTTACTAACGTTGGTAGTGCCAATACAATCTGCTTCAGCTTATATTGCCATGCCATAAATATATTGTTGGATAATGAGAACTGCCTGGTATAGGAAATGCCATTAAACAGGCTATTTTTGTCACTCAGTTTGCCCAAAGTAAACAAGAGGATGCTCAGCCCAGCTTAGAGCTTCATGAATCACTGTGCTAATTTAAAAAAAATCTGTGAAAAACTGGTACTACAGATATTTCTGAATGTACAAGTCCTCAAATTAATATTTTGAAATATTTATGTTTATTTAAATTCATATTTTAAAGTATTTAAATAAATTTAATAGTAAATACTAAAATGCTAACATTTTATTATATTTCATTTAGAAAAGTCTATTATTAACATAGGAATACACTCTGAAAGGTCCAAAGATAGACTAATAAGGCCATCCTTCTCCAATTTATATCCATCAATGTTTGAGCAACTGTATAGAAAAAAACTTTTCATAATGCATGCAACACAATTTATATATCAGTAGTTGGATGGATTAACACATATCAGAAAGTGTTAAGGTATAAATACTTGCAGGCTTATTCACGTCCCTAAAAACTTAAGGATAAGGCTCTAGTTCTTTTGCAAAGCAAAAAAATGAAACCTTTCTATTAAAAAAAAACCCCAACAACTTGTCGATGAGTTAACCACATTTCAGAAAAATCTCATCTAATAATGCCAAGTCCTTTTACAGAAACAGTATTTGGAGGCATTAGTAAGTATTTCAGGAAAGAATTTCATGAACGGCCTTAATAAAAATGAAAGAGAGCAACACACTTCCCCAATTATACAACTCTTACTGTTCTAATTCTGTCCTCTCTTTAAGTAGTGAGGTTTTTTTCCTCACCTTTTTTATAAAGGTAGTATTTCAAAGAGTAATTGGGATAAGTATTGGGCTGTTTTACCTCCTATTTTACAATACTGCACAGTGACTTGTCTACGTGTGCAGTCACCCGCAGGTTTAAGTCTTACTGGAATGTCAGCCCAATGTGTAAAACCTGCTGCCCCCATCCCCTCCCCTGTGTGTTCCCTGACCTTTTTGAGCCACACTGAAAATACAAGGATGACGGACTATGGCTAATAATTTGGGATTTTTTTAAACCTACAAGGAGAGGATGTGCAGGAAGGCTGCAGTTAGTTTTTAGAGTCTGGTTTATTACATTTTTGTGAAGCTTAGTTCATTAATACGATTCTTCCTAGGAAAGTTCTTCAAGTAACTTGTTCACAGTGCTGCGAGGAAGGAAAGGAGAGATGGAGAGAAGATTAAAAATGAAAATGCTTAAGAACTATCACAGAAAATTATTGTCAAATAGACGTGAAAAAATTCTCTTGGCAATTTTCATAAGGGTTTCAGTGTAACTTTTTATATATCTAACAATATTATTCTTATTCAAAGAAAAGGGAAAGGGGATTTTCTTTTACATGTATTTTTTCTAGTAATACATTATTTGGCAATAATTCTTCCGTTGTTGCTCTAAATATATTGATGCTTCTATATTCCACATGCTAATGGTGACTAAATTACAGGTGCAAACCCCCCAAAATTATTACTTTTTTGGTGTGACTTCACCTGGAATGAAGACAAAGCTGTCTTTGGACCAAGAAGAAAGTGTGACCTCATGATTTCCTGGTGTTGGGAACTGCTAGCCAGCCTTGACTGTCAGCCACACCTATGCCAACTCATGCAATTCAAATTAAGCAAATTGAATTATTCCAGATATACATCACTATAACTAAAAGGAGAAGATGGCCTTTCAATGGCTTTTACAGGCTTCATTGGAACATGGATTTGTCATGTTTACAGGAATCTGACGTTTTTATGGCTAAAGAATAGGAATAACGAGGAACAAAAGGTATATAAGGGCAGTCAGAGTCATATTTATGCTTCAAATATGTAGGGGTTTATCTTTTTCTTCTTTTTTCCTTTTCAAATCCTTAACCTCACACTACATGCAGAATTAAAACAGCACAAGCCCCATTATAATCATGGTATTCATGTTCTAGGCTAGCAGGAAAATGGTGAAAAATCCAAATATGCCTTGAAAAATCCCCTAAAATTGTCCAAGATGTGAAACCCACAAGACATAGGCCACAGATGCATGCTGGCAATTTAAATTACTCTCAGGAAAACAGCGCTAATAGATCCTGGGCATACAAATATATTTTCATTAGTTAGATTGCAAAAGATCAAGGTTGATAAAAGTCATCTCATTTTCTCCTTAAAGAAACTTCAAGTTTCTTCACGAAAAATTAACTTCAGATTTAACATTCACTGGAAAGCAGACTTCTAAAGGTATGAAGGACAGATCAGAATGAGTGATTTAGTGTCACACACTACAAGTCTGTAACCTCTGTGACTCTTTTAAAGAAGAGGAAGAAAACCAATTTTTGCCAGGAGTGATAACTCCCCAAATTATGTGTCTGGTAGCCCCTGCTTGTAATTAGACTGGAACCCAGGCAAGAATTGTCATGCAAAAGTGACAAAGCAAAACTGAAAACTCTCACACACACTCTTTTAGAAGAAAAGTTTCTCAATTAAATTTACCCCCTGTAGATTAAACTCAACACTTGGAGAAGTTTCAGCCTGTGTCTTAACCAGAAGTATTTTCAACCTTCATTTGCCTTGCTTGCCATTTGCGAGAGAAGGATCTATCCTTACAAGTAGAAACAGACTATGAGACAGGTCACGCTTACAATTAGCTTGCTAAGAATAAATGGCTTGTCGAGAAGACCCGCACAATATACTAAAGTTCTTTGGATGGAGTTGAATTCCATCCCTAGCAAGATTACTTTCCGTTTTGAGCACCGGAGCCATATTAAATACAATTAGCTTCACTGTAACTCAGTGGAACTTGTTATGACCCATTATCACTGAGGCCAGGGTCCTGGCTGGAATCAAAGAACAACGGGGGATTTATATGGTTATGGAGACCATCTATAATTACATTAGACAGGATTTAAAAACCCACACATGTTTTAAAGAACATAAATCTCCAGGTTTTAAGGCATAAGTCGTCTTTTCTATTAGAAGTTGGGAAGAAAGTTTCATTCTGAGTAGGTTATTCCACAGTGGTGGTAGGGAGAAAGGCTCTTCACCATCTCTAACCATGGAACACTGCCTCATCGAACCAACCGTGATCTTACAGGCCACCTCTGCAGGCTCTAAATAGAAATGGACCTCTCCAAACAGCAATACATTCCCCACACTGGGCTGAGTTGCCCAGCAGAGGTACTTCTTTCTCCTACTGATACACGATGGACTCTAGATAATGAGGTTTTACCTCACCTAGAAGCAGGCAAGCCAAATCCCACCACTGTGTACTTTTTGCCTTCCTAAACCTGAAGCATCTGATGTTTAACACTGCTGCCTCAACCACTGTACTTACACATTGGGGCAATTTCTCTCTTATCTCAACCTGACTTACACAACTTCAGGGGTTCAAGCAGCTCTCTTTTTAGACAACTAATAAAAATTAATGATCACAGCAATAATTTTAATCAGTGTTAATATTGCAAACATATAAAATTTACCTTCTTAGTTTGAAGCTGAAGCTAGACAAATTAAAAACCAAACAAGGCATGACTTCTAAATGATCAGGACAAATCAAAATTTCTGAAGGTTGTAGCAGGTCCTCAAATATTGCATTCCTATTGCTGCTAGCTGCCATTCTTCAGACTGAAACCTCAGCTCAGTGCAAGTCATTGGGCGTTTCAAATTAATTATTGGCTGAGACTCTTACACCCGGTGTTAGGCAGTAGGACAAACTAGATGATGATAATGGCCTCACAATCTCCAAGATACCAGTTCTCCAAAAGCACGAAGAGGTCAAAATTGCTATCCCTGCTTCTTGCTCCCACTTACAGAATTTCACCCTGAAAGGATGTATGTGTGAGCAGAAGATGGGTCAAAAGGGAGAGGAGAAAGAAGGTAAGAAAAGGGGGCCACATACCCAGCCAACCCTTTAGTGTGCTGTGCAACGGGCAGATGCACACTCAGAGAACTGCAGGGATGCCAAAAGGAAGGAGAGAGACTCCACAGGGTCTCTCGAGTAAATCCATGCCTGAGTTTCACCACAGCAACTGTAGGGAGAGCATGGCCTAATTCTTTCCACAGTCAATATGTGCACAGGTGTGCTAAAGTGAGAGATTTCTGCTGCACAACACCAGTGACACAACCATAAAGAAAAAAAAGGAGAGGAAAAATCAATAATAGCTGGACATTCATTTAAACAAATGCATCGTCCCATAAACAGTGCAGCAGCTTTCAAATGTAAACAAGAAAAGGTGAACTTTGTTCACATTACATCTCCAGCTGTTTTGTGTTTCAAGACTGTGCGCCACAGCTGGGCTGATGAGCTCTGAATCCTGGGAAAAGGGGAAATATTTAACCTAACTTAAACAGAAAGAAGCAAGCCTCAATGGTGAGAGATAACAGGTGGGAGTCGTGCTCTGCTGCTGTGCCTGGAGGGTAAAATCTGGCATGCAGAGGTAGCTTCAGAACAAAAGTCGTCACAGCTGCTGTTTGCTGTTCTCCTCAAGTCCTTCCCTATTTATTCAGCATCACTGACAGCACCCTAGCAACATTACTTTAAGTCACCGTCAACTGTTATAAAATTAACTCATGGTCCTGAAGCTAGGGCAAGATGTGGGTGACATCTGCACGTCTGTGCTTCTGTATGTCTGTGTAGACAATACACAGCTAAAATGTGAGTGTAAGCTTCCCCCCCAGCCCGGCCCACTAAAATACTGGGATAGCTGCAGTGAAACAGGAGTTAGTTTTTTCCAGTCCCCAAACCTAAACCCCATTCCCAGAATGCGTAAGAAGCTTAAGAGCAATCCCCATCCATATTTGCAGAACAATAGTATTAACATGAATCATCTTCATTTGTCTTAGCACGGGGGAATATCTGATGTAGACCCTCTGCCTCTTGGTTCTGTTGCTGCTTTCTCTCTGGCTTGCTTTAATGTCAGGCTTTTAAGACTCCAGTGGTTCTCTGGGTCTTCAGCCTCTCAGGCACTAAAGTCAAATCCAGGATCAGCAGACTTGCAATGTGTGTTCAAGCTGGGCGCTCAGGTCCTCCCTCGTACAGGTAGATCAGACCCCACCTCCCATATCATCAGATCACTACACGTAACATGCAAAGCTTTAATCCACTACCATTTTATTATGTTTGCTGTTATGGATTTGCAACTACCAAATGGACTATGACAACTACCTGAAAAATATGTTTAAACCAGAACAGCCTCAAACTAGCACTGAACTTGTTACTGTGTGCCCTCTCTTTTCTAATTTTCACCATTGATAAAAAACCCTGGTAAATCTCAGACACAATCTCTTGACTGAGAAAGAAAACACAATAGTCCAAATCCAGCCTCCTTGCAAGCCACCGGCAAGAATCCAAGCAGTTTAAAAAAAGAAAACAACGTGGGCAGCAATGTGTGGGCTCTTTTTAGTATGCAACATTCAGCAGGATTTATCTCTTTTCCTGGGGTCCTCTCAGGCCCACCAATATGGATGCCAATGCCAGTTATTTAGACACGAAGAGACACATACAAGTAAGAAAATTAGTAAGATGGCAGCTGGAGTGGTGTATTAGAATTGCCTAGTATGTCATTTCCATTGAACAGCAGTTTCAGAAGACTCACATCAGTACATATACAAATCACATCCTAAGGAGAGGGCTTTCAAAATCAGACCTGCAGGCGTACTTCCGTACACTGGCACTATTAGAAACTGTGTAAGAGGATGAAATTATAGCCTGGACCAGAATTTAGCGCAAAATTCCTCTCATCCTGACCCTTACAGGGGCCACAAGCAGCAGCCAACTACACAGATACCCTCCAGCAGAAAGAACTAGATTTTTAAGAACACAAGCGCTAAGAGAGCAAGGCACTAAAAGACCTTCAAAAACTTGTCCCAGTACCTTTAGGTTGACCCAGACCAGCCAGAGCAACGGGAGGTGAACCCACAGACACACTCACTCCCAAATGTTCCTGAGCATAAACAGTGGGAACCTGACTGCCCCTTTTTCTCTGCAAGCAGGAGAGCAGTCAGGATCTCGCATGCAGCCATTACTCCTCCAGTCATATGGGAAAAGAGCAGTGCCTGCAGAACGCGGGCACTCCTTAATCTCCTTCATAAAGGTCTTCCCCTCAGAAACGCTGCTCAAGCTGCTGCTGAAAACCCCAGCTGGGATATGAGCTTTACTGGACAAGATATTCATTGTTCAATTTATGGCTTGACTGTACTTATAGAAATGTATTTCACTTCAGCATCAGATGAGCTGGATGAAGGGAAGCAAGGGAGGAGTTCATCAGAGGGTTGGTTTCTTGATTTGATTTGCTTTCTGAATCACTGAAATGAAGATGTTTGTCTAGCTCAGTGATGGGTAAACATCGTTGCTTTTCCCTACATGTCATTTTTTCACTGGTAGGATTTGCAAATTCTAACAGTTGCATTTCTGAAGGAGATACACAGGCACACACAGATGCAGAGACAAGAAAAAGGGAGGAAAGTCTTCTACCTGCCAGGAGCCAAAATATGTTCAGAGTTGCATCATGTAAGTCTGCAGTAAGCCACACATCACCAATTAGAGCATGCTAGTGAAAACAAACACAGAATTCAATTTCATTCAGAGAAATAAAACAAATAAAAAGAATCTATAGTCTGAAATTCCAGGAGCAGAAGAAAACCTATGGTTATGTTCACTGTAACTGATCTTGGTGACAGAGCTGTTTTGTAGGAGAGACATATTGCAAGCACCTACTGATAATGCAGGACAACACAGCAGTTTGATCAGCATGTGTTTTATTTCACTGCTGAGTGCAAGGACTGTCATGAAACTGGGTGAGGGAGGATCTGCCTGGATGATGGACATCTCTAATGAGGCTTGGTCACTCTGTGTGAAATAGTCAACCTTGTCAACCTACAACATGCTGCCAGGGCACAATCTCATGTGTTATCATTCAGCTTATAATGCAGCTACACTTCCATACACGTGCTTGTGAGCATGTTTTAAAAGCAAAACAGGATTTACCATAGAGATGTAAAGAAGTTACCATAAAGAAGTTACTTCTGAGGCTTTCTAAAGTATGTTCAAAGTAACCAGTCCCCCATATAACGTGAAATCAAAGAGTGAAGACCTGCCAGAAAGGATATTAAGACTCTCTTGATTGTGAAGGCTCATAAAATAAATGTGTTGGTTGTTATGGGTTAAAGTGTGTACCAAAAAGATGAAGGAACACCTAGCATCTGGAGTCTATATGGTAGTCTCTAAAATTTCTAATAGATCTGTGTCAAAAAAAGATCTACTGGGATTAATAGGCTAAAACGAAAACACATCTCTTCAAGATGAACAGAAAAACATTTAGCCAGAAGTAACACAATCCCCAGGATTTATGTACTTCCAAAAGTCAGAAGGCTGTCATTCCTCTATGCATTTCATCAGTTTCTGACCTTAGGATTTATCTAAAGGTGAACAATACTCTAACTTTCATTTCATTGCAAAATCTGGGTTATGGGAAATTATCAAAAATCAATGCGCTGTTTGCTTTACTCGGTACTCATGATCTCTGCAAGAACTAGCTATGTCAGCGTTTAAATGCAAAATCTCTATGCTTTCCCTAGATAATTTAGGAAGGGACCAGTATTAGTAGTTCAGTAGGTGAAGTTTTCCAAACTGATCTAAAACGTCCTTAAAGATTTCAACTATGTCTTTTGAAAGCACCAAGGTATTAGCAGAAATTAGCTTCCATGACAAAACTTGCAAATGGCTCCCCATCTTCCTCATGCTTTTGAAGGAAAATAAAATATTTAGTGTTTCATGGTTGGCAGCATCACCAAACACAGCTTCATAGCTGTTGCAAATCACCAATAAATAAATTCCCTGCACATTCAGTTATTTCGCTTTATCAGTACTGGGGACCCGACTGTCTTTCACACTTCAGCCTGTTCACACAACTCTGATAGGATAGCAGGATCTGTAAGGGAGGCATAAAAATCCTTTAGGGCCTAATTTATATACCTTGGACCACATCTGTGCAAAAGGGCCTTTTTAATACAAGCTAGAGTCAGTATCTCCATGCTCATTTCACATGGATCTGCCCATATAAATGCAAGGCAATGATATGATGAAGGCTCTCCAAATACTTCAGTTAGTAGCCAGTGAGTAACCTCTGTTAAAAGACATTGTCAGATTTGGGCATTGTTCTTCCATATTTCTATAGAGAGGCCCAGGAAATGTTCACTACCTCCTCCTCCTTACTGCTCAAAAAGTGTAGGAGAGTCTTTTCCCATGCTTGGTGCTACCCCAAGAAGCACCTACCAAAACCTAGAGCTGAAAAACCAGCAGCAAACCAAGTAAAGCTCTCCCAAGCTAGGTGTAAACCTGTCCTGCCCAGAAAATTTCCACATACCAAAGACAAGGACAGCAGCCTCCCCGAAGGACACCAGGGGAAAGGCACCTTCCCTGTACGATGGAGAGACGCCAGGGAGCAGATAAGCAGAGTTCGGGCAAACCTGGTCCTCGAGGAAGCTCATCAAAGAGGGGCTTCAAACAAGGCAAAAGGAGGTGGGTGCAGAGAACTGGGGTAGACACACCGCTGCCTTCCATTAACATCTCCAGGCTTGTGCTGACCAGGGGTTTCATTAGAAGGTGAACTACACCTGGCTCCTGGTGAATTCTGAACACCAGGTCCACTTTCTGTGAGGTTGTTGCTTCTTTCTCAAGCAACTTTTACTTATTGCAACCAAGGATTTTTCACTTCCTTCCCTCAAGATTGCCCCCCACAGCAATTTATTTAAACATTGGGCAGGAACTCTGGCTGTACATGTTCCGGACAAGAACTGTGGCACTGCAAATTTTATTTTTATTTTTAATAACTATATATTGTATTTAATTACCAGCTTGTAATTTCTTTTTACTAGGTTTCTCTTAAAAATTCATTAGCAATCATGAAGTGTAACAATATTTCTGTCCTTCCATCTACTATAAAGACAGTATCTGCCAGAAACTGTATGTAATGACTGTAGTGCTGTTTAAACCATTTACCAAATGAGTTCCTCCTACTTTCAAAATAGCTCAAAGGCAACTATGAGTGCAATTAATTGGTCCCCTATGATACTGGTACACACATACTGATAAAACTCCACGAGGATAATTTCAGCAGGAATGACTGAATGGCTCAGAATTTCAAGTACTTTGCATCTTTTCACAGAGCTCTTTTAATTCTGAAAATTGTATTTCTTCTCTCTCACTCAGATGCTGTTTCTTCCCCTATTCTCTCTTCTTGTGATATAACTTCTGTAAAATAACTGCTTACTTCCAAAGATGGATCTACTCACAACGCAAAATGCTAGAAACCTCCTTCTATTCCTTTTCTTTTCAAGTCCATCCCAAATGTGCCAATGAGACACAGAAACAGCACATCCGGAGGACATGCTGTAAAGACAGTATCTGCTATAAAGACAATTCCACAGCAGTTCAGATAGTCCATTTAACCCCATCTTGACAACTTCACTACAATTAGTTTCTGAGTGAGGGGAGAAAGTGAGGATGAACTTTTGGCATCATAAACACATCTTCTATTGCAGTGGCATGCTCTGGTAGAAGTGTCTGCAATACTGAAGGTGGATCTGGAATTTTTTTAGCTAGAGAACAAGCTGAATAGACTGAACAGACCATAGACTGCCCTCCATCTACAGCATTAGTGTTAAGGGTATCTTAGGGAGTGGAGGATACAGTTTCAAGTACACAAGCACTATTAAAATTCTTTTCCTCTTGGACGTGCCTTTTGCTAGTTCATCCCCTTCTATTTACACCTGGCATCTTGTTCCTAGTAAATGCCTTATGTCTCAGGGCATATGAGTCGTTAGACTTTGAGACCCCAGATTCTTAAGAGGATACAAAGCTTGATAAAACAGTTCACTCCGCTCTTTTGTTAGTAAAAGAAACAGCCGATTCCCTCATTATTTAAAAAAAAAAAAAATCCACCCAAAAATCACCCCAGCAAACAGAGTCAAGGGCACTTGAAAATAAACATTTTAGGACATCCTGAGAAATTCTGATTTCTCCCTTTCTGAAAACAACTCTCCATGTCCACAGTTTCTAAAGATCAGAGGATGGACTTACACGTCTAACCAAGTCACCTATGCTACTCTTAACTCAGTAACTGCTCCCTTGAAATTTCTGAAATATGGTGATATTGTTACTGAGATTTAACAATGATAATGAAAACAAGGCTGCCATTTTGTATTTGGACTGATCGGGAAGGGGCCTGCATTATACATACAGCTGCTTATACCCGCTATAAAGGATAATTTTGCTGTATTAACTCCATAAATTTGATAGAGCCAGCAAGGCTTCCACTGCATAATAGCTTAATTTTTCATTCTAATAATAACTGGCTGCCAGTTGAAATGAATGGGAGCAAAAACAAACATTTCTGTTCCATGACATGATCCATGACAGATGTACAGTTTAGGAGGCCCTAGGGCAGGGTATTCCAAGCCTCTCCTCCCTTCACCCAATGGCGGTAAAAGCATTAACACCAAGAAAAAAGACTGAACTGTAAAGGAACTCCTAGGAAAATGACCCAGCTATCCTTTACTTAATCCACAATTGGCAACACGCCTGATTTAAGACTATGCTAAGCATCCAGGATTTTCTAAAGTGCTTGCAGACGGTGTGTAGAGTATAACATATGCCTGTAAACTACAGAGTATGAAACATCCCTCTCTCAATCACACACAAAGGTTTAGTGGGGCTTTTTGCTTTGACTTCTACTTACTTTATTTATGTTGAGAAAAACCCTTTCCCTTGGTATATACAGAGAGGATTAATAACTTGATTATTGCAGTTTATTATTGGTATCAGTTTCCTGTAATGCAACGCAAAAAAAAAGTCCACATGCTTGAAGCTTGACAAATTTCAGTGAAAACAGGACTGCATCGTTTAGTGCCAACAAGGCTTTATGTGAGTATTGATTTATCTGCTAAATGAAAATGAATAGCCACCATATCTACTGCATTGTTTTGCTGCCTCTGCAAGACAGAGCACCTTCTTAAAGAAACCCTAAGTAGTTTTAAAAGGTGAGATGACAATGCTATCTTTGCTATCTTTGAGTGGGAAAAATCCACTTTAAGAGACAGGTATTTGTATTACTTTTGAACAAATGCTGTCAGGGGCAGGAGTGGGCTTTGTGCACATTTAGCATAGATTTTTAGTGTGGGTTTTTTGTTTGTTTAAGTGAAAACATTAGTAATCTTTCTGAGAAAAGTGTAAAAGCAAGAATTCATGCATAAGCCAGGAAAGTATCTGATTTCTGTGTGTGTGAGGATAGGACGGTGATGAGATGCATGAGGGTGGGGGATTCTCCTCACTGTTTAGCATTTGCGGCCTGTCAATGGGTCATTCCTTTGTATTTTGTTAGAATGCAAAATTCCCCAATGACTTCAAATAAAATGGCCATTATAGGTCAATAATTATGGTAGTGTCTGAGAGGCTATCTAATTTGATATAAACGAAAACACAGTATTGTCAAAACCCTGAGAGCTCAACAAAAGATGGTAAGAGAACTAGAAATCACCCTATTAAAGACATACTCAGGATCAAAAACTGCACATGATGAATGAAAACAGAATGATAAACAGCAGTATGGCCTTCTGGAGCTGTCGTTTGCCAAACATAAGTTGTTGCAACACAGACCAGAAAGGGCGATCCATGGCTGCCTAATGCAAATCTTGAGTTGTTACTCATCATCTGGAAGCATCTGGGTTCTTCCAAGGGATCTGAAGTCCCAATGTGCCAGCCATCTGTACCAAGTTTCCTGCTTGCATTGAAACCCAAGCAGAAGAAGAAAAGCTAACTACTGCCCAAACATCAGAGATCTCTTCTTGGTAGGCATGGATGAGCTCAACATGGCACATGTAGAAAGGTCTCCAGACTACAAAAATGCTCCTCTTACTGAAAACCTTAGATCCTCATTTGTCACAAGTACTGTGGGGAACAACCTGTTCCTAACCACGAACTGATGGACACTTCTGAACAGAGCTGAAGGTGGGTGGACCATGTTAAGATTTGATCAACCAGTGAAAAGCACGAAAGTGAACCGAAATACACAGTGATAAACAAGAAGAAAGACAGTCAGAAATCTGAGATTGCTGGTCGTCTGGAAAACTAGGATAGGCTTCAGTCCTTCCTGATAGGCCGTTTTGTAGCTGGAAGTAAAAGATTATCTCCACAGAGTGTTGGAAAAGCACAGAGGCAAGTTAATGTGATAAAAGCCTAAGCCTCTGATTTCCATGGTAAGAATGCAAAACATCTTCTTGATGGAAGATGCAAACCAAATAGTATTTCGTACGAAGAAAGCAATCCTGCCTCCTCTTTCTGTGGTTACAAACACCCAGTGGTCAAGTGGTTTACTAGTAAAAGTAAGGTCATGTTAGAGCACACCTTAAAGGAGCTGAGTGAGGTAACAGAAGCAAAACATGGCTTTGCAAAGAAAAATAGTCTTTCACATTGTGTTAGCTGGCCATGGTTAAATATACGGTTAGAAGAAAGCTTACCCAAGCCTAGCTGACATGAAGTTAAACATGCCTCCAATGACTTGATTTTAGCAGTCAGTCAGTTCATCCAAATATATCAGGCTGTGTGTGAAGGTATCCTGTGTTTCTAGTGAAGACAGACACTGGGAGTTTACGACAACTATAAGCCACAGCAAGAAGCTCCATTGAAACACGAATATACATGGTATGATTTGTATTGTTGAAATGGGATTTTGACTTAATGGATTCACTGATATCCATGGTGAAAATCCCTTGATGCAAGGAAAAAGACAGGCTGGAGGGCAAAGAGGAAATCCCATCTTTCTGTTGTTCTCAGTTCTTTTTTTTTTTTTTTTTTTTTGTTTTATTGTGACTAGAACCAGAGACTGTTGCTGACCATGTCAAATTTGGATTAAAACAGAACCCCCGAATCAAAATCCTACTCAAAGGGTGACTTAGTGTTCAAAGGAAGGACATGAGTTCGAACATCTCTCTCTTAACACTTTCTTTTGATTCCTCTAAAAGAAACATGCTTGTTTCTGCATGAATTCAACTAAAAGCTACTCGCCTCTTCAGAAATCCAGTCTTTGGGTTAGGATTCTTTTGGTTTTCTTTTTTTTTTTTTTTTTTTTTTATCCTCCTCTACCTGCACCCTTTATGTGAAGGCCTTAGCTTTTCATCTGTTAAAAAAACCGCAACTATGATAATAATGTCACACATTCCCACTGGGTACGTTATGCAGGACCACAGCAGCTTATCGATGGGAAAATTCCACTTTGTTGTTGTTGTTGTTATTTCTTTGGAAGAATGTGTAAAATGTTGACTGTGGAACTTTAACAGCATTAACCTCAGAATGGTCCTGGTGTCTTTGTCTTGCAAGCAAGAAACCTTTTACTATTTTAATTTTATGCATAAGTGCATGAATGCTGAAGTAATATTAACATGCTGCCAGGCAGTTCCATATGCCAGCTTTTTTCTTTCTGCATATACAACAGTCTCAGGTAGCAAGTGTTGTGAAGCCAAATTACACATTGCCTGTATTTGTATACATGTATGCACATGAGTGTGTATTTCTCCCCAAGCCAGTCAGTCTTCCCTGTTTGTCAGCTAGGTCTGCAAAAGAAAAAACAAAATCCACGGTTGTGTAAATCTCCTTGAAAACAACAGTAGGAATAAATCAAGCATCATCACAGGGCTTCGGCCAGATCCCACCAGCTCTGGTGTTCCTTTACCTCACGACCACAGTAATACTGAAAAAGCTGACTCCTTGATCATGTTGGTCACTCCTTCGCCGCTTCATCTTCCTACTCCTAACCACGTAGTGGCAGTAAATGAGGGGTGTTCTCTGGGTTCCTATTAGGAACCTCATTACTCCTCCTTTCTCTCTTTCTTGAATTAAAAATGTTTAAATTAGTTCAATATGTCTCGAACCTCTTCAGCATGCTGCTGTCCATCTGACTCACTTCCAAATTGAAGTGCATATATAAAAAAAATTGAATCAGTTCAATGATTTTAAATCACTCTTCAATGTGCAAAGTAATTTAAAATTACTGGAGTGCTTCCAATTTTTATTAGTCCTTGAATTTGGAAGTGATCGAGGTTCTTCTGGACATGTGCTGTGCTCTGTGACTTAAAATTATTACACCCATACTTACTTTTTAAAAAAAAAAAAAAAAAAAACAGATTTCACTTCACAGCAGAAACTGCTGAGGGGTACCATGGAGCAATTTTAAAGAAGAAAATAGGGGTTGCATAAATCCAGAAGGCATCAATCTGGAAATCTCCTGCAGTTTTTAAAGAAATCAAGAAACACCATAAAATATTTGAACTGTTCTACATGCAGCTTGGACTCCCATTTTAACTGCTACTGCACTTTTGCATTTAATTACTTTCAATGTATCTAATTGCTCTAAATTTAGCAATTTCCCCCAAATCAATATGAGGAGAGAATCAAAAAGGGCTGACTTTCTCCTTAAATCTTCTGGATGCTTAGTGACATGATTAATCTTTATGCACAAGACTGGTCCTATTGACCTTAATATGCCTTCTCACCTGTTTGAGTAGTCTCAATAAATGAATGCTACTCCCTAACTCACACAGGCAGATTTACTGGAGTCCTAGAGAAGATAAAAGGACTGCTTACAGGCATAGGTATTAACAGTGCCAGTGAACTGTAGGATTTGGTACTAAGCTTATCTAATATTTGAAAAAAACTAACCACATTACTGCTTCTCAACAGTGCATTCTAACACACCTGTATCATGCACTCGGTCTCCCTTTTTTGGAAACACAGCAGTTGAAGTAATCCTTTAAGACGAAGGTCTTCCCATTCTCCACCATCATAACTGTAGATTGAGGCATACATGAAAAAAACAACAGTGAGTCAGTATGACCCCCATATGCCCAGTAAAGTTATTTGACTGCCTTGAAGGCAATCTCTTAAGAGTGGGTATTTTTTCACATCTGGGAAAACCTTCCGGTTTCCTCATCTACGAAGCTTCACAGAAGCTAAATCATGGACATGTGAAATAAGGCCTCCACCCACACTCTTGTTTGCATATTGTTCACAAAAAGCCCCACAAACCTTCATACGTTCCCCATAAATACCAAGGAACATAAAATGCAACCTGAGTTCATGGGGAAGGGGACTGCAATTCCAAATAGGCCTGTTTGCTACAAAACTTATGTGCAGAGAGATGGAGCAGTTTAAGATCAATTACCTGAAACCAGGTGCTGAGCAGATGGGAAAAATGATTCATCTGGTATGCACTCTCTTCTTGCACATCTCACCTGACTCTCAATGTCTCCATGGCAGCTGCTGCACTGCACACAAAAAACTAACAAGCCACTGGATTTGGCAGCTTGGTCTCTGATGTCGCCCCATTACTCCACTGCCACTGCAGGGTGAAGAGGAACTACCCCTCAGTCTCTCCACTCCTCTCACTCTAACTGTGTGCTTTGAAAAAGCAATTCAGTAGCGACGGGGACAGAAAAAGGCAGTGGCCATGCATCTCACTGAGGTGAGGTGCTTGGACTACTCACTTGAAATGAGGTGTTCAGGGAGGCTCTTTAACTAATTTATCACTCCCAAAAGAAAACTTTGGAGCAGGACTTCAGTCTTGCAGAAGCATCCCGTGGACGTGCTGGAATGCACACTGAACCACACTTCCCAGTGGCTTCAGTCAGCCAGTTTGGAGCAGGAAAAGGCGGCCAAGCCATGCCCTTATTCATCACCGGGCTCCTGGGACCCTTCTCTCCCAACTAAACATCTGCCTAAGAGCTGGCCAGAAGGTAGCTCAGAAGCTGCTTTTAAGAGTAAACAACTGAGTGTCAGAGCTCTTAGCATCAGCATTCTGTGAAGGAAACGGAGGATTTACTGGGTCATATGAATTTAATATTTGATACATCTATCCACATATACCTGACTATATCCTGCCCTTGTAATGAGGGTGGACTCGATCTAATAGATCTTTTCCATTTCTAGCTACTATTATCCTATTATTAAAAGTAATGAGCCTCTAATCTAACAACTGAACTAATCAATAAGAAACTGAGTTTGTTTTTCAAAATTGCTTTAATTTTAAAAATACAGCATGTCCGTTCCCTGCTTCCTGCTTTTGACTGTGATAATAAAACTTTCAGTACGGCTAATGTAGTTTAGCTAAACAAATTAGACAACTGCCCCATTTAGGGGGAAGAGAAAGTTTCCATTAGCCATTCAGATGTTCTTTGCCTGGTCAGCTAACTATTTTTGCAAACCAGACATCAGAGCTTTTAAACTTGCTATAATGCTGGAATATAATGCTTTGATATAAACAAATAGCATAAACGTGACTACAATTTGTTGCTTTATGTTAATCAATTCTTTTTTTCCAATCACCACAGCACAGTTACATGTTACAAGTCCACAGAAAACAAACCTGCCACTGTCTTTTGGTCCAGGCACTGGAATGATAATCAAGGTACCTGGGTTCAAATGTTAGTTCTACCTCATACTTTCTGTTTCATTTTGGACAAATCACTTTAACTGACTCCCAGGGAAGCGAGGATAAAAAAAAATTTCCCTTCCATGATTTTCACTCTATGGCACTGAGGTAGATTGTAAGCTTTTTCAAGTAGCTCTTGCCAAAATTACTACATGTCTTTACAGTGCCAAGCCCAGCAGTTTTGTGACATTAGTAGGGATTGTTAGGGATATTACAGTACTAACAGAAATAGAATTTGGTATATTAGTATGATATACTGCTGATTTATAATAATATAATTAAAATAATTACCAAGTGCCTCTGAAAATATGCCAGTTTGGACAATCATTTTAGATTAGAAGCCTCAACTCCATATTAGCAAGAAGTCTGGTATGAAAAGAACAGATCAAAGGATTGCTGCAGTTGGTGCTGAAGGCTCTGCATCTATAGAATATGCACTTCTGGGGGTTTACTTTGAACTAGATTTTGTCTGATTCCTTGGACAAAATATCCCTACCACTTATGTAGTTTGAAGACTGAAGATCAGTCACTATATTGGACCCTTCCTTCCCTATAGGGGGTTGGTACATGGTTGGTGAATACCTGGAGCTCAGCTGCTGGGTTCATTTTCCTTCAGAAAGAATCTAGTTTTTCCCCACACCAAAATCACCATGAACTGAACCAACATGACGTAAGTGGAGTAAATCGGAGCATTTGCTTCTGCTCTAGGCCAAAACTCCAATTCAAATGCAGTCACCGATGAGAAAGGACGGGGCGATCAATCTGATCCCTTGATAGCTTTCTGTCTCCTTGTTATCATGCTACCAGTAATTCTCCTAGCTTCCAAGACAGGGAACAAGTTGATCGACACGCTACTTTGAAGGACAGTCACTTAAAAGTCCTCTGATGGCAGATGGGAAGGCAAGAGGGAAGACATAAGTAGAAAGACCCTCTAGGGCAAGACACTCTAGATGCCCCAATCACTGTCTTCAGATTCATTGGTTCCTCCCCTCCCCCTGCAGTTATCAATATTAATGAAGTGCCTTCTCAAAGCAATGGATGACGGTCATAGTAGCAGTATTGACTTTTCCAAAGCTTTCAGTACAACTGATTTGTACTCTGATTTCATCATGGTAGCACAATGACATAACTTCAGACAGTTGCAAATGATTGCTTCTTTTCTCTTTAATGATCATGCCAGTAATATCCCTCTGTTCTCATTAAAGTGTTCTGTACCTGCATATCTTTATTTTGATCTTGTAAGAGCAGAGAACTCCTCTGCCTATGACATTTGCCAATGCCAAGATTTTTATTTCCTCTCTACCAAATGTAACTACAACACAATGACTGTAAGAAGAACATATCTGAGTTCGACATATAACCACTTCAAACTAAAGTAATATTACTCAGAAGACACATTAAGAAATCAGGCAAAACTGCAGTCTCTCTGACATCAAAGACTGTCAAGGAATTGGTAAATCATAGAGCCTGGATGAAACCTTCACTATCTGTGGCCAGCTAGGTAACAGGAGACAGGCAACATGTACAAAATTCATCAATCTTGCTAGAATTTTGTGTTAAGCACTTGAGGAAATTATTAATTCATGTCCCCCTGTTGCAGATGGTGACATTCAAAAGCTTTATTTATACATATAAACCTTTTTAGTTTTCTATGGAAAAGTGTTTAAGAAAAGCATAATAGTTTCCAGAACTTTATATTCTTACCTACCTCAATTATCCTGGAAAATAAGTCTATACTGCTTTCTAAACAACTCTAAATGAAATACATTACTGAAAAAATAAAGGAAAGGGACACAACTTCATGCTGCTGTTTTGATAGTATTCTGAGTAGAACTTCATATAAGTTCTTCTTCAATCAGTCAACATTTAGGACTGCTAAAATATAAATACTATGTATGAATATATATATATACTAAGAGGAAAGTTAGCTGTTCAGGCCTGCCCCTTTCACAAAAATGAATCATAGTTTTACTGGAAAAAAGACCTAAAATGAAATAAAGACCACCGAAGCGATGCAGACAGTTGCAATGGCTTGTTTCTTGACCCACTGGTTTGCAAACCCAAAGAGAAATGTAAAAATGTTGACAGCTGCAGAAGTTCCAGGAATACTCTTAATTAAGACATACGGTACCAAGAAGGGTTAATATTGTTTGAAAGTAAAAGCTCTCATTCTATTAACAAGACTTCTCTCTGTGCACTGCTGGGTCAGCACGGTAATTAAGAAAATTGCCTTTAGTGCACTTGTTTGGTAATGCTATTATCATCTTTTTTCATCTTTTAACAAGAGTAAACTACTTGAAGATGTCCCCATTTACTCTTCTTGCTTCTAGTAACCCATGAACCCATCAAGTCCATACTATGCTAGCATTTAATGGGCTAAATGAGTTACTTTATCATCTGGTTCACCCTGAAGTCTTTTACATATTTTTCTTGACCTCTAACCTTCTGACTATTATTTTGACAGCTATCATTAATGCTGTGTCCTGGGCAACCACACATTGACTAAGATGGATGGCAAAATGGCTAAGGAGTTGAGAGCAACACACACCCACTTCCATCTTCCTCTTGATTAAATCAAAACCATACAAAGCCAAATCATACGATGGGTCCCATAGAAGCAGTGGAGAATATGAGCCACAGCTTAGTAAGTAAAGCTGAACAGAAAACAAAAGAGGGGAAAAAGCAGCCTTATTGTAAAACAAATAAGCTATATAAATTGGACACCTAGAACTCTATAAATCTTCTAAGTTATGACTATTCAGCTATGAACTTAGACGAATCAATAGGTGGTTAGAATGAAAATATTTTATACTAGTTGGTTAAAACATAGATTTGGCAGTAAATTTCACTCAAACCCCCCCCCCCCCCCCCAATCCACAACACAAAGAACATGCTTATGTGGAAAGGACACAGTTAATTGGAGAGAAAGTTTGATACAACTTACTACTTTTCTAATAAGCTACCCCACTTCAAAGGCGAGCATGGCCCCTTCTGATCACTTGCATGGAACACCACGGACTGTGGTCCTGCACAATTGTAAGGTCACTACAAATCATGCACCTTGAACAATTAAACTATTCCCCTCGGAGAAGCTGGATGATTTCATTTAAGAAAATGGAATCTAGATAAAAGGGGCAAAAGGAACTTCAAATAGTTCCACGTGCTTAAAATGAGATTAAATAATGGAAGGAGATGTTAGTGTCAGATAAGATCGTACCCAAAGAGTCATTCTAACTGCATTTCAGACAGTTGGTGTAATCAGGCAGCAGGTCAATGGAAAGGAAGGCACTATTTTGCCAAGCAGAAGAAAAAAAACGGTGATTTAAGAGTCCACTAAAGTATTATCCAGAGACTAGTTTTTTTAAAAAAAACCAAGCTAAACTATCAGGAAAAAGCCAGGAACAACATGAGAAGGAAAGACAACCAGAACAATGCCACAAAGAAAATTCCCAGCCTCTTTGTCTTTTAAAATGAATGTCCCTCACTGATGGAAAACTGAAATACTACAGCTCACTGATGGACCTGACACTTGACCCCTCTTAGTAATTAGGGTTGGAATCTGGAAACTACAGCACTTACTTGCTTTAAGCAGCATTCTTTAGGGCCATAACAATTTTTGTGATTGCTTTATGAGCAGAATTTTTACTAGGCATGGACCAGATGAAAATAAAGCTAGCAAAATGACTACAGGCAGCTCTTGGGTAGAGGAAAGCTAAACTTCAGATGACCTTGGTCTTACTCTGGTTTGCACATGCCTTGTATTTTCAAAATAGATGTTCTCCCGAAGCACGTTCCTTGGGAAGAGTTTCAGATCTGATCCTCAAAAGTTGCGCATGCCCCACAAGGCCCTAAGCAGCCTGGAAAGGGGAATGGGTAGATCAGCCCATGAGAGCTGGGGACAAACTCTTGATCAGAACAACCAAGCTGCCATATCTGGATCTCTCTACCCTCGATAAAACTACCCTTTTATAGAATTAGAGAATGGCCCACTATGCATTATTCACCTGTGTTTTATGTCTGGTATTTTTAGTTGCAAATATTTCCAATTAAAACAATGTTTCTGGGGGTTCAAGTGCAATTCAAGACACCAAATCAGCTTTCAAATTACAATAAAGCAATAATAATAAAACATTTCCAGAACAAATACTAACCCATGCACTCAGTATCACACTGGCAAAAGCCTTTTAGAAGACCATAATGATGCATTAATTAGTCCTGAATGATGATATTACTAATATGCGACGGCTTACTAACTGAGAAACTCACATTACCAAAGCATGTGTGCTCTGTGCTTCCTTCACACATCACACAGCACACTTGAGCTCACAGCCATTTGCATTATATCTCACTCTCTCATCTCAAGTAAGCCAGCAGGTCAAAAGATAATCAAAACAAGAAGCCTTGTACTGCACAATTTTACTCATGCAACCAAATACGAACTTTCTTAAAATTGTACCTGCAATACAATAAAACAGCTTGTGTGCTTGGTAACTTGCGGGAGTAGTTCTAAAGAATAACTGATTTCAGGAAGATGATTTTAAATTAAGATCATTCTCCAGCTCTAGGATCCCGCCTAGATATTAACAACTTCCCTTCAAAACAAGTTTTGCCCTACAAAATTCTGGTGAGATTACAGCAACTGTACTTCAGTGCTTCAAACTGCAGTGCATGCACTGCACCATCCATGTGTCAAACAGGTGTTCACAGGACCATTTTATTGCAGGGTTCAATGATCAGAAAAATCTACAGGGGAAATGGGGACATGTTGCCCCAGGAATTACATATAGTTTTTTTCATGACAGAAGTGTGATGTATGATCTAGATCCAAAGAAAGAAAGAAAGAAAGAAAATGTTATATTTAACAATAGCCCTGCATTCAAAAATAAATCAGTACAGCTGTAAAGACTAGACAATTTTTTACTGGTGACAAACACCTTTCTCTTAAACCACAATTACAAAAGCCAGAGTTAGATGACATGGTTGTGTGTTTTTGTATATTGCTGTGGATTAAATTAGGAAATTCATAATTACCTTACAATATACTCAGGTTAAAGTTACGTTGCACCATAACCAAAAATAATAGGTTGTTCACTTTTTCCCCCTCATTTCTTTCCTGGACATTTCTTTCCTTTGCTTATCTCTGTCTAATAATAAAGTAGGTATACATAAAAAAAAAAGAGAACTTTAAGTCCAGCATCTGTAGTCATCCATTTCAACGAGAAAGTCTGATCATCCTCCTAATACTATTCATGATATTGAATATCTGTAAAAGCTTTATTACAGCTTGCATATCATTGCAAAAGAGTAAAGACCTAATGCAGTCATGTTTCAGAGAAGTTGCTATGTGCATTAATCAATGTGCTGCTGAATCCTTATCTATGATTCTTCATTAAAATCGTTGTCCTATTTGATGAGTGACTGTTGCTTGCTAAAAGATAATGGCTTTTACAGCTACCACATCTTTATGTGCCTATGCTGTCCAGATTAAGCGCTATGTTTACTTAATTGTATAGGGTTTTCTTTATATTTTTGTATTTTCTTGGTGAAAATGAAACACCAAGGCTATCCCCGAATCAGCACCCCAACCCCCTATTTACTGGGCAAACTGGGCAGAAAAATGGGATATTCCAATAGCTTTTAAATTCCTACTGCCCAAATGGCAATGGAGTAGCAAGCCAAGCCTAGTAATGCCAGTAACTGATGGTGAGCAGTACGTTTAATAAAAAGGCAGCACCAACCACAGAATGGGCTAATTCACACCACTAACAGAAGCATACCCAGGGAGTGTAAAAGGATCACAACTTTGAGCTGATGCCTCCCAGGTTAACACACATGCTATGACTCGGCGGGTCTTGGTCTTTTTCACATTTAATGTTGGGGGGCCATTTGCAAAGGGTAAAGAGGTAAGGGCAGGGAGATGAGCATACCAAGTGTTGATCACACTGATGTGATTTACATTCAAACTTTATTACCTCTCATTCCTTCTTGCTGATCTTCCTTGGACGCTCCAGACAATCTCACAAAGGCTCACTGCTTTCCCCAGGACCCCAGCAAGTGCTCTACAGACAGCTGATATTTTGACTGCAGATCACAGCTGAAGAATTTCAGAAATAAACAACTATGGGAAACTGTGTATTTATAACTTACTTCTTGGACATGTTTCAGTTGCATAACACAAACATGAGAAAGAACACTCCTGAAAACTATCTTCCCCCCACACACTAAAAAAAGTATTTTAAATATCAATGTTTGTAATCACTTGCATTTCACTGGTGCTAAAATAAATGGATTTTTCAGTAGCTATATCATAGCATTTAATTTAATGTGTACTCAAATCTAAGTCCAAGCAGGTATGTGAGTTAACTTATTGTATGTTGCAAGGGTGTTTCCCTGGTAATTTACTTGCTGATACCTGAGAGTAGCTGAGAGGCTCAGCTCAATGTTAATTAAGTCAAAACTGTCACTAGCTTGCCCACTCATGTGAGCAGCGGACGCCTGCAGCCGATCTGTGGGGCTGCACCGCTCACTGACATGAGCACAAAGTACCGAACTGGTTGTTTCTTTGGGTGCTGCACATGCCTGGAGAGCACCGTGTTTTGGGCAGTCGGAAGCACCAAACGGCCTGGCTGGCACTGAATCTGTCCTGTTGTGCATAATGTATTAGACAAAGCTAACGACTGAGTATTTTATGTGTTAACAGTGGGCCATTACGTCTAATAAGAGACAATAATACCACCAGTATGAATATTGGTGCAGTATCATTGTACACAATATTCAGATAGTGGGTTTGGGGAACCCAGGAAGCAACTCAGTTAAAATTTGTAAATCTCAGATGACCGTTTGACTGTGTTAGAAAGACACTGAAGCCTGAAATAAAATTTCATTAAATCAAGAATAATAGTAATTCATATTGCAGAAACACCTGCCCTTCCTGACCAAATACTACTCAAACAAAAAGCTGGCTATAATCAACCACTGAGAAATAGCAGCTCTCTTAATAAATTAATCTAATTAATGCACTCCCTTTATTTATTAAACTAATTGCATTGGTTCCTCAAGGGGAATTACATTTCCCCCATTTCTCCTTAACCTGTATCCTAGGCAGAATCTTCAGCATTTTATTTCAGCAATTGACAAAATATTTTTGGTATATTCTTACCCTATAATAAACTGCCATCATAAACAAGGCATTGTGATTTCTAAGTCATAAAAACACAGCAGGTGAATAGAAAAGGGATGTGATAACCGACAATAAAGTTTGCACTGCTGCCCCAAAAGCCCTGAGTATTGGCAGCTACTGCCAGACTTCACAAGTAAATTTCCAACTGGATCAACACATCATGAAATGCTTTATAGAAAGAGAAAGGAGAATGCTTAATGTAGGCAAGACTTTAAGAAAACATTTTGGATGTAAAGGGGGCCTCAAACACAAATGTAATTCAGTAAATAAAACATCAATGTCAATGACACAATAACAGGCCAAATTGAGCACACTGAGTTTGCTCTAACCAGCAGAAAATGCACAGTAGTGGAGAGAGAATGAAAGAGAGAAAGGAAAGTGCATGCAATTTTTTGGTACACTTTTCTAGAATTATTTGATTCAACCGTCTGTTACAAAGCAGCTAAACAGACTGGTAACAGTCATAACAGTGTTATGCATCTGATTTTATCTGTACTTCCAGTGCAAATGAGAAGTTATTCACAGTAAATCAGAGGACATACATAAGACTTCTGGTGAATGTTCAGCCTTGTGCCAATCTGCTACATGTAAGTAAATTTCACATTCAAAGTCTCTATTATTTAGTTAAGTAAGTAAAATAATGTATTAGCCTTTGTTTTAAACGGGCAAGATTTTAACAGCTTCCAAGCACAAATTCAGAAATGCAAAAATTCAAGGTTGAAAAATAAAAAATGGCAGCACCAATATAAACCTGTATAAAATTCTACCTGTGGAGACATCAGGGAAAGCTGAAGGGGAAAACGTACCTTTTAAAATCTCACACAGAAGAGATATAGATGGCTAAATGCTGTGTGGCAGAAAGAAAATAACATCTCACCTGTTACATCGATTCTCTTTTCAGAGGAATATAGTGCTCTGTAGGTAATATTCTATGTACTGGATATTACAATATTTTAAAACGTATTTGTATGAACTTGTTCCCCAAATACAGCTTCTCTTAATACAATATGAGACGTAAAAATCTAAAAGTAATTTACTGTAATTTTTTGGACAGTAGCCTCCTGCCAGGCAATCACCTCTAGTCAGACCTCTGGCTGAAGCCAACTCCTTCTTGTGCAACTTCTCTGTCAGGTGCACATGTTTTGAAAATAAAGGAACAGTTGTACATTATCACTGGCTAATGACAACCATTTCTCTTAAAAGATTGAGGGCTGCAAACAACACTGTCAACACAAACATGTAAAATATAGAAAGTTAATAACAATTACCAGCATGATAGATAATTCTGAATATCCCTAAGCACATCAAGAAGCAGAGCTTGTAGTTACAGCATTTGTGATTTATCAGACCTTCATCACAGCAGACTCCTTTCAGTGTAGAAATCATTACAGTAAGAGGTCACCCTTCCATGCCCCCCCACCAACTCTTCCTCCTCCCAGCTCACTCGGGATCTACTCTTCCACAAGGAGTGAAGCAGGTCCCCAGTTTACGGCTGCATACCCGCAATTCTGTCACACAACGCATGAACGTGGCCTGGCTTGGCCAGTGCTAATCAGCAGCGGTAATACCTCCTTCCAGACAATCCATCTAACCTCTCGTTTACTCCAGTGCAAACGTGTGGAGAATCAGGTAGGTCATCTTTTCCCCCTTTGCTGAAATGGTGATGGCAAGAAGTCAGCAGACTCTGTGGAGTTCTATGCTTCACAATCTCTCTACTCCCCATGTTAACCATACAAATATGCTGAAACATAATCCATGGAAGAAACAGAAGATAAACTAGGAGGAACATTAATCTTGAACTGTGCTGGAGGCATCCCTTTCAATTACTCTTCTTTCTCAGCTCTTTCCTTGTTATCTATAGCTTCTTTGGTAACACCACCTCTTCCAATTGGAAATCCTTCTCTGCTTACGTCATCTCTTTATGAAAAAGGAAAGAGAGGCGCTGCTCTAAGTGTTTTTGTATGGGGTGAATTAGGACTGCTTTCCTTTTCTTGACTAATATTCATATAAGAGACATAGCAAAAACCTGGACAATTATTGCTGTGGTCAATATAGAATAAGAAAAAAAAAACTATCATTTTGCTTATGGATGCTTCCTCCACAAGATGCCAGCTGGCACTTCGAGGTGTTTGAAACAACTAGCTGACTGCACTTGGCTCTTTTTCTCTTATTGTGCTTTGACAAGCCTGAATTCTGCTTTAATGTTGCTTATTCTTGACTCATTTCTCTGCTCGTCCCTTGGGAACTGCTGGTATACCACTTTTTGCATCAGCAATTTCTTGGTGGTATCACCAGGCTCCACGTGTACTGCTTATTTCTTTACTTCATTATGCTTTATTAGCATCTTCTTTACCTGTTTGTCGCCATAGACTTCCTGTCTCTTTCTGCCAGGAGCCTCAGATTCTTTCCTCCATTTCTCCCCAGAGATCCCTTCCCCTCCCCTCTCCTCTCATTATTTCTTTTCCACCCCACTGCCCTCACAGACCCTCCTGTCAAGCCAGCAGGCCTTCTGGACAAGGAAAAAACCTGAAGACTTTCTCTCTGTAAACTGCTGGTAGGGATGCTGAGTCACTGCAGTGCTTACGAGTCAAAGAAAGGGTCCATGCTCATCCATAAAGACAAAGCCAGATTTTCTCACAGCAGCAGGGGATTAACAGTAAAGCAGTTTAGACACGACTTTCTACCTTGTAGTACGTGGAATTAACACAAATGACATGGCTGACCAGTATTTTACTTGCTGGATACATTATCCTCCCTTACACTCTTTATGGAGCCTTTGAGTTAACAGGACAAAAAACTGTACTGTCAGAAATTTTGAGATAAAATAGGAGACCCATTCTGAAAGAGGACTTCATAGGATTGTCTGACATTGTTCTTGAGCTCCTGCTGAAGGGGAAATATTCAGCTGTGAAAAATAATATGGTAAAGAAGTCCATGTGCAAAAGCAGTTCACTAACTGAAATTTTTTGGCATCTCCTGTGTGTTACAATTGCTCAGGGTCTTCCGTATTTGGGATGAGGAGACAGTGAAGAGGTGGGCACATAACGAGCTAACTTTCTGAAAAGCGATCAATTTAAATGCACCTTCCTCAGTGAGTAATTCTGTTCCCACAGTGTACATATAGTGTATGTGAGGAAAGCAAACTGTCCTCGTCACTCATAGAAAGTAAGGTGAACCTCTTGAAGACTGCACAAACTTCATTCATATTTAAGACCAGAGAACCACCGCAAAGTGTATTCCTCAACTTTTGGAGTGACCACAGCTTTAGCTGACTCAGACTTCTGAAAAAGTCAGGTAAGGACCTCTGAAAAGTCAGACAAACAGTCTTGCTGTTTCAGTGAAAAATATTTTTCACTCCACAAGTAAAAATGTTGGCAAAGATTTACTGTCTTTTCTACAAGTACATATTTTATGTCTATTTCAACGAAAATCAGTATATCATAAATTATTTTATTGATCTCACAGATGAGTAAACTTTTCAGTACAAAGTAGATAACTGCCTTGTTAAGGTCAGACCTGAGTTAGCATGGCTGAAAATAGGTATCTCTCACTCCAACCACTAGACTAGTCTTTTCTCATTATTTACCCTATGTTCTCTTACATGTTTAAAAGGAAAACTGTAAAGGGACCTGAAAGATGTGGGACTCTGCCCTGGGTTTGAGTGAGTGGTGGGGTTTTTGGTAGCAGAGCACCCTGTGAGAACCTTCTTGAAGCTCCCCCAGCTCCAAGTTGGCCCCACCTCTGCACCAAGGCCGAACCAAAGAGTTGCACCTCTGCGATAACGTATTTAAGAAGGGACCTGGGAGAAGGAGTTGGACATGTGAGGAGGAGTTGCAGCATCTGCGTGAACACCAAAGTCAGTGGAGGAACAGAGGAGGAAAGGGGGGCAGAGCCCACCCTGTATCCTGTGGTGAGACGGCAATGCAGCCCGCCCTGCATTGGAGATCTACGGTAGAGCAGATACTGATTTATGGCCTGTGAGGGGTCCCACACAGAAAATTAAGGTGTCTGCGCCCAAAGGCAGCAGGGACCCCGTGGGGAGAAGCAGCCCCCGCTGTTGTAGTTCAGCGCTGGGAGGACTGCAGCATGCGGGGGTGTCCCACGCCAGAGCAGCTCGGGAAGGGCTGTGGCCCATGGGAGGGACTCCAGTTGGAGAAAAGTTGTGGAGGACTGTCTCCCGCGAGAGGGGACCATGATGGAGCAGGGGGGAGGAAGTTCAGAAGCTCCCCCGTGCTATCAAAGATGGAAGAAGTGGCAGCACTGACTGCCCCCCCCCCATTCCCTGCCCCTGAACCACTGGGTGGGAGGAGGTAGAGATATCGGGAGCAGAAATGAGCCCGGGAAGAAGGGAGGGGTGGGGGGAAGGTGTTCTCAAGATGTGGCAATGCTTCTCACTGTCCTACTCTGTCTGTTAAGTGTTGTTGGTTTGTTACTGTCTGTAATAAATTTACGTTCTTTTTTCTTCCTCTAAGGAGTATGTCTTTTGCCTGTGACCATAATGGGTGATTTATCCCTCCCTGGCCTATCTCAAATCCAAAGCCTTTGCTTATTTTCTCCTCAGTGCTGGGGGGGAAGGGGAAGTGAGCAGTTGTGTGGTGCTCAGTTGCCCTCTGAGCTCAAGCTATGACTGACTCCAAAGGAAAGTGATTTATTTTACAAAAAAATCCTGAAAAGGCTGGCTAAATTTTCTCATGCTTTCTTTAGATACCAGAACGTATTGCATCTATTTGCAATCTCCCAGACCTAGATAAAGCACAAAAAAATAATTGAGAAAATAAAAAATAAGTGTGTGGCAACAAAACCACTGAGCCAACAGTCTGGCAAGTCATCTTAATTAAGTGTTATTGTGGCAACAGAGCAGAGCTCTGATTTTTGACTCATGTCACAAACTGGACTCTGACAATTCTGTTGAGAACTCCTTTTTCCACTGACATGCTCTTGTTTTCACAACTGGAAGAAAGGGGTGACCAGAAGTTCAAAATTCAATGGTCTAAAAATGTATGACTAAAAATGCTTCAAAGGGCAGCACTGAAGAATGTTCAGAAATTAAAAGCCAGGTTCCTCCAACGCTGATGACCCCGCAGTTCCCAGTGCCTCTGCTTAACCTTGCCCACCACACACTTCTAGACCTGCTCTTTCAGCTATTATGCCCTAATCACCTTGAATTTAGGTCTAAGGCACACGCAGATAAAAATATTAAGACTGTGCAAAGACAGGGGAAAAAAAATAATCCTCCCAAGATCCCACGGCCTTACCTACCTGAATGGTCCATGTGCATTTGGTTGATATATTACCAGTAGGCATAAAGACTATGTGCTACATCTCTTACATTTCTTTATTCACTCCCCCTCAGCAAAATATTAGATTGCAGAGGGAAAAAAGGCAGTTTCAAAGTAACCTTGGTCATACTTCATGATTCTTCCCACCCAACCCCAGGCTTTTAATTTAGTCATGACAGGAGATGCAAAGCACTTCCTAGTTGCTCCTCTCAGTTCGCTGTAGAGACATCCTATAGTGACTACGTTCAGAAGAGCAACATTTAAGCAGACAAATCTGGACTTAACTCTTATTTGGAGTTCCAACTTCACTTTAAAGTAAGAGTTAGGGCCTAAATATTTAGTTGGACTACAATACATTTACTCTACTACACCTATTACCCCAAATAACTGTAGTTTCATTGACCACTGTTTCAGCACTAGAAAGTGAAAATTTTTTTAATATTTGTATATTGGTATGCAATGTATTGTCTGCCTGTAAACAAAGGATGAATTATAGAAAACAACACAGGGACACTCAGTATAGGGTAGAATAGTAGCTAAATTATTATTTTTTATTCCCGGTCCTTAGAATGGGATATTGTTGAGGTATCACTGCCCTTAGTAAACATCCAGATTTCAGTGACATTCAGTGCACAGAAGAAAACTCATAAATGCAAAGTAATACCTGGCATAGCATAACAAAAAGAAAGAATTCACTTCATTCTTCCCACAGCCTGTGTACATGCACCCACAGTTTCTCTGTACTCTACCATGAATGAGCTTCCACCTGTGCCCAAGGAGGAAATCTTCACTACCAATCAGCTGCACACATTAAACAAGGCAACATGTATTTTGCAGGTTGTATATGTATGCTTTTTTTGCCCTTTTATACCTAATGCATTCTACATAGCAGTGGTGAGCCGTGCAAAGGGGTGTTCTAGGTTGTCTCAAACTTGCGCTTTGACTTTCCACGTAAAGTTTAAAACAAACAAAAAGATACTGCTACTTGAACAAGGTCGAGAGGTCTTCAGATGGTCTATTTCTTCAGCTTGTCTCTGGCTCCACATTGCTTTGCAAATCAGATGCTAGATATATTTTGATTAGTTTGTACTTTAATGGATCATGTACAAAGAGTCCACCCTTCACATCATAGCCATTAATTTTTTCTGGAGTCTGATGGAAAAAACAGGTAGAGAGTTGTGTGTGTGCGTGCGCGCCAGCGTATGCATGTGTGCTGATTGAAAAGTGATGGATTATTTTCATGTGGTAAGAAACACAATGTTTTCTTTAGCACAGCAGGATATTCTGTTTGCAAGGTCTAACAGTGAAATATTATGCATATCTGCAGCTGGCCCACTGCCAAAAACCAAACAGCAGAAATCAGAGGAGATTTTGAATCTGAATCTTAAAAAAACAGTACTGCCCTACAAAGCAACTAGTGAGCCATTCAAAACAGAAAAGCATTTGTACTAATGTATGATTGCTGCCATATATGTCAGCATTTAACAAAATAGAAAATAATTATTCATTTAAATGTTACCTTGAACTTCAATTTAAAATATAAATATATTTTCAATGTCTTCTACCTCTGTGCTGATACGGGTTAATTTACTTCAGGTCATGATAAATAAAGTGAAATATTTCCCAAGCTCAAAGAAGCAATCACTTAAGGAGGTACAATTATAAGAAAAAAAAACAAAAAAAAAAAAAAAACAAAAAAAAAAAACCAACCAAAACCAAAACCAAATAGCATAACCTCAAAGCACAACTGTATGAGAGCTGTGGCACACCAACCAAGAATTTACTAGACCAGAAAGCTGAACACCAAAATGTTTTAACGCACTTCATTCAACTCTGAGGAAAGAGAATGAGGAGGGAGCTGGGCCGGGGTCCAGTCAGCTACAGCTGGAGCTACCTGGAGTTCTGCCATTCACCTTACTGGTAGACAACCCAAGCGTTCCCCTTTCAAAATCCGACTTTGAGGCCTTTTTTTACTGCTAAGGTCCAATTAAATAGGATGGCAAAAAATATCAGAGTAGAGTCAACACTCTGATCCTTATGTATATAATTCCTACAAAAAGACAAAAAGAACTTCACATGAGGATGGCGGACTGGGATCCCACAGTACACGCAATTACGTCTGGCTAGGGTCTTACAGCTTGTACTGTAACCTTGCAAAAATCTGTTTAATTCCAGGCGACTTTCTTCCTGCATGGGATCTAGTAAAGCCCAACAGTTCCACTGTGCTCTTTAGGACAGCCTTGCTCAGTTGTAAGAGAGAAGACTATTATCAGATACTTCTCTTTAATTTGTCATAGGGTGGAGGATTGATTAGCATCATTTTGGTGGCCACTGTAAGGAAAAACAACTCTTCCCCTGGTAAGCCGCCTTACATTTGTGTGCACTCCTTCTTTGGTTGATTTATTGCACCTGACTAATTATTAGATAGCACTGGATTGTGTGTGTAAATGAACATATATATGTCCACGTTTGTATGCGAACATGTGATTATGTTATTTACTGATTAGCATGCCCTTCTGGCAAATCTCACTCAAGCCGCAAGCTTGCATGGCGCATCTTTATTTCCACTGCACCCTTTTTATCGCTAGATCTTCACACTGGGTTTCAGAAAATGCTTGCAGTACTAGACAGTTTATTAAAAACAGGCCAGTGGTTTTATCAACACAGTTAATATTCTAAGAGCGAAAAATTTAGTGTCAGGACACAATCAGTGTTTGGACTATTAATATGGAGTCTGGGGCATTTTGAAAAAGGAAAACCTGGGAGCTCAGAATATGTATTTAATAAACTTTCAAAGTAAATAATGTCTGGTTTTGTCATTTGATTTTTAAAAGGCAAGAACAAAGCCTACTAGAAATTTGGAAACCATACTGGTAAAACATGAATATTTTTGAACACTATTGAATATAGATCTTATCATTTGCCCTGTTGCATTTCTTTTGACGTGTCAACCCAGGACTCTTATTTTGAAATCATTACAAACTGGTTTGAAAAAACAACCATTCCTGACCAAAATAAAGGTTCCACCAAATGATGAGTTGCCATTTTCCTGCCACAGGGTACATCATTATTAGGAATTTTCTGCCTAAGTTTCCACTAAGAATTTTCGCTGTCGTATTTTGATACATAAAATTTGACTGGCACATCTTTTCAAAACGTTTCTCGTTTTTTCCAAACATAACTAGCATATAAAATGAACCATAATATGTATTATGGGAAAGCAGCACAGTGATATAGAAGACTTCCATACTAAGAGCAGACGGAAAATGGTAGTTATTATTAATTTAGAAAAACAAAAGAGCTACCCAGCATTTCAGTAACGTGGCAAGTTGTGTGCTATTGAGGGAAAGAGGATTTTATAATTGGATTTTAGAGTAATTTAGGAGACGAGATAAGCTGTAATGGTTGCATATTAGAGGTTAAAACTACAGCAGAAACTCGTAACGTAAGGGTTCATTGCACCGAGGAAAACAGAACAAAGGAAAGCAATGCAGGAGCAGCCTGGCATAGGTGGCAACAAGGTGAGTATGGCCTACGGGAAACTGAGGGGCTTTTATATTAACATTCACTTAAATAGGTATCAAGCAGCATTCTTTCCCTTCAAGAGTGGCTTCTTAAAAAAAAAAAAAATCTATAATATATATATTTTATATTATATACATACACAAATATATATGTATACACACATATATAAGGGTAGGGATGTTGCTTCCTAAACTGTGCAGCCAGGAATGTCTTGCTTTTAGGAGAGGAATGACAGTAAGCATTTTCATCGTCCTCAATAATAATGGCAAAAAAAATCCCATAATGCCACCGAGCATGGACACAGCATGAAACTTCTGCACAAGGAATCAATGAAATTTCAGGGCACAGCAGCTCTGGAGAGCGGGGGGTGCCTTTCCCTACTAATTCTCCCCTGAGCAAACAGAGACTCAGCAGGAGACAGAGCCCTCTCCCTGGGGGCCTCATGCTCCCGGCAGACCCTGCAGCTCCTGCCAGCTTTGCTGCTGCTTCCTCCACCTTCTCTGAAGGCTGAAACTCTTCCCACCTCCCTCCAGCTGTCAAGTCAAAACTTGAACCAACGCAATCTCCAGAGTCTCTGTAGCTCTGGCCGTGGCTTGAGCACACAAGCAGTGCAGGCAGAGCTTTGCCAGCAGCGAGGAGGGAGACAGGGAACAGAGGCCAGAAACAAAGGCTGGGCCATCAAAGTCACGCAGAGCAGAGGCCGAGACAAGCGTTGAGGATCTATGGCGCGGCCACAATGTCTAATAATTTATTATCAGGCGCGTTCTGCAACCTCGCTGCCATGCCAGCACAAGGAGAGGCTTACCAGTTGTGGCATCCAGACAGATCAAAAACTGGTGTCTTCACAGACCGCTTTAGGAATATTAAGATGCCATTTAAGCTCTCTGAACCCTGTAAAAAAAATAAAATCTCACACTAATAATCCTTTCTGGGGCTACTATCTGCCTCCATGCTGTCTATGAGAAGACAGCCTGGCTGATACAGTGCCTAGCCAGACAGACTCTTGATCTAAACCGGCATGCCTGGGTGCAATGCAAGTGAAGGGAAGCTGATTTTTTAAATATAAGCAGCTACATCCCTGCAATCTGCAGTATGTCAGCTCAGCAGCCAAGTCCCATTATTTTGTTGGGGAGGGGGGAGAAAGGGAGAAATATTCTCTAGCATTTTTCCAAGCAAGGTAAGGTAGCAGAATACACACTTTGAGTTTCCATCCCCAGACAGATTCAGCTGCGGAACGGAGCAGTGTGACCAGGTTCTCAGCAGTAACAAGTGACCACAGGCTCAAGATCAGTTGCTTTATATTAAACGAAGACCAAGCCTTGGATTTTTCAAAACCAGGTGTCTAATTTTTTTGTGGGACTTTGCCAACATTGAGATATTTTATGTTTGCCAGCTGCCAGTCTCTGTTTCGAAAGCACAGCTTCCTCACTTAGCAATGCAACTCCATAGGCATAGCAAATTATGTGCAGGTTTGGCAAGCAGCTCTGGAAAAAAAAAAAAAAAAAAAAAGTATTCTGCGCCAAGAAATGTGAATACTTCCAAAAATACAGTAGTTTATCAGAAGACAACAGTTTCCTCTCCTGCTTGCCTTCCAAGGATTTAGCTGGGGAACATTCACCTGAGCAATCTAAAATCTAAACCTACAGCCAGAAGGGAAAA
This sequence comes from Tyto alba, assembly GCF_018691265.1. NCBI lineage: Eukaryota > Metazoa > Chordata > Aves > Strigiformes > Tytonidae > Tyto > Tyto alba. Next base: position 2,312,059 of record NW_024881296.1, read on the forward strand.
AAAAAAAAAAAAAAAAAAAAAAAAAAAAAAGCGCATTATTCTGCACAGTGAATCTCTCAGCACCATGGCTTCTCCTAGCAAACAGAGCACCATCTCTCTCCAACAGGGTAAATAACCCAAGCCTTCAGGAAGCAAAATCTGTTTAGAGAGTGCGTGCTCTCTGTCGCTGTCCTGATAATGATACCTGGAAGTTGGACGCCTCGTGGTTACCAGTGCTTGGCTACCCCCTGCTGGGCTCCTGCATCTCCCGCCTGCCTGAACCATCAGGCAGCAACCACCAAGCACCCCAAACACGGCAAGTGCATTGCCAGGATAAACTTTCTAAATCAAACTAGGCTCTGAGTCTTTCCTCCTAATCAGTATTGAAAAAATGACGGCCTGCTCAGCTGAGAGTAAAGGGATGGCTGGTCGTATCTCATTGCAAGTATCTATTTTTTGTATTATGTGTGGATTTCTCAGATTTTCCCCAAATTCTAAATCAGCACAAACAATCTGAACAGTGATACACTGTGATGCCAACTGTAGCAACTCAAGAAGCAAACAAGCCCCCAACATGTGAACATTCAGAAACCCAAATTTCTCCTAGTAAGTACAAAACTCTGAGGCAACAAATTTCATTTCTAATTCTATATAAATTGGACGAGCACATCTTAAACATTTTGCTCAGAGTTTGCTTTAAAAGCATTCCTCAAATACAATTCAGAACAGAAATTCCCAGTACGAAACCCTTATTTATGTATTCTGTAGATAAATCAAAACAGGAAAATGTGCTGCAAGATATGTTCAAACAACTAATAGTTCCTGTAAACCAAAATATATATAAAAAAAAAAAAAAGTGAAAAGAAAAATATTAGTTGTTTTAAGCTATATCACAGCTGTATGCAACAAAAGCCAGAAACATGTAAAATTAAATTGGATTTGGGGGTTGGGGGGGTGAGGGAGTGTGAGATGGGGTTAAGTTTACTAGTAATTCAAATCCTTTTTCCCAAGTTGCAAAATGTTGTTACTGACACTTTTTTTGCATCCTGTTTATTTTTGCAGACAAGGCAGAAAAGAAACTGCCATTTGAACTATATACACAGGGGCTGCACATGCTGGCTTAGGGCTCTTGCTTAGCCAGTTACTGCTCCTACGTAGCACAAGGGTAAAAAAAAAAAGACAAATATCCCTTCAAACGTTTATTAGTGTCACATAAATAGTAAAATTCTATTCACCCACAGATTAATAAAAGGCTGAATTAGTCTCTAACCTCTTTGATTTTTAAATGCCATTAAGACACTGTCACCCCTTGTTCCTTTATCCAAATACAGCATGTGTAGCAAACAAACATTTCCTTTGTGTTCGTGCAGGAAAAGGGAAGAAGTTTTCATTAAATAGAGTTGTAAAGGGATCGTATTACTGGACTAGAGTCACATCTCTCAACTTTTGTCCTTTATGCAGGCTGTCCTCTGCAAGAGCAGAAGCGGCAGCGGCAGACTTTGGGGAGGGAGGGGGAAGACAGGATACTGCGCCTGTCTGTTAGTCAGCAGGGACTGTCAGCGAAAGGGGACGGGTTATAATCTGTGGTCCTCAAAATCTAGACAACTAATCTATTTTTTTTCTCCTATATTTAGATTCTGGTTTGCTCTCAGGATGCATAACCTTTTCAAAGTTTCACTCCTGAAAGGACTGAAGTGCAAAAAGTAGCATTTCAAAGCTACAGGCCAACAAGGAATAGAGGGATCTGATCCCTCAACTGCCACTAGCGACAGAAGGCCTCTGCTTTGCTCAAAATGGCTTTGCCTCTGCTGTGGACCTGCTCAGAATTTATTTGAATGCAGGAGGCACTTATTTAAAAACAGGCCCAGATCCTATCACTAATCTGACAAGGTTTCCACAGAGCTCCAGCCCAAGCTTTGCCTCTGCTGTTTAGCACTGGCCGTACACTGCTGGAAAACAAACAGAGCCTGGGAATCATTCAGCAAGGAAGTAACAGTGGCGCCTAGTGTGAAAGTGGGCAGAAGATGTCTGTTTGCCCCACGCCCCCCAGGCTAGGGACCAGGGAAGGAAGGGGTGGACAACCCCACTCCATCGTGTCCCGCAGTCCTGGCTCCAAAGTGGGCAGACCTGGAGGAAACGTCTTGTGTGCCCAGAGATGTCACCACACTTTGTCATTGGGATTTTCCTGAATGTTCCAGGATCTCATCCCCAGCAGAAAGCCAGGAGCAGACTGGGACGTACATCCAGAGCTCAGAGCTAAGAAACTCTCACAGCTCCACAATCCTTAGGATTGCATTAGGTTTCACTGTATGCCCTGATCTTCTTCACGACAGCTCATCTTTGCCTCCATATTCCTCTTCCAGCTCTCCCACCAGCCACCTTTCCTACTCCAGCCCTCTTCCCTGATGGCTCTTCCCAGACTTCTGTCATGACTTTTAATGGCCTGGTTCTGGGTTTCCAAGACTCCACATGCAGCTAATTACCATTTTCTTATGGGCTCAAATTGCACAGAGCTTCCCTGGAGCTACATAAACTCTAACGAATGTCATCTCTAACCTTAGTTACCCCTCTGCTAGTCTGCTAGTAGAGTTTCTCCTCAGCTTCTGCCCTAGCTCTCCTGCAGGCATCTTTTTCTAGTAGGTGCTAAAATCTTCTCTGATCTGTCCCGCGTTGCATAGCCACCCACTCACGTTCATAGCTACCTAGATGCTCCGATGAAATCCCATCACTGCTTTGTAGGGTGTATCTGTGTTAAAACCTGTGAGATGCATTTTCTTGCTGCTGTCCTTGTGATAAGTGAAGAATGCAACAGCTAGGCAATTTGGAAGAAACAGGAGAATTCCAACTATTACTCCTGCACACAGGAGTAATTTTCGGCTACAGCCGCGAGCAGAGGAAGAATATGAAAGATGTGCAGAATATACTGGATGAGAGGAAAGAAAAAGAGAGAGGAGCTAACACAAAGCCTGCTTTGGATAAGGCAGTCTCAAGTATTTTATATCCAAAAGATTTCAGTTCAAACACTGTGAACGATTCGGGCTGGAGTATCAGTAAATTAGCAATAATAGCAGAGCAGATCTCTAAACACAAAGAATATGCTCCAAGGTAAGCCACCACTATTCCGCTACTCCAACTAATGTGTCCCACTGTGAATCGTGATAGGTATCACCACAGTTCCCAGCAAAATCAATGACTCACGGTGACATGATTCATTTCTAGTTCTAACATCTGGCTGGAATTTTACGCATACAAAGCCTGTGATTTGTACAAACAATTACTTTAGAGGAACAAAAATCTTTGCAATTCACCATGTCATAACCAAACCATCTGTCCAACAGGCCCTTTTGGGATCACGTGGACGGAACAGAAGGCAGAAGGTGACCCATTCTGTCCAGTATGTTTGTTTCAAGATATCTGCTTTGGTCTTGCATCATCGATAACAAGAGTCTATTCACATTACACTGTAAGTTCATTAGAGACCGAAGTTTTATCTGCTGCCAAGTGATTTATATCTATACCTTAACAGTCAAAATTGAATGCTAAACAGCCTAGCCATTGAAGCTCTGTCTACCCTACAAAACAAAGAAAATGAAGACAGCTGAATAAAAGAATTGGTATTTTATATGGAAAACTGCATGCTGTATGCACAAGGGTTACTAATAACATTCCCCCATTTCTCAAAAAACTGGAAGCATTGGAGATATTAAATAGCTATGTTTTTTTAGTCACAGAGAAGGCAAATCCCAGAATATGTATGTTCAAGTCAAATCAAAAGCATTTAGATCCTATCACAAGTTCAGCTCCTTATATGAATGTGAGTAAGTCAGTGTACATACAGCACTCTTGCCAGAGCAAATTAATGTTGAAAGCTGAGACATGAGAGACACCTTCCTTAGCCAAGTTGTGACTACCCTTGCCGAGAGCTTACAGTATGTGGCATTTCAAAGGGTCTGCCCCGCAGAGTGAGCTTTGCTGGGCTGTGTCATGTTCCTGGAGAAAACAAAAAGATGAATGGGCAGCGACACAAACATATCCCTTGCTGAGAAGAAGGCCTTTCAGATAACCTTCACTACGTCATTGTGGTACCCCTCACTTGGCAAAACACAGGCTTAAAATATATTCTGTTGAGATAAGAGTTTGTCCTCAGACGTTTCAGCATAAATCTAAAAAAACACAGAAAACAGGGTGACCTTAATTAAAAGGTCATTTACATTGTACCTTCTGCCCTTAAAGCAGGATGACCTGCACCATGTTATTTTTGACAGACAGTTGTATAAGCTGCTCTTAAAAAATCTCCAGTATAGACTCAGCAATTTAGCCAGACAATTTGTTACATCACGTAGCTGTGTCTGCACTCTGTGGAGCATCTTGTGTTGGCTATGAAAAGATTCAAAAAGGCTTAGGGGCTAGTATAACAGGAAGAGTAGGAAAGGTCAAATAAAGACTGTGTCCTAGTTGGGCAAAATGAAAGAGTATTCGTTATTTAATAACTATGTTATGAAAGCAAGTGAAGCCCCTGGGGTTAGCTCTGCGCTCCGCTGTACAAAGCTCTGCTCAGTGACAGCATTTCAGGTAATCAGCACACCCAAGTGAGGAGATGTTTATCCGACGTGATACAAAAGCAGCCTCTATCGTCTCTTCACAGACCCTTCAACACTCACAGTGAAGCGTATGAACAACCTGTATAATAATAATCTACATCTGCAGGTCACTGGCCGATTGACTGTGCTTCTGAGCAGAACGCAGAGGGTACTATGCATGCAGTTGGCACCAAAGCAGAGAAGCAGCCTGTGCTGCCTGGGTTTTTAGCTTGGGCAGCAGTAAAACTCAGGGCAACTTCCACAAGAGTGACAGAACTCGGTGAAAAATGCAATGTACAGAGGGGTTTTGTTTTTAACTTCACACAGATGTGTAAATTTAAGAGATCCTTTAATAGGCCACGTAGTTTTAGCATTTTTTTCACATAACAACTGATTAAGAAGGTATAAGATCTCAAGGATTTTTCTTCGGAGATGTTGGTAATGCTGAGCCAGAAAGAAGTGCTTTATTTTCACAGCCATGGTGACATCACGCTCTCCAGAGAAGCAACTTACGTTGCAGGTAAGAATTGGGAGTTTCCTTTTTTCCCTACTACCTACTAGCACACTGGCCAGCACATGAGCAAACCTGCCAAGAGCAACGTGTTGTCCAATGTCATTTCCATCTTCCAAAATGACTTAGTCTGACTTTTTATGCCACTCACAATTTATTTCATGATGTGCACAAAGGTTTACATGAGCAGCACCCCCTTCTAAGGCATCACAGCAAATACTAAAAATGGTTTCGACTCACCGAAGTATAGAGGCCTGGCTGCGGAGCACAAGGAACTGTGTTGTGAGATGGTATTTCCAAAAGGTTGTCCCTTCAGGAAGCAGGGAGACGTCGTGTTGGCAATAATGCTAGCAAGCGAGCAGGCAAGATGACTAACTGGTTAACACTTTTTTTTATACCCACATGCATGGCCTGAAAAAAATCTTTTCTTCTTCTCTTTTTCCTCCTTTTTTAAAATTAGACCCCTGCAACCCCTAATGAAAGCTTTTCTATTGACATAGTAACAGAAGAGTACACTTTAACTTACTCTTTTTCCATGAAGCAGATGTCTTTTCTTGTGAGAATTGGCATATTTTTACCCTTAGAATGATCTCTGCTTTTATATGCCTAATTAAATTTTAGCGGTCCCTTGCTTAAATAAAGATTTATTAGCTGTTAAAATTGTAGCATAATTCTTCCGCCACCTACACGCTATCCTTTAACATATTTACAAGCAGAATGGCTTATCCTCTATAAAAAAAGGTGGATGATTTAATGTTGTTTTATTATCGGTGTCAATTACTAAACTTCAGCCTCACAATAGAGCTTTCTGAAGATACTCTGCAACTGTCAAAGCACCCCAGGAAAGAAAAGCTGTGAGTCTTAGATATCAAGTGCTCAAAATGAGCCGTAGATTTTAGCCCCATGTTCAAACTTTTCCACAACCGTGATATGGGCTAACACGTCATCAGACAGAGAAGGAATCCAGGGAATTATTTAGAGGAGCTGAAATCTGCATCGTCAGAAGCATGCACTTATATGCTGCTTCTCATTTCTCTTTGTGCATGAGAAAGACAAAGCATGTATACAATATCTTTGCACACATACATTTATATATACTTACAGAAAGGCAACAGTAACACAGGAAAGTACCGTGCTTGCCAAACTATTGGAAATAACTTCTTTATAGTTCTGGGATTTGGGTTTGGGTTTTTTTAAAAAACTCAGTTAGTTATTTACCAGGATTCGAAGATTAGTGTTTTGTTGGTCTTTCATTAGTTTTACTTTATTACAGTCCCTCTTGCTAATATATTTACATCACAGGGAATATCCTTTTCACCAAGCTGTAAGCCCTCGCCTCTCTACCCCATACACTGACATCTTTGCACCTTGTAAACACCACTACTACAAGCAATTGTGTTCCATGTGTTTGTCAGATTGCATCAGGAGCACTGAACTTCATCTTCCTGCTATAGTTTTAATACCGTTCAGATAAAGCTAAAGCTTTTGGTAATTTCAAACAAACTTCAAGTGCAAGAGATGACTCATTCATTTAATTTCACCCTTCTCAGTCAGGATCTCTTTAAAAAGTCACAGAAAGTAGGCCACTCAAAAAATACGCAATATATTAATGTCATACAGTTGGCCTCACAAATAAATCAGCATACAAAATCCCCTCTTACTGAAATTTGTCACAGTAAACATCAGAAGCTGTAAAGTGAAACTAATAGGAAACTGTCTTTTTGTGTAATTTGCATGCACATACGTACACCATCTTTAGCTTTGTACTCTTCCATGTGTGTGCTACACATTCAGAGAGCACACTGCTACAGTAAAGATGCCACCAAAGATAATGATAAATCTGGAACAGACACAAGTGAAAAAGCCTAGAAAACTTCACTTTTATAGTAACTTTTTTTTACCATCAGTACATATTGCTCCTTTGCCTTACACTCTTAACTATGACCGCTGGCTGCTGATAGCACCTTTGCTTTTCATGCGTGTATTTCAAGGCTCTATAAAATATTAAATACATATGCAGGATACTACACGCGTACACACGGGACAAGGTATCTGCAGCCAGCAGCGATGCTGGACGGGCAGCCGCGGGGGCGGCTGGGGCCACGGCCGGGTGGGTAGGACACCCTCCTCCGCCCCCAGGGCGGCTCTGCAGGCAGCCTTCGGACAACGCACAGACCCACCCGGTTTGCCTGGGTGAGGAAAGCCCTATTTGATTCAGAGGGCAGCCCACACCCACGGCTCAAGACCAGGATTTATCTTTGGGAGCCAAGCTGGCCACATGCCCTGGGATCTCAACTGACACCATTTCTGGACTCTCTGGTACCAACTCCAGGAGGAGGACACCGGCGGCAGTGAAAGCTAGTCAACACCATTACCAAAAATCCCGAGCAAGTTGCTGTTTGGCTAGTTTGGGGAATGCAAAATTCCCAGCTGAGGAAGTGTGGTAGAGATCTGAAGATATTTAGGTATTTAAAGCACTAAGACTTACAGAAAGCCTTCCTCAGAAGACATCAAACGGAGCAACTCTTTGAAATCAGTCAAATGAGGAGGGCTAAGTAGTCTCTAATTCTGTTTTAGTTTTCTTTCTCTCTTTTTGAGGTACAGGTAACAGTATCTGTTCAAGATGCATACAAATGTAGCATGCAGATAAGTTACCTTCTTGTATCCTCATCTATAAAACCACAATAGCACGTTTATCCAAAGGAGTCCTCTGAAATAATTGTTTCTGTAAAGGAATATCCTTCTGTACAATCATGGCTGTCAGACAGAAAAATATTCATGCATTTCCAAGCATAGACAAAAAAGTAATGGTATCTTCCTAACAATAGTTTAATCTTCTAATATCACTACATATATATCATCACTTAAGAGTTTATGTTTCAGATGCCAAGAACACAGCGACAGTATCAAGGTAAAACTGCAAATATTTGTATCGTTTGTCCCTGAAAAACACCACTCTACTGGAAGACCTCTGCTGCTCAATGACCAGGTTGGGATTTTCACAGGAGTCATCCAGTTTCGAAGAAATACCATAGGAATTACCACTGAAATCCTCTAAATTGTTTTTGACAATCACAAGCAGTCTCTTCCGTAAGGGAAACAGTCATGATTTCTAATGGTAGTTCCCAGATTCTCATTGCGTTCACGCCGGTAGCAGCTCACTAAGACAATGTATATGTGTCAACCCACAGCGTTCATGCAGAGCAGGCTGTCACACGTATGTGTCAGCTGCAGGCATCCTATCATCTCAGGCTGCACATATTCCTCTTCAGCTTGCTAGACATACCACTGCTGCTTGCAATGGTCATGAAAGATATACAGCATCACAGACTGAAGAGGGATGTTGAGGGATTTTCCCTTAAGGGGAAACAAACCAACCAACCAAAGCACGCTGCCACTGCCCTCCCAACGCCCTCCATACAACCCTATCAAAAACCACAAACCTTTTAAATGTGCATCAAGTACAAACTGAAGGAGCCACATCTGCAGCTGGCCTGGCTGGGAGTCTCTGGGAAGTGTGAGGACCTCCCTCCAGCTTATCTGGACAGATCATAACCTTCAAGTGGGAAAGGGTCACCCCATGTTGACATTAAACAGATGACCTTAGAAGACAGAAGGAGGACTGGTTATTCATCAAACTCATGGGGGGCTGGGGGAACGACACAGGGAAGGACTGACAACAGGTATAGGGGAAGGAAAGAAAGACCGGAAAGCAATGGAGGGGATTGGAAGACACAACTCTCAGTGGTCCTTAACCACTGCAGACAGCGCTGTTCCAAAATCATGGAACTATGGTACTAAGCACACAAGCACAACAGATGAAGATAAGCATACGTAGGCACAGTCCGCATTTCAACTCAGTGGGGAAAACCAGTATTTTATTCTCAACATTCTTTCAACAGTCACGCTAGGGAATGAAAGGACAACTGAACAGTTTTGCCCAACAGCCATAACTGAAAATGGACTTTTCCTGCTGCTGAGGTAAGTCAGATCACAGAGGACTGTTAAAGGGGTAAAAAAGATGGACCGCACGATATAGTCCTTTTCCATCAACCCATAATATCCCACTGTATGTACTGGCTCTGCCTGCCTTATGAATATAACAAGAGTAATGACTGTGTTATTCACAGATTCTGTCCAGAGGAATGAAATCCCCAAACTTTAATATCATCCCATCTGAAACACTCATTTATTTGTGGTGCAGTGTCTTATGCAACGCACCACAGAATGAGTTTAAAATCAATTCTACAAATACAGTAAAAGTCTCTTGCAGCATCCTGGGGACTCTCCCATTAGCTTGTAAAATGACATTAAATGACTTTTTGAAGAAGCTAAGAAGAAGAAGAAGAAGAAGCTGCTGCTGGGACATTTAGTCTATCAAAACACAAATAATTAATGGTTGAAAATACTTTTTGTTTAATAATTGCTGTTCTTCATTAGTGTGAACCAAGGGCACAGACTATCTGAGACAATAACATCTGCACCCCATATTTCATTATCACCAAACTTCACATTTCACACAAAAGCATAGCTAGCAAAGCCTTACAGCTTTAATTAGTTTCTGCCATAGCTGTGAAGGTCAGCCAATTATTGTGTGTGAAATTTCAATATGAAGCAGCTGAATTGAAGACAGCATTGCAACATTGTGAAACTCTGCAATGCTGTAAATCTAGTATGATAGAACTTTTTTTTTTTTTTTTTAAAAAAAAAAAACAACCAAAAAACCATAAATTAATCATCAGGTATGCACAGCTTCAGGGCTTATTGGCTAATTTAACATGTGTTAGAGGAGGAAAAAAGGAGGTAATTTCTGATAGCATCTTACGCTTTGCAGGATTTTTTCTTATCAGTGTCACTAACCATGACAAAATACTTAGTTGGGTTCTCGTTTCTACAAGGAAAACATAGTTTTTTTGTAGGATTCAGAGTCCCTCTGTCAAAAGAAAACAATAGCATTGGGCAGATGAACTTCAGCTGTCTAGAACGAGGGGCATGGGATGTACAGCATGTCCTGAAAAAATAGGTCTTCCAAAAGAAGCTTCAGATAGGCTCCAAACTCATGGTTGGCTTTTGAAAATCTTGAGCCAACTGCCTTATGTGTTTGTGGGTGTTTGTGTGTGAAAACTTATATACAATAATTTAGATTCAAATGAGATACCATAGCTGGCACTGAGGAAGTAGCAAAGGATGCAAAATGATGCACCTACCTCCAACCTGAGACACAGCCTCTTTGCCATATTAGTCTTGCTAAACAGAAATAATCTATGCAGTGTGCTGTGCCATGGGGTTACAGATGCGCAGAAGGTCTAACCTGAACCTTGAATGCACTCAAGACCAGCCTTTCTCTCAAGTCTGGCCAGTGACTGTTTGTTAAACAGGTATTTGTCTGCCTGTTTCTGCTTTTTTTAATATCTTAAAACTCTTTAAGTAAATTTTATCACTTTACACAGCAAATAGCAAAATCTTCAAAGATGTACTTCAAACTCATCCTTTTATTTGGATACCAGAAGTCAAATAATAATGATAGAATGGTTCGATAGCTCCAGCAAGTTAGTAAGACCAGCTCTTGATTATAAATTTAGAGGTGAGGTTCAGTGGGTTTCAATGGGTGAAACAAGGGTGGGAGTAAAACTTAGGGAATGGATTTATTTTGTGTACTATTCCTATGTTCGAACCCTATTTTTCCAAATGAAATGATCCTCACAGAAAACACACGCAAACTCATTTTTAATCTAGCCTGAGACTGTGCATGGAGCTCTAGTAAGCACCATGGCTTCGTTCATGTGGAAATAGCTGCATGTTCACATGTATATATGCGTATCACAACCAATTCCCCCCTCCTGTGCCCCATTTCTTCCTGCCATTAGGAGGACCAGGTAAGTGGTTATGCAGAGCCTCTGCAGGCAGCGCAGAACCAGAGAGGCTGTTTCACCTTTCAGACTCTCTCCTGACTTCGTTCTTTGCTGGCACAAAACACATTCACAGCTATAATGTGACTCACAGCAGCTATTGCCAAAGCTATTATTTTTTTCTTTATTAAAAAAAAATAATAAAATGCATAGCTAGCATCAGATGCTCAAGAACATTTGCAGGCTCCTACATCAATGGCTGTATCTCTGGAGTTACCAAAATCCCTGATTTCTGGTTACTTCAGCCAGAGCATGGGTGCTGGTCTTCCTACAAATCAAAAAGCCCCCTACATGTGGCTGTAGAGAGCTGAAATAAATATCTACACACATCGTAGATTATTTAGAATTAAAGCTATCACCATGATAAATGTATTTTTTCCCTGCTTCTAGAATAATCCCTTTAACTAAACCCAACTGAAAGAGGGATTGTGAAATAGTTGGTGATTTGTTTTCTGCTTTACCTTTTCCAACACCTCCAAATACACCCAGGTGTGGAGAAAAACAAACAAACAAACAAACAAAACAAAACAAAACAACAACAAAAAAAATTAGAATTCTGTTTAGTCTGCATTGACAGAACAAGACTGATACCTTCTAACCAACAAAGGCTCAGCTGGCTAGAACAGACACCAGGAGTAAATTAAAAACTAAATTAAACATAACATGGATCCAGGTCAACTGTACAGGAAAAAAATAAAAAAAAAGTGAGCAGAGTCTTAAGGTTAAGAGCCAGATCTTTAATGTAGCACCCTGAAATACTCTGCTCCAATCCCAGGATCTCAGCAGCACTTCAAGGTGACTAGGAGTCTGAATTCCACTTCAGTTGCTGCCTAGAGCTCTCTGCCACAGGGCTCAACATCTTACTTAAGCTGAGGTACCCTCCGGGGCCCTACACAGGTACATCAGTCTCTCTGTGTCTGCACTGCTAAACAAAAGCCTAAAATTAGCTGGGAATAGATAGCTACATGTTCTTCAGTTTCCTTTCCTATCTAATTAGGAGCATGTTAACTGCTTTCTGTGCAGAGAACTTGAAAGACATAACAGGAAAAACTTTTCCTTTTACTATTCATAGATACAGTGGCTAGCACAACAAAATCTAAGTTTAAATTTCTAGGCACTGCTTTTGTATTTACAAAACACCAAGGAAGTCTACTGTGCTAGAAGTAAAATAATTTGTTAGTCTCAGGTGTGTACCACCTAAAATAATACAAAACGTTCACTGAAAGATAAAATGGTAAAAAAATTGAGAGAGGAGGTGAAATAATTAACAATGGCATCAAGAACGCTAAAGGAAATGTGTATTAGCTAACACCATATGATGTCTATTAGAGACATCCTGTCTCTTGAAGTGAAAGGAAATAATTGAAATACATTGTTACTGATAAGTGGCCCAAAGCAGAATAAAACAGGATCACCTGAGTAAAAATCAACTCCAGAACAGAAGTGAAAAAAAAAAGGGAAAACCAGGCAGATCACACACACCAACATGCATGCAACACAGAAGAAAACCAAATTATTAAGAGTGAAACTGACTGAAACCTGTCTTAGGCAGTCCACCCAAGACAGCAGCAAAAATCAGTGGCCTGGCTGAGGGTGTCTTTTACTAAAGGTCAGAGAAAACTGCAGGAGAAACCTCAGGGATCCCTTAAAGTGGTTCCCTAAGACAGGGGATGCCTAATGGAGGTGCAGAGTTGTGCAGGTTTCGTTGTGTTTATTAAATACACGTTAAAATATTAAACACGATAACAGCAGTTAAACTAAATCAAACATGCTCTAAGTGCAATACAAATCATCGTTAGACAACGTAAACAAATACCTGACACACACAAAGCCTTTACTGCAGATCCTAGCAATGAGATCTGTCCCCAGAGAGATGCCACTGGCTCCAGGAGCCCACAGCCCCGCTCATGAAGCCCTACTTGGTTAAGGACACCAGAGACAGGCAGGCTCTGTCTCAGCCTGCTGCAGGAGCCAAGGGAAGCTGCTCTTGCTGGGAGAGTCTCCCACTCCCACTCCCTCCGCTCTGGCCCTGCTCCAGCAGCAGCACTTCCCTGCAACAGGGTCTCCACTCAGCCCAAACCACTAGGGACGAGATCTCTTCCAGCCCGGCTTGCCAGTGGCAGCTGCTCCCAACCAAAGAGTCTCTCTCCAGAGAAGATGCTGTCTCAAAGCCAGCCATGCTGCAAGAACAGTGGCTCCTAACATAAATGGTCTCCTTTCAAGAATAAATACAGGGAAAGTCCTCACAGCCAGTCTCTTTCCAAAGGGAGCAGCTCACACATTAATCCAATGAATAATTCCAGGCTTGGAGATAAAATATTTAACGGGAAAAAAAGGCAAAAGATCTTCAGAGTTCACAGTTTTCAAGCCAGACTTCAAAGCTCACAAGCTCGCTGTCATTTGCCAAGTAAGATCAACATGAAGAGTGTGATTATAAGAAACATGAAAAACTGCAGCACCAAATCAACAGGGACTTCAGAATTTAGCAAGCAGAGGAGCCAGTGGAGCTGCTGAAATGCCAAATTCAGTAACCGCAAGCAGAAGTCCACCATGGTGCCATGATCTAATGCGTGATTCAACTGATAGTCACTGTACCACATGAGGAACAAACACAAGAATTGTCATATTGGATCAGACTCATCTAGCAGGGATCCTCCTGCAGTAGCCAATACTAAAATCTTCAGCAGTTAAGCAAAGGAAATCCTCCAGCGAGCAGCTAGGGCCTAGCTGTGGTACTTAGAAGTTTCTTCCTCATGCCGCTATTCAGAGTATGCTTTATGTCCCAAAGCCTGAAGGTCTGTGCGCCCTCAGGGTTGTTTTTATCTCCACCTAATGTGATTGTGCAAGCCTTCATTCTACACAGAGATGTCTAAACTTGACCTAGAAATGAAGCCTGTGAGGATTCCTGCCACCAATTTCCACCAGGTTACTTATGCATTGCCTACAAAGTATCTCTTTTAACCCATTTCAATCTGCTCTCCTCTTCTGAACTAATTCTTGCTTCCTGTTTTTGCAGAAAGATAAACAGGAATGATCAGCTCATCTTTTCTATACTGTTCTACAAAAACAAGCCCAGTTGCACTATTCCTGTGAAAGAGGGTATAGGTAATTTGAAGTTCCTCACCATTGCTGCAGGCTAAGGGCATGTACACAGGCAATTGCTGTTGGATCAGCTGATGTTCGATAACTTGTTATCACCCGCACCACTGAGCTTCTCACTTTCAGAAAAGCCCATTACAAAACTTGCAGTAAAGCTTCTGGCTGGTCAAAGATTTTCTGAAACTCAAATAACTTGTCAAGTGGATCTTTTCTAAACGTATTAAATCTGCAGAAACTATGCCAACTGGAGCGAACATAGTGGCCATCTGTATTTTTAATAATATGGTCTTTAATGTTAGTTCAACCGATTTCTCAGGTACCAAAACAATGCTTACTGTCATGAAATTCCCTGACTCTCTACTGAAGCCTATTTAAATTATAGATAAACATGTGCTGCTCTTTGTCGTCTTGTGAAAAAGATTACTTTAGCAAAGACTGTACTTTCCCCACAGTGGTTCAGCCACTCTATTTTAGGATCCTTCACAACTCTTAGGTATATATTTTCTGATGATTTTCTGCCCTTTGATTTATCAGCTGGTTGTGACATTTCTTCTGTTGTCATGTCAATCAATGAATGGCTCATCTTTACTGGCTGGAAAGTAGGTATTTTCTCAAGCTATTTGAAGTGAAGACAGAAGCTGCAAAATCATTTGACTTCTCTGCAATGTCCTTAACCTTCGTAATTGTCCAGCAGGCTTTCTCCTTCACAGATACCTTGAAACTTTCAATTCTTTGTTGTTTGTGCTCATCTGATCAGATTTCTCCCCATTTCCTTCCTGCAGTACAGTCTGCTTTCTATAAGGCTAGTTTTGTTTTCTGAAGGATGGTTGTCTGCTGCAAGTCCCCACTTCAGCTTTAATTTTGAAGTAGGCATGCAAGGTTACATACAGCATGCTTTGAAATAGAACAAGTTTGACTAATCTTTCCAAACTGTTCCTCCCCAAGATGACAGTTTCAGCAGCTTTATCAAATGTTGAAAGTATCATCATGCCTTGCTGGCCTCATCCACCCTTCAACTCCTGCTCACCCCCCAATAAGCCTACAGCTAGGGGCAAAGCTACACAGCACAGTCTGGGCAAGAAAGGCATATGTGGATGACTAGAGCTCCTCATGTTACATCATTCCTACCGACAAAAAAAAAAAAAAAAAAAGGAAATTCTGTTTCTGATCCTTGTTTTTGTGAAGATACAATCAGAAATATGATCCAAGAGTGCTGACTGAATGCTGTCTGCTCAGGCCTTTAAATGTCTGGCACAATGAGCCGTCACATGATTTTTGCTCATTTTTATAGCAAGTCTTTCACCTTTAATCTAGTAACAATAGATACTGAGATGCATCAAGTGTGTTTCAAGTTCATTCCAGGCTTGCAGTCATAATGCAATAAGGATTTTGATTTTTAATTCTTTTTAACAACTTACTAATAGTTCTGCAATATACTGTCCACACCCTGTCCATCTAATCTGGATCTTTTCGGACGGCTGTACTGGATATGTGGGAAGGCATTTTTGCTGCTCTGCTACCAGTCTTGAGCTGTACCATTGTGCTTTACCTGGGACACACTCTAAAAGCTAAACTTCAGCCTAAAATCCCTGGGCAAATGTGCTACGCATGCTTCAGCATTTTGCTGAACATCCCTGCTCTGTAAAGCAGTGTACTAACGTCTCAGTGGCAGTTTTACAGAAGTCCACAAGGAAAGCTGTGACTGAGAAGAGAATAGCCCTAATGGAATGACCTTTACTGGGACTTGACACCTGCTACCTTGTAAGCTTCTTACACACACAGCTTAATCCACCTGGAGGCTTTTTTGCTTGATGGAAGGTGATAAAAAAGCTGTTAGACTGTAAGCTCTGTCTTAGATTCAAAGCATGCAGGCTCCTTGATATTCTGAAGCTTAGGGCACACAGAGGGGGAAAATATTTCTTAGCTCAGGTGCAATTCTCAAGTTGCTTATTAGGGACAAACCCTGGTCTAAGAATCACTTTATTGGTATGAAAGTAAAGAAAAGGCTTCCCAATAGGAAGAAGGGTCCTAGTTCCGCAGTACTACACACAAGATAATGTAACAGTGATCACAAAGCTCTCCTCGGCAGACAAGAAGAACAAAGAAGCCCAACTCTAGAAATTTACAATCCACAGAGGACCAAGCAGATTGTATTCTGGATACCTTAAAGGTGAATGCTCTAAAACATGCATCAATCTATACTGATAAAAACCCCGTCTCCCTCCGATTATAAATAATTCCTTCTTTCTTTGAGACAACAAAGGTCTAAATCAAAAACTTGTATCAGTGCGATTTTTAGCATGATGGAAAAGGAGAAAAAGCAGCACTGCTTTGGCACAGCTGTTGGGAGAAGCCAGTTCACAGAGACTGAAACAGCATCAGAATCAGAACAGAGGGAACATTAGCATTATTTGGGAGTTCGCTTTATTTGGAGCTTAAAGGGAAAAAAACCAAAACCAGCAAACAAAATACCTGCAAAGAACAAGCCTTCTAAGCAGTTGATGTCCCTGAATAGAAATGGCCTATCACTAACTGATCAAACTGTAGTGGAAGCACAACTGAGAACAGCATACCAAAAATGCAGTGGTGGCTGGAAGCTGAACTGGTGATCTTCAGGTCACTACTCCTCACCCTCTTCTCTCACTGTGCCCGTTTCCCTCAGGGAAATGAATCTCTGGAGCTCATCTTCTGTCCTGCCTGAGCTAAGGTACATCGAAGCTATCAGCTCTGACCTTGCAGGACCTGGAAAAGGAAATTCCACAAACCCTTTATTCCATACCACGGGAAGAAGCTCAAATGAGTTCTCTTCAGCTGAAAGGTTTTCCTAGCAGAAGCTCCCATTTCGTGTTCTCCTGGGCATCATTTCTGTGATTAATTTTTTTTCTCTGAAGACTGACAATCTCCCATCACCAGGGAGTCTTCAGACACTCTGTCCACTGCAGCTGGCCCAGGTGACCAACTTATTCTTTTAAAGGGCTGGATGCAAGAAGTTCAAAATGAAAAAATTTATGCAGAGATCGTTGTTTAAAAAAGACTGGAAGCCATCAATTATTTATTTATTTTAAGGTGGCTGACACCTGTATTGATGGCTTTAGTCACTTAGATCTTAAGGCCACTTGCAAGCACTTGTAAGATTGGGGTTTGTGTCTGAAACACCCCACCCACATCCTATATGCTAGGCTCTAAATGTAGCAGCATCTAAACTTTATCTGCTGGCTTTTATAATATAGACCATTTATATGCAGTGAGTGGAACATTGATCCTCCCGTTCACGTTTCCTGAGATTATTCAGTATTAGTATTGCTGTGATTAGTCACACCATGGTTGCTGTTCCTGTAGATTGTTTGATACAGTGTATTTCCCACTATACACAAAGCAGCACTGTAGGAAAACCCAATTCAATCAATTTGAGCAGCCCTTCTTGTGCTACATTGGTATACTATGTATTGGACAGATAAAGTTGTGATCCTATCTAATATATTCTTTGGCTGGTTTAACTGATGTACTGAATAAATGGAGACACCTAATGCTATCCAATCCTGCTGCTGAAAGATAATGGCATCATTATTTGAAGATAGACCAAAAAGGGGAGGGGGAGAGGGAAGGGTTCAACCCCTGCTTCCCACATCTGTAGCAAACGTAGACACTGCAGTGTGTGAAAGAAGAAAATCAGGCAGAGAAACCTTCTGACAGCAAGCTAAAGGAAAGTGGAAAGTAAGAACAAGGAAGAGCTCTAAATACGGATGTGATGCCAACTGCTGCAGAATCAGGGTGTGTCAGCTTCATTTTCAAGAGGTGCTCTGCAAACTGCAAGGCACTTTTAGGTAAGCAAACTATCTGAGCCCCAGGCTGTTGTACTCTTTTCCCCATTTTGATAATTATTTGTTTGGATGGCAGAAGCATCTGTACCCCTGAGAGAGGGGCTACCATATCCTTGCAGCTGTATGCACCAAAGGGCACAGGAGATCATTTGCAGCTTCCCTTGTGGCCACGCTCTGGCAACAGCGCTCCGTGACCCCAGGCCTGTCAGGTTTTAAACATAATAAGAAAAAGAAACATACTTTTTTTAAAAGTTTCTGCCAGCTGATGTGCTGATCTAAAGCCTTAAACAGGTAGTTAATGTTTCCAGGGTTTAGGCTGACTGTGTAATAGCAGGGCTGCACAGAACATTTAAAAGCACGTCAGCTTTTACCTAAAACACCTTGGATCCCGTCCAGGAAGGGAGCCAAGACATTCTCTCCTATGGTATATTTTATAAAAGAAACACAACAAGTAGCTCATAAGAATGATTATAAAAAAAGGGACAGACATGACAGGTAATGGAAGTGCAGCATCTCCAGACAACAGTTAATGTAAGGCACAATATGTATTGTGTCATAAATGGAAGAGTCTGCAACATGGAAGACAGTGTCATAAGACAACAGAATAATGGTGTCATCAGCTGATATGTTTTATTAAGTCTTGTATATAAACTCCCTTAATTCCTTCAGTCTCTCAGCAGCCTTGTGTTTGTTGCTCCTGATGGGTTAAGACAGCATTAAATTTACTGATGACGTGCCTTAGCCTAGAAGCAGCACTATTTATAGCACTTGAACTATATGCATGGTACAGTTTTACCCAAGTTATTATTATCAATATATATCTGGACAGCTTTGCTAGTAATCTGCTGTAGTCACTGGGGACTATTTGGGTCGAGTTCTGATGTTTTAAAGTACTAGCTTAAAAATAACTAATTGCTTAGTTTCCTATACCAAAATACTTATATTCAGTGAAAGCAAATGAAAGTTCATCTGAGGAATGCATGTGTATGTTTGGAAGGAACCATTACATCGTGGTTGCATAAATTTTTACTCATTTGTATAGTCATATGATCCCAAAGACTTCAGATTAACCAGATCCCGCTGCAGTTGGGACTGCAGATACCCACTTTTGCTGCTTAAGTTCTTCATCTTATTTAGTTACTCTTTAATGACCCTCCCCTCCCAAGGCCTTTTACATAGATATTTTCCTTGTTTTTAAATACAAAGGTTTTTAATTGACTTTTTTTTTTGACAATTTAATTAGAATTACCTTTCACTCGTGATTACATTTATTTTTACACTTTGTCACTGTGCCAATTTTGATCCATTTAATTAGTTTTAACTACGTCCCACACTGCTCACCTTCAGAAGTACACCTATTACATCAAGTCAACTGTTTTCCTCATATAAATTACCTGAATGTAGAGAAACTTTAAGGGAAAACACTTGCTTTTATTTCTTAATCATACCACAGTGCTATTTCTCAGGTTCTATAGATGATCCACCATAGTCACAATCAATTTAATGGGATTTTGGCTTTTTTTGTTTCCCTCCCCCCCACTTGTACAAGGACCTAACCTTTAGGCAGAGAGTAACTAAATGCCAAACTGTGTACTAGGAGCCATTGTCAGCTGTTGCCTATAAAGACACATTTTAAAATTTCATCACAGATCTCTTCTCACTGAAAAATACTTGGAACTTACAGGCAGCTCTCTGACTCTGATACATTTTTCAAATGCTGTATCTGATTCTTTCTCTGACAGCTATCACTTTCATTGACTTTCATGCAGGCACTGAGGACAAAGCAATGTAGCAACCTAACGCTAAGGCACACACACAAGCACAGGCCAATGCTTACATTTATGCCACAGGGCAGGGGGTCAGAGTGTATCTGTTATGGAATCTCTACTCCTGGAGATCCTTGGAGCAGCGTGATCCCAGCTGGCCATGCTCTGAGCAGAGGCAAAGCTGACCAGAAGACCTCCAGAATCCCTTTCTGATCTAAATTATTCTATGTTTCTATTAACTTAATGAAAAAATTTAATTTGAGCGTTACTGAATCAGGGCATTCTTCTCAACTACCTTTGTTTTGCCAACAAGGACACTGAGTCAAAAATTTTTAAGCCTGGAGATTCATCTCGCTGAACTTCAGACACTTAACTGAGATGCCTAAATTAAGAACCTAGTTGTTTTACATGTCATTCCCATGTCTGAAAAGACAGGATGACACCATGACTCAGGTACACCCCAGATGTAGTCAATAAGGAGAGAGGGATAATTATCATATAACTCAGCTGAGTGCTTAAAGCAGGTAGGATGGACTTGGAATCCAGTAGCTCACATGGAGAGGCTATAGGGAAGACTTACTAGCAATTTCTGCATTTCTGTCACTACAGCATACTTATTTATTTTGATAAACTGAAAACATTTTTTTTTTTTAT
Source organism: Tyto alba (assembly GCF_018691265.1). Lineage (NCBI taxonomy): Eukaryota > Metazoa > Chordata > Aves > Strigiformes > Tytonidae > Tyto > Tyto alba. The sequence goes on from NW_024881296.1 coordinate 2,332,378, forward strand.
GTTCATCATCAACATTGATGCCTCATGAATTAAAGTAGCAATGATATCTGAAGTGGTTCCTGTAGTATTATGAACTGAGTTAGTACATTTCTAGATTGTTATCTGATGTCCATAAACTCACAGGAATATTTTAAACAGCACAGTTCAAGTTTTTTTCTTCCTTGTGGAAAATAGCAACCTGATAGACTAATATTGTATATCCTATTCTGATTATTTCTCAGGTGTCAAATCTTTCAATTAGATGAACTTCCATTTGAAAGTTCAGGGAAGAGTAACAAAATAACCTGACATCTGCTGTTACCCACAAGAATTGGGGAGAATGGTATTGGTACCATTTCCTTTTATGCAGATTCTCAAAATTAAGCTGAAAAGAATAGTAAGTCATTTCCCCTCCCTGTAATAAACAAAGATAACTATACTCTAACATCTACTCTTTCTGGGAAAGGTAAGAGGAGAGTGTAAACTGAACATTGTGCCCAGCCAATAACACAGGTTATAAGGGTTTTTATCTTGAGTAATACTGGCAAATTTTTCTGAATTCATTTGTATCAAACACTTGATGTATATCCATAAAACAGTTTCAACTGACCTTTCACCTCCCAGATACAGATTTTGTTTATCTTAAGGAGGATGAGGAACATGTACTAAAAGACTTATACTTGCTTTTCAGCTGGACTGATCATTGCCACATTACCAGGAGATCCCTACCCAAAACAGACATGAACTCAAATTCAGTACCCTGGAGGCTTGCAACAGCAAACTGGACAATTTTCTAAGAAATTTGTGCTTGCTTAATAACAAAACCAAACAAACTTCCACCTAAAATGAAATTAACTCATAAGAATTTCTCTCTAGGGAGTTCTCTCACCTTCAGTTTTAAAGACCTCTGAAGCCCAAAGACAGCCCCCATCAAAATAAAGGGAAACCACAGAGCTATGCACATCCACAGCCACAACACAACACCGTGGGTACATTTCCAGCTTCTCAGCAGATTCAGAGACTCCTCACTCTTGCTCTGTGAGGAACAGGCCACTGTTTACCTGTGTAATATGAGACACATCCAGATTAACCATGGGCTTTTTTCCCCAGCCACTGTACAGGAGCTCTTTAGCTAAACTCCTTAAATGTTCTAAGAATTGTATCATGCTTGCCACAGATTTTCCATCTATGTCTTTGATTTGCCTCCTTCACTGTCTGGAAGAAAGCTAATCACTGGAAAGTATTTTAAAAAGCATAAGCAGGATGATTCAGATAATGCTAGGATGATCAGCCTGACATCAGCCCTATAAGAAGTCATGAAAAAGCTGATATTGGATGAGAGAAGTATAAAAATAAGGATTATAATTAATGCTAATTAATACTAATTACTTCATTAGTTTATGAGGGAAAAAAGACTGGTTTTATCAACCAATCACTAATAAAATCACTGGTTTCTCCAAACAATTACTAAAATGATCACTTCATTGACTAATAAAATAAAGACAGTTATGTTGACCTGACACACTTCTGTAAGGTGTCTAAATAGTCTGATTATTTTATCACATGAAGAAGAGTTATCCACTTCTGAATGTGAAAGAAATATATCAGTGTATTAATCTCTAAATCAGCAGGAAATATGTGTAACATGATGAAATCTTTGGTAGCCAAACCCATGAAATTAATAACTAACAAAGGGAACACTTTAAGCAAGGAAAAGATGGTAAATTATTCACAATTTGAAGTCTTTTAGAAAGAAATCTTCCTAGTGTAAGCATCTGGTACACTTGCATAATAGACATTAGAAGCTTAATGCAAAATTAAAAGATAAGGCTCTCTGGTTTATATTACAAAAGCAATAATCCTAACGGTCTTTTCAGGCCTTAAAATGAATCTGTTAGCATGGTTCCCATGTGCAGCACATGGAGCTCCTCAGAATTATCTCAAAGGCACTTTTTTTGATCCAGCTCTTTCAGACACCCTCAGAAACATTAATCGCAACACGGTGGGGTCTGCCTCTTGCTATTTCTTCTTGTAGCATCATTTCTAGTCCTTCTGCAACAAGACTTCTGGAGCATCACGCTTTAGCAGAGCATTAGCTTTCCTAGAGGCCTCCCTGGTGCATTATCTAACTGTGCCTCTGTGCCATTAGGCCAGTTTTCACAAGATCAACAGACTGCCATTATACTGGCCTGGTCTGTGTTATTTCTTGTAACTCTTTCTTCATTATCATAACTCTTTATAATTCTGGTAACATCTTCTGCAGCTTTCTGAAGTTATGCTGTAGCATTATACCTTAAAGCATACACCATATTTTGTGCCATTACACCTTGAAGGTGCAGCTACCTGCGAGGTGACACCACCATGCAGCGCCCATGTTTGGGGTGAAGTACCCATCCCTCCATTTGTTCTCCTGCAGCCAGAACAGATCCCCACCACATTTTGTGTATTGCCTAGGTGCCCAGATTTAGGGTCTAACCTGATGCGCTTCAGCCGAAACCTACCTTGAGCTCCCTGCCTGTCAGGGGAAATTGTCACCTCCAAAGTACAGTGACTCCCCCACCACTCCAGGTTGGGCCAGCCTCTGGAAATACCTCTCTGGTACAATTCCACCACCAAAGCTACGGCAAACAGGATCCTACTTCAGCTGAGCAGTTATGGTCTGAAAGCTAGGCAGAATAAATATAAGCCTGTAGGTTAACCTTTGTGGACCCAAGAGAACTGATACCAGATTAGATAAGAATTTTCCTCCTTCTCCAAATCATCTTTTTCTTTATGCAGTTTCCTGTTTATGCAATTTCTGTAGCATCTTAATGGGTATTTTGACTCAATGCACCTTGTGATAAATTCCCTAATCATCCATTTGGAGGCTGTCCCATGTTCTCAAGACCATAGATTTTTGGATCACAGCCTTTTATTTCATTTTCATTTGGCTTCTGTTCCTCAGCACTTTGCTTATTATCAAGCCCTTTTGTTGCGTGTATTCCAGTCCCATCCGACTAACCGGGTACAGCGTAGGTCTGTGATCCCTATCAAATTAACTCCTACTGTAATTGAGCCTGCTACATACAATCACATTGCCTGTATAACCTCATGCTCTCATTGCTGTAAGATCTACATTTAATGTCGAACTTGCAGTGCTTTCCTTTGCACTTTCAGCAGTGACTATGCATCTGAAGCAATCTTGGACAAAAGCATCTCTTACGCAAAAACTGAATGCCTTTTTATAACCACAAAACAGTTAATACAACAATCAATACCTAATGGTAAAATTAAAAATCAGTCCATTCAGCCAAGTTAGGTGAATTTGTTGATTTTAGAAGGATCAGTGGATTCTTCCTGCATGGCACAGTAGTGAGTAGACATAGTACAAGATATAGTCAAAGAGTCTAAAATAGTCAAGATATTCCATTGTGACATCTAGGCATGGGTAGTAAGACTTTCCTTCTGGATAGGTTAGTGACCTTGTGAAAAACTTGGAAGAAAGAGGAAATTCCCTTTAAGTGCCTGAGACATTTCATTTACTCTAGTCATCAAGGCTCTCTATAAAGTCAGTGAAACCTCCATCCTAAGCCAAGCACCTGGCCACGCTCTATAAAGCCATTTCATTTGGTTTAAGAAACGTACTAAGAATCTGCTCAAAAAACAAAATGTTCTTGAAGATTTCCATATGGATGTTGTTACCCAGAACAGAGCCATGACTTACAGGTGCCAGGATTCACTGGGGGGGGGGGGGGGAGGGGGAAGAGACTAAACTATTGGCAGTGCTTTAAGAAGGGGCTTAGTGAAAATAATTAGAACAGGAAATACAGTCAGCTAAGTAGAAGTTACTTTATCACTCCTTCTGCTATTTTTATTTGCACTGGTTAATACATTCTTACGTCTTAAGATAACTAGGCCAGCTTGTCTGAGGGAATGCAGAACGGGGTGCTAACTTCATCTCTGCCTCAATTCACCAGTGTCAGCACTTCCTAAACTGGAATTAGGCATCCTGTCCTATTTGATGATGTGGCATAGCAAGTTCTATACATTGTTACTTTTCACTGTTAAATTAAGCCAGAACAGACAGATTGGGATGAAACCTGTTGGACTAATAGTAGTCACCCACTCACTCAGTGGCCTCCCAGCATCATGTTTCCCACCTCTCCCTTGTTAACACCACATCCTGTCTTCAGCTGCCACTTCTATGAAATATCCCAAACTTGCCATCGCCCTTTAGTTATTACCATTTTTGGAGTAACTGATTAGTATGTAGACTTAATTACATATAGGTGATAATAGAAAAATATCTTTCTTGTGATTGACTAAGCGTGGCAAGCACAATGCGCATTTTAAGAATTTATTCTATAGAAAAGTACCTCAGAAAGCACAAAACCAAAACGGTCACTTTCAGTTCCAGGTGAAACTCCTTAAAGATTCTGCGGTGTCATCCTGACAAGTTATCTGCTGCCTCTAAGCGCATAGATTGTACTAACATACTAATATATTGAAATTCCAGAGCAACTGTTTGTCATCTCATTAGAATGTTGACAACTTCAAATAAAGATGAGGAAAGATAGGTGATGAATTTATAGTTGGAGCTTAGAAAATAAAAACCACTGTGTTAATTTATTTCCAAAAGCAGGTATTTCTGACTGCCAAGTTTCTATTTTTTTTGCATGTATAAGTCTGATTGAATCTACTGCCTGGAGTGCAGACCCACCCAGCCAAACTGAGAAGGGAAAAATAAAAACAATTTAACATAGAGGAATTTACATTAGTGAGGTAATAGGAGTATTTGAATCATATCTCTCTTATTGAGATAAATAGCCTGTAATAATTTTCAAGTTCATAAGTATTGCTTTACTTAAGGTTGTCTTCTGAAAAACCTGCCTTTAAAGAAAAGATTTGCTTTCCAAATAGTCAGTGACTCACGTACTTTTAAAACAGCTCTCATTTCTATGAAGAATAATGAAGACTAGAATGATCAGAGTCTACTAGAAAACACCTATTCCTGTTCTCTACTTTCTCTTTGCTCATACAGTATGCAGCTGTACATAAAAATATTCAAAATAAACATGACTTTTCACACTTAACAAAAAAAAAAAAAGGCAAACTTATGACCAATTTATTGTGCCAATACAACTACAGTGCTGATCCTTCTCTTCCAGTCCAGTTTGAAACTGGAAACAAATAGAGCCCAAGGGGCTATTTCATTTTCACACGTCAGACAGTTCTCCAACATGCCACTATACTTGATTCTTGGTCAGTGACATTTCTTCACCCCCAATATGCACATACAGCATTAGCCATACAATATATTTCTTGTGAAGACAGAGGCTGCCCCATGATATTTTATTATTTAATGCTTCAAATGCAAAAAGCTGCAATAATCTTCAGGAACAAGAGAGAACTTAATTGGTTTATGATTTAAAAAAAAAAAATACTAATTTAGAAATAATGTTTTCACAGCATTTTTCTCCTGTAAGTAAACACCATCTATTTGGTATGCAACGTAGCCTCTTAGGCCGTACAACACTGGCATTGTGACCTGACAGTAAAACACAATCCAGGATGGCGTTCACTTCTTGCCTCCCATTCACACTGGAAAGAAACACCACACACACACAACTATCTAAGACCAAATAGAGACTCGTGAAATGTTCCTGTCTATTATTTTGTATAGTGAAATTGCTTGTCTACACATAGGTACACAACTAGCCTCTACACTGTTTGTTTAAATGCAATTCATTTGTAATGCCAACGTAACACAGATCACTAACAACACACACAGAGGGGCAAATTTTTCCTCTCAAAGCAGTGTAGTCTCCACAGGATAAAATTTAACCTTTCATACTAAGCAGAGGGAACAATTTACAAGTTCTTAAAGTATACTATAATGTGCTCTCTATAAAACAAAATTAGGGCAGAACACCTTACTTGCATTTAACTGAGGTGTACAAACGTCTCCCATATAATTCCAGGCACTTAAACAAGGTGTCTGTGGAGGAGCCCGCCTGTCCTACACTCCCTCTCCACTTGCAACAGAGACAGAAATAAATTTCCTAAAGTGTGATAATTCCTGTCCTCCCCCCACCACCCCTAAACAAAACCTTTCCTTCCCCTCAACCTGAATGGTTCAGTGAGATTGAGAGGTATGCATACAACTTCTCTCACAGTTCCTGATTTATTATTATCTACACGGAGACAAATTATGGTTGCTTTATAAGAACACAGGACTGGAAGCAATGCCCCTGGGCTATCACATCAAGACTGTTTACCTCCTCTAAAGTATTTGTAGAGAGCAGTCACAGTCCTTCTCAGCCCTCATTTTGCTAGTCCAAACAAGCTGGGGTCCTTTGTTCTCTCCTTGTAATACAGCTCTGCATTTCCCCGATTACCCTAGTAGCCCTTTCTTGGAGTTTATTCCAGATTGAATTAATCTTTCTCGATTACATTGACCTGAAAAGCACACATTGCTGCAGATAACAGCCTTATACAACAGCAATAACTCTTCCACGTCCACTGGAAATACTTGGTCTCACACTTCTTTGAATCCTGGTTTCATTTTTCATAGTGGTATTGCACTCATGATTCACAAACCTCCTAAGTTAGACAAACAGACACCAATCTGTCTTCTTCATTCGTGTTTCCATGGAGGAGCTTCCAGCTAGTCACGCCTGCCCCTGGGCTGCAACATTTTCAATGAGTTAAATGAAACAGGCAACAAACATTTGTATCCTGGCTTCACTAGCTGGGATATTAAACACATATTAAGGTTGTTATTTTAGAGCTGTTTTCTCAGGAGATATTTCCAAGCCTTCCACAGGATTAGTCAGCCCCATTCAGATGCACACAACCCTCAGCAGCACAAGGCGATGATGCTAACCTGGGTCTTCTCACCAAGAGTAGCAAGAGGCTGCCAGAAGTTTATACTGTCTCTTCCTTTTTCTTTTATTTCTGAAACATTTTATTCAGCTCACCAGAATGACTGAAACCAAGAAATCAAAACAGTTTAATGATACAAAATGGTTCAAATTAGTGTCTGTCTTGTTTTTCTCTGTAGTTTAAGGGATCAATATTAATGAAGAGAGAAGCTATAAACATCACTAATGAGGATGAAGTGGAATATCCCCCACCAGAGCTGTATGCACTTGAGCTTGCACCAAATGAAGATGACATCCACTATTAAAGGCAGCATTTTAATCCAGCCACAATAATAACAGTTAAGTTAGTGCTATTGGTAAATTTTAATAGATGATGTCTTACAAAAGCACCCTACTTGAAATTCAGCCCAAAGACTAAATTAAAGTCAAAGCCCTAGTCAGTTAACTGGGCTATAACACGTGAAGAATTGATTTTCTTATTTTCAGCTGTCAGAGCTGCTACAAAGAATGAGTTTTAATTCTGGGGATGTTATTAAACTCCTTGCTTAACTGGCAGAAAAATGGAACCACTAGCCAGGCAATAGTGGTGAGGCTGTCGGAGTGAATGACACCTGTCAGAGTATGATGAATGACCCTCTCTGCCCCACAATCCCCTGCTCTGTCACTCAGGTGAGGGCCATTAATCTTCATCCAGGGCCTGTCAGGCCAGGCAGCCACGACAACAAAACGTCTTCTCACATTTGCTGCCGCCACACACGTAACAATGCGATATTCTTATTGTCACAGCGATGCTGAATTAGCATAATTTATTATGACTTTCCTCCTCCTGACCCCCCTCCCCACCCAAAACTCAAGCAGGGGAGAGATGCGATTAGACAGATGGAAGGTAGGCCCAGCCTGCCAGCCCCGGAGCCCCCCGCAGTGCTTGATGAGGAGTGGAGCATCTCTACAAACCAATCAAAAAGCTGGCAGTTCAATTACAGAGTAATAAAGGGACATTCATCATTCAATTAGGCACCTGTCATGGTTTCACAAAAGGGAAAACTTCTAACCTGAGACTCCAGGGAGAAGATGCTACAACCAGGAGGCAGAGAAATAAATGAAAAAAGGACAAAGTCAATTACTGGCCAAACCAGACAAAAGGAAATATGCTAAAATAAGGGAAAAGTTATCCCTAGGCAAAAATCAGAAAAGTTACATGACCTTACAAAGATTATAAAGGGCCAGCATTAAAAGAGCTGCACCGCGCTACTCTGACACACACATTACCAAATTTCCACCCTTGCAAGCTTCACTGAAGGCTGAAAAAGCTGAATGTTCTAAGGAAGAAAGCTTTAGGGAAATTAGGATTGTGGTTTACAAGCATCAGTATTGCTACTGCAAGAACATACAATGCTCACCACCTTTAGAGGGAACACACCTATTCATCTCAGCTTGTTGCTGTGCCTTGTTTGAAATGCTATAAACACCTGGGGTGATTCCTCCTATCATGCTAAAACCATTAGCAATTCTGTTAACCACCAATAAAAGTAGGTAAAACCCTTTTCAAAAAAGAAAAAAAAAATCACTAGCACACCATGTAAATGCTAAGACTTTGGCATGTAAAGCAGCAGAGAAACTAAGCAGGCATATTTCATTCAAAGTTATTTTGTTCAATTTATGTGCGTCATAGTTTGCAAAACCCAGAGCTTGAAAGTTATCAAAAATTAGAACATGGCAGAGATGAGATTGTTTGTCAGGCAGAGACTGGAACTAATGTGGATTTATCCTGTTCTGCAGCTGCAAATAACAGTTAAAAAAAATAATAATATTAGATTGCTGAACAGCTGCTTGTGCAATAAACTCCGTTAAGTTGATTACCTGCCTGCTAAGAAGGTTTATAGTAAATTGCGACTCCAACATTAAATTACCACAGCAGCAAAGGTAGGATTTGGTTGGAAAGATGTAAGACTAATCCAAAAACATTCTTTAGAGGTGATGAATGAAAACCTGTACAACCAGCTAGAATGGGTAGAAAACTCTCGAGTGCCTTGATGATTTGAATCCAACACTGATTTTCAGAAGGGCTGTCTGAGTCCTGCTGCCTGCTTACACAGAGCAGCACAGGGCCACGAGGAAACCTCCATTTAACATCCTATGAGCATAACGCTCCGTGTGTACTCATCCCCCGGCTCCATCCCAGAAAGCCCAGGAATGAGCCACACTAAGTGCTAAGGTTTCCAGGAGACAAGCTAGTTCCTGTGTGGGGTTGCAGTTGGACATGTAGATGTGTCACCTCACTTGGATGTGGGTCAGGCTACAGTTTCAAGAGCTCACGTCAAATCAGAGAACAGGATTTACACCTCCAAAGCATGGCAATGGTTTTCAAAATCCTGCCTAAATGAGTTCATATAACATAACAATATAAATACTATTTTAATATATATTTTGTCAAATAATGAGGAAAAAAAAAATCAGATAAATTTGCTTGGGTTTTGCATATGACTAACTCCAAGCACCAGCAACTATATACAGCAGTAGTCTGAGTTGGTCTTGCTGAGGAGGGGCAGGGAATCATCATTATGCAGTGTTTCCTTTACAGGAGGATCTAAATGTACAACTGGGTGCAAAATAATGTAAGCAATTGATCTGTGTGCTGAATACTTCCTCCTGTGCGTTTTGCATTTGCATCCCAGAGCCTAATGAAGTTCTGATATGACGCAACAAAGAGGCTAACCATGCCTGCATATCTCGCTCACAGGGGGTGCTACGAAGATCAGTCTGTTAAGGTTTTTGAACAGGCTTGGAGATGATGAGTGCTACATAGTGTAAATACTAGCTATGGCTTTGTACATTGTCTTCATTATACTACTTTGAAAAAGTAATCAGACTATTATATCAGCATTCCTGTAATGTCAGGCCGGGTATTTTTTTGTTTTGTTTTCCCCTTTTGGTATAAAATACAGGCTTCCAAAACCCAGAAGGTGGAAGGACGGGGTGGGGGGGGGGGGGGGGGAAGGGGGGTCCAGAATTACAAACCATAGAATTTATAACTCCTTCCCTACCCTTTCCCCTAAAAAATACAGTTTATCAATACAGTGGTTTCCTCTGAGATTAGTTGCAGTGTCAAGGTTTTCAACAGAACAGAGGCAGGGAATGGTGCATGCAACTCAAAGGTGTTTGATGTTATCAGTCTTTGAGGTCTTGTGCATACAGTTCCACTGCTGCTGTGCAATGGTTCAAAAAATTGAAAGCTAAGTGTCCAGGGAATAGGTTACAAAATTAGTAATTTGTTGTTCGTGCTTTGATGTCAAACAGAGAAACAGCAATAATATCCCTTCCAGGAAGTCTAAAAATAACAAAATAAAACAAACAGAGCTAAAAATACAACAACTGGTTTCAGATGCAGAGCCACAATTATCAGGCTCCAAAACATCCAATTTCCCTTCTCTCCTGCAGGAGCATACATTATAAACAAGCTGGGAACTCAGAGGCTAAATGCAGGGATTCTCAGAAGTCCTGTATAAGGGATAATCGGAGGAGGTGGGATAGCAGGGTAGAGAGAAGAGCACTCCTATGTATTCTTAGTAGGTCACTACTATTCGAAGTTCTGATCTGCCATATAGACTTCTATATAGATAATGTGTCACAATAACTTACTAAACACTACAAACAAATTAAGAAATGCATCGAAAATCCTGAGCTTCCAATATGGCAGCCTTTAACAAATAAGGTTATCCAGGGCTGTCATATCAGTGGATTGGGTTTATTGAGTCTTAATAAGCCCGGCACATTTATCCAAATGCCTCAAAGAGCACTATTTACCCTTCTTGTTCCTGTGGATACTGTGCGGTTGCCTTGAGAAACATAATTTCCCAGGGAGAAAGCGCTACCAGGGGTACATGTCAGCAAATCCACAAAAGGAAAATGAGGGTAGAGGGAATAAAAAGGGTAATCACATTGAGACGAGAAAGGAAGACAGTAAAGTACCAGGACGATACCAGGATGAATAATTGATGAGCTGGTGGTTTACAAGTGAGTTTCATTAATATTATCCTGCAGGTTCATTAAGCACTGTCCCAGGCTCATCTTTGAAGGTTCCTCCCGAGTTTTGATTAGTTGCTGCAAGTCTTCTGCTTAGACATCAGAACTTCAGGCCTTTGGTGGTGACAACTGCTTCCCAAGCCCCAGCCCTTTCAACGAAGCACCTTTCGGAGCTGTTTTCTATTCCCCTCCCACTAATCACAAGTCCCTAACCATGACAGCAAGTCTTAGTAAATAATATATCAAGATAAATGATAATTGTTCTGTTTTAAGTGTCTCCTAATGAGCATCATAAATTAAAAATTAATATTGCAAAGACTGTATGAATAGCATCGATGCTATAAACAGAGCAGCAGGGATCAAGAATGCAAATGAAAGTTATATGCTCCCTTACCCAGCTCCCTGTAAAAAAAAAATTCTGGAGCCAGCAGACTGTTAGGCATTACAAAGCTAATAAATGACTTTAATGAAGTTCTTTAACAGGCAATTTCTTAATCTTTCCTTCACCTTCCAATACTTAGCTCTTCTTGACTGTGAAGACTCTTTTGTTGTTTTTTTTTTTTTTCTTTAAACCAACTTTCAATAACTGTTTGTTTCTCATTAGGTGCAACAGTAATCTCAAATTAAAGCATGCTGCTGCAGCAAAAACTACAGAATGGGCTGGTTAACAGATTGCTGGTCCTGATGATCGTGCAAGAAAGGCTAAAGCGATTTGGCAGTAGCCATTCTGTTGTGTGACGTTGCTACTGTCACTGTGCCTTCTATTCAGAGAGTGCATTCAAACGGTGTCTTTTTCTGGGTGACTGGCTAACGGACACTTAGCTATGCCCTTCTACGCCCAAGTTTCAGCTAGAAAGGAGACAACTGGAATTCTTACCCTTCCTGCTTCCAGAGCCTTAGTTTGTTCAATTTAGATGTAGCAGAGGTATTTGCACAAGCAATGTTTACTTCCTTTCTTAATGGCTGGAACAATACGTAGCTGAATCCCACCTCCTTCAGTTTTGTAAATACTGAAATTGATCCTTCTGAAGCAAATGTCTTTGGACACTGTATTTGCATCATCATGTCACTAATTATTCCTAGGAAGTAAATAATGTCAGACTTAGAAAAACAAATAACATACAAGTTTTCTAAGTTCTGAGTGACACAAGGTACGAACTAATGAAGGAATCCGACACTCAGGCTACGATTAGTACACTTTGATAACTGATTTTTTTTTTTTTTTTTTTTAAGATACCTAGCAAGTCTTCTAGTTCCTGTCAATAATCAACAACCAAGGGACCACAGAAAATAAAACTTGATCATTCAGCACAGACTGGATTACCTAAAATGACATTTCACCACCCATTCTGTAATTCCAACACTGTCTACTTTTCTTGCTTGCCTTTTCATCCCCTCATCTGGCAGCTCTGAGGTAAGGAATAGCAACACACAGTCAGCTCATCTGCTCCTTAAATTATACGAGACATGGGAAGAGTGGGTTTAAAGAAAGAGAGCATAAGTTATACATTATGAAGAAAAGCAATTACTGAGAAGAGGCTACTCGTCCATCTCCATCATTTTTAAGCCTAAAGAAATGGAAGTGCTAGTCACTGCTCTGTAATTAAGGCTGAAGTCTGCATCATAAAGAAGGTCTACTTCTTTCCATGATGCACCCTCTCCAAACAGAGCATTTGCTCTATAAAGCACAGAATGACTTTTGAGAATTTATAAATATTTTACTGCAAGCTCATTTTTATGACAAAATTAGGCACCCTGTGCCTTTTTTATTGTCCCACTTGAAATTAGTGCTAGAGGAACTCAGATATGAAATACTGCAGCAAAATCTCAGCATAACAGAAGTTATTTTTTCTAAAGCAAATGGTTCTGGATACTGCTGGATGAGACTGAGACTCCTTTTAAACAAGACTTCAATGATATCAGAGATAACTAAACTATTCTTCAACTGTAAACAGCTCTTCCTAAGTGTTACAAGACATTTATGCTCCCGTAGTGTTAGGAGCTCCCTTGGTGGAAGACTTCACTTCTGCCATCACTACACCTCAATAGTTCAGAATTGTTTTCTTGGCTTTGTTGCCCTGGAAGTTTAGTCAGAAGCACAGACAAGGCTGTAAAAAGCAGAGTCATTAAAAGTTGGAGACTAATGTATCTTTGAAATCCAATTCCATCTCCTTTGGGACAACAAACAGTAAAATGCATTAACCATAATTGTATGCTTATCTCAGGGCATCACTAGATGGAAGAATTAGTGTTATTCCAAATTTCAGCAAGCCAGGATTTGTTTTAAATGTGATTTTAATTCTAAGGTACTTGGATTTATAATTTTGGTCTTCAGTTAATTAAAATATTACTGTAACATCAGTAACCTTTAGATTACTAATACAGTCCATCCACAGTGAACTCTATTTTAATCAGCTGGTGATAATCACTGCAGCTACACTTTGTGGATCTATGCCAAATCTATGCCAGCTGAGAATCTAGACAAGTATATTTGTTCCCTTGCCTTTTTTTTTTTTTTAAAGTTCATACAAACTATGAACATTATACCCAACCGTGATTCCTCTTTTCTACCAACAATGGGTTTTGCACTGGTGCCCTCAAGTTTGATCTGTGCTGAAGACACCTGCTCTCAAGGAAATGAGCTGGAACCACCTACTCATCTCATAAAGGGCCAACCAAGCAGCTGTCACATGGCAGCAACTCCCAGGCAGTGCTAACCTGTAACAAACCTGAACCACTGACCTAGAGGTGAAAGGGTCTATATCCAATTACCAAACCCCCAAGTGCGGCACTATTAAGTTTTGCCTTGAAAACATAAATATGCAGAAAAGAATAAACAATAATGAAGTAACACAGATGTTGCATCATTGTTAATATTTTGCTATACACCAAATCTTGGAAATCAAATATATCTGTCACCAGCAGACTATCTGGGCTCTGTGTCTATGAAAAAAAGCCTATTAAGAGGGATGGACTGAAGCAATATTCTCCCTTCTTTGCTCTTATATCACTAGTGGAAAACAAGAATATCCACACAAGATTGTCGTGAGGAAAGAAAAGAGAAAGGTCCATTTCATGTTCTCACACCTCACTCCCCCCGCCCCCCCAATGAATTAACCTATGTAAATAACATTTTCCCTGCAAATGACTAAATAGTAAGCATAAAAATATCCTTATTCTGCGAAGTAAGCCATTTCCTCTGCCTGTAAGTTCGAGAAAAAAAGGCCACTTCATGACTGAGAGCCTGATAAAATGAGCTATAATGCTACCCAGGTAGAGCTCAGCGAAGAACACATTTTTCTCTGCTTTGGTTCCATTTCACTCACATTATTCTTGACAGTGTCACTAAGCAGCAGCAGAAGAGCACAATCTTCCCTTATTTTTAGCAATACTGAAGCTGCAAGAGAACACCTCTTTTCTTCTCTTCCAAATAAATATATATTTAAAAAAAAAAAATCTAACTTAAGCAGCAGTAACACAAAAAGCTGCCTTAATGATTTAATTTTGATAATTTACTGCAATTACTACATAATTATATCAATGCATCTTTATAACTCTGAGAATACAAGCTTTAGCTAAGGCACCGTTTAACAAAGGTAAGGAAAAGAGTTATTAGAAATGAGTCACTGAAAGTTCACTTTCTCTTTTAGGCTCTACATCGTGCCATGCATGGCCCTCTGGGTTTAGGTAGATGTGGACTGCGAGCTCTAGGCTGAGTGGCAGCTTGCCATCCATCTGCCCATCTTGCCAGCATCTTCCTCTGTCCCACCCAAGAGAACAGGAGGCTCAATAGAAAATATGCTGACAGGATAGCAAACGAACAAAAAGACTGTGCAAGTCCTAATTTCAAGCAGCAACTTATAGAAATTTTTTTTTAAAACCCCACAAAAGAGTCTTTTGTTATGGTTTCCAACAGTTTCTACCACAACGGCTGTCCCTGCTTGTAGCAGTAAACACATGACAGGGGAGTCACTTTGCCAAATGGAACAGTTTTTGTGCACTCCGCAGAGGTTTTGCAGAGCTGTTGCACTACAGCTTATTAATGCTCTCACCTTCACAGGCAGGGAGAGCCTTGAAGGCAGCAGAGCCAGTACAGAGGAAGGAGAGCCCTGGGGGTTAGCTCAGGGTTGGGATCTCAGTTCCAAGTCCAAGTCTGTCGCTGCCTTGCTGCAAGGCTGCAGACAAGTCTCTTCTCAGCTTTCTCCTTATGAAGAAAGGATAAGGGCACAAGTATCCTCTGCAAGCTGCATTTTGGATCCTAGCTTTATAAAAGCTGAACAATGCAATTACTTAAAGAAAGAGGCACTCTGCATGCACTAGAGAACTTCCCTGCCCTTAGTGAGTGGGACCACTTAAGTAGCAGAAGAGAAAGGGACAGAGAAACTCTTCCGTGACTTTTCTGTTGCACCCCAATGTACTTTGCATTCATTTCCAGAGTAGAAGTAGGCAACACGCAGCCAGAGAAACAGAGCAATAATGCTCTGAAGTCTCAAGGGAAGGATTTTTGATTTTCCTTACCAGCGCTTGTAGATTAACCTGGAGTCTCACTTGGCTCTTCACGCTCCATGCTGGGATCAGCATTTGCCCCTCAGAGGGAGCTGCCCAGGATGTGGTGAGTTAGCATTTTGAGAACCACGTAATCCCCCTCCTGCACTTAGACAGCTGTCAGGAGGGGGCTTGCAATGAAACCCACTACAATGGCACACCGAACGGCCCACCAGTCTCCACTGCCATATCAAAACCAAACCCGAAATCAGTCACGTTTACTCCCCTCAGGTGAAAGGATGACCAAGGGCATTCAGCAACAGATGCACTACGGACTCTTGCATTTCAAAACATTGTACGTATTGCTGACATGCACTGGCCTTTAAGGATCAGTAGCAGACTCCCCTTTAACCTTTGTATACTTTAACTTGGAATTTACATTTACAAAGTTGGCTTTTGCACTGAAATTGTTTAAGGCAGTCACTGAAAGAGAATGTGATATTTGTAGACCCGAAACTAGATTTTCTTCTTTTTGCCATTTTTAAAGTTTTTTTAATCACTGATAGTCTCTTTGGTACCTCATCCCTCCCAGAGGGGTGGCAAACTTTCTGGAAAGAAATGTACCTTCCTTGGTGTGAGCTTTCAAAACTGAAGCATCCTAGCCTTCCTCCCCAATCTGTAAAGGCAGTGGTTTGGATTTATCCCAGCTAAAGAAAGACGGGATGTCATGTAAGCAACACTTACCAACTACAAGATGAGAACAGATATTAGAAAACTAGTCTTGACAAGACTCCTAACCTCTAAGCAGCTAGAGCTTCATGTGCAGTATTCAAATTTGTTTTTACACAGTATTACTCCACACCAGCAACCACAAAGGGAGTCTCAGAAAGCCCAATACAATATTCACCAAAAAAATCAACGTGAGTGGGGTCAGTCCCTTAAAAGCCAGAGGGTTTGATTTACTTTTAAGGAAATACATTGGTGAGAACTTGGGCAGGGGGGAGGGGGGAAGGGGTGAAGAGGAGAAATCTTTCAGTTTGCCTACTCTATAAATCAAACAGATTTTCCCCTCAAATAAATATATAAGTGAATGACCATTTTAGGACTGATGTGAATCAGTCCAGAAGGAATAATTTTTAAGAAAGTTGTTAGTGAACGGAAACAGGTGGCTATAATCTGAGTTAAACTGCAACCTTAACTGTAGTGTTTGCTATCATGAACACTATAACAACAGATGTACAGTTGCACCTTGGGATGAATTCATTACAGCCTGAGAAACATAATCATGCCATTCAGACCATATTTTGTCCATATGCTCATGTGGTTTACACCCCTGGTTTATTGGCATTGTACTTGGTTATATAGCAGGAGACTCCCAGGATCATAATTTGCACTTACTGTTACTGTTCAGGAGAATCCCTTTGTAGCATGGGTTTCCCGTTAAGACAGAGACTCCCTTTCAGGAAGGCCTGGGTCACAGCCTTTGTGGACACGGCAGAAACTTAACATCACTTGGGAAGCTCTTCATACAAAAGGCATCGCATACCTCAAAGAAATAGAAAAAAAATAACCTGAAGTGTACAGGGGGCTACTGCTCAGGACATTTTACAGTTATAAAAATGTAGATTATATTGCTATCTTATCCTGTAATTTACGGGACGAATATTGTAATTCATTGAATGTCATGACTTATCTTTTATTCATATAGTTACTACTCCATTACCAGAGAGGGAGGTTTGTCAAAGGTTAATTATTTTAAATTGCTCAGGCAAATTTATTTTGATTTGTACATTTTTTTTTGAATAATCAAAGGGCTATATATTCATATTGCCTTACAAGAATTCATTTAATAATAAAAAGAGACCTCCTTGATGATACAGTCATATTAAACAAATGTTTTTGTAAGGACCAAAATTGGATTTACAACCCTAAATATAAAGAAGCTAAAAAAAAAAAATCATCATTGGTTCTTTCCCCCCTTCAGTTTTACTGTAAAAAAATTCCCTAGCAGTCTTAGACTGCTGAATTATCCCTCCCTTCAGCAATCTATTTACAAGTAAAGAGCATCTTGCCACAATCTCAAGACCTGTGTCCCTGAAGCAAGGACTATTCATTTTAATTGCTTCCAAAGCATCTATCACAACAGGCTCTTGATTTATGCTTCAGCCATGGTAAAAAAATAAGTAGTACCATAGTACTGAAGTACTTATCGCTCGGAAGTTGCCCATTGCTCTGTACCTCTTGGTTCCTAGAGATGCTCAGTTGTTCTCAATTCAGGCAGCTGTTTGCCATTCAGCTTTGAGCACCTAATGTAAGAGTACAGGCTCTGGAAGCGATCAGCAGATCCACCCAAAAATGAAGTGCTCTGAACACACTGAGCTAAATCCCCAACACGTGTAGCACGAATACCTCCCTCTCTGCTGACCCACGAGAGAAGCCCTGACTGTAACTGGAAAAACGCGTCTAATAGAAGGCTGGGACATGGACTGAAAAAAAAAAAAAAAAAAATCCAGGATCCCAACCCACAGTAAAATCTTTTAAACCCAAAACTCATCTTTTTTCCTTTTGAAAAAAAAAAAAAAAAAAAAAAAAAAAAAAAGTGGCTTAGCCTATTTCTGTGTCTTTTCCTGTAAGCAAAGTACAGATAATGATACTTACCCTGTAGGAGTGCTGGAAGTTTAAATCCAGGCACAATCAAGTGCTGTGAAAGCCTTAAACAGAAAGTGCAAAGCAGGTGCTGAGCACTGTACTAAAAAAATAATGACTATGCTTATTACTGAACTTCTGATGAGCCTGCTGGAGCTGTAATGGCAGGGAGGATAGTCCTTGAGGTTCAAGGGATCTTCATCTGGACCCTTTTCTGCACTTTATGTTGGTTTCTAACAGTAGTAACTGCTGCTGCTGAGACAGAAATGCTTCTTAGGAGGGTAGAGCGCCATAGCAAGGGAGGCACAGCTGCTAGCTACGTCAGCACAGCTGTGGATTGGAAGCCATGCTACCCAGCAGGCCAGGAACAAAGCAGGAGGTACAGTGGGGATCAGACCGTGCTGGAGAGGGCTTCATTTTCAGCAGCTCTCATAATCAGGGAGCTACAGCAAACGGTACCTCTAAGGGCAGATTCAGATCCTGTGCTGCAGGGTAGTGCTGGATGAGCCTGCGACAAAGTACTGCAACACACCTGCTAGGCTCCACCTAGCCCAGCCAGGCAGCACAGGTTGCAACACCAGTGAATTCGACTTCCTTCCATGCCATGCTGTAGGCAAGAGGGCATGAAAGGGGGTGATTTGGGGCAACCGGGAAGGAAATGGATCCTGCCACCCCCTTGCCTTTAAACACAGCTGCACTACGCTCCTGGAGATCTGCAGCTCCCCCATCTGTGAGGCTCCCCATGGGGGAAGCACACAAGGTACGGGTCTTGGCCACACGGTACCATCAGGACTTCAAAGCTGGCTTTCACTGGCTCCCTCCCAACTCGCCACCACCTCCCCCACCACAGGCAAGGCTGCATTTGCATTCTGCCTGTCCTCAGACAGTACTGTGTCTTACGGGCCCTCTGCCAGCATCTGCTGTGGCTTTAGCCAGAGAAGACCACGGCCTAAAAATCTACCTCAGGTTACCTTGAAGTCTGGTAGCTGGAAAATAAAGCAATGTCCTATTGTTCTACGCTCCCGCAACCCTTTGTGTTTTCATAAAGCTCTTGGACAATATTGGGGGTGGAGGGAGAAAAAAAACTCCAGGGAAACAGCTGATTAGATTCTGGCAAGGCGGACCAAACATCTGCTTCAAACAAAAGACATCTGCATATTTCACATTTATTTTTCATAATTTACAGAAGCAACCTGCCAAAATTTAGCAAGGGAGAATAAACTAGCACATAATTAGCTAAAGTTTGCTTGCTTTAGAAGTTATTAGCATGAAGCCCAGCAGCTCACCTGGGAGGACATCAAGGAATGTAGATAACTACAGTTTGATTTTGTAAATTCAATTTTTGATCTCGTGTGCCAGGCCAAAAAACAATGTTGCCATGCCAATTAACACAAGCCAGCAAATGTTCTGATGTCCCCATGTCATACACTGTACAGCTGTCTCAAAGGCATTGATAACACCGTTTATTAAATAAGGATCGATTAGACAGACATTTTTTGTTCCAGTTTACATGGTACAGCAGGCTGTGGGTTGGAGAGCAGAACAATACTTTTTTTAAATCAGGAGGTACACTATGTGCAGTGTGTACAGATGGTAGAATGAGCACTGGAGAAGTGGGCATGTGAATTTTTCAAGGCAGCCAAAAAGTCTTTGTTAAAAATGTAGAAAAAATACCCAGGAATGTGTATGTCCTCAGGGAGCTACAGTTTTTTAATTGAATTTTATCACCTACTGGGTCATTAGTACATCTGATAGCTAATATGCTTATATTTTTAATACAGTTAAGTGGAACGGCATGAAATCCTGAGGTTTTGAAATTCAGCTTTGAAATCAATAGGTGTTTCACTAAGTATACTTACCAACTCAGTATTTGGCCTGTACAGGCAATAAACAGGAACAGGCAGAACTTCAGAGTGGGAAATCCTGCTTTTGCTGCAAATGGGAGTGGAAAAACTCCTGTTAATTCTGACACAGCCAGGGTTATATACCCCAGAGTTGAAACAGGAGTTGAAGAAATAGGAAAGGGCTTTCTTACAAACTCCAAATTAAACCCAGGTTCATACAAGCATCTGCAAATCTTCTGGATGAACCAAGGTAGAGGTTTGCCCTTCTCTCTCTGAGATTTACTGTTTCAGACAGAAACCATGGGAAACTCACTCACTTGGACTGAATTCTGCTCCACGTTTCAGATTTATTTGAACCTGAATCTCAGAGCAAAACTCAGGGAGCGAAAACTCAACTGCCAAAAAAATTCTGTCAACCCCAAAGGAACACAAATTGCCAAATACAGCACAGCTCTAAAAGACATTTCAAGATCCTTAATCTGGGCTTTATGGCTTGCACCTCTCCACAATAAAATGAATCCAAAACTCAATCTGAGCACCATGAACTTTGTGGGAGTGGAGGGGAATGTACGAGAGAGTGAAATAATAGCACTCAGATCTGGGAGGGCTAAGTTCTAAGGTTTTGCATCTGAATGCTGAAGGATTTGGGCAAGAGTGGTCACAGGTAGACTGGGGTAGAAGCCTCTCTTTGTGCCAGATTGAAACATTCTCACCTAAACAGGGACTCAGAGCTTTGAATCATGCCCATCGCTATCTTAAGACACTTTTTTCCCTATGCAGACTTACTGCAGTCGAGTCATAGAATCAAAACCACCTAATTTGACTACATAAATGACAATCTCTAACATAACAATCTCTGTAATATTAAGTCGTTCAGATGCAGAATTTGAGCTGGTACTAAAGGTGACTATTGCATAATTATAATAGCCACCTTATATGCAGAGCTTCTCTCTCCCTTGCTACCAACACAATTCAATATCATCATTTCCTTCACAAGTGAGGAAAACTGAGGCATAACTTCCCAGACACAAACTTCCTTCTTGGCAGATGCAAGGGACAGGACAGAGATCCCACTGCAGTGTCAGCAGCAAATACAACCCATTTTTCATTTTTTGGCTTTTCAAAAAATAAAAAAAAAATCAAGAATGATACAGCGGAACTAAATGACTAAAAGCCTGTGTTGGCCTACACTTACTGCAGGATGCTTCTAACTAGAGATACGTAAAGTAAATATTCACTCATTTCAAACATGCACTTAGTTTCTGCTTGAAGAAATTCCTAATCTTGTTTGTCTGAATGAATCAAGACTTCTGTTGTCATTCTAGGTTTATTAAAATAGGATTCCTACAGAACTGAACTGCTTCTTCCTGAGCTACTCTTTTTAACCGAACATTTTGAAACAAAATATAATTTCAAACAATTAGAAGCACTTCACTAAGGGTATCAAACTGGTTCTGAAAATCCTGGGACTTTTCATTTTGCAGTAAGAACCTTTGAATATGGATCTATCTGTCAGCCAATCTGTAGCCAAGCTTGCATTTACATATTTTAGACCCCCCCCCAAAAGTTTCACATTAAAGGTTCTATCCAGACGTAGCCATTCTGAATAATCCCCATCTAACTTAAAATGATGATCGCTGTATTGGTGCTACTGAACTTTGCTAGGAGGAATCTCTTCCTTCAATTATCTACGTACTGTATTTAAAATATTCTTCAGTCACTCCATTTATCTGCTTTTAACCACTTCCAATTTGGTTAACACGGAGTTGGCCAATTTCCATTGCCTTGCTTGAAACAGCCACAAGATGAGCTCCTGTTGCTTGTTCAAACTGGACAGGCTATTCTACATTCCTGTCTGTGGGCCTACGCTCAGGAAAGCACCGAAGCACTTCCTTAACACACAAGTGGGACTTTAATCCTCTGCAGAACCAGGATTTAGTTACACTGCCAAAATCACCACTTTGCACAAAGATTTTTATTGCGTGGTCACTAGCAGGTGAACTGAGAACAACTATTTCTCTTCTACAGACTGTATTTCTCAGAAAGCAACTTTTCTGAGTCCCTACCACTGAGGCTGCCTTGCTGCCAGCTCCCTACAGCCCCTGCATCTCTGTCAGGATTTTAACCTGCAGAAACACCAACAGGTAAAAACAACGTTTTTTCCACTGCTCTGGACATAGTATGAGATGAGCAGCAACAGACAAGGACAGTAGTAAGCAGACAATATTAAGCAGTAGTAAACATCCATCTCCATTGGATGGATCTGTTGTAGTGTTCACTGTGGTCTGCAGTGTCTTAAAAAAAAAGTGAAACTGTGTGCCTATGCAGGCCCTTTTCTTAACATTACATTTGATCTCATTCACACATGGAATTTCATTCTCCTGCTTTGTCATTATTCAACTTGTCTGTTCCTTTTAATTATACATACAGCAATTTATCATATATATTTTGTTATGAAGATTTAATTAAACATATATTAATACAGTTTAATGATCTTGCCAGTGACCAAAATTCTCCTGTGGATTAAACAGAAAAGGAGGCATTGAACATAAATTTGTACAGCATATAAACAAAACACAGACAGCCTTGTAAAGCAGGAAGAAAAACAAGGCCTACATGGCCAATCTATTTCAAGAATGTTACAAATGGGAAGCATTTACTATTTAAAAAACATTAATCATATACTCACTCCATTTATTTACTTCTCAGCCTTCTTCATGTAAATCTTTCTTGAAAGTGTGTAAACACTTTAGAATTATAAACAAAAAGTGAAGTCACATTTGGTATTTCACCTGTTTACACTGTAATTACTCAATGTTGCTGAAAGCTGATGAATTAGAAGTTTTTCATTTCTATTTGCACTTTTTAGCTGGAAGGAATCTATTTCATATTTCAGTATAAAAGTATATGAGTTACCACTAGATGAGGTAAGCTGCAAACCTGCCTATATGTATGCTCTGACCTCATGGATATTCGCCATAGGTTTCCTTACATTTACACATCAAAAGACATTTGGCAGTACCTACGAGTAGATACTCTATATAGCTAGGTATTAAAATACTTGACAGGCTAATAAATTCACTTTCTAATATACCCTGTGATAAGCTTTTGATGACATAAGCCCTCAGTCTTGTGTCACCATTCCATGTTTTATTTGTCTTGGAAAAAGATTATGGACATGTACAAGGTCAGAGAAGAGCTACCATTGCTCAGCACAATATAAGCAGGAAATAAGCAGGTTCTGCAATGCCTTAGCTATATGCCTTTTATTTTCGTTCTTCTGGAAGCTGATTTTAGCTTACTTTTTAACTTGAGATATGTTGCACAGCCCAGTAGTCTGTTGCTTTTCCTTAGTTCTATGAAGAAATGGTTGAATTTTTTTTTTTCACGTTCACAAGGCTGGACAGGCCCTGACACAAGCAGAGACCTTTTGATGGTAGCCAGAAAACACCTCTTGCAGTCTCAGCCCTCTCATCCCAGTTCTCCCAGGACTGTAATTGGGGTAGGTCCAGGCTCAAACCACCAGCCTTTCTCTGCTTCCACCACAGAAAAGAATCTCCACTGTATTTTGATTGGTACATGTGATGAAATGAGCACTCTCAACTGTAAGAGGACACAGGTAGCAGAGATGCACCCTGCTTGCATATTACAGGTGTCCCGGTGATGCCACATGTCTGCCCTTCTCCAAGTCCTTTATTTTTTTTTTTTTTTTTTACTCTCCATTTGAAAGCAGAGAAGCCATTAATAAAAAATTCATTTCCCACTGTGAGGGAAAACACTTTTACGGGCAATTAATGTTTGCAACACTTACATAGACTTAAAAAGAAAGCCCTACAAAAGTCCAACACTGTTTATTTTGTCCCCTTCCTGGAATTCTGATCAAAGCCAGTTTTCAACTCATGCAAGAAGAAAATGAAGCAATACGTAGCTGCAGCATGCTCAGAGTGCCCTTTCTGGTTCTCATCAGTGCTGCAAAGCCAGGTGAATAACAGTGGTCATCCTACAGCCCTTCTCACTTTTAGGCAGCCACAAAAGGACACAAACAAGTGCAGCAGTTAAGTTAGCTGATGACTGGACAGCTTTGTGGAGATAATCTACAAAGGTAGGTGTGACTGAGCTAAACACACTGAAAAGATGCATGTTATACATCCTTGAGGTCTTGTATCCTGAGCCAAGTTTGAGACTCCATGGATTATGCAGAGGGCCTGATTTTATACACCAACAGGTACCAAGCTTGGCAGGTAAGTATATAATGACACTCTGAATTGCCATACACATGAACCTCTCCCAAACTCCTTTGATCACATCGAGCCCAGCAATGTACTTGCCTATGTGCAAAGGCCCACAGAGATCCCCTGCAGCATCTCATCATCTTGCACAGCAGTAGTAAGTCTTCGCTTCTCCACTGCATCCACAAAGCCATTGTCAAGCTAAGGATATGTTGAATACAAAATATGTTCATACAAAAAAACGGCAAACATACCTTTCCAGAGTTAGCACTGGTCATCCTGGAGCAAGGTACTAGCCTATCTTGCCAGCCGCAACAATTGAAAAATTCAAGAAGTCAGATTATAGTTTTCAAACTTCTCTATTCCAGCAAGGGCATTTAAGACCTGAAAGAGAGAAAAAAGATTCTATTAATGATAACAAGATCCGTGCTGATCATTTCTTGTGCTACACTAAGGACTATCCTTCGCACTTTCTCTCTGAAAGCACCGGACTAAATTTCTAATATTATTGAAAAGGGCAGCCAGCTCTGGTTTGCAACATAGCAGCTGCCTGTTGAGAGGCATTCCTCTCAACACCACTCCAGCTGAAGCTGGAAGGTCAACTCCAGTTTAAGAAGAGGATGCAGGTACTATACTATATTCTTTGAGAAATGCAGTGACCAAGGCTCATATCCTCTGAAATCCTACCTCCTCCTGACTAGAGGATATGAGTGTTAAACACATCTACATCTCACTCTATAAAAACAGCACCTCCAGGAGCAAAAGGCCTTCTCATGTGCTGATCTGGTTCTGGTAAGGGTGTCATCTGTTCATAAATATTCCTTGGAGATTTGCTATGCAACCACTGATCTGAACCAAATCTGTTTGGACTACAGAATTTTCATCACGATATCACAAGCTGGTGTTGCAATATACACAGAGCTGAAACAAAGAGGATTTATTATTCTATTGAAAGATCTCAGCCAAACTTGAATAAAAGCATCACATATTGATACTTCTGTAAGATCATAAACTTGAATGAACACCAGCTGAAGAATAGGACAATGGTAATGCCAGATGACAAAGTGATATAGTCATCATATTCATCAACACCAACAGCAGCCGGTCACTTCCTCCCCTTTGCTGAATTAGCCATGAAAGATTGTTTTAATGATAACAAGAATGTGTTAAAAGCATGCATCTCAGTGGCAGTTCAGAATGGAAAACTCAGAAGCCCACATCTGAGGGGATGGTTAAAAAAAAAAAAAAAAGATTTGCTAGGAAGAACTAAAAAGAGGTGAAAAAAAAAATCAAAGTATAACTGTGTAGTAGGGGAAAAAGTAGATTAAAGACTAAAAAGCAGGAACAAGTTTGACACTAAAAACATACTGCATTATTCAGACTTGTGGAAGAGTGTGTGAACAGAAGTGATGACAAAAGCTACAAAATTCAATATGATCACTTGAAGGGTGGGAGTTTTTGCAAGCAAACACACTACAGCAAAGGAGAGTATCAAAACATTTGAAATAAACATTGAAATTTTACACATTGAGTTACAAGCTTGTTTATAGGCTTCACGTGGTCTTGTTTCTTTGTAATCCTGAGAAGTCAGACAGCTGCACTGTACACATGGCATTTTCCAGTGACAGTGGCATTTTCAAAGGAGAAATCTGTTCAACAATTTGGTACTTGGGTCTCTGTTTTGAGACAAAAGCATCCATAACGATGTCAGTTGGAGGAAAAAAAAAATCATACCTAAGGCTTCAAGGACAAAGCCATTAAAAAAAAGGAATGCCTTTTTACTTCTGTTCTTAAATTACTGCAGGTTCACTGATTTATCTTTATCAATTATAGTAAGCACCTGCTTACATAATGTAAATTCAGGATGTATACAAGAAGAAAAAGGCTGTTTGCTCATTTTTTCCAAGCATCCAATCAAAGTACAGTCAAAAAATAAAAGAATGGGTGAAATAGTTTCAATTCATTAAAAAGGAGAAATTTTCAGGTTTGGAGATTTTAGTTGCTTTTTAAAAATCATCATAAATTTGACATCTCCATGTTTCAGGCAGCTTCCCAAGTATAAGTATCCCATCAGCCACGCTAAAGCCCCTCTTGCTCCCAGCCATCCATCACCCCAGGAAGAGTGTATGTCTCCGGGGGCAAAGGGGAGGGCAGGTTACAAAGCAGCAGCAGAGGTCAAAGACAGGCCTGCACTTGGGTTTTCCCTGCTGTGTTTCCTTCACAGCTGCTCCTACCATGGATTTATAGTAAAGCAGGGAGCAAAAGTACATCCACTGTGGAAAGGGTCTAAAGCACCCACATGCATTTGCACTTCCTTTCCCTGAACCTCCCAAAATTAAGAAACCCGAGGCCTGATCCAAAGCGCACTGGAAGGGCTCATCAACTGCAATAGGCTCCAGACCAACCTGAAAAAATAAAATGCTTTTATTCAGACTGAGCAGCATATTGACGATTTCCTACATTTTTTTCAAGCCTCATTAAAGCCACAGGTGCAGGGAAAATGGTTACTAAAGCAGTAATAAAAATATGAAAGACTACTTCACCTATGAGCCTGTGATGGGGTTATTTGTTTGCTTTTTTAACCTAAATATTTGTTTTGGAAGCACTACAAATACAGAGAAAGACAGGAAAAGAAAGATTATCTCATTACTGTCATGATCTCGCTTTTTATCAGAGCCACTTAGTCTTCTGCAAGGCCTAGGGGCACTCAGGAGAAGACTGAAATACTTTAGTGAAGAATAAGTAGGTAAAAAAAGCAAACTACAAATGAATTATCTGTAGCTTGTACCACTTCTTCCAAAGCCTTCAAAAAAGGCTGCCCTTCATTTGCAAAAGAAAGCACTGTATGAGGTCCAAACAGAAGTCTGTCACACACCTTTGAGAGATTTTTGCTCTGTGGCAGTTCTTCCAACCTTAAGTCACTGACCTCTCTCCCTGTAAAAATACTTTCTTGCAACCTGTGGTGACCCCTCAGTTTTTACCTGAATAATCAGTGTTGTTGAAACACTGTCAGAGAACTTGTGGCGGCAAGGGGTACACCTTTCCGAAATCACAGAGGGGATTTTTCTCAGGGAAAACCCCACTGCCAACAGGGCCATGGAAGTCAGTCAAGCTGACTATTGCTACGCCTCTCTGTATTTTAGTGAACAGCTACTGCTTGCCAAGACAGCCTTCTCCTCCTGATCCACACCCATTTTTTTTGCGATGGGCACCTCCTCCAACTTCTTAACTAGGATGATCTTGTGTGTTACACTAGGGGACAGTGACTCTTGGTTTGGAACAACAGCCAGACACTCTGCTGCGTAGGAGCTAAGAATTTCAGAAATGAGGGTTGAGAAGTTCAAAAAAATGTCAACGTTATTTCCTTTGCAGGTGATGGAAATAAAGTGCTTTCTGTGGCCTGGTTTAGTTTCATGTCAGCCATGCAAATATTTCAATAACAGAAGCCAAAACAAATTTTCTAAGAGCACTAATCAAAAGTCCATCAAGTTTCATACAAAGACTGACTTCAGTAAGCTTTCGACTAGGCCACAGATAAATGCAGAACTTGGAAAAAATAAAGACAAACTTTAGTGCAGGCCAGACCTATTAAGAGAAACTTGGAAATGCCAAAATTTTGCAGGATTTCTTCCTTTGACTCTTTCAGGACTATGCACTTCTCTTAAGAGAGAGCATCTTCATACAGAGCTTGCGAGTTCACCAAGTGGTTCTACAGTCACCTGAAACACTCCTCTACACCACAGGGAAAAGGAAACGAGGGTTCAGTCTTTTACACAGCAAGCTGCCAGGAGAGTGAAAAAAAAGGTATTCACTGAAATAGGGTTAGACTGAAACTATTACAACTTTCACCATTCTCTGTCCACCTTTATGCGATCCTCCAGGTCCCTTAGACTGCGTTACATCAACATAACCTTTCAATTAAGTGGAGTAGAGCAAATATATAATAAAATGAAAAAGTGCAGGTTGTCAGTTTCGATAATTTCTGGAAGACTTACTTAAACTTATCTGGACACAAGAGTCACCTTTACAATTACTCCCTCAAAGCCTTATGTTTCTGTTCCACCTAAGAAGATGTTTAAGCACATTTGCACTACTAGCCTGAGTGTTCAAGACCAATCAGGGAAGAGAGGTTTTAAGATGATCATATACTTTAACTTGACATTTTATTTCTTCACCAATATTAACTTGGTGCCCTAAGTCCATTTCATTTTTCTTATACAGTGACTAGGCAGACAGTAGAGCTGTTTACAGATAGATTTGTGAGGTCTTTTTGTGCAATACATCTCCCATCACACAGACTAGAACAGTATTGCAATGTAGTATTTGAGGGAAGTGTATTGTAGTGTTCCAGGGCCAGATTTATGCAGTTATTTTGGCATCTAGATACTTTTTCAAAGACAGCCTAAAGTGCTTAATAATGAAGAGAATTTCATTCCCAGCATTCATCCCAAAACAGCAAGACAGAATTTGCCAGCTCCTAACAGAATGAATTTATGTAGTGTAACAAGAAGGTTTTTACATTATTTTCTGTCAGTCTATTTAGAGATCAAAACAGGTATTTTTATCCAAGTACCATTTTTCTGCTTCTAACTTTTAATACACTCTCTCATACCCCTGAACACATATCTATATGTGAGCCCACTACAAACTCAATCATGTAAAATATTCTTAAACACCGCTTTACTTGTATCGGATGAGGGAACATATGACTTCATGATCATTTTTGATCCCACTGAAACCAGTAAGGGTTTGCTATTTGTTTCAGTTGGAGAGGGAGCTCTCCCCTTCAGCAGAGGTCTCTGATAACAACTTTTCCCCACTGCCCCTTCCCCTAAGGAAATATAACTCTACTGGCATTCTATAAATGCACCTTTACATTTATAACAAAAATTTAAATGATTCAAGGCAATAGCAGAATCTTGTGTGTTCTGGCAAAGCACTGATTTTCAGCAGGGAGAGTTTTGGCTCAAGTCTAGAATACAGTCTATTCTTTGGCACTAGGGATTTGAAACATCTTTGTGAAAACGCAAACATGGGATACCTGCCTAGAATGGCCCAAGAAACATTCACCTTACCAATAAAAACAGAGGCCCCCTTAACTATTTCCCCTAAAGGGCAGGTATTCATCTAATCACATCTGCAATCCTTTCCAACACTGTTCCTGCTGCTAATGCTACTCTATCATGATCTGATGGTTTAATCCTAGTTATTAAACTGCTTATTCTAGTTAATAATAAAAAAAATGTGGACAAATGCCGGCCTGTCAGTGCACCAACCTCAGAGCAAACACTGTGAAGTGGGCCCCCTGCTTTCTCTAAGCAAACAGAGAACACCATTTCGAATTCAGAGTTGCAAAGAAAAGCTCCCAGATCTAATGAAAATATAGGCAAATTTACCAAGGTGAGGTTTTTTTAATCTTTAGACAACAAAAAAAAAAAAAAACAAAAAAAAAAAACACAACAACAAACCCCAGTCTTTGCAAATCTAGTTTTCCCTACTATGCACAAAGAAGTTCTTTTTCATGGTCTCAGCAGACAAAATATAACGCATACATAATGCATACATAATGTTTGAGCCAGCTCTGATATACTTTCACTCAAAATGTTTTTAACAAAAACCGATTTGTTAACAGATGCATCAAGTTCTTCATGATTTTACAGGGGAAAAAAAAAAAAAAAAAACAACCAACCAACCAAAACAAAACAACCCACAATTCCAAGTCTTCATTTCCCAATGTTTCATTAAAACCAAATAGTTTTTAGATCCAAACGATAAAACGTTGGCAGCAGCCTGTGCTGACTAATAAGCCATTTTCTGTTGAAAACACAATATTGATGTGAAAATCGCCAACTAGCTTTAAAAAAAAAAAAAAGTATTTATATAGCTATAAATAAAACAGACATGCCAGATAGACAACACACCACATGTGAAAACAAACTGAACTCAGCATAGCAAGAGGTTTCGATTTCCATCAGTGCAAACTTGAACCTTGTCCACACATTCCAAAGTACGGGACTGGATGGATTTGTCAAAATCCAACGGCACAGCCCAGAAGTAATCCATTGCACAATTCATTCCCTGCCGAACCACATGCACGTGCGCTAGTTTGGTCACACAAGAAGATAACCTCTAAAAATCACTGACTTAAAGTCTGAAATGTTAATTGCAGAGTTCAGACTTGTGACTTCTGGCTCAGCATAGAATTCTTGTTTCAGACTTCAAGGCTAAGGCCATCACTTCATTACTCACTGTTCTGTTTCAAATCCATTTCCCCTCATAGTTTGTTCCTCCAATTCATCCATCACAAACAGGCATGGAGAAGGCTAAGGCACTTCTTAGGAGGCAAAGAACTTCCACTACTGCTTGGAGGTTCCACTCAAGACACTTTGACAATATCTGAGGTCTCAATTCCCTTATCACGCCAGTCCCTTTAGATCCAAGCCATGGAAATTACTGAGTCAGAGCACTGCTGTGAAAAAAAATAGGCAGGTTTCTATCAAACAGAAGATTTCTTCTCAGCAAAAATTGTTAATTTTCCACCTGTTCTACTATTAATTATTGTTAATGGAGGGAGATGCCAGATAAGAACAAGAGCTCTATTCTTTCTGCTGCAGAGGTTTCATTTCTAAATATCAGACAGGAAGTATACCTTAGAGCTCACTTCTCCAAAGTGCTTTGGTTTTATTAACTCTAAAGTAGTACTACTGGATTTTAAATTACGGTCACTACTGTCAAGATGATTACAAGAGGTTATCTATTGATAGACAAGACTTTCTCCCTTCCTCTCAGACAAACAGCAAAACTAATTGCATGTCCCACACTGAAAGATATCTCAGAGGCCAGGTGCCTCCTAGAGAACATGTTTTTGGACATTTCCCTCAGTAACTGAAGTGCATTCCTGCAAGAGGGATGCATCCAGATTCCTAGCTTGGCAGCAACGCTAGCTAATCCTTCTGGTCCCTCACCAGCCTGCACATGGAGGCCTCTGCAGTGTCAGGAGTACAACACTACATGTCAGTGCCGCTGCTGATAAAAGGTCTGAGGAAAGTCACAGCAGTAAAAGGATGTGACAACTTTTACCCTCAGTTAAAGGACAGAAGAAGGATACCCAGTATCACAGTTACAGCTGAGGGTTCCCACCCTACAGGACAACCCTCTTTTCTGCCACTGTTTCTGGTCCCCACCTTTATCTCAGCCAGAGGGCCTAGGTTGCCTTGGCCCTGTTTGTTTTGCTGGGCTAGTTTCCTGCTGTTTTTGCAAAAGCACCCAAGCTGAAGCAAGAGAAACAGCAGGAACACATGGCCAGGAAGTATCAGCAGGCTATTAGATCAGCTCATTCATCTTGTGGTACCTCATCTGTAACTGCCTAAATTAGAAATACAGTCTCCTTAGTCCCATACATAATCAAGAGAGAGACTTTAAGTGTGATTCAAAATGCACAGGGTTAGTCCTTTCACAGGAGGTTTCAGAAGGGAAGCTTCAGCCCTCCCCAGAAGAAGCCTGCAGAGATTAACCTCTAAATTTAGGAGTGTTACATCAAGGCAGAATGATTAGTCCCCAAAGAAAACCATTCTTGAGCTGAATCATCCACTGCTACTGAGATTTACCTAAAGCAGGCAAAATGAAATCAATGCCTAAAAAAACCACATCAGGGAACCTCAGGGCAGGAACAACAAAGGCATCCAGAAGCCTCACACAGGGTAGTGACATCCTGGCAGCCATCTGGCAGGAGAGGACTCGAGTCCCTCAGACCTATTTCCAGCAGCATTTACTCACAGAGGCAGCCACTGCTCATTCAGCTCCTGGGGCTTCATGGATTGCCTCATCTCCAGTGGGGCCAGGAAGCAAGAATTTGAATTCAAAGTGCGTTTTCAGGTAACACATCAAATCGCCTGCTGTTAGAATAACACACAAAAGAGAAAGGTATGGATTAGTCTGAGATGCACTCAGACACAGCTGCCAGGCCTCTGCATTTCAGCTAGATTAGTTCTCCTTTCTCTGGTGCTGTTAACAATGAACATGAAGAATGAGTCTTTTGACCACCTCTGAAGGACGTGGTACTGGATCTGAGGAATTCTACACATTGACTGAGGAGGTAGATACTGATGCTTTTTTTCCTTCCCCTGTGCTCATCTCAGCAAAGTGTGTGCAGGTCACAACAGAATGGCCAGGTCCGAAACACTGTATTAAAGCCAAATACAACATCCAAAAGACCTTGACCTTGGTCCAAGTTTCAGCCATTTGAGTCAATGGTAAGACTCCTGCTGGGGTCAGTGATCTGTGCTAATAATCTTCAGTCCTTTTTGGCAATTACCACCCAAGTGCGCTTCCCAAAATCAGAAGAGGACCAAATGCTGCCATGCAGTCCAAGCCGCATTTTAAGACACAGT
The DNA here is from genome assembly GCF_018691265.1 of Tyto alba. Lineage (NCBI taxonomy): Eukaryota > Metazoa > Chordata > Aves > Strigiformes > Tytonidae > Tyto > Tyto alba. Next base: position 2,364,837 of record NW_024881296.1, read on the forward strand.
ACACATCACCACAAACTACGTTTTATTCACTCTTCTCAGAAGAAATAGAAAGAGTTAGGGTGTGGTGGAAGTGGTTTATTGACAAGCTTGAGGTGAACATCCTATGAATGGCTAAGCTTTTGCTGAGTAATACTGACATCATGCAAAATGACTTACTATAAAAACCTTTAGACTACACCACACTACTGTTTCAAAAAGTGGCAGCTATTTGACAGATGCTCAGAGGTTCAGGATTTCAGAACTAGACCTAAAAAAGGCAGATTAATGAGCAGATGATGGTGAGGTAGTAAAGTTGCACACTAAATGAAATTTAGCAGATGGCTCTGCAACTATAAAAATCTCCAGATTCCTAGATTAGATAGACGGGAAGGACACTTCCTTTATTTTCTTGAATTATTTCTGCCTTTTCCTTATGACTTTGGCAGTATTGCTGCTATCTTCTTTTTAAATAGTGCAACTTTCCAAATTTATTTTCCCTTCTGCTTTAAGCATAATGGATCTCATCGGACAAACTTTCTACTCTATCAACATGAAGGAAAACATTAGGGCACACATTCGGAGCTGCATATGCACAGCCCCATGTTTCCTAGGAAACAAGCGATTGCTCATCTCTGTGCCGAAATAAATTGATGCATCGGTTTCGGCTTTGTACAAACATTAGTATTTCGATTCAGGACAGAATCCTAAACACCCCCAGCATACTATCAGTTGTGATCGTCATAATCCTGCTTCTGCTGCTTAACAGCATTTGAGAAGCTAGCAAGACCACGTTGCTTGTGAGAGCTGTTAAAGATAAACTCTGATTACGCAGCGGCAGTGCAGACCTGAGGACAGGCAATCAGAGACACCATCGGTGCTCTCTGCCCAGGGGGCCAGCAGAGCCATATGCATCCCTGGGTGCTCATGTGCAGCCATCTGGGGAGGAAGGAAATTAGTGCCTCCCACCGCAGCATCTTCTGTTGGCTGCACAGAGATGAACAGGAGCCAAAAAATGGGAATTTTGGTTTTGGATTATCTTTGACTGACCAACTCCAAGTTTAAGAGAGCAATTCTGACACAAACTGATGCTCCCTCAGGTATTTCCATATTCATACAAAAGAGTCTGGATTTCTCTCTTCCTCTTTCATTGCCTCCAGGAGTTTCCTCCCTTAAACTTTATTTACTTTCATGTTTTTATGGGATTATTTTTTTCTTGAAGCCATATTCCAAAGCTGACACTGATGTATTTCTAAATAATATTTTACTTCAGACAATTCCAATATTGATTTAACACTGTGTTCCTGGAATCTAACTCTTGATAGCAGAGCTACTGCAACATTACGCTAAACACTTGTGACAATGTGACCCTTGATGCCAACATCACAGTAAACAGAACTCCAGCTGATTCCACAGGAAGAGCTATTGAGGAATATATGGGCACATTTCAGATGTTCTGCAATTTCAGTCTGTCAGTAGCACAATCACTAGGAACTCCGCTATCAAAATCCAAATTTTCTAAAAACTCCCTGTCATCTGAAAAATGGTCGTGTCCCCTGACATCTATTAATTGAACTGAAAATTTCCTCATTATTCAAAATGTCGATTATATGAACTTATTCAATCTCTCCCCTGACAATTGGATAATCAAGGCTGTATTACATATGGGCCATTCTTGCAAATCTTTGAAGACAATTGACTACCCTCATGAGTAAAGGTTTGCAAGATCAAGCCATGTAAAACATATGAATAACCTTCATCAAAAATAACTTCAAAATAATTGGTTGTATATGATCAAGTGCTAGTATCAATGAAAGGACATCACGATAAGGCTTGAGTATATAGCATAGGTCTTTGCTAATACAGTGTTACTAATACTTGATATTGATCACTGGGACCATCTGAAATCTCTTAAGCAACTTAACTGCTTTTTCTTTTGAGAAAATTAGTATAAGTTTCACAAAAGGCTTCTTTGTGGAAATATGATTGTTTAAAATTTTTGACTACTACTGCCCTTTAACTCTTTTGCATAAGTTGCTCCAGTTCATCATTGTAAATACTTCAAAATCTTGATAAAGTCAAGCTCATTAAAATAAAGAGGGAGGGAAAAAAAAAAAAAAAAACAAAACAAAAAACAACAATATTAATTTCCAGAACAAAAATAAAACAAAGTTTGGAAGCTCAAGAGATTAAGACAATTTTACCATCAAGTGCAGTAAGCTACATCACCCTTTCTGTCATGGGGTACCCAATTCTGGAAGGGGGGAAATGTTTGCATGTAGCATCAGCAAAAGAAATAGAACTTCTGCTCAATTAGTCATGCCAACAACATTACTACTTTAACAAACAGTTGTGTATGCAGGGGTAGGTGCTTAATTCTGCAGCAACCTGGACCTAAGAGAACTTCTGTACAAAATTCTACTCGTGGCAACCTATCGGATGGGAATCAACAGCACAAACTTCTTTCTTGTCAGTTCTTTTAACAGTTAAAGGCACTACAGGTTTTTTTTTCTTTATACACTTGTCCTGGGTTGAGTGAGTGATGGGGTTTTTTGGTAGCAGGGGAGGGGGCTACAGAGGTGGCCCCCTGTGAGAAGCTTCTCAGAGCTCCCCCAGCTCCAAGTCAGCTCCACCTCTGCACCAAAACTGAGCCAATCAGCTGCACCTCTGCGATAACGTATTTAAGAAGGGACGTGGTGACGTGCAGTGGGACTTGTGAGGAGGAGTTGCTGCAGCTGCATGAACACCAAGGTCAGTGGGGGAACGGAGGAAGAAAGGAGGGGGGAGGTGTGCCGGAGCAGAGACCCCCCTGTATCCTGTGGGGAGACGGCAGGGCGGCCCCCCCCTGCCACCCATGAAGATCTACAGTGGAGCAAACATTGATTTATGGCCCATGTTTGTCGCCTGGTTGATCAAGGTTCTGTGCCCGAGGAAGGCCGGGGTCTTGTGGGAAAAGGCAGCCCCGCTGCTATAATTCAGTGCTGGGAGGATTGCAGCATGTGGGGGAGTCCCACACCGGAGCAGCTCGGGCAGGGCTGCAGCCGTGGGAGGGAATCCAGTCAGAGACAGTTTGTGGAGGACTGTCTCCTGTGAGAGTGGGACCATAATGGAGCAGGGGGAAGAAGTTCCAGCATCTTCCCCCCCCCAAGATGGCAGAAGTGGCAGCGCTGACTGCCCCCCCCATTCCCTGCCCCTGCACCACTGGGGCAGGAGGTAGAGATATCGGGAGCAGAGCTGAGCCCGGGAAGAAGGGAGGGGTAGGGGGAAGGTGTTCTCAAGATGTGGCAATGCTTCTCACTGTCCTACTCTGTTACATGTTGTTAGTGTCTGTAATAAATGTATGTTCTTTTTTCCTTCCCCTAGCAATTCCGCCTTTTGCTTGTGACCATAATGGGTGATCTGCCCCCCCAGTTCTATCTCGAATCCCAAGCCTGGTTCATTTGTCCCTTTTCATTGCCAGAAGAGAAGTGAGGAGTGAGCAGCTGCTTCGTGTTGGGCTGCTGACCAGGCTCAAACCATGACAACACTGACGATTATATACTCTGTACTCAGCACTGAGGAACACCATAAATATACTTTACAAAATCTTTTAGCATCCTGTGTGTGTCTAAGGAAAGAAATAAACTATTGTTTTGCAGACTACTGACTTCTTCTTTCTTTGGCTGGGTAAGTCAAGTTAAGTCCTGAACCCACAAATACTTTCCTCCACAACTACCAATTCCTACAGCATGAGCAGCAGTACAGAGCTGTAAACACAAGCCAGCCTTCACTCTGGAACAGTGCCTCAAGTTTAGCTTCTAAGCTTCACTTGTTCTTTAGCTACACAGCACAACTACTGCAGGCAAAGTCTATGGAGAAAAGAAGATGCTTTTACTTGTGTCCTGCAGGTCCTCCAGGTTTGGGTCTATCCCCCTGAGGTATCATGTCACACTTTGGCCCAGCAGAAATTTCTTGAGGAAGTTAACAACTTGACACAGGAGGTCATAAATAAAACTTACATTTACACTGAACACTGTACATGGACCTATAGGTACTGTGCCAGGCACATAAATAAATGCAAAGACCGGTATTCTTTGCTGACAAAGACATAAATGAGTATTACCGACAGAAACATTTTATCTTTCTCTTGGGATTTTGCACCCCATATGTACTGCATATTAGGCTCAGTTAGAAAAGGTAACAGGCCCATATGTCTAAATGGCAGCATTGTACAACCTACAAAAACCATGCTGAAGGATGGAGGCAAGCACTGTTAGGGTTAATCTTGAAAAAACAATATATTAGAAATCCTCAAATGCTGTTGTTTTCCATCTGCTGCAAATGCATAAAATCTGAAAGAGGCATCTTTTCAACTTTATATTATTTACTAAATGCACACTACTGGCAATGCCCATCTAGGGATAAGTCCAAACCACAGCACTCCAACACAACAATTTATTCCAGCAGCAAAGAAAAAAATTGCACTCTGTTCTCTAAGCATTATACACTTTGCTTTAGGGCATAAGCCATACATTCAGCTCCCCAGCAGGAGGCTGTGCAGTAGCTATACTCCAGAGAATTAAACTGGGTGGTATTCTGTCCTCTGGTATGGGTATCCAAATCCTCCGCTGGAAGAGGATGAGGCTAGGAGGGAAGGGAGGGGAAATCAAGATTCAAAGCCCAAATAACTCCCTAACTGACAGGGAGGCATTCGGAGCCTGCAGTTTTACATCTCACAAGTCACTTCCTCCCTAAGTTACCTCCCTTTACTATAAGTGAAGGGATCATATCAAGGAGAGACTGATCATCATCTATCAGTGCACAAGATGTGAACGTCCTCCATTCACCCCTCCAGTGTGTCTTGGCCACAGATGACTTGCACAGGCCTAGGACAACTCCTCTTCAAACCCACTCCCCAGGCAACACAGCCTGTCCCCACTAAGAGATCTCTACACTGGAAAGAAACCACTGTGGTTTTACCAAGTGCCACCTTGCACCAACAAAGCATCCGAGTTTTCTTCCCCTGAGCTTCACTTAAAATCACTATGTAACATACAGAACAGCCTGTGTTTCCCACGTACTTGGGGGTGGCAGGTGTTGTTTTGTTTTCTAACCAGGTGTCATGAGGGAAACGAGAAATCTTATTCCCACTACACTCTTCTCTGCTAAAAAAGCATAGCAAGATTGTATAGGTCAGAGGAAACATCCAGTTCCTCCAGTCAGTATTAGTACCTTCTCAAGGTTCAAAGATGGAGCTTTCTACAACTGTACGCGCTTTGCTCTCTCCATTAATCATTACCTCACTTTCTAGCCAGAAGAAGCATCAGAGATGTGCACAGCAGCCTAATATCTCATGTATCCTGACAGTGGTACATTTAAATGCCGCTTGTCAGCATCAGAAAGAAGACAACACTTGATTTGCACACTAGTAACAGGTGACTAATTCAGGCTACAACGCAAACCGAGTATTTACACAGCCAGTAGTCAAGCCAGATGGAAATATGTAACAAGACACAAGTCTATCAGCACAGAACCTTGCTGAGAACACGGCTACCAAGATCCTGTATTAAACCCACTCCCTATCTGAGGCATCAAAATTTTCAGCCCGCACACTTATCCAAGATCAGATGAACTCATAACTACTAGAAAGACAATTAATAAATGACATAAGATCTTCCTTTGGGAAGAACATTAGATTGCTCCATTAAGATTATTGCAGCTGCATAATGTTAATAAAGGGATATCACTTCGCTAATGGGACCATCGCTTCCAGAAGATTCCTTCACTCTCATATAAACTTTATATTGATGCAGCCAATTTAAGTTCGTTTACTGGATCATACAGTACCAGACATCTCACTGCAAAGCCTCTTTTGCCTCCATATTTTGCAGTTGTATCCCTAATTGCCTTTTTACTTCTGCCCACAATCTTAACTGCTACGTGAACAGTATTTCCTGCCAAAATTGATCCATTCTTTTATATTTTGGGAATTTCTTAAACAAGTCTGATTCTGAATTAATTTCTCCAGGAAGGAGGACTGCATTTTGTTGAATTTTCTGACAGACTGGTTCCTACCATCCCCCAATCCTTCCCTCCCCACCCCTCCCCCCCCCCAATGCAATTTAGGTCACGTGAATACAGACATCTCCAAGTCATGGGCTCAACCAGGGTATCACACATAAGTGACCTACAAAGAGGTCTGGTGGGGACTGAGCTGAAAATCTGAATCTTAAGGGATTTAAAGAAACATCATCTAACAAACATCATCCTTTCTTCCAACTCCAAAATGTTCACATTTAAAAGAAGCCAAAGTGCACAGCTTCTTGGCTTCATGAGAAGCCAGTGCTTTATTAATTTATGACTGCACAACAGCAAGATGGTAAATAACATGCAAAACTAACATGCAGTCAAAGAGGAAAAGATCTTCCTCAGCTATAAAAAGATAACAAAGAGGTTCAAACATACAGAAGGAGCCTGAGTTATCGCCAACATATTTTTCAGGAGCAGAGGCTTGTTATTCACCCCAGAAACATTCACCTCCCATGAATTTCTGGTTTACAGGCAGATCTCAGAGGAACCTGAAGTAGAAGAAGATTCACCCCATGGAAAACTGCTGACAGTGGAGTTGCAGCCCAGGCTCCTGCCACAAGTCCCTTAGGCACCAGGGTAAAGTTACTGATCATTGCTCCTCATATCTGTGCTTAGACTCAACACAATGCATATGTTTGTGGAGATTAACAACAGCACACTATCCCACTGTTAAGCCTCCTATACATACGTACATATATTAGCTTCTAAAACAACTGGTATGAACCCTGTATGCTACCATTTCTTCAGGAAGGAGAGGTTCAAGTGAAGCGTCTTCTGCTAAACATGGAGAGAGAAACCCCAACTTTCAGAACATTAGAGCTGAAGTGAGACACTAGCTCATAAAGCTGTATACACATGACTATAATGGAAGATACATTTTCAGTATCCTTACTTGCAGCTCTTGAAGGAGGAGGCCAATTTTGCTTTGAAAGCAAGATTCTTATATATCACTGCATAAAACACAGTGGCAAATACAGTAAGACTAGGGAATTACTGGGCACCCAGAAACATGGGAAACATTGGAAGGACCGAAATCAAAGGGAACACTACATCTGCAAAAAGAAAAAAACATCAGATACATTGTATAAAAGAGTCTTTAGCGTTTCAAAAGTTGTTACATCAACGAGCCCTGCAGTTCTTACTGGACCCACTTACTATACCGGTCTGATCCAAAAACGTACAATTAAGCTAGTCATTCATAGCAAAGTCATTTTGAGATGTTTTAAAATAAAACAAAAACAACCACAAACGCTTAATTTAAGAGAATAAGACACAGGATGTAGAAAGGACCCCTGAGTAACTCAGTCTATCACACCCTGAATTGCAAAACTCAAGGAATACAACACCCATCTTCAACAAGCAAGCTGACAACACTATTTTTGACCCTTTTCTCTCAAGGGTTATCCCTTGATTACCAAGAAATATTTGAGAAATCATGAGGAAGCAGAGCTCCATTACACACTCACCTCCTGACGGAGCTCTTTCCTCTCCTGCACTTTAGATTTAAGTTGACCTCGAGGTAGGGCAGGAAGATCAGTCCCTGATCAGACAAGATCTCAGGCACCTGGTAGTCCTTCCCCAGGTTTTGTAGCTTGGCCTCATGCCTGACCGGCTCCTGCAGCCCCACTGGTGAGCCCTGAGAGATCTCCTGACCACCTGAAAGGGCTCTTCTTAGCTTTAGCATGAGGACCCCTGAAAAGGGGCTCCCCAAAGGTTTCCTCTTTTTGCACAGAGGACACAGTGTGTCCACTTACAGGGGCAAAGTGATACTTTTCCACCTGTTCTACACCCTCTGCACCAACTGCCTGCAGACCAGCAGATTAGACCTGGAAGTTTTCAAGTGCTTGATCGGGAGAATCCAACCCAACCTAGGTCTGATTTTTCGATGCATGATTTTCATAGATCCAAGGTATATTTGTATTGCAAGCTGGATTCCTCTGGCTCAGCCTTAGCCACCAACCTGAGGCGCTTCTTTTCTAAACCTCAAAGTCAGTGATGAGGAACGAACACCTGCAGAGCATGGCTGAGCATACCTGCTGGCACAGCTGCCCTCGGGAAGAAGGGTCTCTCTTATCATTGACCGAAGAGGCTGCCAAGAGCAAGCAGACTCCGGGCTTAAGCACCTCAGCTAAGTGCTTAATTTTGATGTGAGATAAATCCAGCCCATTGCTACAAGGCAATTTTTAGGATGTTTGACCTTCTCCCCAAAACTGGCAAGCAACTAACCTCTGGCTGTGATGCCCATTAGAAAGAACTTTTTTCACCAGAGAAACAAGTCTTACCGCCCCATACTCTGCCAAATGAAACCTATGAAATTTGTTTTTCCCCTTAAACAAGGGTGTTTTGGCTGTCAGACCCTCCGGCTCTCTGATACAGTGATATTTTTTCTTGCTGTATTCAGAACTGAGCAGCTTGGTGAGGTAGAAGCCTATACAACATTATGAAGTAATTACAGCATGTGAAATAATTTTAATAATTTCTTTCTTACTTTCTACCCTATACATGAGCAATTAGGTTTTCTTTAGCAACAAAAGCTCTTGCCACAACCCTAGGGGCAGGAACCTAAACCATATGTACATAAAAAAGGTAACCTCAAGTTTCCTCTTTATAACTCTGATGTGGAATACCACAGGCACATTTAGTCAATCGTCCTTCAAATGTCTTCTGTACATTTGGCTTTCTTCCCCTTTATGCTTGAGAAGACCTCAGAGATTCAGCTTTGGGGAATGTAGTAGAGTTAGATTCCCGTTCATTTCCGTTAGCTGAATTTATGTTGTTAACTTCTGTTGGGAAATGTCATATTGTTTCATGATCTTAGTTTCATGTGCAGTGTAAGTACTCGCCCTAGCTCTCTCTCCTTCCTAGGAAACCGCTTTTCTTTGGATGGCTATCACCCAAAACATCTGGCAGTAAATCCAGAGAACTGGGTAAATTGCAAGGTTAATTATGAATGGGATGGTGATGATGGTTTCATCCTCCTCTTCATCATACTCTTTTCTCTGGCAAGACGTTCTGCATTGACAGTATGCAACTGGGAAGAAATCAGTCCACATCAGAGGAGTGAACACAGAGACATGGGATCCCCACACTACACCACTTCATACACATAATATTGGAAGGTTTTCTCCTTGAGCTGAAAGAGCAGCATCTAAAGAGACTCTCTGCTGCTCTAGGAGACTTACCAAGAGAAACATAGCATAAAAGCATGTTGCTGAGGTGAGTAGGTGTTAGTCTAAGCCTTGTAAGTTAAAAGCAACATCTCATAATCTCTGCTAAATGTAATGGGTAGTCGAAGTAATGAAGCTAACCCAGGCGTAATGATTAATCTTAGTGTGAGTCGTGACCCTGGCAGCTGCATTCTGAACCAGCTGCGATCTATATAATGCATTCCCAGGAAGACCAGACAACAAGGAGTTGTATTAGGACACAGTGCAGATGGTATGAATGTGTGTACCAGCAGACTCAAACCTAGCCAAGGAGAGCAAAGGTCTTGGTTTACTAATATTCTTAAAAGGATAGCAATTTGTCTAATATATTTATTATGCTTATCATAATCAAAGGGCTTGATTTCTAGAATTAATCCTTTTATTGCTAACAAAAAATATTACCATGAAAAAAGGTTGCTAGAGTGGATGCAGTCTCTAAGCAATGCATAGGATTAGCCATCAGCAATACATTTTTTTCTCCTCGCCCTACACAGTGTCAGGGTCACATAAAGTCAAAACACTAAATATAGGACAACATCATCGGAAAGCTGGCCACAATGGAAATGCAACACAGAGCCCCTTGCAAGATAAAGCCGTCAGAACAGCATTATTAGGCTAAAACAATAAGGGGCTTGTTAAATCAACAGTGTATTTGTGAATTAACCCAGCTCTGTATTTATGAGATTCATTCTGGAGATCTGAATAGGTTGTCAGGAAGGGAAACCAGGGCAGACGTATCAGGAGTGCTAGCTGGGCCCTTCAGGGAAGATCCATAGGTCTGAAAGCATTTCATGGGTGGATTTTCACTCAGGAAAGGCAATGCCCCGTCCAAAGCAAGGAAACAAAAGTGCCTACCTAAATGGGAACTATCTGGACTGACAAGCCTCATAATGTCTTCTGGCAAGTGCAGGAGAGATAGAACCAGCTTCCTCTGCCAGGGAAAGATTTCCTTTCTCCTGGAGAGTTCTGCTGTCACTCGGCTCCTGACTTCTTCAATCTGTCACACACTTTGAACAGAACGACTGCTCTAGGCTTTCACTGTCTAGAACAGCTTCTTCTTTACTTCACAGCTGTCAGTTCAAAATGAAAAGAGCCTGGCAATAAACTGGACTTTTCAAAGTTTATCCTCTACCTATTTTTGGTCATACTCTGATTCATCTTTAAACAGCCACTGCTTATTGGGAAGAGGCAGCTGTACCCATATGGTGCATCCTGCAGTGCTCAGTACCTGGATTTTATGCTGCAGGAATGGTGAGAAGGGACTAGGGATGTCAAGGTCTTAACAGCATCAGTGGCAAAGTGGACAAAGAAGTAGAAACGGTACTATAGCATTTTGGTATTCAACCTGCTTGTTAGTACAGTGCAGAGCAGCAGTCTAACACACCAGTACATGCCTATAAACTGCACAGAGAAGCAGGTTTAATTTGAGGTCTAATGGTTACTGACAATGAGTTCCTTTTGATGCCATCTTTTGCTTCACTTTAAAATATAGTTTGCAAGTTACTTCACATCCAGTTTCAAACCAAAACCAAGATCCGGATTTCTAATCTATTCTGTCATTTCCTCCTAAGTTGCCTGTCACTGCAGCAGCTGAATATCAGCCACCCTCATACTGAGAAGTTCTGGTCTACTTCTGACCCGCACTGCCGTTCAGAATCTGTATGGCGAGTGAGACCAACTGGGAATGGTGCCATAAAATTTCATTTGCTGAAGAGGCTTTTTTCTAAATTAAACTAGTTAGAACTAAGCTGATGCATAGGAGCATGCTGCACTTTTTAAAACTCCAGTTCCATGGATCTAAGCTATTCGCCAGTTGCTTCAAAAACACAACTATCAATTAAGGCCTGACCAGCACAGTAGCTCTTCTGTAATGCTGCAGTGAGCAGCTGTCAGTATAGGGTACCTAGATAATCCAAATAAAATGAAAGGAGATATTGGTGTAGCAGAACTTGCATGAGAGAACCAGTGAAATGTCTTTATTCCTGAAAACTGGTTTTGGCCCAGCTGGGGACAGTGCTTTTGCTGGGTTAGGCAGTAGACTGTGCAGGTAATGAGCCTGATGCTTTTTCATCAGGGCTCATGGGAGAAAAAAAAATAGTAGTCAGTAACCTTGAAAAGAGAGATAAAGCAAGTTCTATACACTGAATGTTCCCCACATTATTCTAGGCAACCTTTTGGAGTCTCTCCATCCTTAGCCCGCTGCAAAACAAATACCAGCATTGCTTTATCCTCTATATGTTCCTGGGCACTTGCCAGAGAAATAACATGAATTTCTCTATTAATCTGTCCTGGATGACAAATATTTGCTGCACACCACTGTCCCCCAGGAATGGATGTCCCAGCAACGGTTGGACCCAAATGTGGGTCCCAGAGCAAAAGGGGAGGGATATGGAAAAGTGAGTACAGTCTGAGCCATGCTAGTTTAAATCACTCACATTCTCACAGAGTTTCTGGGGAGTAAATGGCTCAGGGGCTCACCAAGCTACAGACTGACATCACAGAAAGCTCTTCATTGGGAAACCGGGTCCCCTCCACACCGCAGATAGCCATAAATAGACAGGCCCCTTTCCTCCCAAGTCTCTGGCAGATTTTAATGACTTGCAGGGGGCCCTGATCTTGGTTCTGGCCTCTACCACAACAGAAACAACAAAGGCGGCTCCTAGAAGAGATGGCACAAATGAAGGCACAGTATAAACCAGCATACACCTACATGAGCTCAGTGTTGCTCATTTGTAGTGTGCTCACCCCCCCGCCCCCATAACAGCAGATTATTATTCACCTACAGTAACATCTGTTCCTTTGCCACAGTCTCACCGGTGTCAGAGCTGTGCTGGAGCAACTCCGATATCCCCTTCCAGGAAAATCTCCAGTGAGGCACAGTATTATAATGCCCTGACCACTGAGAGTTGTATACACCAGATGGATACTACCAACCTGAGCACTTTAAGCACATACACCCTACAAATTAAAGCAATCAGTCAGCCTCAAAGAGGAGTAAGAAATAACAGCAGATTTTTTTTCTGCCAAAAAAATTCAGCTTCACGATAAAAGCTTCAATGCCACACTTTCAAAAGGCAAAATTGTTTAATTCTGTTAAAATCAGTAATTCTCCTGTCTGTTTTCTTGCCTTGCTTTTTGTTTATGGCATGCTAGACTACCAACATTGATAGTACCTACTATTTTAAAATACCAGAGACATATCTTAAAATATTTTATTGAAACAAACTAATTGTAAGACTTCAAACTGAATTTTTTTCTGAATTTACTTTCCCCTTGAAATTATCTGCCACTCTTCCCCACCCCAAAGTTTCAGACTCTGCCACATAAAAGCAGTGGTGTTTCCTGAGCACCTTTGTGCAGTGTATATACCGACACTGCTCTAACCTGTATAACTTGGATTACTCTCTTCAGCATTTACCAGGGGTTAATGCACCCTTGGTAAGATGAGCAGGTGTTAAGGTCCTCCAGGAATTACTCCCCATCCCTGAAAGACACTGAACTGTCTGTCTGGAAGTTCTCAGCCATGGACATGTTCTCTGTCAAGGCAGAAGCGGGCAATCTGGAAAGGGTAAGTGAAGCAAAGGCACAATTAATGTAGTTCTTATCCCAGGGGCTGGCCAGGAAAATGAGCTCTGGAACAGCTAGAACCCTCCACAAATAAGAGAAATATACCTGACTGACTGCAATTCAAGGTCCCATCTGATACAATTCAAGGTGGCGCAAGTCATTTCATGGAGACCACGGCAATGCATGCAGAATTTGTTTCACCATTATTTCACGCTTCCCTCAGACCAGGGTGCCAAAGGTGAGATAGCAGCAGTTTACACAGTATGCCCCTCAGTTTCTTCCTTCCTGGCTTTTAACATCTCATCTGACAGCAAGCTGCCAGAGTTTAAACAATCTCAGAGGCACTCACAAACCATATCCTTTTTTGTTGTTCATTTTGCAAAATTAAAAACATTAAACATTAACGTCTCTTGAGTTTCCTCTCCCCCTCAACCCCTCCCACCTCCCAAAGTAAAATATGTTTCTGTGATTCCACATCAGAAGGAAACAATACTCTGTTGTGCCCAGTACTTTGTGGGTGTGGGTGTTTTCAGGAACCACTTCTGAGAAGAAATCCCAGAGGTTATTGTAATCATTCCTTTCACTCCTGGGTACTCAAGCACAGGATTGCCTGCAACCAATTTGCTCTTGCATCCAAGTATTAAACTCTCTGTGTATAAAAGTATCACAAGCACTTTCTATATTAATCTATGTAGCAATGTTCTAAAGAGCTTTTTATTATGCTGCAAAGAAATTACAAGGCAGAGCAAAAGCCACTAAAGCCTGCTTGAGCATTACTACCAAATGCCAAAGTTGGGTCAGATCCTTGATACACTCCAGCCAGAGTAATGGAGCAGTTTTACTTGCATTCACCAATTTGCCTTTCCAGGGCAAATTCAGGTATACGTCCCTGTAGCACAGTCCCATAACCCACCTTAATCTTACAATAAGGAGGATTACAAAGCTACAAAAAACATGACAGGAAATTAGAACATATTTGATGTAAAGCATATGAACAGAGATCCTGATTGCTTTCAAGCTTATCTTTTTTTTTTTCACTTTCATATCAAAGATTCGGATCATCAGACAAAGATACCAGCACCATAGGCTGCTCTACAACTAGCCCAGCAAGAGGGTTTAATCCTTGAACTCTAATCCTTGGAATATTCCATCTGAAACTACCCCAATGTTTGCCACTCAGTATTAAATGTACTATTTAGTACTTGTGTCTGGGGAAATGACTGCTTAACACAAGGAGCTTGAGACTACTTTTTCACCGGCAAATTGGCTTTAAGAAACCCACACCACTCTTCCCACACTGTCCAGCCTTCTCACTCCCAGAGAGAAGGTTTCCCAGGCATTCTGAGCTGGTCCGTTCCCAACTATGCACAGGATTTTTCACCTTGCCAGTCAGCACTGCTAGATATAAGAGGATAGTACACAGGCAATAATCTTACGTAAGCCTTTGAGGATTTTCACTCTGCTTAACTTTTCTATGGAGAGCCTATGAGCAAGATGTGATGCCTCAGCTACCATCTTTTCAACAATATTCAAAAACACTGGGAATTAAGTAGTTAGATTCCACAGATGGATCAGAAACAGATTTTCTATTTGTGTGCTGAGCTGTGCTGCTTGTGAAGACAAAACTCCTGTGGCATTATTTCCTCTTCCTGGGCAGACACGCACACAGACATTCCTACTTCATATGTTAACTTCTTAATGTCTCCAATTACCTCTTCTCTGAATGCTCAGGTACCAGTTGTAAAATTCACTTGGATGCACATGCTGAAATAAAATTACTGTAGTGGTTCAGTCCCAAAACCTTACAAACCTGACTGAAACAAAACCATTTCAAGATTTGAGTGATTATACACAAAAATCCCCCAAATCAATGAAAATGTACATTCTCTCTGCTCACTACAACTTGTGGTAACTTGTGCAGGCTGGATTTGATCCACATATCTTGCAGGGAGATTCCTTAGCTCTGCATTAATCCTTCACATCAACTCTAATCCTCTAAGTAAACTGCATTTTGTAAGTTTTCATCATAAATGACAAGGAATTTTAGGTTAAAGATAACACAAAACACAACAATGTAAGAAAGGAATAAATAAAGAAAAGCTATTCAGGGTCTGACAGCACTGGATAAGTAAGCAATATGACCCATAGGGCAAAAATAAGAACAAGAATGAACATGGGGATATATGTTGCAGGTTTTGTAAAAGGCAACATAGGTTTGGAAGAGCTGTAAAAGCAAGCCACACAGTAAGTAAATGCAGCTGCAACTGGAGTTTTCTGAGAGTGATGGATTCCCCGAGTAGAAAAAGATGCAACTCTAAACAGTAAATTGTAAAAAAAAAACAGGACAGATCAGTCCTGATGTAGGACATTTGAATGGACAGAAATGGCAACTGCTTTCTAGTGCCTACTGATTAGAGTTCAGTGAGATAGATAGATAGATAGATAGATAGATAGATAGATAGATAGATAGATAGATAGATAGATAGATAGATAGATAGATAGATAGATAGATAGATAGATAGATAGATAGATAGATAAAAATGGGTAAAATCCTGCAGCCTCTGAGAACCGTGGCAACACTCACAAATGGTCATAGCAAATGCTAAGCACATCTACCTACAGGTATAACCCAGCTCCAGAGACTTTTCTTACACATTATTACAGTCTCCTTTCTAAGGTTAGCTTATCATCTTAATTTCTGTTATTTTCTTTTTAGTCGTTCCTTCTAATCAACCCATTTATAAGAAAAATCCTGCATCATAACAGACTGAGGAATACTTGTAAGACTTCAAAGAAAAACACATGTTTTATCTGATAGCCTTTCAGTACTATACTATTTTGGTATAATGACAAACTTCATAATGAAAATTTTATTGACAGTGATCATAGAAAGGTGAAGTTCTTTAATCAGGCCATTTTTCAAGGTATTGTAAGGTAATTTATGCTTAGGTTTAGGCTAAAACTCAAATAGCTATCACAAATCAGTATCACAATGATGTTTATTAACTGCTGCATCAAAAGCAAATCTGAATTTGTGAACTTAAAAAGAACATGAATGAGAGAAAAACACTAGCACAGATGAAACAGTCTCAATTCCATAATAGAGCTTTTCACTTCAGTTTCAATTTTGACTGTTTTAACTTACTGAAGAGCACAGAAAGGACATCAGCACATCTCAAATGTTTATGTTTATGCACCTGCAGCTTAGAAAAGTTATGAATACAGCAGGGATTCTCCTGTTACCCTTTTTACTTTCATCATTCACACATTTGCAAACACAGACCTTTCAAAACTCCAATGGCAATGACAGTGCTTCCAGCTGCACCGGACCTACAGGTTTTCTGAAGGCCATCAGGACAGACAAAAAGGTCGGCCAGGGGGTCTCCTTTAACAGCCACAGAAGTCCCTGACCTTAGGGCTCGGCTCTGCATGCTCTTAAGCTGCTGACTTAGGGCTCACAGAGTCAAGCCCTTAAGTGCTGTATCAACTAAGAGTAAGCAGAGGCACCAGAACAAAGAATAGCGATTTGAAAGGCCCCCTACACACAAATCACCCACTTCTGGGGGCAGGCAAACTCCATCAGTGCACATCAGACAGTCTTTGAGTGTGTGGCACTCACTGTTTAGTCTGCTCAGACAACTGTCTGCAGTTAACGTGCGGAAAAGGGACTGGCCTCCACTACCTCTCCCCTTTGGCTTCTGGAGTCAGTCCTACATGTGATCTTTGACTTCCAGCAGCACAACCACACTGGAAGAAGCAGAAAGCACCCGTGTCTTTTCTTCCTTTCCTCCTTTTTCTGATGAAGGAGCAGACAGCGTGATGGCAGGGTATTCTCCTGTGAGCTGAGAGATGCGAGTTTAATCCTTCAACACTGAATTACTGCCCCCGCATCCCAGCCCCAGCTGGGTCACCCACCAACATTTTAAAACAGTACCCCTTGTGTAGTTCGTTCATGGTGGGTCTATCGAGATCTGGAACAGGCTGATGGAAGCATATTCTGAGCAAATTCTACAAATTTTGGAAAGCACTTAAGACTTCTGACTGTATCTTATCCTCTTGCTAGCTCCCTCGATAGTAGCATAAGGCTTCTGAGACACTCTTCAGCCGCTGTATAGATATCCAGCATAGGGTCCTGTTTGAGAAAGAAGATGCAGCAGCATCTTTTCCTTTCATTGGCCCTGCCTCTACCCTACTCCCTGTCTCCACTGCCCTGATGAACACAGGATTCACTTCAAGAACAAGGACAGCATCATTTATTCTCTTCTCCTTTCCTCTCACACACACCCCTTTTTCTTACTGAAATACAAAGGGTCAAGCCTGCCTACCATACATCTGTCTGGTATTTTAGAATAGCAAAGTACAGGACTGGTGCTCTATAACAAAAAGACAGTTCTCCACACAAGACACCAACTCATGGGATGCACACAGTCCCACAGCATGCGGATATACCCAGAGGCTTTCTTTGGAGTGGTTCAAAGTTTGATGTGAAAAGAGAGTGGCTAAAGTGGATTCCATATTAACTAATGTCAGGCCTTTAGCATTATTTGAACATGGGATTTTTAATGCATGGTTTTATACATCTCTACTTTGTAAACGGAGCACTTTTCAAAGAGAGCTCCAGAATCCTACAGAGCTGTCTTTAGGGGGGCTTTGATCTTTCCAGAGCACCTATTTTGTGTCTGTAATTACTCTAGTTTAACAAGGCTCCACAGCACTTCAAGAAAGAAAAAAAAAAATCCTTTTATTAAAGCTGCAAACCTAAGTGACCACAGTGACAGAATGTGCTGCTGTGGGTACCCTGTAAATCCCCCAGAAAAAACAAAACAAAAAAAAACCCCAAAGAATAATCTTCACAATGAAATGAAATGAAATATTTATTAAACATGTTGCCAGTGTCCCAGGTGGTATGAAGAAGCCTTGTGGTATGCTGAAAGGCTTGATCTTTCTAAGTATTATGAATGCTGATTTAAATGATTGGGTGAAAGCTGAGGAAGTTATGGCTGAAATTTTGGCTAAAGTTGACAGCTCTGGGTTTCAAGTTGCACAAAGCAGTCTGAGGGATTAAGCCAACAAAACTCACTCAAAGATATCCAGTTTCAAAAAGGGTAATCTTTGTATCAGTGATTCACACTCAGACAATGGTGAGGATTCCTCATTACTTTGACTTTGCCATATTAATCTTACTTTACAAATACATGCAGTGATTTATATCATGTTTAATTAACTGATTGAGGGCTCCTGTGGTAAAATGGCATCACATTAAGCTCTGTCCTTATGGCAAATGCGAATCACATCTTTAGCCTTGCAAGAACAAAATATCATGGGATTCACTGATGACAGGATGTAGGAATCGAAATAAGGTCCCTCCTGTTGTTTGAGAATCCAGTGAGGGTGGTTGCCATATGCTCATCATTTCCAAGGGAAAAAAATGACAGGATAGAAGAAAGAACTGCTCTAGTTCTTCCAATATGTTCAAATCTCAGATGAAAATGATTGTACAGCAGTTCTGTACTGAGGCCAAGTTCTACATGAAAGTGCATAGCAAACTTTCAGAAAGCTTATAATGAGAGATCTTTTTAATGTGATTTTTTTGTATTTAAATAAACTGCTGTGTGAAATGACTCCACTTTTTTAGAAAAAAAAAACAAAAAAAAAAAACAAAACAGAAAAAAAAAGGAGGCTTCTTCGCTAGCAACATAAGACAACACAAAATTAACTTAGCTTTTGCTATGAAGAGTTATTCCCCTCTAGCACTCACAACCTGTTTTTGAAGATAAAAACTACAACTGTTATCGTCTGATAAAATTAGATGGTGTATATAATTTGCTGCTACCATTACCAAGATTAAAAGGCTTGTTTATATTATTACAAAGTTTCTTAAAATTCAGAAAGCGTTTTATTTTTAAAAGCTGTCTTATTAAGAGACTGCATCTTTTATACTTACAATGAACCTTACATCCAGTAAATCCTCTAGCAACTGACAAATTGTATTACTTGAGTCACAGTTTGCTCCCAGGAATTCAGTAGATTTTTGCAATTTGTTTCTATGGCAAAGAGTATAGTGGTGGGATGGGAGAAGGAGGTTTCACATTTTTCAAAGCTTTTATGAGACTTCAGAAATGTACCCATTCCTCCCTGGGACCAAGACTTTTTGAATTTTATACATGAGAATGTCAGACAGACAGACACAATCTTTAGAAGCTGGGTAAGTAAAGCACTCGGTGCTGCCTGCTTTACCACTCTCTCCCATTTTACACGAGTGCCTTAGCCGTCAAGTCTCAGGCTGGTCCGACACATCAGGGACACATCAGGTCTCCTGCTAGCACAGCTCCACTCCGCACGAACAGCATGCAAGCAAGCAACTCGAAAGCCCAGTGTTCAGGGCACTTGCTTTGTAAATCTCACATTCAAGTCGCTGTGCCCAAACCTTGATTTTCCACATTCCAGGTGAGCGCCCCGACCGCAGCGCTACCTGATACTCCAACCTTGCCATCTCCTCTTGGTCTCGACCAGAAATTCCATCCGATGGCTGACAAATCTCTTCTGATGAAAGTTTCTTTGAAATCGATACCTGCCTGCAAAAAAAGTTTCGGTTTCCTCAAACCAGCCTTTCCAATCAAAGAAAAAGAATATTCCCAAACCCTTCTAACCATTTCACTGATGGGTAAAATTGAGCAACTTGTACAGCTGGGCAACAGTCAACTCAGCTGACACATTTGACAGTACAGCTGAAATCAAGGGGCAACGTTTTTGCTCACAAACACCTGGGCAAGCCATCATTCCTGCAAAATGTGCTGAAGAGATGGCTTTGTAACACCGTGCTCCTGTGCCCCCTCTTCATCCTTTATCAGAAGTCAATATGCTTCACTGCTGCTAGAAACATTAGCATGGTTTTGTGATTAGAAAGGCTATATACACTTTACAGTCAGTCACTTCATCCTGCCCCTGTTCAGATCCCTTAAAACTGAGTAGAAACAGGTAACTATTTGCCCTTTGCGACGTACATAAACTGCAACTCTCATCATATATCTTTTTAAAGTTTCATCATGAAGCAACCCCCTCCTCCCTTCTCACTGCCCCCATTACAACATTTGATGTTTTAAAAAGTTCTGAAATTTTTTTCCAAATGTGAAGCACTAAAAGGATATCAAAACCAGCTTGGTTTATACTTAACTTAGGAGAGTACCTGCTATCACAGTAACTGCAAATAAATGTGTACATCATACCTTCTGTTAATAATTTTAAAACTTGCAGTGATTTTAACACCTGTGCCATTAGTTCACGATAATCTGTGATAATTTCTGAAGTTCTGAAATGCATTTTTTAATTTAAAACGTCATTTTTAAGATATTTTTAAATTAAGGAATTCAACACAATTCATAGTGACTTCCTGTTAGATAAAAAGCATGTGTCTAAATATTCTTCTTAATTCTGACACAATGCTAGGAGCAATTAAAACTAGCTGTATGTAGAAGAGCATATTGATTCTGAACAAACAGGTTTTAGGACACAGGTATATCAATTTTGATATTATGAGATTACTTTCATATTCTATACAAAATTAACTAGGTTTAGAAATGGTTTTTTTTTTCTGCTTTAGAAGGAATTTTTAAAGCTTAAGAAATACATATATGTAACATAAAATATCCTGAGCATTGTATGATTAACTATTTTTGTTTATTTTTCGCTTAAAATTTACTATTAACTAAGATTAACTATTTGGGGGGATAGACTGCATTTCTCTCCAAAAATAGTTTGCATTTGAATTTTTTAATATTTAGAGTAGAGCTTTCAGCTGTGTAAAAAGTACCTTGAAATATATGAAGGTCAAAGTAAACCTTCATTTTAAATATTTCAAATTGTTATAGTTACTGCTTTGAGATAATATGACACTTACAGTAATTGCTGAAATTCCAGTTACTTTCAGTAAAAGCTGCTTCTCTTGCAAGTTGTTAAAAAATATAAAGGTGCATTGGATATTGCATTGCTGGAGACCGAGTCTGCAAGTAAAGGCAATTAAATATGAGTTTGATGATACGCAATGTACCGGACCGACATTAAAAAGACTTTTCCGTGTTTGACTGTTTACCAGTTTTGTCTTTAAATAATAGTCTTCTTTTGGCATGTAATGTATATCTACTTGCACTAAACATAATTTATGAATATTTTAACACATGTGTACTCAGTGGGGTGTATTATCATACTGATATAAATAGAATTAATGAGCAGTCAACCTGCCACATGTCATGACATATGACAGGGCAGCCAGAGCATGGGAATAATTCTTTCTGTTTCATATTAAAGCTTCTTTTCCCAGTTGAATTTTTGTTCCCAGATGCCAACAGACCTAATTTTCTAAGGACCATTTACAAAAATAGTAAGAAATTACAAACCTGGACTAATTTATCTTGGGTCACTTCAACAAATGTTTATTTTTATGCCATTTCAAATGCATAAATAAACACATAAAAGGAAGTGGCTCTTCTCAGTTACATTTTAGGGGTTTCACAACGAGGGGTTTGAGGTCTGCCTCAACTTTCAATCCTAGCAAGCACACGTTTTATTTGTTGTTGATTTTTAATTTGTTTCAATGTCCTATTATCTGTTTCTTCTGTTAAAGGAATAGACTACATCAACCGTCTAAATAAAAAGATGACATGTACCAGGTAAACAGTCATTCTGATGAAGAAAGAAATATAGATGCAGATAGGTAATATCCTTTTAACCAATTATTCATTCCCGTTTCAAAGGCTAGGTAACAATCTGCTAACCATGACTAATAAGAGATTTTTTTTTTAATAAAGATATAATGTAAGTTGACAGAACATGCAGAATACAAGGCCAGGCCATATTCCCTGATTGGCACTTTATTTTAAAAGATAAATATTGAACTGTAATATGAATTCTGTTTGCAAAAGTCTGCTCGATCAGTTAAAGGCCAAGGGACTGATTAGTATCAGTCAGATTGCCCAGATAACATCTAATTAAAGATCTTTGACTTGAAAAATTTTCTTTTGAGCAAAGAAAACTGCAAATGTTCTTTGATGCTGCAGTGTTGGGCTACTGAAAACAAGGAGGGAGATTCATACCCTGTCTCTTCTCCTTTTTGGTTTGAAATTACTTTTTATGAAATTACTTTAGTGCTCATGAATCTTTGAAGTCATGACTCATTCTCCGTCATTAACCAGACAGTCTCCTAAAGATGGATCTAGTTCAGGTTTGAAGACTTGAAAGAAGTAAAAGAGACTTATCTTGGGCTCTTAATTATATTAAGGGACAAGGAGACCCTACAAGTTTTTGTGCCTGATGATCCTCACCGCTGGGCAGTAGCACCTCTCTTGGGAAATCCAGCTCTGTCACACTCAAAGAAAAGGGGCACCATCTAGTGCTTTTTTGGAGGAAAAGCTGCTAATACTAATAGGGGTGTTGCGGGGGGAGGGACACATGAGGGGGAGGGAGAAGAAATGACACTCCATTTTTTTCAAAAGACAAAGAAAACCTGTTGGCCTGTTTCATCTTCCATTTTGAGGCACTGCAGTATTTAGCTCCAGGCTGTAAGTAAAAATTGTCAGCTTTCACAAGGTGGAAGGAAGGAGTCCCAGCAGCTAAAATAATATATACGATTTAAAATGGACGGTGGGCTGATATACAGACATTATTCTGCTTAATAACAATTTCTTCTCCCTATTAATACAGTTAAACATTTGCCTATCAGCCTTTTTTATTATACATTCTCTCTTTTATTAATCTAAAAGAAACCCTTTTAAAGTCATTTCATTGGAGACTACACTGTGCTGTTAATGTTCCTGGAAATGTTCTTACAAATAATCTGTCCAGAGTTCACCCAACATAACAAAGAAATTCTATGAAAAATGATTTGTAGCACAAAATCCTTTACAGTGCAATAAGGTCACGTTAACCATTGATGCCGATAGGAAAAAGCTTGGGAAGTTTTATCTGATTGGCAAAATAGGTTCATATCGGAGTCCAGGGAAAGAGTGGCCTTTGATAAAATTTCACAGCACTAAAGGTGGATTATCTGAATGATTTTTGAAACCTCTCTGAAAACAAATGGGGGGGGGGAAGTATTATTTTCCACTGTAACTTGGGGAATAGATGATTTTCTAGGAATTGTGAAATAATAGCTCAATATTGTTTAACTTACTGATACTATGAATTGCCAGAAATTTTATTAATCGAACTAAGTGCTCAGTCAAAGTAACCACTGTTTCAAAGGTACATCTGCTCCTTGGGAGCCCCAGGTTGGGGATGTCTGTTGTGAACTGCAGGCGCTGCTGCCTTGCAGACATCCAGAACTCCCACAGCATCAGAGCTCAGGACCTGCTGAAAAATCAAACATGCTGATGTCCTGACCAGAGATACACAGTTAAGATTTTTAACTTCTGGACCATAATCTTGGAATCCCTGGGCAGTCCAAACTCTCAGCTGACTGTCTTGTGGTAACAAGGGAATGCCAGACCTATGTATAAGACTAAACAAACAAGAAATATTTCTACTAGAATAGTGCTGAGCAAATCAAATATGTGGGTTGATGAGTAATTCTCAGAGGGAAGCCTATTCCAGGAAACAAAAACAAAAATATATTTTATGTTTCTGTAAAGCTTTCTTATGGAGCTGATCATGCCAATAAGGAGGCCTTTCCCCACCCCCACCCCCCCCAAAAAAAAAAAAAAAAAAAAGGTGGGTGTAGAGTTAAGGGACTTGATTAAGAGCAGGTAAGTTGGGAGCAAAAATCAGTGAAAATGCCAGATTCCCAAATCCTAAACAGGGCTAGAAACAACATGCAAGTCCTGGCAATCATTCAGGAGCATTCTGGTCTAGTGGTCTGATCACACGCTGGGGAACCATACTTGGGATACACTTGCTCTGCATGCCTCAGATTTCAGCATGTCAGTTCAGGGCCTGCCCCACAGATAGGCTGAGCATCCTTGTTTTCCAGTGAAATCAGGAGCTCAGGACTTCTGCTATTTGGACCATGCGCTCAAGTTGCCTCATTTTAGGCACTCATATTTTTAAATATCACTATTTAACCCCTCTGTGCCTCAGTTTCCACATCTGTAAAACTTGATAGTTATGCTTACCTTGCATGGGTGTCAGGAAGATTATATCGAGTCTCTAAAGAACTTTGAAAAGGAAAAGCAAAACGAAATGAATTTACGTATTATTTGTCATTTTTTATCCCATAAAATGGAAGTTGGATGCAGCCCAGACTGTGAACTATAACAAAATGTTCACCTAAGCCTTCCCTACTGCTCTGATGCCAAAACAGACAGTGAATTCAGCATGGCTTTGCAGGAAGAAGGCAGCTTCCCCACCTGCTGACCTGGCAACACCAAGGGTAAGTGTCATGTAAACATCTTAAATAACCACAACCTTTAACTAACTGATTATTCTATACATTTCCATTACATTCTTTGACTGAACTATGTATACATTTTACTGTGTATTTCTGATGATTAAAAAAATCTCTCTTTAACAGGGAAGTCCCTGAGAGAGGGAGCTTACTCTATCAGCAAGAAAAAAAGTTCCCCAAAAAAACTCCCTTCAGGATTTTCTTTGGTGCAGAATGAATCTTATTAGATTTCAGACAGATACAATCTTGCCTTGACAGGTTTCAGATCTTCTAGTATTGATTAGATGAGCCCATTAGAAAAGTCTACACCAGTTTCTTTCTAAACTTAAAGACTAATGGGACACTTTACCCATCATACACCTTTTTAACAAAATAGCTACTTGCCTCCCATGCTGGGTACCTTCACAAACTCTTAATGCATCTCCAAGTTTTTGGCTGAAGCTTTTCTTCCCTTGCTCTAAGTGTGCCATTTTTCTCTGGTCTTTAAAGTCTCGCTTTCCTGAATGCTACTGTTCAGTGAAACCCTCTGATAATGACAGCACTGGAGTGATAATGTACTTTCCCGATTTCCTGTTAATAGTAGCACTTGATCCAGCAACAGGTGCCAGCTCAGTGGCAGAAGGATGCTTAAGTATCTTCTAGAGGTAAAAGGACCGGTTCAATTTACAACCTTGGCTAACTCAGCAGTTTTGCTCCGTCTTGGCACAGAAATTAATGTTTTAGTTAAAACAAAGCAAAAAAAAACCAAACCAAAACAAAACAAAAAAAACCTCCCCCTTAGTTTGCTTAGTTTCATGCCAAAGAAACAAAGTACAATTTCTTTTTTTTCCCTGAGGAAATGTGTGAAAACTGCATACTGCAATGAAGGAGTTAAAATAACCAAGGGGAAGGAGGGAAAAGAGAAGGGGATGAACAGCAGCATTAAAAAGGAAAGCAGTTTGTTTTTCTATTTTAATAAGAGACGCATAATCACAGGCCATCCAACAATAAGTGTATCCTCGCCGAAGAGCTGCTGATATTCTACATTAACCTTTGATAGCAAGAAGTGTATTACCCCTACTGTTTTCCACAATAAATTATGTTATATCTGGCATCCAAAGTGCTAGGAAGTGTTCAGCCAGCTGGAAGCACCAGATTGGCCCAACATCGCTAACGTTCAGATTATAAATAAAGGGTACCTCATACTGCTAGTATAACAAAAACAAGCAATGTGGAGGAAGGGCAACTTCCCCCCTGCCCACAGAAGCAAAGGGCGTCAGTTGTGGAATGGCAGAACAGGAATTCAAGAGGGCAGGGCTTCTGCAGCAAGATGCAGTCCCCAGCATGCCAAAACTCAGGCAAATGCAGGACTTCAGGCAGAGAAATGAGACTTCCCTGGTTACATCTTTACCAAGGATTTGCATGTAAAAAATGCCAAGGGAAAGTATATCTGGCTCTGCTCTTCCCAGATGGTGTAACCACACAAACACATGCTCACACATACACATATCTTCCCACTCTTTAGGCAGCATTGCCTGTTCTCTTCCAGCCGTGAAAATAATTAGCTCAGCCACAACCTCAGTTTCTGAGGATGTGGTCAAATATGCCATGGTGCACGCTTCTCCCACGGTTCTCTAATCAAAGGACATCATGGCCATAAGTACATAACGGCACTGTACTAGAGGTTGAGGAAAACCCTGCCTGTTATGATCCGGAAGGTGAAGATATCAAATAGGAAGAGAACAAAAGATAGTCCCAAGACTCAAAACTCAATGACTGAAAATGGCTATAAGTGGGCTTTTTGAAAAGTTTGCAGTGGGTCCAACTGTTCTCAAGGAAACCACTTCATTAGCTTGAGTGGGAGCACAACTGAACCAGTGCTGAGAGCTGCTAAACCAACTCTACTGCTGGAAAAATTAACCTCATCTATTTATTTTAAGGGCTAGACTATGGTGGTCCCTGGTGAGGATGTAATGGGAAGTTGGATACAAGGAGCTGTTCTCCTCACCACTCCTTTTCAGTATGGGCTAGCCACAGCTGCAGTCCCTGTGCTCTCCTGAGGGCAAGAATTAGCCCCAAATTGGTATATTCCATCTTCATTACTCCAGCTATTATATAAACATGGCTATATGCTTGCTTACTTAAGCTGAAAAATGGAAAAGAGGAACTAAAATTAAGGTTAATAGAGCCAGACAGAGTATTCCCCATTTGCCTTCTCACCATAGCTGCTTCCCCCATCTGCCCCAAGTAGATGCTCTCCCCCACAACAGCACTGTTTTTCTCTTTACCTCTCTTCTCCTTTCCCTCCTATTTTTCTTTCCCTGGTGCCCTCTTGCCTCCCACTCTTACTGCAGTTATGGCTGTTTAACTTTGTCTGTTCAACATGCAGCTTGAGATTTCTGAAAGAAGACACTAAGACAGGAGCTCTCCCTCTCTGGTCTATAACACCGTGGGTAAGGACCCTGAAGAATTGTACTAGCAATAAATTTCATGAAATTTCCAGCATCTTGTGATGGATCTCATGACTGAAAGGTGCTTGAAACTAGGCAAAGAAATAATGCATGGCCAGCAAGAAGTCTTTCAATGTCTACCCAACTATCTCTCTGCAGTTGGTGTGTGTCACATTCTGAAAATTTTCATTTAATTCCCCTTTAGGCAACTGAGATGCTGCCTGGAAAGCCACTCATCTGTTGGTTTTTGCAGGCCTGAAGAGGTTGCTGAGGTGAAACATATGTCACAGAATAAATCAGATGCCCTGATTTATTTCGGGAAAATGTATTTGTGCTCTTCAGGAGGTTGGAGGGGAGGCCAGTCTGAATGCAAGAATCACACGTTTGCTACTGCCTGTACATCCCACGTTTAGACCTCTGTTTCTTGTTGTAGGAGTTGATGCTTCCCACTCAAAAGGCGGCTTGTTCAGATCCAGTTGTTGGCCCCAAAAAGACTGATTGAGTTTTTTTAAAGAAGCGGTGCTCCATCCCAAAGAAATCTCAGATTTACTGTTTTCCTCTAAGACTCATTACGCCAGTATGAGATTTCTGGAAGAAAAGAAAGACCCAGGGAGAAACATTTGAAGAAAAAGAGATCTGCAGCACTGCTTCCACGCTTTCTCTCACTGTCAGGGACAACATACTGCACAGCTTGTTTAAGGATTCTGGATAGTGTAGTCCCAGCAGACATTTCCTGTACTAAGATGTATTCTCATTAGAGTTACCAAAAGGGAGTATTCAAAACATTACTTATCTGCACATAATCACTATATCATGCCATGTATCCTTTATTTTAATTCCTACTTGCTTGCTAATTACCCACCACACTGAAGGTCTCACAACTGCTCTCCTTTCAGCAGCTTTGTTTGCAAAGTGTCTGGCAATAATCTCCCAGCAGTGTATTATCATGCCCTTTTCATCACACTATTTAATCAATAGGGTAATGACCTCATATAAGCTAATTCCAGGACCTAGCCATGCCATGCTAAATAAATGAAACAAACAAAACTGTGGGCTACAAGCCTTCTCTTTTACAAACCTGGATGTGAACCATTTCTGCATTAAAAACTATTATAATATACAGAAATTGCAAATTCTTCACATCTCTTGCCAGAAAAAAAAAAAAAAAAAATTCTACAGTACTGTGGGGAAATGGCTGGTTTCTTTAAACAGACATAATTGCAAAACATGTGTGTTCTTGGTCAAGTGCTCATAGGAAGATTTATCCTGATAACACTGGAAACAACCCTTTCCCCCAGTACATCACGTCATCACTTAGAGGACTGAATGGTGACCATCACAACTAATGGGATGAAATCACATGCAGAGCACTTCCAAAACAGGTTGGAACTAACTTTCTTTTCAAAAGGATTTCTGTTCTAGTGAGCAGAAGGAAAGCAGCTTCTCTCCATTTCCTGAGCTGTAAACTTACAAAGTGTGGTTT
This sequence comes from Tyto alba, assembly GCF_018691265.1. Taxonomy (NCBI): domain Eukaryota; kingdom Metazoa; phylum Chordata; class Aves; order Strigiformes; family Tytonidae; genus Tyto; species Tyto alba. The sequence goes on from NW_024881296.1 coordinate 2,392,941, forward strand.
GCTTTGATTTTGCATCCCATGGCTGGATTATACTCTGCCTAATAAAGTGCATGTGAGATGTGTTTAGTAATGTGTGAATTCTGAAGCATATGTAGCATCACTCTAGTGCGGCAATTCTCTTGTCCAGATAAATGAGGGTCATAAATAGGGTCTGTCTGCTCTACTTAACCACCACTTTTCATAATACTTCTAGGAATTTAATTTCAGAAAGACTTTTTTTTCATCAAATTTTGCTGTAACTGGACAACAGAAGGAGAAGAACACAACTGACTAGCTGGTGCAGAGTGACGGCATATCCCTTGTATCTTTGAGGAAACCAGGGCAAAATATCCACAACAGCACAGAAGTTTCACCCCACGCAACCTCTGACAGAACGGTTAGCACGGAAAATAAGCTGTCTTCATGACACCAGCACAGCTGGGGAAGGTTAGTTCAGACACATCTGAAAAGAGGACAAGTATGCACTAGAGGAGAGTAAACGACACAATTTGGTGTTACCACAGCAGTATCACCATGCACTGCTTTCAGATCAATGGAGATCCACCCCATCCCAGAATCAGTGTGAAAGAAAAAGAAGTTTTTAATCCTGTTTTATCCCAGGTATTAACTGAAGCCAACCTATTTCTACTGATATACCTTGAGACAAAGTTTTACTGGAAATTTTTCACTGCACCGATGCCACTTACATGCTTTTGGCACTTTTGGTTTAGGTGTGTTATGAAAATGACAATGTGCCAGTCCTCCAAGCTGTCGGCATCAACTAAAAACTGTACTGAGGCAGAGTAATATACACTTGGATGAACACCTCCCAAGAAGTAATCACATAAACACCTTCACGTTGAGATGCAACTCATTGCTGGTTAGGTAACTCCTATAATGAGTGTGTGATCCGTCCCAAAGATCTGAAATGGGTTCAGTGCAGATATTCTGTTAAACTGATGCAGGAGATGTTGGAGCAGTAACTATACAGTGTGCCTGCAAAGCACTTGCTGTGTTACATGATATTAGTTCTGGACTATAAAACTGCATTTTGGAAAATATTCTCTCAAAACGTCCCATATGACACTAGTCTAGCAAAGTATGAACTTAAAAAAAACAACATTCCCAGTCCCTTCATGAAGTGAAATTCTGCAACTGGCCAATCAGGTGGTCTGGCTACTGCAAAATTATTACCTTTACTTCTGATGCAGAGGCAGAAATAGGAGAGAATAGCAAAAAAAATGAAGGAAGTGATAAGACTAAGAAAAGAGAAGAAAGAAAATTCCAGACATCTCCAACTGAGGCAAACTAACTTCCAACAGTGGGTGATCACAGTAGACATTAACTGCTTCCTGGATATTTATTAGGACACTCAGAGTGACACCATCTTGCCTTCCCAGAAAAATCTGTCCTTGGATTACCCAGGAAGAAGGACATGTCATTGAATTACTTCTCTAATCCACCTTTAGAGAAAATAAATCATTCCTATCATTGGTGACATTGCAGTCCACCATCAGCTAGGTACGAGAAATCCTTACGCATCTTGTGAAAGGATCCACTTCTACAAATGGCAACACATCCTTCCAACAGATGAAAAGGGTTGGCTGGAATGAAATATGAGACCTTCTGTCCTCTGAGGTGCTACTCAGAATCTAGCAGAAGGGTCAAGCTGGACAGGGTGGCAATGATTTACCTTTAAAGTTCACCACTTTTGCATGAGGTAGCTTAGTGTACTGATACTTAAAATGCCACCAGTAGTTTTCAAGTTAAATGTTGACTTGAATGAACTCTCTTGTAAGAATCTCTCTTGTCTGTCAGGTAGAGTTTCAAGCTTTTGGGGGGTTTCCTTGCTCAGGAAAATACCATTGTGAACATTTTCTCCCATCACTTTTGTTCTGCAAATATCCTTGTAAGTTGGAGGCAGAAATCCTTATTCCAGAGCATCCTCCTCATGCAATAATATTACATTTAAAAAAAAATTAAAATATGGTTTTCATCTCTTACCACATAGGCAGCATAAGTTTATAGCTTTACCTTCAACCCTGTAAGACCCTCTGCAGTCAGAGGGCAATGGGACATTATGATCTCTGTTTACTTCTGGACATCCCTCTTTTACAAAGAAAAAGGAATGAGGAAGAAGAACAAGAACCAGAAGTGTGGTAACTTTCCCCCAGACATTAAAAATTTTTTTTAAAACATGAGAATTTGGAAAGAGAAACACACAATCTAATATATTTATGAAACTTTTCACTTTTAGTCCTAAAAAATCAAGAAAACAAAAACCCCCACTACCTCACCCTCCACTGTGAAGACTGCAGGACTTAACCATGCAGGCAGGCTGCATGGTAAGGACTTCTGAAGATCTTCTTACAAGAGATAGCTCTAAGTCATCCTGAGACCTACAGCTCAAGGAGTCAAGTAGTGCAGGAGCACCTCAGAGAAAAGTCTAACTGATATAAATGGGATGAAAATGAATTAAAAAATCGAAGACATCAGAGCCTCAGTTTTTTTACAATTTGGATGTGTGTCAATATTAAAATGGAAAAAGCAGGAATTTGATAAAAAGATCTGATAGAAAAACAAAACAGGCATATAAGTGATAACTAACTTGATAAAGAACTAAAAGGGATCATCTAATTAAAACTGATCCACATGGGTTTCTGGAAAACAGATCTTGTCAGGCTAACGTGATATCATTTTCTGATGTGATTACAAATGGGACTGCTAAAGGCAACCATCTTGATGGATGCCTGTAAGAGAACTGGCTTTGTACCTCACCATAGTTTGACTGAGAAGCTAAAAAGCATAAAAGATGAGACTCTTCCACAGTAATTATAGCTGTCCAAAAGTTTGGCATCTTGTATTAACTCCTCTATGTTCCTGTTATAGTCAATGAAAAGAAAAAGGTACCATCAAAAAGTGATTTATGACTTTTCAGACGAGTTCGCTACATTTTCTGTGAAGGTCTCCAACTCTCTTCATTGTCTATTAAAAGCTTAGAAAACTATCAACCATTAGAATCTAATTTTTGGATGGCTAGAATTAGAGGTGGTGAATCAGAATGGCATCTTAAACTACTTAAGAACTACATAGCAGATACATCTAAGCCATCATTACATGACTGAGGAACAAAGCACTGGTATTGGAATTGGTTACTGCCTCACAGACTATCTTTCTTTTTTGTTAAAAAAAAAATACCACTTTTACCATATTGGAAGATGATTAGAAAGTGGAAAATAATGCAGATGACAATTGGGTTACGTGAGTGAAACCAGACACTATGTACTTCAGTATAGTCAACAGAAAGGCCATGCATGGATCAAGGAACGAGCATAATGAGACAGACTTAATGAGTGAGGACTCAACTCTGGGAAAAAGAGAGACTAAAGAGGTGGCAAGGATTTGGGAACAGCGGCCATGATGAGTAACCAGATTACTATGAATTTCTAGAGTAGTGCAGTAACAAAAAGCTACTATGTTCGCCAGACACACAAACAGTAACAAAGAGGAGTAGGAAGGTTATATTATCTTATTTGGCATCAGTGAAACGACTAGTAGTTTCACTGGGTTTGTGGTGGTGTTTTAAGAAAGACTATCAAAAATTCCATGGATTATGAGGAAGCCAGGGGAACAATTACGGTATTAGGAAACATGTCTTACTGCAAGAGACTCAAGGCACTCGATCAATTAACTTATCAAAGAGAAAGTTAAAGAATTATTTGATCACAGTGTACAAGTGCTTACCACAGGGAACAAAAATTTGATAATAGAGGGCTCTTCAATCTAGCAGGCAAAGGCAGAGCAAGACCAAGGGCTAGAAGTTACAGCAAGACTAATTCAGCCTAAAAATAAGGTGCAAATTTTAAACACTCGGAGAATAACTTGAAATAACTTGCCAAGAACCGTGATTTATTTTCCACCACCAGAAAATAAGTTTTAATCAACACCTGGCCTTGTTAGAACTTTACACTTCTATTTCTAAGCTTATTAATACATTCATTCCGAGAATCTCAGAACATTATTGTGGAGAAAATGAATAAATGTTGTAAATTAGGAAGCATTCACTGCAGTATTCATACACACCAACAGATTTAATTTCCATTTGATCACCGAGTCACAAACCCTCTGCTGTGAAGCTTGCCTAACTGAAACACCTTCTTACTACTCCACAGTATGTAAACCTTTTTGATTAATGAGCACTAACTCAAAGTAGATTGCACTAAAATTAGGAAGCAGGAAGAAATCATAATTTGCAATTATCCCTCGCAGAAATACCTAAATACAATACTTTAGAGTCATTTTAGGCATACCATTGTTTTCCAAATGTATAGGTAAAACACAAATCACAATATGGTAAAGATCTCTCAGTAGGCAATTAAAAATTAATCAGCTAATTAGATCAAATGAATGAGAAAATAAGGCTCAGGAAGACATCCATTCTAATTAACATAATATTAACTTGCAAAAGACTTCTTCAGACAAAAAAAGATCATCTTTATTTCAAATATCAAACCAATCAATAAAAGGAAACAAACAGTTATTTCTTACCTTGTTATCCCCATGACCAAAGCCAAAAGGAAATTACAGTAATAGTGAGTCAACCACCTGTGCAACTGTATTCATTTCTTATTATTTCTAATCTTGTTAACTATTTGGATTCACAATTTAAACTAACTTGTATTAAATTTATGGGGATTCTACCTATATTGTGCGTACTCTATACTTGCTGTATCTCTTAAGAATCTTCTAGGTACTTAAAAATAAAACTATCCAAAGTCTCACCTAGGTTCTCTTCAGCTAGGTGATTCCTAACTAAAGCACAGGGCTTTACTGTGGAGACAGAGGATGTTAAAATAAGAAAAAAGTGGAGGGATTCTTAAGTCTGTGTCAGGGATGATAACATATACTCTCAAGGAAGAAAATAACATTATAGGACACCTTATTGAATAAACCTGACTGGTTAAGCGGAAAGGCTCAGGCAATCAGACAAGGAATTGGGCATGGTTGAACCTAATTAGATAGATTGCATAGATTAGAAATATCTGTAATTATAGGACAGTTCCTAAAATATTTTTTCAAATGTCAGATTATTCCAGCGATGACCAACCACTCCAACCTTCCAGTTGGAGCCACAGGAGATATGCCACAGACTTTTGAGTGGTCCAAGCAATTTGGCAGGTGGGAGATGACCATGACTCCCAGCACTCCAGTGCAGCAACTGTGTGGATGGGTCCCAACACAACTCAGAAGTACCACATTTTGCAGCCCCTCACAGACTCATATTATCTCAATTTGTATTATCCACTGACCTCCTTGCCAGGCCAGCACAGCTTCCCTGCCCATCTCGTGACACATGCCTGGTTTGGGATTAATCCTTGAACTTCCCAAAACCTGCACGGGACTCAGTGCTACAGGCTAGGCTGGAGACGACTGCATTATTTACTTTTGTGGGGAAAAAAAGAAGTCTAGAAAGAGTATGTAACGGTTGAGAAGCAGGCTTTGCAAACCAGTTCCACAATGAATGTATTTCATTTTGATCACCCCTTCTAGCCCATAACAGAATTGAGGCAGTATTTTGTTTTGCAGAAATTAGTACCTTCAAGACCTGCAGTGGATTTATTATTTCTGCTAGGGCTTGCACTTCTTTTCTGATCCACTGCTGTAAAATCCAGAGGGACAGAACACCGCAGAAAATTACTGCAAAGATGTAGTGTGACATAGGAAGAGTCAGACGCATTATGCGTGAACAATACGACAAAAGGAAAAGCCATCTGAAAATAAATGAAAAAATTAATAATCAAAAGGGTGTCTAATTCTTATCTGGTCACTTGTTTGCTCACTCTATGAATTAGGACCATCAGGCCATGGCGTATAAAGCTGGAAGGGACCCTAGGCCCAGAACTTAGTCCTGCTTGAGGAAGGCGCCAGAACCAACCGTACTGGGGAAAGAAATGGTGCCACCAGAAAACAAGTGAGGCATCAGTAACACCATTTTTCTCTCGCTTCATTCTTGAAACTAGGGCTCCACAACCTGGGGCCAAACCTCCATATCCACTCCAAGCTTGGTCTTATCACTGAAACAATCAATAATGGCAGTTAGGTCACACAGGGCAGCAGTCCTATAATGCAGGCAGCAGGTACTGGTCAGAGACTTTAGATCATTGTGCAGATACGACAAAACTGCTGTTAGGAGAGCGTAACTTCCAATCACACCCACATTAAAACCAGCAGCAGTATATGCTGCATAATGAGAGTCACACACGCACATGGAATAGAGAGACTTCATTGTTATGCATTTCCATGTAAACTGTGGTTTATAGTTAATGGGATACAGGCTCAAAGGATAATGTATAGAATTTATAAAATGAAAGCCTCAAAAAAAAAAGCACGTTGGTAACAGAAATTGTTTTTTCAACTGCAAGCTATGAACACTTGACATAAAAATAGTCTATCCAGAAATCACTGAGTATGTTGGAGAAAAAGAGAATGACTGCATTTGGAGAATTTCATACTAGTTTGATCACTGATTCTTCAGTAAGCTATTTAGGACTGCAGGCTAAACATTCTCCTGGAACAGATGTATCAATCAAAAGCTAAACCTACTTTAAATAAATAAGCAGTTCCTACTTTCTTCTCCAGCATGCTTGATCAAAAAACTGTCTTCTCTGGACATCTACTGCTTTGTGTTTGGTAGCTGACAAAATACTTCACTGATTTACACTGTAGCATGTGACAGTTTTAGCAAGACAAGGTCTCAAAAACAGGTCAGTTTTTGTCACTGATGAAAGAAATCATCTACGAGATATCTAGTGATTAATATTTGTCAGGCTTTCCAAACAAGCTGGAAACCTATTCTTTCCCGTTCTTTAAAGAACCCTCTAACTTGTCTTCCTATAAGGTATAAAAAAAAAATCCAGAAACTAAAAGAGCAGAACAGAAAACGTATTTCTCACTCCTGGATAGCCTGGAGCTGTAATACAGCAGGAGCAACAGATTTTAAAAAAAAAAAAAAAAAAAAAGAGAGAAAGAAAAGGGAAAAGAAAGGGGAAGGGAAGGGAAGGGAAGGGAAGGGAAGGGAAGGGAAGGGAAGGGAAGGGAAGGGAAGGGAAGGGAAGGGAAGGGAAGGGAAGGGAAGGGAAGGGAAGGGAAGGGAAGGGAAGGGAAGGGAAGGGAAGGGAAGGGAAGGGAAGGGAAGGGAAGGGAAGGGAAGGGAAGGGAAGGGAAGGGAAGGGAAGGGAAGGGAAGGGAAGGGAAGGGAAGGGAAGGGAAGGGAAGGGAAGGGAAGGGAAGGGAAGGGAAGGGAAGGGAAGGGAAGGGAAGGGAAGGGAAGGGAAGGGAAGGGAAGGGAAGGGAAGGGAAGGGAAGGGAAGGGAAGGGAAGGGAAGGGAAGGGAAGGGAAGGGAAGAAAAAGAAAATAAAACCTTGCTGCTGTAATTTCTATGAATAGATTTTGATCCTGCCCTTATTTATATCCTTTCTTCATGTATAAACAATAAGGTAGCACAAGGCGTGTCTTAGCTGAGAGCATCACCCAAACGCATGTCCTCGTTGGTACAGCAAAGAATAATAGTATGGACATGAGTGACAAACAGTGAAAAGCTCTGAAGGGTCCTTGGCAGCAAGGCCACATGCAGCGAGTGAGTGAGTGGATGGGGGATGACTGCCTCAAGACTCCTCCTGGTCATTCCTCAGTGCAAAGCCTACACAGTGTGAGCCAGCTCAACAGAGAGACGCCCAGACGACTGTACCTGTTCCAGAAGAAGCAGCTGTTGAGCTGCCTCCAGGCAGCGGTGCACTGAAGCTAACTAGCCCAGCTAAGATTTAAGGCATACGTTCTACAAACAGCGGTCTCCACAAGTCTTGCACAACCATGATTCATCCCCTCAACGCAGTTCACCCTGAGCGCTGGAGAACAGCTGTGGAATTAAGCCTACATTACAATAAATACTGAATAGAAGGCCCTCCCAGTGGCTATCTCCAGCTTTCTGCAAGGGGCCTGAACCTCCAGGGCTCCCTACAGACCTCTGCAACTTGTAGCCTGTTCATTTGCCTGACCTAATTCTTCTAAATGGCTCACCCATTTTGGCTGACTATTTCCTCTAAATGCCCAGACACCAAGCAGTGGAAAATTTCCTTTAAATGCCAGATAATGAGCAATGGAAAATGTCATCACGATGAAGTTATGCAGGTACTTAAGTGCTCTGCTGGATCAGGCCTTTGTGAGCTACATTTTAGTCTCACATTTGATGAGATTTTCTGAGTATGATAAATAAAGTAAGATGAGCCTCCGTGATAAGAAAAAAGAGATATATGTAAAATATTTTTGAAGCTTCTATGATTCTCGGATGGCATGGTGGAGAGAAAAAGGGAAAGAGAATGCAAAACCATAAACTAGGCTATGCTTGTGTAAATTACTCTGACATTTAATAACTCTCTACTAAAAATTCTCAAGCAAGGCTACTTCAGATATTTTTAAGGTCATGTATCATTTACTGTCTAGGTCAATTTATGCATCAGCAAAAATTGCTGCAAACCCTTCAGGACAGCACTTTAAAAATAAAGGTATATGTAGCTGTTTCGGCCATATTTTCCTCACCAGTTTCTGCTCTGCAAACATTTCATCTTGGAAAATTAAAGTTACATTCTATAGTAAGTGAAGTCAGTATGATATTTCAAGGCAAGCCAAGGACAAGCTTTATAACTGTGCTATCAAAATGCTATTAATAAAAGCAAAAATACACGCATGATGCCTGTGTTCCCCTATGGATGGAAAAAATTATTGTCCATTAAGTTAACATTTCAGACACCCTCTCAGTTTTATCTAAGGTCCCAAAGAAGGCAACAAAACACATATCTCTTGCTGTTAACTTGTATAAACTATCCAGTATCATGTAGCGCTCTATTTTAGTAAACACTCCAAGGCTTCCAAAGAGAATATATGGATGAGCAGGATTTCTGGGGAGAAAAAAGGCAGAAAACTGTGGCTAGAATATTTTACTTTCATAGCTAAATTTTATACTGGTGTCTTAGTTTATTTTTGTTTGGGTCCACAGGGTTGTATTTATAAATGCATCTTACATTAAGCATCTAAATTCACCCCCCTGTTTATATGGTTCCCCTCAGTGCCATAGCCAATGGCTCTGTGCTTATCCCCAGGACGACCCATGCTGAAGTAAGTACTATTATCTCCTTTTGACAGCTGTGAAGCCAGACATACCAGGGTATACCTGTGCGGCATGAAGCAGCGCTGCAGAGAAACATCCAAGCTGGCTCTGAACGGGCAAAGAAGGTACCAGGCACATTAAGTTACCTCACTCGGTGCCCCTCTGCACATCCCCGAGCGTCACTGAGCCACGCTTCTCAGAAATACGTAACAAGGCTGAGGGCAGTCTTGCACCATGCAAGAAAGCATGGCCAGAGACTCTTGTTCTCAGGACCACTGAAATTTCCTGAGGACTTCCTGTAGACTGAATGCAGTAGTGCTATAACCTTCTATTTTGCTTTTGTTAACATTTGCTTTGGTACACAACCAAAGACAGACAGGTCCTTACAGGTTTAGAAAGACTATGCCAGAGGTTTAACTGAAGAAACAGAGGAGAGACTGTGACCTGTCTATCAAATTTCCATAGGTACCTAGTACAGGTGGCTACCCAGGTACATACACCCTTTATTTAACTGTTCCTTCCCTAGCAGAAAACAAGTTTACGTTTAAAGTACCATATAACTGTACTGAGTTGTAGAGTTTGTGCCCGCACCATTTTTAAAACCAAATTATCCATGGAACATATGGCTTGGAAAATTTTCCTTTTCACCTGATCTCAGGTGATCGAAATGCACACACACATTTTCACTGGAGACAAATTAAGAGTGCTTGTGTGTGTTTTGCTTACTTCTTTTTCAGAGCTTAAAAAGAAATCAATTTTGAAATGAAAATGTAGTTTGGGAACAAAAAAACCCAAGATAGCTCACTTTGAAAATGTCATGGAGCATTTAAAAACATTCTGGAAAAAGATAGTATTTGTCAAATTAATTTCATTATTTATAATAACTTCCATCCTCTCACAAATCTTGATATTTTCATTGAAATCACTATTATTGATTTTCCTTTTTTTCCAGCCCTAACAGGAATGAAGGATGAACTATAATACAAAGTCACTTCTCTTTGTTAGTTATATTGATGCTGTGTTAGATATTCTGAAAAAACTCACTAATGATACCTTCTCGTTCCAAGATAAAAATGTTCACTTTAAAGCTCTGTGCTGTAAGGACTTTAGAAAGGAGCCTTTCTCCACTCTGATTTTCAGTGCTCTCATTACAGTGACAGGAAATTCTTAGGAAACTTCTCGGATCTTCCACATTTATTTCATTTCATTTTAGATCCCTGTCTCATAGAACACAGTCAAAAGTTCTCAGGCAGTTTATAGTACTATTAAAAACTAAACTAACTTTATTATTCATTCAATCTCCTCCATTATTTATCCCTCTTGATTTGAAAGTAGGACTCACAAATGCAGCATTAGGAGTTTGCTGCGAGTCCCTGGAACACAGCCTCACCACAATTAGCCATTGATCCAGCTGCTCATACCATGACAAGGGAGCACAAACTCCCTCCTCCTTGAGGCTACAGCTCTACAGAGAAACCCTTCAACATCAGACTTCTACCACTCCATTTCTTAACTTAATAAACAGAATCAGCTCAGAGCTAAGTTCTTAAGTTGCAGTGAGATATACACACTTTTATTCATTAGGAAAATGTTGTTTGTTTGGGTTTTTTTTTCAATCATGAACCTGTTCAGCTTTTCTGAACGTACAGATTTTTTTTTTTTCCAACTTTTGGTAACACAACTTTACATATGCTTGGATTGATGTAACCAGATCTCTCATGCAGAACTAGATAGACATTAAATATGGTTTGTTGGTTTGTTTTTTTGTTTTTTTTTTTAAATGCATTTACTCTATGAGTAAAACCTCACTGATGTGTAAAAGACCTGTGGCAAATATTCACATTGTGTGAATGAGGTTAGTGAACAATTAGCTTGGAGAAATTAAGAAATCAAAGAAGACACTGCAAAATTCCTAGCACTCAATGAATATGACAGATGTCACTTAATTTTAACTATTGATGACAGCATTTCAGACCATGCTTGTTAATATGCAGGAGTATGAAAGCAGACTTTACAGTACCCAGCTGCTAAGAGGTCACTAGGAAGTGGTAGGAGACATCAAGATTTCAGTAGCACTTTCTAGTAAGTGTGTTGATTTCAATGTTTTGTTATCCCTCAAGTTTTATCTACCACTATTGTAAAAAGATGGTTTCTTCTCAGTATCCATTTTAACTGGAAACAACGATCAAGTAATCTACATTGTACCTATGGCATAAAAAGTCGAGGTAAGCCATTTCTGTACCTGTACAATGCATTACAGCTTTTAATTATTGCAAACCAACAGTCAAAAATGTCATGCAGAACTTCATCACGCTTTGTACTGATGCACAGATTTACCCATGTTAGTATGATTACAAGGCGATTATTAAAAGAATGAACATGAGCAGAATCATAAACGCTAACAAGTTTTGGGAAATTTGATTACCCAATATGTTTATGAGCTCCTGGAAAGAGTCTGCATGCTGCAGAGAGTTTATGTTCCTATTGATGCTACAGAGGATGAACCAAAAAGTTTCTTCTTCATGAGTGAGAATGCACTAACAAGTTCCTCTAACCTCATTGTCCTTCAAGACAGTGGATTTTTATGCAGGATTACATCAGCAGTAGCCATGTTCAGATGTCCGTGGTGGATTTTGGAGCCCAACTCTGGACCCATTTCTTCAGTCTTGTCTCTGATTTAGATGTCATAGGTATGACATAAACAAGTTGATTATTGAAATGTCACAACTATTTGTGATTAACTGTGATACTTTAACCATGTATATAACACAGTTTCTCTGTTTAATACATAGTACTTAATTTCTTCCTTGTTAAAAAGTCTTCTACTGGCTTTAATTACACTCACAGGAATGGGAAAGTGAAAAAGCATATTGGTTGCCCGAGGCCTCGGGTGGAAAGAAAAGGTTTCACGGCTCAGGGAATCTCTCTTTGGTGACTAAAACTTCTCATAGTTGCGATCCTAGACTGAAGCCCACTGCTCATGTCTTATAAATGAAGTGTGATCCCAAAGCACACCAAATCTATTAAATGAAAACCAGGCAGGCCACCAATATACAAGTACTTCACTCCTTGACCCTGTATGCTTGGTAGGTATGTTTATACATTCATGTTTAGTGGCTCGGGGAGGAAATATCCACCTTATGATGTAATACATACATGTGTTTGCATTTATATTGTTTCAAATAATGATGTAATATCGCAGTCCCTTAGGAACCTCACGTTAATTTCTTCCCTACCAAATTTGGCTTCTGTAAGTCTCTCTTTGCCAGCCCCAATTCCCATGCTGGGCTGAAACGGTTTATGCCTGTCTGAGTTTGTTTTAAGGACACTCACCGCACACCCCTCCTCTGGGCCCCGAGGACCTCAGCAGAGACCGGGACCGCCACAGGGCTGGGGTAGGAGCCGCCGGCGAATCGAGGGTGCGAGGCTGCCTCAAGAGGTGGCCGCCTCAAAGGTACACGAGGCCACGGCAGGCCGATGGCCGGGCTCCCCCCCCCATCCCCTCTGACGGCGGCGGGCTTAGCTCTTCTTCCACTTGACCACCGAGATAAAGGTTTAGGAACGCGTAACGCCACGGACAACCGGCGGGGGGAGAACCGGCCGCCGCAGCCGAGGGCGGGCGAGGGACAGCGCCCCAGTGCGAGCGGGGGGGCGGGGCTGGGGGGGGGGGGGAGCGCGGCGCGAGCGCAGTTCCCTGCCGCGTCCGAAGGCCCGCCCCCCTCCCGCGCCAGGCCAATGGCCGCTCGAGGCGGCGAGGCTGCGTCCAATCGGTGACGGCGCGGCCGGCTCCGCGGCAAAATGGCGGCGGCGCTGGCGGGGTGGATGCGGCGCCGCCGTAGCGCACGCCATGCGCGGTAGCCGGCGGAAGGGGCCCTGCCTCAGCTCTGCCGCCCTGAGGAGGCGGAGCGGCGGCGGCGACGAGCGGCTCACCCGGTGGCGGCCGGTGGAGCCCCCCGCGGAGGAGGTGGAGGAGGCAAAGAAGGAGGCGCCGGCGGCCGGCGGTGCGGGCCGAGGCCTGCTCGCGGGGGAGGCGCCGTGCGCGCCCCGACCGTCGCCGTCGCGGGAGGCGGCGGTGCGCGGCGCTGCAGGTACAACGGGAGCGGCTCCCGGGGGCGGCCCGGCCCGGCCCGGCCCGGCCCGGCCCGGCCCTGCCCTGCCCTGGCCGCCAGCGCCGGAGCCGCGGGGGAGGTGCGGCCCGCCTGTGAGGAGCTGGCCGGTGCGGCCTTCATCCCCCGTCCGAGGGCGGTGGGAAGGGGCTCTTCTTGTTCAGGAGCGAGGAAGAGCATCTTTCCCCAGGCAGATGCTTAGAACTGAGCGAGAATGCTAATCCAGTCGAGTAGAGGATAAAGCCTGACCGTGCTAAGTGCTTATATGCAAAGCCTCTCCCAAGATGCTTCTTGCGTAGTAATTGCATCTTTTAAAATTACGTATGTAGACTTCCACATCTGCAATGTCATTTCTAAAGGGCAGGGGTGACTAGCTGAGCTTCACATAGTGTGTTCAGTTCACTGACTGATCAGAGACAGCTGCAGGCTGGTTTTGAGTAGCTGTAGTCTTGCTTTTAACAGTCCTATCAGAAAAGGCCCATTGGAGGGAGTATAGACAAAGGTAGGTTGTGGCCTAGAACTGTTTGGTGGCCCCTTAAATTTGTGACCCAAATCAGATTCTGGGTGAAAATCACAGAGCAATCAAGAAAACAAAATATTCTCCCAAATAGGTGTACACAGTTTTTCTCTTGACATAAGCTGAGCTCAATTCCCTGAAGTAGGAGGATTGACAGTTTTCATTCTTACCATCAGATACTGAGCATATAGTTGTCAGTATTACGTAATGCTCAGTTATTTCTGTTGTGATCTAACTGACAAAGATGGCATCATATTCTGCCTTAAATATATTGTTGTGAACAATACTTCTGCTTTAAGTAAAGGAATTTTGATGAGTGTGAACTTGAGTTTTATTCTGAAAATTCCTAAAGCATTTTCTTTGTGTCTTGTCCTGTTGTATGTTTGAAATAACGTTGCCCTTTAATTTCTTAGATTTTTATAAGGATCATCTTTCTGTTTATACAGAGTCATGTTTACATAAAACACCAAAGAGATCGTTGAGTAGGAAATCCCGAATACCTACTTTCAGCTTTCCTGTTAATGACACTGATATACAGCAAGAAATCTTTTGGGATCCTCATTCACCAATTGCACACAGACTAGGTAATATTAACGAAATCCAGACTTTGTTGCACCTATTTGAGGCATGCAGTGGGAGTGTACTAAGTTGTAAAATTTCTTGAAAGAGGGCCCTTTCTGTTATCATGGTTAGGTTGTTTGGTTTTAATAAAAACCCATAAATTCTTTGACACAGTGCTAAATCGAGCTCTGATTTTAACACGTATATTTGAATTGAGATATACTGCACTTTATAAACTGAATTGTTTCGCAGTTTTTTAAGAAGGTTTTTTGTTTGTTTTCATAGGCAATGGAAAAAACAAACAGTCTACCAGTAGATGCGCAGTAGAAATTTCAGAAATTGTTAATCGTATTGCTCCTCAGGTAATCATTACTTTCTAGAACGATGCTCTGCATATGCAGTAATCAAACAGAATAGTGCTGCAGCCTTAGTGAAGGCTCACTCTTAGTTACAGTAGTCTCATGGTAAGAATCGGGTGTGTAGAAAACTAGTAGCATGTTCATAAAACTGGATTGAATTAAAATCATGAGCATAGCATTTGACTGGTTGCTCTTATGAGTCACAGATGCTGTAAAAAAGGACGTATTAAGAAAGTGAACTTGCAGCAGCTCCGTTTTAGAAAGTTTTACTTTCAGAATACAGGTGATTGCCCCTGGTCTTAAGAATACTGTTGTGTTTTTCCTTAATCACTCATCAGTTAAAAGATAAGAGTTTCTTCACACACTGGATTTACTTGGCAGTTGTTTTTAAGAGTTTTGAATGGTCTTGAGTGACTGCTGAAGTGCAAGCACATGACTCGGATGAGAGAGAGACTCCACAATAATGTAAACATAGTAATGTTGCTTCGTTATGCTAAATAATTTGCCTTTTTACTGTAAGATCTATGCTTTTGGTGTCTGCCTCTTGCTGTGAACTTGACATCCAAAGCCTGGAAAGAGAAAATAACAGTGTTGGCTTATGGCTTGCTTTTCATTATGTGCCAGAAGAGAACACGTCATTGCTAAAACAGTTCTATAGTATTTAGCTTGCAAAATGTGCCTGCTTATTTGACAGGGCCATTTAAAATGTATTTGGCATATTCGTGACAAATTATAGTTAAGAATTGAAAAATGATTGATAAGGGATGCTACTTCCTTCCTTTTAAATGATTGCAGCCCTGTCATAAATGTGAATGATAAAAGGATTTGCAACTATCTGTTGCTTGTGGTTTTTTTTTTTTTTTTTTTTTACTACCCTGATAATTAGTAAAATTCAAATTACCTTTTCTGGCTTATGTGCAGTAGTTTCCCACATACCATGGCTATGGCCCTCCAGACAATTTACCACTGCATTATTGTATCTCTTAGGTTTCAGAATTCAAATCCAAGCTTGAACTTTGCAGCTCCAGAACAACTTCATTTAGGTTCCTTGCATAAAGGAGTTGTAATGGAAGAAGTCAGATTTTTTCCTAGAAGCATACAGAATATGACTTCTTGCAGATTCTCTGATCTGTTAATGTTGCTTTACGTGGATAAAGACAGTGGAACTCAACTAGCTCCTTAGTAGTATACTAAAGTAAACTAGATCACAGCTTGTAATGTGAAAACTGCAGATTATGTGTAAACCTGTAGTAAATAGAGTACTACATTCAAGCACCAAAGTCAAATTCAGTTATTTTAATTGAGGTTCCTGTTTTAAATCAATATAATTAAAGTGATACAACTATCAGTACACACAATGTCACAGAAAACTTGCTTAGCTTGTATGTATTTATTTAGCTCCTATCTTTGGCTTTGAACAGATTTGGTCCAGTTTTTGGTTTAGCAGCTTTTAACTAATGCAAGGTGTGTGTCTAGTCCAATCTTTACCTGAAATCAAATTGCTAAGCATTATAAATCTAATCATTCAGGATGAAAAAGCAGCCTGTAATGAAGGCTCCCTTTTAGGGACATGGATTGGTGAGGATGCTATTCCCTGTACACCTGGAGCAGTAAAAGTGCGAGCTAGGACAAAGTTAAGTTGTACAAGGTAAGTTACAGTTTTGTCTTGCCCATCACAGCTGCGTTTTCATGAAGAAGGGTATGTGCTGTTCCTTTGTCTATAGTGAACCATGTAATTGTACATTAGCATACAGAATGCTTTTAGCTTTGGGTTTGTTATCTCTTCTTAATTGGGGTATTTCTTGTGAATTATCAGAAAGATTGTGTGCTGACTGTGCACTGAAAGCGGTGGGATTCAGTCATATTCTTTGTAGTTAAACTAGAGCATGAACAGCTCATATGGTTATGTTATTGAGCTTGGCTAAAGTTTCTCAGTAGGCCTGACTTTCTTTTCTGTTTATTTGTGTTGTTTTGTTTTGTTTTTTTTTTAATTTAGGGACCTTAAAATAAAAAATCCTGAAGAGGAACTCATGAAATTGGCTAAGGAATTTGATAAAAATCTAGTAGAGCTAGATGCTGTTCAGGAACAAGAGAAGCTTGGTCATGACTTCATCCAGACTGCCTCAGAGTCTTTACATTCTGAAGATGAAGTAAATACGAAGAACATGAAATCACTCCATGGTGAAGTTTCTGAAGCAGATACTGCTCTGCCTGAGAAACCAGTTGGACAGAGCACTGGCATCCCTGCTGCAGAACCCTGTCCATCTAGCAGTGAAAAGTTTATAGACCTTGAGGCTGAGATAGCCCTTCGTGCTCTTTTTGACTCCTCTACCCAGAACTGTAGTGGACAGTTGAGCCAAGAACTATCAGGTATAAATATTAGTTTCCATGAAAATAAAAGCACCTTGGAGGAGGAATGCCTTCCTGAGCAAATTAAGGATATGCCACAATGTAATTTAGAGGCATATCAAAAAGATACTCTGTGTGAACTAGGAAGTGTGAACCAGACTTCTCCAAAACCTGATACTCACATGTTGACAAAAAAAAGTTCTTCTTTGAAGACACAATTGGTGGTCTCCAATATACATGCTGGAGTAGTTAATGATGACTTCGATGACTGGGATACAGATTTTTTGGCAGATGACTCTTTTGTGATGCAAATAACCCAAAATCCTGAATTGATAAGTACTGAAGAAGCACCACCAATTCCTGCAAATCCATCTGTGCATGGTTTCAGTGATGCCAGCAGAACAAAGGAGAGAAGTACTTGCAATTCAGTAACGTGTTTGGGGAGTATACACAAACCTAACAGTTTGCAGTTTTCACCTTTGAAACATTCTAGTAAAAACACACGAAATGTTGTAAAATCTCTTTCTTTACAAAAGCAATGTAAGACAGAAAACTCAAAGACAGAGACCGTAGCCTTTCATGGCAAATGTGATGTCAAGCCAGATAAAATAAATTCTATGTGGAAAAGTGCCAAGAACAGTGATTTGAACTGTATTCCTGTTTCAACACAATCAGAAGTGAAGAATGGAAATGAAGCTATTCAGTCTAAAAGTGACCCTCTTTCTCTTTTTCCTTCAAGATCTAATCCTCATAGACAATGGACTGAAAAGCCTGGGAATAACACACACAGTATTTTCTGTCAATCATCCAGTGTTTCTACCGCTGTGAAACGTAATGATCTAACTAAAGTGGTTAACCAAGCTAATACAAGTCACGTAAATCAAGGTGAAATACTAAAGAAATGTCCTCTGACATTTGATGACTGGAATGAACTAAAATTCTCTGATGAGATATTAGATATGTTTTGTGAATCCAATAGTCTTTGGGATGCAAACTGCGAGGATGATGAATTGTTGTATCAGGTGTGTGATGATATAGAAAAGCAGACTCAGAGCCAGGATGTTAAACAAGGAAATGAAAGAGCTAAAACTATACAAGGAGCCAGTATTAATTCCAGATCAAATGCTGATAACCGGTTTCCAGCATCTAAACAAGGACTACCTGATCTCTTCTTGGCACAGAAAACAAATTCAAAACAGGATGCTTTCTCACTCAATTCGTGTAGGAATTCATCAAAGATTACACATGGGCTGGCCACAGCAGGTCACGGAGTGAACTGTAAAAATGTCTCGAGTCCTCTAACTGTGATCTCGGGCACTTCTATGGAGTGTAAATACACATTGTCTAAAAACTGTCATCAGACTGCTTCTGAAGATACTACAAAGACTGTTTCAGGAAAATGGTGCAGATCAAATTCTGTGCCGGCAGGAGAGACTGGTTCTGAAGTAAGTCCTGTTAGTGCAGTAAGCATTTTTAGTAGCAAAACAGCAGAGAGCCCAGATCTTTTGTGTAATACAGGAAAGATGCCAAGTAATAGTTCTGGTAAGAAAACATCACTTATGCCTTCAAAGTTTAAGTTCCGAAAGACTAACAATTCTCAGAGTGCTTTTCATGTAGGGTCTGAAAATCTGGAGAGTCATTCTGGCATTGGAATTACTATGCAGGGTTTGGAAGGAAGCAAGAATCAGGTGAATGTGACTTGCCACAACAAGCTTGACAATAAGAAACCACCTTTCAAGAGACATCTTTCAGAGTCTTTTGCACTGCCTACGTCAGGTATTTGCCTTTATTTGTATCACTGTTAGACTTTGTTTTTTTACTGTAATCAGAATGTCAGAGAAATTTATACTGTATTGCAACTTACAATAGGCTTCAATATTCACTTAGTTTAGGCATTAGTAAATCTTCTAATGAGAATTTGGAGGTTAATTTATCCCAAATAAAATTGTACTGATACATCTCATGAATTCTCATAGTTAAGGACTTCTGTTTCCCATTTTCATTCTACTTCTGTGAACACGGTTTCTCTCCACAGACACTCAGAACCGTTAGGATCAAGAACAGGCTGATGGCAGCACTCAGCATACCATATTCTTAAATTGGTACTTAGAAACACTACTATTTTGATAGATAGTAAATTTTGTAGTGTGAATCTGTGCTTTAATTTACAGTTCATTTTGAAAAATACTAAAAATTACTTCGCCATGATTTGTAAAACCCCAGTTAATGGTGGGGCAGAGAAAGAAGGCAGCAGGTAACACAGAATGCTAGTTTCTTTTTATTGTATACCTGGAAAGTGGAACCTCAAATCATTCGATGCTTCTGAAACCTTGGCCTGTGGTGTTGTTTGCCTTGGGGCTGAAAATGACAGTGAAGCAGTCTTGTGTTATCAGTCTAAACACTAACATTTCCTTTCACCTAGAGTGGAGGTCAGTCACTTCTCCATCATCAAGCAATGGTCTGTAATATTCCATGGACTGATGTTACTTGCTAGGAAAATGTAGAGCCTGTCAAGTGCCAGTCAATCTTTTTTTTTACTTGATGCCATGGCTTGGTGAAGTTTTAATCAATGTTAATTTTGATAAAACATGCCTTTAGAGTGTACTATATCAACTTCAGTTTTCAGGAAGCGCTATTACAAAAACAACAAAAAAATTAATTCCTGCAAATTATCAGCCAGCATTAGTTGAAGTATCAGTATTTTATCTGTGTTTTTTCCCCAGCAAAGAAGCAGATAAAGGAAAGGTAGCAAATTCAGTTAAGGGGGAAGGAAGGAGAGATAACTAGTCACTCTATGGAACGTTCTAGAGAATCAAGGAATGAAAAAGAATAGCATACATTTTCTTTACAGATAAACACCATCTGTCCTCACCTTCATGTTTTGGTTAAAGGACATTGCTATAACAAAAAGATGGACATTAAATGATCCTTTTAAAAACTGATGTGTAATTTTTCATGGACATCTTTTTTTTTAGAAGTGAAGAGACCCTTCTTTTATTTATCCACTTTGAAAGACTACTTATTAAAAATACATTAATTGGAAATTGGTATACAAAAATGGTAAAATTCTTGACATGTTCAGGCAGAGTTCCTGTTGCTTCCAGTGAGGTCAAGATTTTATTCTATGGGAATTCATAGGCCTGTAACACAACATATAAAATATTACGCTTAGCCATCATGTTCTTGTCTCCTTTGCCAATTTTTATTGCTACTTTTGACCTTTTTCCAACCTTTCTGGTTTTATTTGTGTGACGCCTCTACTGTATCTGACCCCTGTGTCTGTACCTTCTCCATGCCCATATCTCTGCTTAACTCATTAAATTGTAAGGCCCTTTTCACTCTGATAGCCTTAATTTTCTTAACCCATTGCCATCTCCTGTGTTGACTCCTGATGTCACAAGGCTTACTTGAAGGGCAGCCAAGTAAAATTTCCTTGAAGCAAATGTCTGCATCCCAGTATTTTCACTGGGAGGTAGTAATCAGTAGTACTACAAAGGTCGTAAATCTTATTCCCCTTCCTGCCTTGGGGACAGGATAGATGAACCATTTTTAGTTTGGGTACCTGGTACGTCAGAATAGTGTGGTCTTGCCATAGATATTCAAACATTGAAAACAGATAAGTTAAAATACATATTTAACAAACTTGAAAACTCCTAATACATGTTTTTTATTTACAGTATCTGTGGTGGAACAAAAAAATAGAAAATGCTCTCAAGAAGAGATTGAAAGGAAAAAACAAGAAGCTCTTGCACGACGAAAATCCAGAATGCAGACATTCTGTAAAGACACTTGAATTTGGAGTTTATTTTGTCTATGGAGTAAGTTTCTGGGAGGAAAATATTGTATGCCGGGAGATTTTTAAACTCTGGTCACAGCTGCTGATGGCAAGCTTTTCCTGATTCTCAATTTAAAAAAAATCTTGACCTTACCCATAACTAGTACTCTGGTGGTATTTAGTCTTAATTAAAAACTACCAGTTGTAAATGCGTAGTCCCAAACTACTTTCATATTGAGTTCACATACTGTTATGTGTTGAAATTGTACAGTCTGAAAATTATCAGAGTATGGAAGTGTTTGTATGCACACTTAAGTAGAAGATGTCAATAACAGACTGTATGTGTTCTGGCTGTGTAAGTAGTTTAAGAAGACTCTCAAGTACATACAGACTAAGAAATACTAATGTTTGCTCTCAGGTAGAGGAAAGTTTTTCAGTTTTGGCTCAAAGAAAGTACAAACTAGAAAACATCCAACATCAGAAAACTAATGGAAATGAACAGGATTTGGAAAGCGTGCTCAGTTTGTCTCCGTTACCTTAGGTAAGAATTGTAGGTAGCGAAGGAAGAATTTAATATAAAAGTTTCAGAAGATGACAAAGCATCCTGGAAAGGACATTTTATCCTTTTTTATTTTTTTTTTTTTTTAATTCCCTTCATGAAGAGTTGGAAATACTGTAGCTAACAGAAATGGACCACCTTTTTCTAAACATGATTTACTTGAACTAATTCAAAAAGGTAGCCTATGTCATTTTACCAAATATAAATATGAGCAATACAAAATACACCAGGTGAAATCTCAGCAACTATGAATCAGTTTAGCCTTATGGGTTGTACATATTTTTCAAACTAAAGGCTGTTAAAACATAAAAATGCAATGTCACGTCAGCTTAACAGGGGCTGATAGAATTTTTGATGTGATATATGGGGGCAGAGCTCAAACTGCAAAGACTGCCTGTGGGTAAACTGCAAGATATTTTTCAGCTGAGAAATGCTTATATGTAAACATGCGACACTATGAAAAGTGCCTGTAATTTTTCTTTGTAAATAAATAATTTTGAAGTGTACCAAAGGTTAGAGGAAGCTTTTGGTTTCTGTAGTATGTGCCATTTTTATAACTCCTAAAAATGTAAGTATTGTATATTTGTAAATAATCATTAAACTTTTTTACATTTTTCTAGTCTGTTCTGGAAAGTACTACAGAAGCTGGTAAAAGGGATTGAAATTATAACTATATGGACTTTACTCGAATATTCTCTCTTGGTAATGTATCCAATTATTCCATGCCTCAATTTTCTACCTATAGTGGAGACAAGATGTTTCTTTGATCCATTTAAACTAGAAATCCTTGGTAGAGGAAGTGGTCCTGCACACAACTGTCAGCAGTGGATTCCTCAAATATTTACCTAGACTGGTTTTCAACCTAGTGATTTGCTTTTGTGTTAACCACCTTCCTTGGTGTTAGTTGATTATGAAATCAAATCCCCAAGTCCACCAAAGACGCCCAAGATCTGGTGCCCAATAATCATTACTTACAATCTGTGGCTGCAGCTGCCCATCCTTCAGCTGTTGTGCAACATCTGATGAGTTGGATCAACTTACTGATCTGACTGAAAGTGAACCTGGAAAAAATGTTTTCAGCTTTTCAAAGAACTTCCATCATAATAATACCCTTGGCAGATAATGTAACATGAAATAGCAAGACTCTTTGTTGTGTCATGGTGCCTCAGCTGGCAGTTTTCAGTTTCTGAGAAGATTTGCGTGTCCATATGACAAATAAATGTAAACCACAAATAGTGGCTGTTGGAAAAATTTTATTTATCCCAAGAAGGTAGTTTGATCTGTATATCTGACGGATATACTTGTCTTTGTGGTGTTCTAGGAAAATCTAAACTATCAGGTAATTTGCCAGATCCTCTGTTAGCCAAGAAAGTGGCAATAAAAAAAGGCTTCTATCAGTATCAAAGATGAGAGTTACAAAACTGGCTTTTAAGGTGCTGATACACAAGAATGTCAAATCTTACTGAGAAAGATGAAAGTTAGGCCGTTGCTAGGACAGTGTTCAGCTTATCAACCCTTCCTTCCCCAGGATATTTCTATAGAAATAATTCTGTAAAGCGGCCAGGATATTTTTTTTTTTTTCAATGATAATATGGTTAATTATACTTCTGATTTGAGAAGATGAGCTAACTGGAAAGAAAGGAACTGTTGTGGGTGCTGGAGAGTATTCTTTTAGGAAGGTTTCATTCTCTGATGCAAAAGGACTAACTTTTCATAAGGTTTGAAATGGGGATAAATAGTAGATACATAACATGAAATACAGGCTAAGCACATTATGGGCACTGAAGCTGGGCAGACATCCTGAATGCTTGCCACTATGTGTCCTTGAGCACATTCAAAGTTTAAAATCAGCTTACTGCCCTTCCAGGTGATGCTGGTTTTCTCAGCACCCAGGATAGAAAGGCCCTGGAGCTCTGCCTAAAATGCCACCACTGGTCTCTCCCTGAGAGCAGGGTAAGAATATACTGACTCATCCTTTAACACAAGCGTCCAACCAACCAACCCTCTTGTCTCCTGAGCTGTAAAATAAGAGCTTGGGATATGACAAGGGGAATTCTGTTCCCATGAGGGGTGTGGAAAGGACCCCTTGCAAACTTTCCAACTGGAGGAAGACATGAACTACTTTTTGACCAATTACTGTCACTTAACTTACCCAAGTGCTTCCTATGTGTTGCTTAACCATATTTAAAGAACCTCTTTGCTGATCAGTGTGAAACACATTAATTTTGACAGTTAACGACGAATCCATTGCCTTCCCCTGTGAAATTAATCATAACAGAGAGGCTTTGTTTTTTATTTTACTTTTCATAAGTACCTACTTTTAGCATAAATATTACGCTTCAAGGCCTGTCGTTTGTTTTTTCTTAAACATTACTTTGCAAATAGAAATCGCAACTTCTTGGGATCATGGTTTCATAACTGATGTTGAAACAAACTACTAAGATAGTTTTGGTCACACTGTGACTATCCAACAAATGCCCTGCCATACCATCTCTCAGTTAACAAATTGAGTAGTTACTTCTTTTTGTGACTTGATGCTATTAGAAACATAAACAATTTCTTGCATTAAACCAATCCCATACCATTTTTATTAGGCAAATTTGATAAAAGTGTAAAGCATAGAGAAATATTTTAACCCTGTATAGTTTCATTGGTGGAGTCAATGCAGGCGGAAGATTCATCAGGGCTTAGAAGTAGTTACACAAAGAACAACCACCTCTATAATATCAAAAATAAAATTTCACAAGGTAGGAATTTTTCATATCTAAAAATACATATATTGCTTGGTTAGAAACATCCAAAAGATTTAGGAGAAATCTACTGAAAAATAAACTGTCAGCTATGCGTATATAAATATATCTCAAAAGATTACACATCACAGAGCTTGTTTCTTGTGACTGCCCACACTTTAAGTGTCAGTCTTGCCCTTTGCCTCTTCCTGCTATGCTGGCATCATCAGGGTGCTGGACACGGACCCCGCCCAGCAGACAGGGCACCATGCTGATGTTGCCAGGGGTGCAGTCATGAGGAGTTTAACCTTTGTGTAACTCTCAAACACCTGGATATTAAAGCCAGCAATGCAGCGGCAGTACAGCTAGAAGTGGCGTGGTGCCTCCTAACCTGAGGGGCGTAGGGAAGGCGTATAGTCATCCAGGGGCTCTTAATGGCAGTCGGTGACACAGAGCGGGCAGTTCGGACATGAGGTGCCTGAACTACATTCCAGATGTGCTTAGCACTACGCCAGCAAACGCATCTGTCTTCCTAACAGATATTTTAGGGATGCAGTACAGGGCCTAGACAGCTGCTTTGCTGTGCATGGGCAGCCAACAGCTTCGGAGAGCAGGTGAGCAGTGCAAAAACTGCAGTGCTACTCCTTGCTCTCATGTTACCCTCCTCGCCACCAAGGAAGGAAGTTGAGCAGCAGCCTCACAACCCCACAAGTTTTACAGGTTATGCTCAGCATGCTTCCTAGTAAGTTCTTGGTGACCCACTGCTACTGCATGGGCCTCAATCGTGCAGTCTTTTGTCTGACTGCTTGCAGCAGACAACAGATCTTAGGAAAGTATCTACATCACTTTAATTAATTAACACACATGTACACATAAGTTTGGTATTTCAATAGCTGACATTTCACTATGAAGCCGCATCTTCCTCCAGGCAAAAAAGACCTATACAAATAGTAACAACAATCCTAAATACATTCTAAATTTAATTATGACTGTCATGTTTCATTATAAATTAATTTATGACTGTTTGCTTAAGCACTCATCTTCGTTTCATTCAGAGCATAGTAATTTTTTACATGAGCAATCAGTGAGCTTAAGTTTAAATGTAAATGGAATTTCTGTATATCCCCATACCCAAGTACAATTTTTATTCCACAGATCATGACACATTTCACGATGAGTGATGTTACTCACTAAAATCCAAGGATTGGCTTTTTCAAGTAAAACCTCTGGTGGATTTTTTTTTTTTAGGAAAGGCAGATATGATCAGGCAAAGGATCCATTCATCATTATTCTCCTTATCTGTCTCTAAAATTATGTGTTGTGGAATATACGTACGTACATTCACACCCTTCCAGTTCCTGCTGATGAGGGATCATGTTTAAAGCATTTGAGAAATTTAGTAATATTGTGGTTTTATTGTGTTAGTTGTATCGGATTTTAAGAGAGGCTAGCATCTAGCAGCTCTTCAAATTTTGGCCTATAAGGCACAATTAATCTTGGGGCTGCAGTTTGGGAATAGCAATGTAATCTTACACTATGTGTACCACTTATTATATCTAGACCTTTATACCCAGAGGAATAACATAGATGAATTCATTGATTATATCTTTTTAAGCCTAAAAAGAGCTACAATTTGTCAGGAAAGAATAGCTGGAAGCAACAGATAGTGACCTAAACAGTAGAATTCCAAAGATAAAAGAGAAGAAAATGAACACAAATACTTCATTGTTTGAGAGCTGTATTGTCTGCAACACACTCCAGTGAATCCAGTGTTTGTGGAAGAGGCCGAGGCAGATATAATCTGTGAAGCTAAAAATGACAGCCTGAGTAAGTAGCCATCAGAGATGAAGCTAGGAAGACTGGCAATTGTGCTGTAAATCATAACTGTAATATTTGTTCAAAGCTCCAGTTACTACGCATACTGGTGTTTTTGTCAGAATAGTCAGAAAAGTCCTGCCTCATAAAACACTTAAGGATATCTAATGTACTGTTCTTGTGGAACTAAATATAAATTTCTGTGACTATTGTCTCGGTGTAATAGCAGTATGGTAGCGGGCAAACCATTAAGGGCCTGATTCTACTCTTGCAGCAATTTCCTTAAAGCACTAGAGGTAATGGAGTGACTCAGCCAAATAAAGAATCAAGCCTGTGCATTTCATTATTGTAAGTAGTTCTTGTCTTTAGTACATAAATCTAGCAAAACAGCATTGCATTTATCAGAAATTGTTATTGTTTATGCACATTTTCAAAGTTTTTTGGGGAAAAGGTTGCATTTACACATACCTTTTAAAGCCTCAGTTAACAGCTTTCACCTCAAACAGTGTAGTTAACAGAGGTGAGGAGGGGACTACAGGATTTATAGATTTCTTTTCAAAGACATTGTCTGCTCTTTGCAGCTTGTCCTCAGTAAAGGAAAAACTTGATTCAGGTTTTAGCCCTGGAAAATCAGTACCCATGTAGACATGGGAATGAAGCTTTGCACGTGCTGCCACACTCTGTGAACAGAAGGTGTAGAAATAAAGCATTATATTCTAACTGAGCATAGCAGTTTTGGTTTGGGGTATTTTTATTTTTTCTTGGCTGAGCAGGGTGGGATTTTTTACATGCCTACAACTGAGCGTATATCGGGCAAGTTTCGCAGAATCATGGCTGTAGGGCCAAGGGTCTGAGGCTGTTTAAGCACCTGGGGAACTTACTCATGGGGAGTCACATTGGCGATTCACAGTGGTATGCACAAAGCTTGATGAATAGTTTTATAATAACCCACTGGATACTTAGCTGCACCTTTGGGTGTTAGAGACCTGCAGAAAGCTGCACTTCAATGACAAAAAGATGGATATAATGAGAGAAAGAAAAATGTGTTCTCCAAGGCTTGCATGATGGTTTGGAAACATTTTAGTAGATGAAGGGTTAACACTTCCTTCACCAGTAATGACTTGCAAAGGACTTTTTTTTTTTTTTTTTTTTAACTAGCTCTCATGTTCTACAGCAAAAACCTGAAATACATGCTTATCACAAACTTGAATTCCTATCTTCCTGGTTGCTTCTTATAGGCTACACTGTACCTGGATCAGGCCAGATGTTTTTGTAAACTCTAATGCTGTAAATGAAGACCATATTAAATCAAGTTATTGAACTTGAATAGGTGTCAGTGATGAATAAATGAAACTGAATTTTATAGAATGTCTGTGTTTTCCATATCACTTGCTCAATTTTCAGCATACTGACTTGTATGACTTCAACATAAGCTGCTCATCAGAAGTGATGGTCAAACCAGCGAAGACCTCAGTTTCCAACATAAAACATCAGAAGATCCCAGCAGATTTTCTGTTTGGTTTTAATGCCAGGTTTCCAACCAGTAGTAAGAAAGGATAACAAAGCTATCATTTATGGGCTGGGGGTGAAGTCTCAGGGACTCAATTTCTCTACAGTTTTTTCCTAGGTCACAAAGGCTGATCTAGGCCCTTCACAGAAGACTGCCATCCAAACCTCTTTTTTTAAAATCCTCGGGACTTTTTTTTCCTCTCCATCCCTTGGTAACTGTAATCCCTCAATATCTGATGTGGTCATTCAGCATGCTCTGTAGATCTAACTAGGAATCATGTCCTATTATGGCTTCCACATCAACCAGACTCCTACTCCTTTAGGGGAGACTAGAGCTATCTACTAAGTTTCCAATTTACATTTACTTTTAGTTAGATCTTTAATGCAGATATTTTCTAAGGCACAAGTCATCCACTCCTGGCATTCCAGGAACCTAAATTTGATGTGTTAAAGCTGTACAATCTGTAATCTCTGGATGTGGGGGGAATAGTTGGACTGCTTCTAAAGGATGCATGCGGGGTGAGTGAGAGTAGCAAGTTCATATATGCGCTACAGCAATCTATGTACATGAAATTTCTGAAAGGCTCCACATCACCAATGAAAAATTTCTAGAGATCAAAAAAGTTTGAATACACTGCGTTAGAGTGTCAAATCTTGACAATATAACACATTAAAAAGAGTCTGTCCAAGTGACAGTTTTCTAATAGAGATATGAAGAAAAGTTGGAGGACAGCCTGTAGAAAGAGTTATGGGGGTGAATGGAAAGAAATTTGAAGATGGTTTAAGATAATGTCAATCGGCCTAGACCAGATAAAGACAGACCCTTTTTCATTTTCTTGAGAAAGTCTAAGGCACCAACAAAACTACATAAAACACCTGTTAGTTATAAAAATGTCAAACAAGCATACATTTGGGAAATGGAGACATTCAAACATTCACAAAAGGGCAAGAGAGATTCTTGGAAGACATGCTGGATAAATTTGTCATCTCAGAAATTTGCCTGTCCATGTTCCAGAAAAAACACAAGTAGTTCTGTGAGCACTGAAAGTAATCAAGCCTGATTTCCTACAGACTAATTAATGGAGTTTCTAAAAGACACAAGTTCCAATTGAAGTTTTTTTGGTTGAGTCCCATAGCATGAGAATCCAGCATGGATTCTCTAGGGCCTAATAAGAATGAATGCACACCTGAGCTCTTCTGCAGATACAAGGACTTTTTGAGACCTTCTCCTCCACCACCCCAACCCCCCCCCCCCCCCCCCCCAGTTTCATCGAACTTCTGAAAAATACCATTATTTTTTAGACTCTCTAAAGAGCAGACCCTTCTCTTCCTCAGTCTACTCAGTGAAATTTCCCCATCCTTTTCGTTTGATGGTAACATACCAACGATAGCTTGAGCACATACAAGAAAAGATTAATTCCACCTTCAAAACCTGCTTAATTTTTGTTATTCCCAGGAAGTCTTGTGGTTTACTAGTTAATAAGTAATTTGATGTTATTTCTGACCTAGGAATGAGAGAAGATGGGAGAAGACTTCATTCCTTGACAAGCTTTGTGTGGGACCCTGTGCTTTTCTCCACGTTGTTGTCAGTCAGCTATGCTGCTTCTGATAGAAGCCACTGCCAGTCTGCTTGCTTGTAACAGCTAAAACCACCGTCCCTGTCTTGTTATATATATGTATGAATATTTTAATTAATTTTCTATACAATAATATTTATCAGCTAAAATCAAGAAGTAAATCTATTTTTAAATGAAGCTAGCTTCAATATTTACTGCAACTTAATGACAACTTTAGACAAGAATTTAATTACACAGAGTCAGCATACCATATATATTGTAGGGATGTACCATGGGACTTATTTTAAAGTGCAATTTAGAGTATAACTTTTAGACTGCTCCTCAGTATGAACTTAAATCAAAATATTTCCACCAATGGAGCACATTCTTCAAAACTGATTACTAAAGTAGCCACAGTACTAATGGAGGCTTACAGTAATTTTATGTGTTATGGTATAAATGACTTGCAAGAACACTCTTGGGAAGTTATATTGTAATTTAATACTTTTAAAGATAAAAACTGCTAGGGAAATATTTTTTCACGTGGACCTACTTTTTCCCTTAGTGTTACCTAGAAATACATTTTTCTGTAGCACAGTTTTGTATCCCTTGCAGTTCACATACCATGTCCAGAAAATACATTGAAATGTCATGCTGCGTTTTGCAGAACCAGCCTCCCCTGGGGAATGGACAACAGATGAGGACTCAGGAGACCTCTTCCTTCTTCCTACTCACTGCTGGCTTTGAGCATGCTGATCTCAAGGAGGTTTACAAAGGCCAGTAATGGTTTCCTCGTTCACTATTACTCTGGTTTTTTGCTGGCACCACTCATGGTGTTGTGGGGAGAGGGAGGCGTTCTGAAATGTCTGTATTTCAGGGCCTTGCTGTGAAAGTGCCACACAACCTTTGCAGCACAGCTGTATCCCACCACAGGCAGATGTGAGTTACCTCTGTGAATATGCAGAAACTAGCTGTGTAAATTCTTAATTACACTGACCTTATTTTACTGCAATGAGTAAGAACTGTTGCTCTGTGACAGTACCTTAGGCCTTGCCTACATAAAGCTGCTGTTCAACTGTTTAACAAACTTATTTCAACAAAAGAGTGGCCGACACCATTCCCTGACTAAACAATTTCTAGAAGAAAAAGTAAGTCAGCACAACACTCTTGGGTAGATGAGAAGCTAGGTTTATTCCAGGACGTAACTGCTTAAAGACGCAGAGATGAATGAAAAGGGCTATGCCAAAACACAAAGGGATTTTTTTCACTACCTAATTATACTGTGTGGCAACTTTTTAGTAGACATTATTTGTAGATCTTCATTTAGGAAAAACCAGCTATATTGCAGATCACTATGGCACCATTCCATTGTAAGGTTATGCCAGGCATATGCTCAAGGATGTTTCTGCTTTATAGACAGGCGTGCTATCTCCTAACTGCTCCAAAGGCATCTAAAGAAAGATTTACACCCACACAGTGCCATAACAGCTCCACAGGAACTCTAACTAGCCATGAGTAAATAAGGCCCATAACCAAAAACGCTGAGCAGCACCTCAGCTGGTGTAAATTGTCACAGCTCTTCTGTGGAGCTGGGGACACTTTACACAACTAGAGGATTTGTTCCTCTGAATGCACAGAAAGTTGACCTCCAATACGTAAAATGTCCTTGCACAGCAGGAATGTGCAAACTTTCTTTTGAGCTCAATGGGAGATGTGATTTCTCACTCCAGCCCCACAGGTATGCTTCACCTTTTATTGGTCAAGATGGGTATTTGCGATGGTTCACTGGGTAATGGATATATGCCTTTTTAAGTTCCTGTCTAAGGTATATTCTAAATGTGTCTGGAAAAATTTACTTGCAGCTGGAATTACCCTGGGTAAGCCACACAGATTTTCAGTGCTCTTAGATAAATAAAGTACTGCATAGCCAGCTGAAGGGGTCCTGAGACTTGACTAGCCCTGGTGGGCTCAGAAGCCATAAATTTGCAGTAATTAACTCTCACTTAAACAGAATCATATAAACTTATCGAAACCAATTTTGTGGTGGAGAGGGCAGGACTAGGCCCTGGCTGCAAAGCGACAGCCAGGTGGGCCTGTTGTTGGCACACAGACAGCCGTGAGAAAGGAGAAGACAAGACTTTGTGCAACAAAGCCACGGTGGAGTGGTCACCTTCAGATTTTCTAGACTGCAGAGAAGCCTTAAACTGAGTCACAGGTCAAAGCTGGTTCAGAACTAATGGGTTTCCAAACGAAAACCTTTCCTATCATACTCTGTAAAAAAAATGAATCAGCACAGTACATGGGTTACAGGACAAGGAAGGTGAGACAGGGAAGTCATACAGTGACCCCAAGCATTTAATTTAATCTGGTTTCCTGTAGTGGGGGAGTTCTGATCACCAAAAAGGTTGTGGTATGTGGATACATAAAAGCAGGCTGGAGATCTTGATCTGGATCCTTCCATTCATTTTCCTGTAGCTCTCACCACTTAAAACCTTCAGCCCTAGACCTTGTTCAAGCTACATCATGGGCCTGACACAAAAAGAGAGTTATTTGCAGAACACAGGATATATTGGTCTGACCTGAAGTTCATAAAATCAAGGGCAGCCCTGTATGAACTGGAAGATGGCTCACTTGTCTGCAGCACATCCAGGCTCTTCAATCAAGGTCTACACAGACTTTAGATCATGATACTAAAGAATGAAACATTTTGTAGCACTGTATGGCATTATATACTCTCCCTGTATCAGAAGGAATATTTCTCATAATCTCAGTTAATGGTCCACACACAGAAGTATTTTGTTATTTCTGTCCTAGGGAGTTTAGTTGTCTCACTCCTCTAGCACTCCTTTTAGGTTGGCTGGGGGAACTTTCCAGAATAAAATAAAAACCTGTGCAAAAAATTCACCCTGCTCTGTAAAACTCACTGAGATAACCTTATTCTATCTCCAACATAGCCTTAGCTATAAAAACTCACCTAGAAAAACCTGAAGTTCTGTATAGCAACGTTTTCTAAGTCACAAGTAATTGTGTGTACCAAGAACTCCCTGCCTAACATTTAATGGAAATATTTCAAAACAGTAGCCAGTGTGTTTCAATGCAAGATAAGAGGAGTTGTACAACTTGCAACTCTTGCTTTCAGCTTTGCTCCAGGCTTAAAGGTATTCACCGTTTTCTTCATTTTTTTTCTTCTAAATGCAATTATTTAATTTTTCAGTGTAGTTTTTATTCTACATTCATAACAACAATGTACTGTAGCACACTGAGAACCTTCCACGCACTGCAAACACAAATATCAATCACCACTCTCTACCATATCTACAGGCTCCAGGTAACATGGTGGACATTAACTGGCTTCACTGAGGTTATGCCTGGGCAGGAGAGGAGAGATTGCATTAATGGGGCTCTGGCCAGTACCACAGTTTTTGTCTTCTAGTGCGTTAAAGCCTCTGTTGACTGAGTGAAAGGGACAATTGAAAGTTTAGAGGTGAGTTTTAATGAAAGATTTCAGAAAACAAAAGAAAAAAATGCTCATGGATGACAACAAAAAAATGCTTCCTTGTCTATGGAGCAGCACAGCAGAAAGTGCAATGAGAGGAAAAAGGGGACAGAGGAAACCTGTAAAAGAGAAGAATGGGAGAAGCAGTCAGCTAAATGAAATGGAAGATAAATGGCAGCAGAACTTCAAGCAATAAATTTCACAGGGTTTTTTAATGGCTTGAATTTCTTATAGCAGGCAGTAGAAAATCAAGGAAGCTGCTGGCTGGTGGAGATGAGGTACCTTTGGCAAGCAGCATTTTAGATGGAAGGGAGGAAGTGAGGAGATCTTGCCGCCATCATCCATCAAGAACAGAGATGATCATAACATTTTTAGCTTGTATTGATGAAAAAAATAATGATCGTCACCATGATAGGGAAAGCAATCAATCACAGGAGAAGGGGCAGCAATATGGGGGAAAAGATGGTCTAGAAGACAACCGAGAAGACAGAAATTGTAACAGAAATGATAGAGGAGATGAGGATCTTGAAAATCAAGAAGAAGTGGTAAATAACTGACTTTAAGAAGTCAAGCCAATCCTGAAGTGGCAGCTAGATGTGCAGAAGCAGATGGTTATGAAAGTCCAGACAAGAGCATTACCGGCAGAGAAGGGCAAGTGCATTGAGGATTTTCCCATGGATACCTCTGTGAGGCAATGGGGAGACCAAATGGCAAAGGGAGGCACAAAAAAATGAAGGAGCTGTCAGCGAGGGTGCATTTCCAAAGCAAATCAGGAATGAGAATAGGAGAGAATTACAGAAGCCAAATATTGGGAGGTAGAGATCAGGAAAGAAAAGGGCAGAGATTGTCCTCAGATGAAGCCAAGTACAGGAGCTGGAGAAGCCTGTCTATTAAAAATCAGAGATAGAGAAGGTACTTAGAAGTGGGAAAAAACAGCAGCTTCTGAGAATGTGGAGACAAGAGACATGAGGAAATCAGTGGGCTGTTAAAAAGGCAGACTCAATTAATGGAATTTCATTTTATCAAGAACAAGAGCATGCTTGAAGGCAGAGGATCTAGAAAACAGAGAGACATTAAACATATGTAAGAATGGAAGAAGAGTCAAGAGATAACAGAAGACAGAGAACTTGCACTGGGCCTGGAAAGACATTATGGTCAAGTATAAAGAGAAGGAAGGGAGCTGGGGTTTGTGGAAGACGATACAAGAGAAGCCGGAGGTCTTATCTGGACTTACTCACTCTGTCATTTAAAAAGAGTCTAGATCCTGGCAGGGGAAGGATGAAGGTTATCAGAAAAATGCATTTTATTAGTCATGAGCAAACACAGAGGGTTTGAAGCTCCCAGCCCAGTATGAACATCTGTATGAGAGGCAGTTGAGTCTCTAGAAGAAGTCCTGACCCTATTAAAGTCAATGTCAAAACTCCTGTTGCCTTCAACAGAGCCAAAATTTCACCTTGTGTCTATGGCCATTCCACTGAGACTTCCAACATGAATGCCAATTAGTGACAGTTTCAAAGGTGACATGTGTGACACGGATATGTGCTCCACTGGGAGATGAGCTAAGATTATCAAATTGAGTTTGCATAGACCAGTAAAGGTAAGTGTGACATTCCCTGTCCTAACAATCAGCTGAGGCAAGTAGATACACACACGGAAAAATAGCTGAGATTTTGAATACTTCCAAAGCACGCTAAAAATGGCATCATTTTTGATTTAAAGAAAAATAAATAAATAAAAGGGATTAGTAGTAACTCAGCCTCTGTGTGGCAGGTCTAAATGAATCAGTGTGTTAAAAGACGTGTATAAAATAATGCTTAATTTAAAAAAAAAAAAAAAAAAAGTGGGGATGTGGAACTTCTAAGGGTAAATAATCTCATATTTTAAATTGAATGAATTAAAAAAAATGAGCTGAGGATAGCGGATTACCGCTTAGAGGCTTCCAAATGCTAGATTTACACCACAGCCACTATTAGCACATTCAGATTAATAGTTCAACAGTAATTGGAATATGAAACAGAATGTGTCATTTTGATTTTGTAAAATATGTATCTGAGTATTTTACTTAATACTGGGTTGATCTGAGATGTAAGTAGACTGGATACTGCAGTACCCAAAACAGTTACTTTTTTATTATTATTATTATTTGCATGTTGATGTTCTACATGATCAAAACCCATGCAGTCACTGTACAATTTAATACACAGTATCAATTCAATCTCCTGATAACAGTGAACCCCTTCCACTTTATAAGCCTTTGCAATAAACCAATTTTACAAGAAATTCTATGGTGAATCAGACCTGTGGCTTCCAATACTACTATTCCATTTATGAGTGTAAATCTGAACTAATCCAGTGCAGACAGCCTTGCTGTTGTGTTTTGCCCAAGTTTTAGGTAGATCAGAATGCCTCCTAATGTGACTGATCCCAGTTCTCCACTCTGCTCTATTATTTTCATATAAACATTTAATCTACACTATTTAGACCAATATAATAACGGCTTAAAGGAGTAAGGGAGAACCACAATAATATACAAACGACTATAATACATGCTGGGTAGCAGGTAAGCCACATTTCAGCCCTTAAGAGATTCCTTGTCAAGGCAAATCTGTATCTCATTCTAAGCCAGGTTCTGAATAAATATGTGTTCATATCAGGAAGTCACCATGTCGCTTATCATATGCACATGTACAGGCACAGACAGCACCTCTGAGCAGTTGACGGTGTGCTCACAGGAGACCAAGGCTGGCACGGCAGAAGGGTTGCAAAGCCAGCCTGAAAGTGCACTGGCAGCTCTGCATGTGGAAGCTTGCACATCACCTGCTCGCACTGTACCTAGACCTAGGAAATGCACTAAATCTTTCAATGTTATACATGCCAAGTTCATCAACAATCTTAAAAGAGAGAAAGACAGAGATTGGTTTTTAGCTGTTCCCATTATGTATGATAAAAGAAAAATTAGAATGAATAATACAGTGTAAATTTACTGCTCTTCTGCCACTGTGTGGAATAAGTCTTGCTCAACACCTCAGTACCTTTAAAGTGTGAGCCTCGTAGAGGAGCAATCCCAACTGAGACAAAATGAGCAATCAGGCTTTCTCAACCTGCACCACACTGCCCAGGTTGGCTCTGCTTTTGCTCAGCGTGCAGCTCTCCCCTCATTTCAACCACAGTCTTGTGCAAAGATCACAGGTAGAATACAACTGACTGGTTTGATATCGTACTGGTGTCAAAGGGCACGATTCCAACAAGCTGAACATGAGCTACTCTAATGCCTGAAGTCAGGCTCTGAATGACCAGACCAACAGTGGAGGCAGAAACCTGAGAAACTTAATAGTTTTCATCTTAAAGCTGTGGACTAGACAGGTTTTTCTTATGGAGACAGTGACTTGTCCATTTCAGAAGAGGGGTGGAGGGAGGGCACTATGTGTGTATGTGTCGAGTGAAGAGGAGATAGGTTTAATTAATCTTAAATGCCTTTGCAATTCAAGAATTGTAGCCCTGGATCAGTTCCTGTACTAACATGATTAGCAAATATTGACTTTTGAGTACAATAATAATGTGTCATCTGAAACCCTTGATAAGTAACTTAAGTACTTCCTTAGCTTGCATCTTATTAAATTAGATGAGGTACGGTTGAGACACATTACACAAAGTCATTGAAATGAGAAATCAGACCTAAAGATTTTAGCATTGATTAAGGAAAGTCAAAAGTTACAATAAAGATGAAACACTTGTGGCCCATATCCTGATCTCCATCCATCGCTGTGAGTATGATTGCTTTGCTCTAGGATTTATACTGATGCTAGTGAGCTAATCAGAATTTGTTTCAGTATTTACTAACACGGATGTGTTTTCTTTGGAGTTCTTTGGCATGGGGTGAAGTCACTTTTTTCTATTTTTGCAATACTGTAATTCTCTTAGTTGTAACAGGGGTAAACGTTCTCTATTGGTGACTTTTTGACGTGCAATCCATCATTTCATTATGTATGATGACCATATAATGTCAGTTTTATGGAAGGTTAACTGGCAAAGGTTTTGAGCTTTTGAAGTTAATACAAGGGAGAAAAAGAAAGGCGTCACAGTTGTGTGCCTGTGAATATGGTAAGTATAACATACTCAAATCTGTTCATAAGGTTTAGTTTAAAAATATGTACAGCAACTCAACCAAGAAAGGAGTTAAAAGATGTGGTACTCCTCAGATGCAACCTGACAAATCTTACTTTATTGATTAGTTTTCAAAGCCAGTGCACTGAGAGCACTACACTTACAATAGACTTTGGAATGAGTGGTGGGGGGAGAAAAAAAGCTCCAAATGTCATCAAAGCAAATGGTCTGTGAATGTTGCTTCAAAGCTAGTCATTAGTTGCCAGGATATTTTGCCACAAAGCTTGTAAAGAGGTTTTCCTGGAGGGGAAGGTATGACAAAATGCACTTCTTGGCAAGATGACTTCTGCTTAAATAGCAGGACACATTAATTCTTGCTTGATACATAAAATTAATTAGAGGATTAACATCCTTTATGAAATTTTGCCAGAGATTTTTTCCTTTTTACCAGGAATAGACCCCAGGCCTTTTCTGTACTCTAATGAAATTGCAAATTGACTTGTGTTCAAATGATGCTTGACTAAAATGAATAATTAAAAATGTATTGCTAACAATGAGATGGGTCAGCTGATCTTTTCAAGGATTAATTAGTTTCAAGAACCATCCTTCTCATGTAACACAGAATAGGCCAATGCCAGCACACCTTTTTTTTTCATGCAGTAGTTCCCTTTGAAGTCAATGGACCCATTCTACTCCCAATTATCCAAGGTTTTTTTCCAGATTCAATCTGTTTAGTGGGTTGTCCTCTACAGCAATTCAGATTGGAGCTATGCCTGAAGGAGCTGACCTGTTATTCCATCTCCAATTCAGTGAGTCTAATTCCTCTTTTTATTAGGGTCTGATCCAAATCCAAGCTGAACTGGTGGGAGACTCCTGTTTGTCTTCATTAGGCTTTGCATCAAGGCCAGAAAAATGCATTACTCTAAACCCCAAATATCTCTGCAGAGATGAGCAACGTAACATCAGTGTGAAATCTCTGTGACTGCGAAAGGAATCGGGATGAAGTCTTCCATAGGTCAACAAGTGGATAAATGGAGAAAAGCTAAAACTGAAGGGAATAAGGAAGCCTGTGTGTGTATGTGTGCGTGCTTGTCCATGAAACATGTTGAGGTTTGTTGTTCTCCAAGATGAATAAGGAGGTTCAGGACCTAGGAAAAATGACCCAATGGAAATTTTTCAGAAGCAGGTCAGGAATCTAATTCTCAGATTTTTTAAAACTTTAGAGTATTTAATTTCCAAAAGCACCTATGCGCAGTTACTTAGTTTCCATTTTCACAGATGCTTTGAAAAATCCCACTGAATACCTATCCGTTTCTTTACACACCTTTGAAAATTGGCTTTAAGTCCCTAATTTCAAAAGTGACTTGCATACTGTGGCATCTAACTCTAGCTGAATGCCACACAAAGCAACGTTTGGAGGTTAAGAGAAAAAAGCTGGAAAAAATGCCCTACTACTGTGATTCTATCCCTTTTGGTATTTGAGTTAGTTCATTTAGGGCTGATGTGGGTATATTTGGACAGTGCTGCCCTATGCTGTGTAGAAATTTTCTCAGGTACTTTGAAAACTTAACCTTTAGCTTCATGTAAGATGAGATTTACGGAGGCATAAAGGTGCAAAGGGAGCTGGTGATTAGAGTCAAGGACCCAACTGGTAACTTGCTGCTGAAAATCTCTTTCACTGATCTTTCACTTTTAAAATATGAAATGTCTGAGTTACTTCCCTAGCGTGTGCAAATAAGCATGTTTCATTTTTTAAATTCCTTAATCACCTCGTGTGTTTGTAAATGGTCCCTTTCTGCAATGAGAATTTTAAAAAAGGAAACCTAACATTCAATTTCAGTGTTTTCTCAAAATACTTCCTAATTCTCAAAACGCTTATTTCTACTTGCATATTTCTGCATTCCTGTCTCCGATGGATTTTTCAGATGTACTTTATGTTATGTTATGATGTTTCTAATTTGGGTGATGAAAGGTTAAAAGATACGTCTGTATGAAATTACCCAGTGGCTCTTGTGAACTAACATCATATCTTATTGAGTACGATCACTCTGTCATTTGCTTTGGCTACAGCAAAGCTTTCAGATGCATAGGAGTAAGTTGGGATCCCCAGGGCCTACTGCAGAATTTGAGGGGGGCGAAAGGACATAGTTTCCTTGCCTAAGATTTGGTAGCCATGTGTAAAGAGACGATGCTCTGGAAAATGTTGTTTTTCTTTGGCTGCCCTTTAGTCAGATCTTCTTACTGCTGGCATTGTGCAGAGTCAGCTTAAAAGGTGTATTTAGAATTGAGGGATTTGGTAAATACTGCTTTACTGTGCTTCATACTCCCTACAGGGCATTCTGAAGAGATGAATAATAAGTGTGAACAGGAAGAGCAAGTTTCCAGTCCTGTCAAATTAATTAGAGCAGTGTAGAATGAAGTGAGGTTTGCCGTTAGGTAGGTTGAAAACAGGCAAAGGGAATCACTCAGGCATATACAAAAATGTTACCCCACTTCTATTAATATTGTTTTCTTTTGAATCAGATATAAAATGTAGCTATGTTTTGTTACCCGCAACAAAACCTCTGTCAAATACTGGGCATATAAATAACATAAGCTGGATATGCAGAGCTATCCCCCTGCTGTGGCAAAAGCAAAACTTGCCAAGCAGTGACGCTGTCCTTATAGCTGCTGTTCAAGAAGTGTTTCCTTATGGTTTTAAGGGAATTAGCGACACCAAAGCTCAATGTAATTTAATTCTGTAAAGATGTTTTAGAGCTTGACTCAGCTCCCAGCTGTAAAAGTCTCTCTGATTTGCCAGCTGCCTTCTTCATAATACTCTGAAACTTGCATTTTTCCTTATAGCAGCCCCAAAAAGCCATTTTTGGTGCCATACTTGGGCTCTAGATTGTGTCTTTTCTTAAGTCTTTTCAGAAAGCCATCAACATAGGAGGTAAAAAAGGGTCTGATCCAAATCCCACTTGAGTCAGTGGAAAAGATTCCTGCTGAATGAAGTGAGGGCTGGATAAAATCAGTAGACCCTATTTTTTCATTCCCTGCCTAGACAGGAGTGATCTCTATTGTGCATTTCCAAGCTCTGGTATGAAATGACTCAAACTCTGAGGCTACTGCTTCTCCTGAGAACTACTCCCCAGACTAAACAGATCATCTGATAAGAAAATTATTCCCCCCTTTATTGCAACTCATACTCTTTACTTTGTTCCCCTGGAAAGCCTTAATTTTCATACTCCCTTGGTTGTGTTTTCACATTTCAAGTGATAATTAAGCACATAACATATTCCTTCTGCACTTTGCATTTGTATATATTTAGGTGCTTTCATACTTCCTTCTAGCTAGGCCCTTCCAATTTTTTAGGCATTTTGTAACTCTTCTGTGACTTCACTCCAATGCATAAACGTTCTTTCTCTCACTTGCCTGCATATGGCATCTAGAGATGTGAACTGCTTTACCAGTGTATACTACAGCAGCCACCAACAAGAATATTTGGGTGGGATTCATTTGATCCTTGGCATTAATAGTCACCCTAGACTACCTTTCAGCTACTAGGGAAAAAAAAAAAAAAAAAAAAAAAAAAAAAAAAAAAAAGACAGTTCGAGGGACTAATTTACGTAAACCTAAAGGAGAGGTTTAATACAGGTCAGAATGTGTCCTGAAGTGCCTGTGTTTCTACTGGAAGGCTTACAAGGGACTCTAGAAGTACTGGTGTGGCTGTGGAGACATCTCCCATCACATGATGCGAGTCACATCCTCGGAAATGTGCAACTGGAAATATTGCTTAGAGTGGCTTTGAAAGGGAACAAATGCCATGTGTAACAAAATAAAACTGTTCTGAAAGAATCAGTCCACTAACTTTTTATCCAGGGAGGCTAACAAAAATTAAGCATTTTTATAACCTTGGAAGTTCTTGCTTTGATGTTTTTAGAATGGAAAGTTGTGGTTGTTAATGCTGTTTGTGTTGAAAAGTGCTACAATGAAGATGCACCAGATTTCTAAAATGATTTAACAAAAAATTATGCTGAAACATGAATGAAATATTTCAGCATTCCCTGCATCCCATTTTCAGTTTAGCTTAGGTTTCTTTTTCTAATTTTGGTTCATAGAGAATTTCAAACTTCTTAACGTTCAGCCTGCTTCAGAACAAAATCACACTTCAAATTTGGGATTTCCAGCTAAATTTAGATAAGAGAGCTAGCTCCTGCTCCATTCACACACAGCCTTCCTCAATCTGTATTTTTATTTCTCTCTTTTACTCTTAATAGAATGCGGGAATACACGCTTCCAGTTTTGCTCCACTTGTCCTCTTTTTCTGAAGCTGCAATTTAGATGTCACTGTTGGCTTCTGACAAGCACAGCTTGTTCTCCAGCTCTCCGTGTACCGTACTTGACCGCGAGCATGTGGGGAGGAACACAGAAGGTCAGGGAGAAAATGTCATCCCTACACTTTTCAGTCCAAAATTCATCTGATGTGAATCAGCACTGCTCAGCTGACTATCGCTTTGTGCCTCTGAAGAGCTCAGATCTTACCATGGTATGTGCCTGTGCCATGTAAAGCCGTGGAGAAGGCATATCACTGAACGTTCTCTCCTTTTTAGGGTGGGTGCAGTGGCATGGGAGTCAAAAATGTCAGCTTGTTGAAGAAAACATATGAGAGCACTTCAAAACCCATGACATTCCTGCAAGCAGGCTGTCACCACTGATTTCCTTTCAGCTCCCTAACTTCAATTTTTGGCAAATGCCAAGGAACTCCTGCTCTAGGATCTACAGAGGGAAGATGGTCCACAAAGGGAATAGTTTCAGCACTGGGGACAATAAGAGGTCTGGGGCCTGAGACTTAGAGGCAGACACTCCCTTTTCTTTTTGAGAGAATTTCAAAATGCTTTGGTTTTCATTCCAAATTGGAAAAAAACAGACATTTTACAATTACAAAACCCTCCATAAAACTGAATGATCTTTCTCCCCACAGCTCCATCTGAAACAGATGGAAATATCTTTAGTGAAGTGACCACTTAATTAAAAATATGTAATACTAAATTAATACCATTTCAGCAGGTACTGGGAAGACAAGTGAAGATTGTACAACCTTTTCCAGGTATCTAAGACAACTATCTACTGCTTTTTAAGGTGTTTGGCAGCTGGTACGTAATTTAAACGATGCTTGCGGCTCCCAAATAGAAGAAATTAATGAACACAAAAGAGCAAGATTTCAATTAAAGTTCATCATGTAAAACAGGCCTCATGCCTTCCCTGACCACAGAGATTAGCTTTTGTGTCTGGAATTGCATTTCATAAACCTCCTCCCTTGACATGGAACATCTGCTCCCTTTAGGACTATTGTTTTACACCCATAAATAAAACATAAAATTACATTTTTGTCACTCTTCAGGCCAGATCTTCAGCTGGCATAAATCAATGGCAAGCAGTCAACCTCAGCAGAGCTCTGCTGACTTAAACCAAATGAGGATCTGGCCCTTGACGCTTTGGTGCTGAAGAAAATAATGGGTCTGGGCAGAGTGTGTGGGACATTGTTTATCAGAGAATGTGTGTGAAACTACGTGGAGCAAGTAACCATAAAGCATGATTGATCTCTCCAGCATATTTTAACACTTTTTTTTCAGTGTTTACTGAAACCTTTAAGGTAGTTCAGTCTTCTCGGATATCATTTTATGTTTGAAAAGCTTTCTAATTCATAATGAAAAGTTACGCGTCGGTCCAATGAACCTCTAGCTTCAATTACTTGCTGTGCAAATGGCTGGCCTGCATTTTGACCAATGTTTATGGTGCTTGGCAATTTTTCAGTAGCTACTTTACTGTGATATGATTAATTTCTTGCATAATATGAGGTTTTGCATGTGTGGAGCTGAAATAATCCTACTAGGCAGAAGAGAAATAAAAGAGCTTGTGTGTTTCAGCTCTAAAAACATTTGAAACATAACATCACAATTTTAAGCATGCCAATAATAATACAAGTTAGCCGTGGATGAAGACGACCACAAGAGACACGAAGTTCCTGATGGGATTCAGCATCATGAAAGTCATTATTTGGCTAGTCAGGTCAGCACACTAGATCATAGCTGGGCAGTCCCAGAAGCAGAGAAGCAAGAGACAAGCCTGGAGCTCATTGTACGTGACTGCAGCAGAAGTAAGAAGAGCTACCTATACTCGTTTGCTTTCTTATATGCCAAATCCTTCTTTACATGCTAGTCTCCCTTTGCACCACAAGTGTTAACATGTATTAACTACTCTGAAGTAAATGGAGGTAAAGCTTGAACAAACAACTCTTAATTTAAAAATATGTTTAGCTTTAAGCACCTGAAAAATCTCACTGGTGTCATGCTGGAAAGCTAGGGTTGTGCTTTAGCTTCTTTAGCTGGATCAGACTTTACAGCAGGGGACTAGATAATGACATTTGGATCTATGCAACCCGAAAAAGACAAATACTGCTGACATCTTTTTTTGAAAGGGCATGAGGAGAATGAGGTACCCGGCCCCTTATTGCATTCTAAAATACTTCCATGGCACCTGGCATCCACTTCTCTTTGGGCTCTGTAAAATGAGCAATATGGAGCACTATCACCCAATCTGTCT
The DNA here is from genome assembly GCF_018691265.1 of Tyto alba. Classification (NCBI taxonomy): domain Eukaryota; kingdom Metazoa; phylum Chordata; class Aves; order Strigiformes; family Tytonidae; genus Tyto; species Tyto alba. The sequence goes on from NW_024881296.1 coordinate 2,436,104, forward strand.
GCTTGCCTCTGCCATACCAACAGATATATCTGCTCTGATTCACTTCATCAGTTAGTGTCTTATAGTGCAAGCACATCCTTTTCAGTGATTTAAGCTAAAATATTGTGCTGTAAACTCGAGAAGCTCTTAGGTGGGCACATGATCCCACGTGCTCATTCATGGGGAAAGTTATCTTCAGCAGAAGTTGCAAAGCAGATCGCTGGAGGTGGTAACCTCTTAAACCACCTTTGCAAGAAGCTCTTAGGTGCCTTCAAAATCCTAACCTCCGTATTTTTACTTAATACAATCACACACTTGTCACTTTAATAGAAAGTATGTGTACATTGCAAATTCCAGTATAGCGAAGAGGTACTCAGACTAGCTATAAATGAGCTAGTCATAAATGAGCATGCTTTCTGGCAGGATAAATTAGCCCATATGGAGCTAACACTGCCAAAAAGCAGGGTAAATTAGTCCTCTTGGTGTTCTCTGCTGTCTCATCTTGACTGCGTCCAGTATCCACAATGGTTTGTTTACAGCTAGCTTGGGCATTTCTACATTGTCATATGGACATACGCAGAGCAATATTGTTGTTGTTGCCGTAACATCTACAGGAGCACAGGAACTGAGCCTGGGGGGTTAGTTACCTTCTACCTTTGCCTTTTATCTCAGTGCCGAGGGGTGGAGTCAGAGGTGATAGTACTGCAGCATGACCTTACTGAATTCAGCAGTCATTTCTGCTTACATGAATGTACACAAATTAGATGGTCTTCTTGGGTGATAGTGAATACTGAGCCATCCGGAACCCAAGAAATTACTTTATGGCCACAAAGATATGCTACAGAGAAGCATGTGATGCTGAGACCTTTGTGAGATTTTTGCTTCTTAATTTTTTTAAGGCAGCCTTTTGTAACACTTTCTGTTTAAAATAAACAGGTGATATATGTGGGATTAGTTGACCTACCCATAGTAACTCAGCCAGTTTGGTCCTTCAGGTTCTATAGATACCAAATCAACAGTATTACTTAGGTTTTAACATTCTTTTTTAATATCTAAAGGCTACATTTTCATGGATCTCAAACACTTCTAATAGTTTTGAATGGAAAAAAAAAAAAGCATTAAAAAGATTAAAAAACATGTTAGAAAATTACCTGAATTAGCTGAATTCACAATGAGTCCCGGATATCTGAAGCAACATCTATCCCTGAAATCTGAAGCGATGTGGAATTTCGTGAGGTACCTACACAGACAAAAGAAATGGAAAACTGAGCAAAGATCAATCTATACTGAAAACGTTCAGATACATTGATAGATAGGAAACTGCTCAGTATACATACACTTCCACTGCCAGGGAAGTGCTTAAGGCAGGGTGGCTTATTAAAGTTAGGTGAAGTAAAATAAGCTATGCTAATAAAAGCTGCATCAGTACATCTGCATCTGACAATTAGCACTTATACCAGCACAGCTATCTGGCAAAAAATCACATCCAATTTAATGCACACATGCCAGCAAGACTTCTAACATCAACTCCAAATATATCATGTTAACAGAATTCTACAGGTTTCAGAAATTAATTTCATCCAATAGTGCATAATTTTACAACCAGATAGTACAACAAGTGAAAATACACTTCAAATCGCTGGTTGACTTATGTGATCTTCCTTGCCTTGTCTAGACTTTACAGCAAAATTGGGTAGAGCAATCAGCGTGTGATGAAATCGCCTTGAAAATGTGAATGCAGCCCTTTCTTTTTCTGTATTTACTTATAGATCAGTGTACCCCTGAAGAACTATAAACAGCTGAGAGCAAAAAATAAAGGGACCTCTGAGAAGTTTTATGTCCTCCAAACTATAAATGTCAGGTGGTAATACTAGGCCATTTATTTTTCCGTAGAAATACATAAATATTTTCTCTGAAAAAAAAAAAAAAGCTAGCTCATCACTGGAAATTTAATTAAATACATATATAAATTTACAGTGGTACTGATGAATGCCTTTAATAAGTGGAATTGACAATATTTTAATTCTCCTGAAGAAAATAATGTGTGAAGAAAATGAACAAAAAAAAAAAGAAAAAAATTTAGAAAAAATAAAAGAAAGGAAAAAATAATTAAAAAAAAAAAGAAAAGAAGAGAAAAAAGAAAAAAGAAGGAAGAAGAAAATAAAAAGTTCTTGCATTTTTAGCTTTTGGTGTTTTGGACTTTTTTTTTTTTTTTTTTTTTTTTTTTTTCAGATAATGGAGCAGTAATGAAAAGGACCAGCCAGAGATCTGTATAAAAATCCAGATGAGGCAAAATTCTGGTATAGCAACAAAGAACCACAATGGGCTGGCTAGCTTCAGGATCTGCATTTGCCAGAGCAAGCATTACAGCCTTACCCAGCTAAGGGCCAGTGTGCGATATTTAGCAGTGGAGCTGAGCACATGCACATGGTTGAGGGGCGAGGGGCACACACAGCATTTTCTGAAGGTGGGATTCCTCACTACTGTGCTTTCCCTCCCCAGTTAAGGGTTGAAACAAGCCACTGGAATCTACTGTATGTCCTGGGGAAATGAATGCCCTGGATGCTTTCCAACATGTATTTCTACCTTTCTACAGCAAACAAACAATAGGCCAAGTAGGATGTTGTATGTCGCCCTGAAAAAAAAAAAAAAAAAAAAAAAAAAAAAAAGTGAAGTATTGATAAACTGAAATTAATTTTTACAAAAATGTTTATATCAAGTGCATATGCTTTGCCTCTTGGCCATTATGGAAATGTCAGGGGTTTAATTGGCAGCTGTGAATAGCAGCACCTGCAAACAGCTCAGGGCTTGTTCCTGTGGTCTGGCAACATTCTTACTTTATGCTTTAAATAAAGGCTTACTCACTGAGACAGAAATAACTGACAGTGGATGATTGATGATTGCCCATCACGCAATGGCTGACATCTACCATTCACTGAATCCATTTACAATTTCACTTCCAGATTTCATTAACAGGTCCGTGACATCTAGGAACGGGATTGATACAGATGGCAGCTCAGTTACAGAGTTCAGCTGATGCTGAGTGTATGTTAAGCATGGAAAACAGATTACTATGAGCTCCAATCTATCTCATGTGGTACATTTTGGAAACTCTATCTGTTTACTCCAGGTAACCTTTTATAGTTCTATTTATCCTGCCTAGTTTCAAACCAGATAGCAATTTTCCATAGTGGAGAATTTATAGTGCCATTTGCAACGTGCGTTTATAAAATACTTACTTCCATGAAATATTAAGACAAGATTTTGGCATTCTAAAGGTTCCCTTTTTGCTTAAGAAGGAAACAAAAAAATGTGATCACATAAAATCCGTGATTTCCCTCATCACAAATATCCTTTTCTGAGCAAAACAAATGGCTCACTCCCCACCGCACACCTGCGTAGGCTCCAAACCCCAGTGGCCATGGAGCTTAGAGGCAAATAAAGAAATTCCCAGCTAGAGAGGCCAGTCCCACTTTGCTCAAAACTCCTGCTGACCTCTGCCTGAGATGGGACACAGCGTCCTGCAAATCCTTGGGTTTATCTCGAGCTCATCAGGTTTGGCACAGGCTGTTCTTCATGAAGGCTGAGGCTCAAAATGCAATTTTCCATTTTCATTAGGAAGCTGGGCCAAATATCAGATCTGAAGTTAGTTTTCAAACCCCAGAAGGTCTGGAGCTGCTCAGACACAGGATTTCAAGTCAGTTCACTGTTAGGGTGAGGGATGCTTCTAAAATTCAGAGTCTCCTTCAGATCAAGGGCTCAGGCTTGGCTACCTTTCCTTCAGTATTTGTGTGGACGTCAGTACAGCAGCAGCAGAAAGTGTTGATATTCACCCTGAGAAGCTCTTGACTTCTTAAAGAATATCAAGAAATCTTAGCGGTCACACCTAGATTAAAATTATAGTCTGTAAAATTAAACAATCGCAGCCTAGAAAACACTTATAACCAGTTCTTCCATGCAAGGGAGGAGAGTAAGAAATTAGCAGAGTAGAAACCAGTTATAGTATCTCATCCAAGCAAGTAAGGGTCCCACTGAATGGGCTGATGCCACTGCTCTGTACAGCTCAGCTGCTGAAGAAGTGCACAATGTGCAACAGCTTTTTTTTTCCATTATCAGATCCTGCTTTTGCTTCTCTAGCTGAGTCTGTGAAGTTTTCAGTGCCCTCTCACAGAGCCCTCTCTAGGAATGCACCTCGCATGGGCAGGTGCTGGAGCAAAGTCTGAAAGCAGGTGGACAACCAAGGCTCTCAGAGCAGCTGCCAGACGCTTCAAGGAGACAGTCTTAATTTTCACATCCGTCCACGACCTTAATTTTTATATCAACCCAGCTTTCAAAACTCTGTGAACATACAGTGAACCCTCTGTCAGCTGCTCCACCCTTCTCTTCCTTTTTAAAGTCACTGTAGCTTCACTGTCTCCTATTTTGCCATCAGTAGGGTCTTCTGAAACCCAAATTTGTGCTGTTCTTATTCTTACAGCCAAAAGATCATGCAGTGGAAACTGGTGTTAATGCGGTTCTTTAGCAGGTGCAGAGATAGCCGGTTTCCAGAATGACCCTTGTAATGGCTTTCCAGAAACATCATGTTTCATCTCAAACTTGCTGAGCCAAATCCATTCCTTCTGTATTTCACCCAACTCTGTACATTTAAGCCACTACTTCAATCTCCATACATAATTGCATGCAGTCTTTCTCCTAAGATTCAGTGGCTCTTTTCTTTATTATGATTAATTAAAGCAATTAAAGATGATCTCACAGAAACTCTAGAATTAACATTGTGCAAATATTTATACAGAAGCTAAAGCTAAGAGTTTCCCCCTTTTCTAGGTGAAACATGGAAGATTCATTCCAGTAAAAACAAATACATTGTCCAGTTTAACTAAAGACAGCATGAAAAGTCTTCCTTTCTACCTCATTCAAAAAAAAAAAAAAAAACTGCAATGCTTTTTGTAAAGAAAACACTCTCCTTCTCTGCATACCTTCTCTTACGTGTGCAATCAGTGATGGCAATAGATGACAGTACAGTTTTTCCAAGAAATTCCCCTGAAGTTGCAAAAAGTAACTTTCTGTAATATGTTTACATTCAGTGATGCGAAAAGGATTTTTAAAGCTTGTCAAAGATACCAGAAAAATGCAGCAACTGTAACAGAAACAGCTACATCCTGCTTTGGAAATGAGGACCTATATGCAAGAGCTTAAACAAGGCTTTAAAAAGCTACCTTTAGGCACACCTTTTGTTTTTCCTGCTTCTGCAATTTTGGTTCATCTGAATGGATCTGCACTGATTTTTTTTCTGTCTAGCACACAGCTGGAGATATTGGAATATTTTTTGCTACTCTTTGAAGATATACTGTAAAAAAGCACACTAAGGAGCTACTTCAGCTTGGCACTCAGGTGAGGGCTCGATGCCACCTCTCTGCAGCAAAGCCTGGAAGCAGCACTTGAAAGTGAAGTATGTGCCCTGATGCTCTGTTGAGCAGGAGCCCCCAAATATGACAGATGTACCCCAAAGTCAGGAAGAATAAGAGTCCACTCCAATTCTAGCCATTCGAGTGCAGGCATCCAGCTCTGAGCTAGTCACCGGGGCTCGCTCTATAGCAAGTGGACAGAAGTACTCCCAGGTTGTGAATATCATCTCCTGCTCTGGTAAGCATTTAAAACAGCTCAAATCACTCGTGAGCTCCAAGTGCCTGTTTCCGACCACTGACTAGATGAAAACATTCAAATGACTGGCCTAGACATAGGCATCCACTTCACTGTCATCTAAAATGACACGAGACGCATCCCACCCATAATGAAACAAAATCTCTAGAGAAACCTTACTCGTGCCCCAGGAGTGGAGAAGTTACAAGTCAACAGATCTTTTTTTTTTTCTTTTTAACTCCTGCATAATCCTGCTTCATCAGTTTTCAGGCATGAAAGAGATGAAACAGTAGAGTTAATACATTAAATACTATCGGGATGATCTCTGCTTCTGCCTTGTAGTTATGCGTAGCCTGGGGATGCTGCAGAGTGGTTTGTAAAGACAGAGAAAGGTATGTCCAGCAAGAAAAAGCTCAACCTGTGGGTGCAGTAAAGTAATGTCCCAGAGTTTTGTCATTCAACAGGACATGGGTTGCCTTTGATGTGGTTTGAAGCTCTGAGGCAGAGCAGCAATGAAGGCAGTTAGAGCTAAGCTGCTGGCGTGGCACCAAGGCAGAGTGGGGAGCACACCCTGTCTCTCTGCTGCTGCAGGAGTTCCTGAGCACAATAATTTCCAGGACATAAGTGATAAAGAACAGCTTGGGATAGTAATATTTGCTACTAGTCTAGCCACTTTCCTGAAAAAATGTCTTAGCCGACTCAGGTATTTTGGTTCCTTGAGACTCTGGTGTATTCCTGTCCCCAAACGTCCCTTACAACCCTAGAATAACAGGGAAGAGACACATGCCTCCACCAGCACATGCCAAGGACTCCATTTACACCCTTAATTATTGTCTACTTTGACTTGCTCTCCAGAGGCATCAACTTTCCTGTACCGGATAGTTGCTAGCCAGAGGAGACTTTTGTGCTTAAAATTAAGCGCCTAAATCCATGCATGTGAATTTGGGACAAACATACTCCCAGGGCTACTTCTGAATGTAAAACCTTTAATGGTTTTGATACACTCAGATCCTGTAAAAATGGGCACTGTGGAGAAGTCTATTAAATTAAAAAAAAAAAAAAAAAAGCCCAAACTTATTTTACACCAAGATGAATGATATGTGATAAATTATAGCTGTACTCAATGACAAGCATGTGAAACAAACTGCTTTTTTGGCTATGCATCATCCATCTGGTGCTCTCAATTAGGCAGGGATTCTGTATAAAAGCGGTATGTGGTTAGGTAATAAAAGATCAAATCAAAATGTGTACGTGGAAGGGAGAGGTATAAAGGTCAGGCCTGCCACACTTGGTTTCTGAGCTCTTTGTTTTGCAATCAGTACATTCCTACAGCAAAACGGGGAATCTGGCATGAAGATCTACACAATGTGTTTCTTTATGATTATCTAGCAAAATATAAATGCTGTGTTTCCAGCCGAAGAGCACCTATAATTTCCACTGAAGTCAGTAGAAGCTTTGGGTATTAATTTCAATCCCCAATAGTAACCTTTTTTTAAATTTTCCATTTTAATTGTTTCAAAACTTTAAGAGCTAACTAAAAACAGTACAATACGGTATAAAATAAATAGCACTGTAAATTGTGCAAAAAAATGTCTTAATAGATATTGGCTAAGGTGCTACTTTTCAGTGTCTCCAGTTGCCTCAAGAGTTCCAACTGGCAGTTACAATTGTTTTCAGCTCTGTCCCTTATTTTCCTTTAAATAACGATGCATCCATATATAACATAACAAAACACAATGCGATCCAAGGTAACCCTGTAGAAATAAAAATGTGCTTTGGATCAGATCCTTGTTATTATATGGATGGTGAACAGTTGATCTGTATTTATTGCACTTGGACTGAAGTGCACAGACGAGTAAGTGTCCTCAGATGGGCAGTTAGCAGATCTTTACTTATAATTTATAAATAAAGACTATGTTCCCATGAACAATGGCTCAGTGCAGCCTACTAACCATCGCCCTTGTGTCACTCCACTCAGATAACCCCCCTTCCTTTTCTACATGGCTGTGGTTGAATTCTTAACAGGGTTACCCAGTCTCATATCTCAAAGGCACACGGTGTGGCACTCAATTGTTATTTTGAAATGAAGGAGAAAATTGGTTTTGCAGACACTGGAAAATATCAGAGATATGTCAACTCTGTTTGGGATGTCCCAGGAAAAAAACCTGCTCCCCTAAGCAGGGGGGGAAGACAAGAGCAGAGAAATTTGTATTTATGCTACTCAGACTTGTAAAACAAGGAGAATCTTCCCCAGTTCAGAACGTCTAACATTGGCTTTCTTCTAGGATAACTTTTTTTCTTGAAATGAAAGGAAGTCATTCCGCCTCCTCACTTCCCAGCTCCTGTTTACACAGACTTATTGTGCAACTCATCCATGATGTTGATCCTTTACACTCTGAATCATGACATTTGCCTGGACCATTACTATAAAAACTCATTCATTTCTGGCAGATAAAATCTCTGTTTTCCATGCATGAAGGCAGACAACACAGTAATGAAAACACAGGTCCAAGAGCAAAACACTCATGAGATCTTCAGGGCAACATGTTGAAAAGGCAGAAAAGTGTGTCAGAAGTGAAAAAAGGGGCCACTAAATGGGTGTAAATAAAATTCTGCTGCAAGGCCATTTTTCACTGCCAAGAAGGTGTAAAGAGGCCTCAGTATTAATGAGAATCAAGCCCTGAGACAGAGAAGACAGATGTTGGCTCATAGCCCATAGATAAATTAATGGTGGATAGCAAAGTAGAGCCTGCAGTTTACCCCAACAGTGCAACTCAACTTATTTTAACATAGCCATACACCCTGAGAATTTGAGGCAGCAGCCTTTTACACCACATGGACAAAATGTGGGAAGAGAACAAATCCCCACAGGACAACAGTATCTGCTCCAATCTCCTGCCAGGTCAGCCTGGATAACCTACCAACCACTCAAGTCGAAAGCATCCTTGCAATAGGATCCTGATAGTTTTCTCTGGATACGAACAATATCTTGTGTTTTAGCTCCTCAGAAAAGTTTTGAGATGACTTGTCTATGGCATTACTCAACTCTTTAAGAATGATTCTGCTGCATAACTTCATGCTGAGGAGAAATTAATAGCCCTTCAGGTGAACTGGAGGTAGCCTTGAATTCTGGAAAGATGGGTTGATCATTGTAGGAGGGTCCCATACAGAGGCAAGACCTGAGTAACGACACCACAACGATGCGATGAAAGTTGTTCTCCTTCATTTGCCCGAATAGCGCCCAAGATACACAGAGCCAGACAGTCACGCGCTCTGTGCTTACAATCTATTGGTTAAAGGCACTTATCACGCCCCCGGAAGTGCTGTCTGATAGGTCTGCATCGTTAGTACGCATATATAAACTAAACTTACTTTGCGGTTAGTGTATCCGGGCATGCGTCCAGGAGGAAGCACTAGCTTGACTTCCTCATTTTAGCCCTTCAGGGTGACCTCAAGGACAAGATTATCACGTGGCAGTTTTCTGCTCTGAGGCCCAGCCTGGATTGTCCAAACCCTGCAGAATCAGTGCATGTCCCCGATCCTCAAGAAATCCTACCACAGATCATGACTTTTTAAAATTACAGACAATCCATCTTGGTCATTTGTAGACAGTCATATGCAAGAGTTTCATATTTTTACTTTTTTATTAAGAAAGAGACAGCTAAAACAGGTAAGTAACAAATGTTACTGACAGAGGAGACACAAATTTTATCATCTCTCCCACTGAAGGCATAGGGAGGATAACTTTCCCTATGCAGAAAATCAGCATGAGACCTCTCCTACCATGCTTCTGCTTTAATTGTGAGTCTCAGCATCTGCACTGCAAACAACTATTTTTTTCCAGGGGTTTATAACTCAAGTTTAACAGATTGCTTTAGGCTGACACATGGTTTCAACTTGGGAGCAAGCATTTCTTTTATAAACGGCTTTTTCTTTTCTTTTAAATGGTAATTTCTTTTTGGTTTTGGTTGTAATGTATGTAAAATGATTTGGGATGCTTTCTGCACTTGTGTACAGTAACTCAAAAGCAGCTTTCATTGGAACAGTGGAATTTGGCAAGTGAACAGTCAATATTGCCCTCTAATTGCTTTTAGCGTCTTTGCAAAAATAAAAACGTCATTTAAAATGGCTGAGATATTTCAATTTGAAAAGTGGCTACTGAACAGGCACAATAATGGCATGGATTTTTACTTTGTGTATGTAATGCACATATTAAGCATAATGTGATCCCTAAAATATACATCTCCAGATCAGGGCTGTACTAATCGTTTAATCGTTGATTTTTCTTTTTTTTTTTTTTTTTTTTTTTTCACTTCAGTGGCTGAAAGAAGAAAATAAAATCTCTTTGAGTTGATACAAAACATTTTCCCTTCCTCCATAAAAAATCCAAAACATTTTCATATATGGGTAATAAAAGGTTCCTCCTGACCCAAAACATAATGTAACATTTCCATCTGGGGGGTCCAAAAAAACAACAAAAAAAAAAAGGTAAGAGAAAAATACATTAAAAAAAAAAGCTACATTACACACCCTGTACAACAAAACAAGGGTATGATCATGTCCTTCCCCTTCCTGTCCACCTTGCCTGTCACACTCTGGGGACATACACACCACAGTTTAAGTCCCTCTTCCTTAACCAACCTTAAACAGATATTGACTTGGGAACACCGTTAATACTACGCTACCAGATGCCTGAGGAGGATGTGGTCCATTCACAGTCACTCTCACAGGTTTCTTCTGGCCAGCAGGAGCGCAGCTAAAGAAGTCTTTACTTGAAAAGTGGACTTTCGAGTTTGCTCCCAAGGTCTGAAGACTGACCAGAGTACATGCCCTTCCTCCACTCTGGATTACGGTCATATTGACTCTCTGCAGGCCAATGAATATTTAACAAACCCTTGCATCTCCTCCAGATTTGACAAAGCAGCCTTGTACCTAAGAGTACATGGTTAGCTGCCCATGAGAACAGTTGTAGGACAGAAAGGAGATGGGAGCGCAGATAATCCCAGGAAGAGAGAGGGGGGTCTCTCACCTCCCAGGTAACTGCTCTACAAGGGGGTAAGAGGAAGGGGGAAGCACTACCTCCTTTCTCTGTTGATGTTCTGGGTGGCCTTGAACACGCTCAGGCTGTGCCAGTGAGCGAGATCTGCCAAGGTTGTGTGGACATCCGCGGTCCTACACATTAACCGGAGCTTAAATACCCACAGGTGACTGGACCAGTAGATGCTTAGATACCACAAGTCTCCCTACAGCACCCTGTGGTTTTACAGTGCTTTGAACTTCTCAAATGACCACATCAGCCTTTTCTCTCCAACACAAGATGAGTTTTAAGATTGTGGTCTTGTTATAAATACATTGTTTTCATTTGCCATGCATTGTTTTTAACAGGCAAATTGGCACCACAGTTTTGTCCTTTTCTTCTGCACTCATGAAGATCAAAGCTTTTGTTGATGGTTGGTTTTTTTTTTTTTTTTTTTTTACAAGAAGCTAGGGATGAGTCTATGTTCATGTGACTCCAGAGCCTGAGGCTTTAGAAATCATCACAGGAATCTCACTAAACATCATGTGTTGACAGCGGTGCAAATAGCGAACATTCACTTGTCTAGCAAGATTGTATATTAATTCAAGACCATCAAGAACCACGACCATATTTCTCTAAAAAGCAACAAGTTGGGGCAAACTAGCTGGGAGAGAGGGCTGAACAAACAGGCCTTGTTCAGACCTTTTCATCCAGATGTTGGTGTACTTCAGTGTGAGAAGTGCTTGTTGTACCTCTCCCATGCACTCCCCTTGTCTGAACAGATCTGCCACAGTGGCTAAGAGGCTTTTAAAATGTGGCACTAAGTTACAATATGCCACTCTAGGTCTTTTTCTGACAGGTAATCCCCAGTTCCATCTATCCAGATGGAGTTAATTTGGCTGAACCACGCTGACCTGAGTGAAGTATTTTCAAATATAAATGGTAGAAATGCAACTTTCTCTGCCAACAAAGTCGTCCTATGTTACAATTTCCACCATCTCTCCCCCAAGCCTGCCTTATAAGGAGTGTGTTCCTTCTACTGGGATTCATAGTGTCATTAATCTACGTCTTCTTTCAACAATAAAAGAAATATGGAATGAGATTACCAGAATGGATGGCCTGGTGTAGACTAGAGAACACTTCTTTTTAATAGGGATTTAAATTTGACATCAGTTAAATGTCTTGTGCCATCATGTTTCAGCTCTGTTACATGGATTCTGGACCACGCTCTCTACTTGGATGTGAATGCACTGCGCTGATTTAAGGCTGCTCCCTCAGCTATTCAGAGGAACTGAAATCCCATATCCCACTCCAGAGATTGCTTGCTCGGCCAAGGCGGTGGCATGGGGTGGTGGAAGCTCTTCCCAAGAGGGATGGGCAGCCGCTCTTCACAGTTCAGCTGTGCCGTCTGCTCAAGTCAGCTGGGAAAGGAGGAAAAACAGGCAGGAAAGGAAAAGCGCGGCCTCCAGTACCTGGGCTAGGTTCTGCACAGCAGGTCCTCAGCCCGCCTGGACTTCTTGTCTCCCTGACGGTCCTGGGAAACAGTAATATTCGCTTGAGTTACCCTGCTGAGAGATAAAAACAGGGCCAGTGGAGCAAATGTTTCTCACCCCCAAAGTGGCTGTTCTAATTTTCCATTACCTAGGCTTAATTAAAAGGCTAACACTATGATCTACCCTATGAATCCAACTGCAAGAGAAACAGCCTGTGTCCAGCCGTGTTCACGCGAGACCTGAAGCTGTGAAGTGGAAAGCTCCTTCGCCTCCTACACTAAAACTGATATGAATCGTTTTCTTTCAAAAAACTTAAAACTCTACTCTGAGGGAAGTTTCTGGGTACTGGGACTATTTCTACTGACTCTGAGATACAGCACTCTACATTTTGGCTGCTGTGCTTATCTCCAAAGAAATCACTCTGGGTAGTGGGAAAATAAATGCAGATTTAAAAATAATAATCTCCTCCCTAGCGAGAAGTGTATGTGTTAATTTTCACTGCTATCTATCTGCCTAATATTGTTGATCAAATCTTTGATTAAAATAACATTAGCAGCTGAGCCTGTGTGACAGGAAAGGAACTGAGCAAGTTTGGTTCAGCCTGTTACAATAATTCAGATTTCTTAAGTGCTTTGTGATAATAATACAGTACCCTGAAGAGCTAATATTTGTTCAGTAAGGGCATGCAACATGATTCTTTTATTTCCTGCCTCTCTCTCTCACATGCAGTGATTTCTAGATACTAGGACATGTTTTTATTGTTTCTCAATAATATTGAGGCAGTACTGAGAGTTTTCACATTTTCATTGTGTGCTTCATAAAGAAAGTAAGATTCTGCTCTTATTCAGGGAAAGCAATCACTGAATAGACAAAGGGGGAAAAAAGGCTGGCAAGGAAATAAATACTGTAGTCCTTAAAAATGCTAAATCATCTTCCAGTTATTTATAATATGCATTGCAGTAATGTCTAGCAGCTATTATGCTAGGTGCTGTGTATTCACAGAGTAACAGATATTCCCTGTTCTAAAGAATTTTTAGTACAAAAATGAGAGACAAAACAGAAAGAGGAAATCATCTGCCCAGCTTGGTGGCAGGGCTGGGAATTCACCAGCTCACTTATGAGCTGATTCCCAAGCCAAGCTGCTGGGCCATACAGTGTAATTCAGTGGCAACCACAATATATTGGTCTTGTTTTTGACACGTAAGAGGAGAAGGTATCTGCACAGCAAACGTCCGCAGTCGATATACAGAGATGTAAGATGAATGACAGAAGGGAAAGAGCATATAGGATGTTCTATCTCCTGTTATAAGGTTCATTGAAGGCTGCATGGTAGGAATGGAATTTGGTGGGGGGCTTGAAAGGAAGGAGGGACAGGGCTTTTCTGAAAAATTCAGACAAGATAAACCAGGCATGAGTGCTAATGGCAAAACATTTTACACTTTGGCCACTATTTTCTTGCAGACAGAATGGGCAGAACCTTCCAGTGAGCCTTTCTTACTCCATAGAATCCTTCATTCTTACCCTAAACTGGGAAGGAGTCCTCTTGCAACATGATTTTTCAGATTCAGTGATCCTCTTTTTCTTTCCTGACTTAGACAAGAAGAGCTTTGTTCAAGTAAAGACCAAATAAAAGGATTCAAGGCCAGGTGTACATCGTCAAAGGTCAATGTAAAAACAATGCAAACAGGGAAATCAGAGGCAGACAACTGAACTTTCCTCCTAGCCTTTATAAGTTATTTATTCCCTCCTCCCCTCTCATCCTGCTCTCAGGCCACATCTAGTTTAAGCTCACAGCCACAAAAATCTGGATTTCCACAAAATGCTCAGGCAGCTCTCTCAAAATAAGATCTCTCTAAGGTACCTTGTACTGGGCATCTAAGATTGTATCTCACAGATTGTATCTACTGGTTTGGGTGACTTCCTCAGTTTTCCACGTCAGCTTCCCTCATTAGCATTGTTTTCTCTAGAATGAAGAGCCCAAAGATAGACAAGGGGAAAATTACAGCCACAGAAGTACCGTTGTGGAAAACTGACCTTGTTGGTCCAGTGTCCCTCAGCAGCTGCTAATCTATCCTCACCCAAAGAAACTTCCACTTTTTAATAATAAAGCTGCCTTGGTACCAGGGAATGCTTTAAATGTCTAAATATAACACATTGCAGGTCTGGGTGGAGTCACATGAAAAGATAGGGCCATGCCTAATGCTATAAGAAGAAACTGTCTCAGCAAAAAAAAATAGTATTACAACTCTGGGAGAAAAATACAGAACAGCCTGAGGCTTTAACATGGCCCTGACTTGTATTAAAACTATAAATTGATATTGTATATATACAGAATACATGTATATAAATTCTTGCTGCTACTTTCCCAGTTCTGTAATTCAGTGTTGTATTTTGGTGATAATCTTGAGCTGCCAACATTTGAAGACCCCTAGAACCAAGTGACGCCAGGCCATCAACAGACGAGAGATGCAGAGCCAATCTGTGTGCCTGTGGCAGTGGCCAACTGTCCAGACATCCGCCAGCCAGCCAGCGCAGTAGCTGAGTGGGCTGCCAGAAAACTGAAAATCCCAGGCCTACAGACAAAAGGGAAAATAAGGTGACAGATAACTTGTAAAAGATACACTTAATCACTAAAAATGATAGATTTTGCAGGGATGAGCTAATAATCATTGAGTTCCTTGCTGCCAGGGGCAACAGATCTACACAGGTAAAATCCACATGGTTTCAAAAAGACTATCTGAGGGTGTCCTGGTTTGGGCTGGAATAGAGTTAATGTTCCTTTTTGGTAACTAGAATAATGCTGTGTTTTAGATTCATCACTGGGTTTGGTATGAGAAGAATGCTGATAGCACACTGATGTTTTCAGCTGCTACTGAGACTTCAAGGACTCTCTGACTCCCCATGTCCTGCCCGTGCGCAAGGGCACAGGGAGCAGGGAGGGAGCACGGCCACAGCACCTGACCCAAACTGGCCAGTGAAATATTCCAGATCATGGAACGTCATGCTCACTGTATAGAGGAGGGGAGGTCGGGAAGGAGCTCTCTCTCACTTCTGGGATTGTGATTGCGGGATCTTGGTATTTCGGGATCTCTAGCTGGGAATGGGCTGGGGATTGGTCAGCAGGTGGTGAGCAATTGCATTGTGCATTGTCCATTTATATTTTCTATTGCTGTCATTATTTTTGTTTTATTAGCTTTATTAAACTGTTTCTATCTCAACCTGTGAGTCTCCCTTTACCCCTCCAACTCCCTCCCCCATTCCCAGGTGGTGGGGGAGGGTGGGTGAGCGGCTGCGGGGTGGTTGGCTGCCAACCAGGCTCAAACCATGACAGAGGGAAAGCTGGAAAAGTATCTCAGGCTCTTATGCTGTTCCCATGGAACTGGAAATTCTGATCCCAATGACATTAGCAGCTAAGGGACTCATCAGATGCAGCAGCCGTCACTGGGCAACCCCCTAAACCCACATCCAATTCAGTGGCAGCTCTGAAATACGAGGTGATAATTAGAGTTTGAAGACCAAACACAGAACGATGTTTTTTGAAAATATTCAGTCTACTTGCCTTCTCACTCACTTGCACTACTTACTATTATTTACTCTGGTAGCTCAGTTCCTTGAGCTGTTAGAGAAATCAGTTGTCTGTTGAATGTTAATGGTATTCAAGAGGCAACCAAGACCTCAGAGAAGAGAACTGCATTCTGCAGGAATGTTTCACCTTCTGCTTTTGATGTCCATGGTAATATTCCTATTATATGAAGTGTATGGCTTTATTTCTCCATATTAACGATATCAATAAGTAAAAATGTTCCTCTAAATCCATCCCTTTTTAATTGCTGAAGGCTGTAACAAATGCAACATGCCATGGTCTAGTCCTGCATTTAGAGTGAGTGTCTACACCCTTGGGCATTCAGAGGGATTTCTTCCTCAGATATAAATATATGTATATATATAAACACAGACTTGTGCATTACACACACACACATATATATATTTATAAATACATTTAGGCATAGGACTTACCCAGCTCATGAATAATTTGGGAAGACTGAGGTATTTTCTCCTGCATTACAAGATTTAATTGTTTGGCTTCCTCATTTATCTTTGGCTCTGATTTGCAATTTGTCTTCGAACAGCTTTCAGACATTTAACATTTCTTTTGTCCCTTGTCCATAACATTTAATTTCTCTCCCACTGATTATTTATCTCTGTAATTTAAAGATACATTATTTAATGCTACAAGCTACAAAGTGTTTGGGGATGTCATTTGTATGAAAGATGCCGCACAAAATAGAACTGTATTGTCCTATGACTCCAAGTTCTTCATAGGTACAGTAGATACCATTTCCACAATCCTAACATGACCATCTGTTCCATATCAATATATTGTTTATTTCTTCAGGATATCAAACTGTACATGCTTTGAAATATATAGAAACAGAAGTACTTTTTTTCTGCTAAAATGTTTGATCTTGAGCGTCTTAAGCTACAAGAAAGCAGAAAAAGCTTTTGCTCAAGTAGCAACAGTGACCTCTAGTGTGTTTTTAAATTTTCTTCCATTGAATTTACACCCATTGTTCCTTTAACCTTTAGGGCATTATTTAAGAACAATTTTCTGGATAGTATTTGGACTAATTTTCTTATTGACTCGAGTCTATAGCAGAACATGATTCTTGGGCGATCTTCTTTTATCCTCATAATCTATGGTAAAGCAAGTGTGTCTTCATTAATGACTGTAATTATCATATATAAAGTTGTAATTTAAATGAGCAATCATCTCTCTCTCACACACACACATACATACACACAGAAATTGAGATTTATTTGTAGCAGGAATTGAAATTTGGCTAAATATCCTATTTAGCTTCAAGCAGTAAACATCAGGAGCAGAGATTGCATTGGTTGACAGAGTTTGTCAGCCAAGACCACAGGTTTTTTTTTTTCCCCCCCCATGTCTTTTTTTTTAAACTATACTAGTCTATACCACGCACAGATTGTCTTTCAAATGAGGAATGTTGCAAGAACACTCCATAGTGCATACAACTGTTAAACTGGCACTGCTGTCACTAAGCCTATGTCAGCACTTCCAATCTGAGTTGCTATTTTCAGGAGTTTAAAATTCAGTTACATGAGCCGTTATGTACTGGCACTTTATGCATGTGGCCCTTTGGGGAAGGAGGTTATTCTGAACTAGAGAAGCATGTGTTGGCATTATGGGTGGATTTTTGTGTGTGTATGTGTGCATGCGGGTGTGCATTACCACATTTTGGAGGCACATCTCAAATTTTCAGGCCTGACCACTGAGTCCCATTAAACGTTTAGAAAAGCAAATAAAAGATCTACTTAAGACAGTTACTTTCCCCCTCCTTTTATAAATGTCAAAGCCAGCCTTTCCTTTTAATAAAATGTTCCTCTAAGTTCTTTTGATTTTTAAAAAGTGAACTACTGATAAAGCTGGTTAAGTCCCATAGTCATTAGATGAAACTCCTTGCAGGTTAAAGAGAACAGAACTGGGGATACATTTTAAAAGCAAAGCATCTGTATACTGTGTTTGTACTAGTGAAAAAAACTGCAGACACAAAGAGTAGCTGAGCCCACTTATGTTCTAACAGAAACCTATATTCTGTACCCTAAATCGTGTTTGTCATATGGCACCAATATTTTAAAGCATGAGCTTGAATTTATTTATCTTTTCATGTTCTCATGGAAACACTTTCCTCATAATGCTTTGTCTGAACCCTAGTTTAGCCAGCATTCATGCTTAACTTTAAGCAAGTGATCTCAGTGTAACTATTTACATGCCTAATGGAGGATGTATCCTCAACTGGCTTATTGTGGCTCCTATTTTACATCTCCAGCAAGAGAGCATCTCCCATTTCTTTGTTTCAGAGGCAGGGACCCTTGTGATCTATCAAATCACTAAGACGTATTTTTTAAGAAGAGAAGATGACAAACTGGGACTCCATCTTTCAGTCATGGTGCTGAACTTTCAATCTTCCTTCCCACAAATGTGTGAATTAGGGATGGTGATGGCCTTAATTTGATTCCTCTGGCTTTTCTCAAGTAGTGACAGCCCCCCAGTGCCATTTTTTATTTTAATTTCAGGGTGTCTGGATCTATTCAAGGCAAGGGAGGGAAAGCTTTGCTCACATATTTAGGTGAACAAATGAGTTTAAGAAATGCAGGAAAAAGATGTAAAGGGATTATAATGTGTAGATCTTCAGTGTGCTGATTGCACTGCTGTGGAGGAGGAAAGTCAGGTTTCTGCTTGGCTAATGGAAAGGAAAAAGAGCAATAAGGAAAAAAATTAAGTTGCAGAGGTCCCAGACAGGTCTCATGAAGGGCTTGGACCTACATTTCTTGCACACCTTGACTCCCACTGACGAAAATCAAGAGCTTGGTATTGAAAAATTAAAATCAGTAATTACAGCAGCACAGAGCAGATGATGAGAGCGGTACTGTACCTGCAACCTCACAGCAGGGCAAGAGTGAAACACCACCCTGCTTCTACGTGCTGGCAGGTATGTGCCTGGGGTAGACAAAATATTTTCTGGCCTCTGGGAAATACAAGTGAGACATCATAGCTCTATCATATCGGGGGAAAGGGAGTGTTTTGTGCCTGGCCAAATCCAGGTTGGTCTAAGGAAGGAGATGGGAAGAACACGAACCTTTCCCACGATTTGGGGTGAAACCAGCATCTCCAGGAGCCCTCACCACTGACTCATCCTCATGTCAGGTCTTGCTTGGCGCATCTTCCCCAAACCCGGAATCATTACCTCTCCTGCCCCCTGCTCATTTCCTGAGAACCCCCTTTGCTGAACTGGGCCCTACCCCCACAGAGAACATCTTACTTTAAAGCTGGCCCTTCCTCTCCAGCTAAACAAAATCCTGTATCAGGCTGAACAACATTGATGAATGCTGGTTTCTCCTAATAGCAAAGCACAGCTCCTAGAGTTTTCAGAGCTTTTCTTCTTTTCCCCTTACCCGGTCTGTAAACAGCATAAATTAGTAATCAAAAAGATACAGACCTCTGAATCTTTTATGACAGTGTGAATGAGAGAGAAATTTGCAGACCAAAGGCTCTAATCCACACATATTTGTAAAGGTCTTTTTTGTTTAAGAAGAGTGAAAAGGCTGGAGGCTTGTCCCTCCCCTCACCTGCTCTTTGTGAGTTAATTACAATCTCAATGAGCTGCCTGTCTGAGGGTATTTCTTCAGGGCACTTTCTTGCACAATACCACAGACTTACATCAATTATCCTCAAAATCCCTTTTATTACTTAGCTTTAAAATACCCACTTGTAACAAGTTATGCTGCAGCCCCCAAAAACTTGAAATGCTTCCGGAGCACAGATTAAGCACATGATTCTCGATTCTTCTTTATTTTTGCTCACCTCTCAGAGCCAGCATATATATGTGCATGTGTACATATCGTGTGAATTTACCATGTATGCTGGAGTAGACAGATCTATACAAGGTCTCTTGCAGCAACAGAGTGGAGGGAGCCCACACTGCACTTTAATAACCACATGTCCAGCCTTTATTCCCCTAATATAAAAAGCTTGCTGAGAGCAAAGGCTCTCTGCAGACATACGCCAAATCCTGAAATAGAACACCCCATTTTGTCCTCTGTGCAAATGGTAACTTCCCTCTCAGAGACCTGCGGTTTCAGCTGGACTGAATCAGGCTCATAGTTTCAGGCCGTTTCCAGCAGAAGGGCTGCTCTGCTGCAGCCTGAGGTCCCTCAGCCTGGTAGCTGCCTCTGGCACAGCTCAGTAATAGAAACCTAGGGAAAAAACAGGGCCAGGGAAGCACAATCCTTTCCTGGCTACAGGACCTCTTCTAATAAAGCTGCCTAATCCTATTATTTTATTTATTTTTAATTAATTTCTTCTTCAGGTCTCCTCAGCATCCTATGTCAATGAGTAGCACAATTTCATTATGTGCTGTATGAAAAAGCACTTCCTTTTGACTTTGTTTTTTTTTTAAACTCCCTGCTTTGACAATTTCTGGGTGCCTTCTCGGATTTGTATTTATTTCTTTCCAGGCTGAATGAGCCACAGGGCTCTACAAGACCAGCAAAGCCCATGTGCAGCAGTCAGACAGGAGAAACCTCAGGTTCTGCCCAACACAAACTGCAGAAGGTCTTGGTGTGAGAGAGGTGTTCTAACCACTAAGTATGGGCACTGCAAACCCTGTTCCACAATTATGATAGGACCCAGACTTGTAAAAACTTCCATCATATCCCTGTGCACAGGACCCTCGCAGCAGCTAAAGAGAGCAACAGTGCTGACCTACACTAAAGCCTGAGCTTTGTGGAAGGCGTGAGGAAAATGAAACAGAGAAGTGGAAAATAAAAATAGCCTACTTTGCACAGACGTTTTGAGCCCTGGTTCACAAAGAGTTGAAGAGATGCTCCCCTAGCTTAAAAGAAATGAAGTCACAGTTCCTAGAGTCAGAAACACAAGCACAAACATTAGCTTTATGTCAAAATACTGGCAAATGTGGATGCACATTACTGGTTTGGAGTTAAGTAAGTGTTCATGACAGTGCTGAACAAAGCCATTTCTTCAGATATACATGCACAGAGAATAGAAGCATCCTCCCTGCTAAGCATATGCAAGTCCACTGCAGAGGGAGTGATGCTCTTCACAAGAATCTCTGAGAGAAGGTCTGGCAATGATGGCATCTGACCTGGGAGAACTTCCCTGAACTTCAGTCTTTTTACACTTTTAAAGGTGGGATGACGTTTACATCCTTTAGTTCATTTTTTAAAAAGGACTGTCTTACTAATTTTTTTTTTTTCCAGATTAGATTCTTTCTCCAAGAAAGATGAAAGAGTTGGTGATGGGGTGGGGGAAGTTCAGTATTTCAGGGGAAAGGGAATAATGTCAGAACTGGACATTTTCCCAGTTATAAACTAAACACAAATGTATTGAACACTAACTGTATTATTTTGACTTGTTCCCCACCCCCCGCCACCCTCAACAAATAATTTGCTCCCATCCACTGATTGCATTGCTTTGCTCAAGTGTGATTTTCCAGAAAACCAGACTTCAGTCACTTTCCAAGTAAGAAGGTATCAATATTTCATCAGGTCTTTGTTCAGCACTGGTTTTAGCTTTTCTTAATGGTACACTTTACCAGGCAGCTTTTTCATACATCATTAAACAGCAGCTATAGCACTTGTGCCCTGTTTCTGATTTACCGTAGATAGTAATGTTTAAGATCACATTAAACACCACACATGCTCTCAGCTATTTGAGCAACATCAGAGTAATGAACAGTCAATAGTCTTACTAAATTAGTACCCTTTGGAGCTCTCGTTACTGAATCAAGTAAGTATCCTTGGTCCTCTAGTGAAGGCAATTCTAATGTGAAATAATGAATTTAGTGTCTAATCAAAACTTAGGGGTTCCTTTTCCCTTCTGACTTTCAAGAGTAAATTATATAAATTATGTAGAATAGAACTGATACTTCCAGCACCCAAGTCTTGCAAGGTGCTGCGTAATAATTACCATGACTGACTGGAACACCAAGGTCCAGCTGCATGCTAATAAAATCTGTGAAGGAAACAACAGCAGCAGAGCTGTTCTGGGGTCACAGACAGTCAAACAAGAAAATAGGGTCTAAGTTCACTTTCCAGTTCTGCCAGAGGCTCCAGACAAAACATCATGTAACCTATTTGTAACTCTGCCTCCTCTCTACAATGTGAGAATATAATTTCCAAATCCTAACCAGCTTTTTTACAGTATCTGTGTAGTAAAATGGGAGTAGTTTTTACAATAGGGGCCCAGGACCACTAAATCCTCATCACTGATGTCTAAAAATGTTGCTGTGATTAATTGCAAGAGTTCTTTTAACTAGAATGAAATAGGAGGCAGGAATCAAGATAAAATACAACCGATCAGTAAATAACTTGCAGACCCTGGACAAGATTTTCAAAATACAGGAGCCTGGCACTCACCACCCTGAATCTAAACATGGAGCACATTTTCACTGTTGCTGATCCACCAGTGGATTTCAAGTTATTGGTACCTAAGTATGTATACAGATGCCCAACTTCACATTCTTTTTTTTTTATTTTTTAACTCATAATCCCTATACAGTCATGAAGAGCTAAGCGCTTGCACTGATCTCCATAGAAACAATACAGAACTATGAAAGAACAAACTGTACCATATCATCTAGGTAGCAGATGCTTTCGGAAAGCTGTGCCATTGGCCTATGGGACAATAACAGAGGTAATAGAATTTGTGCTAAATTTAGAGGAAATTATGTTTTCTCTTCCTTGTCTTCCATTTGCAAAATGTATCACCTACCAATAACATCATTAGCCTTTTAAAGCGCTCTACGATTCCTTGCAAAGAAAGCACTGTATTTTTTAATGAAAATTTATGTTTCAGAAGAACAGCTCTGTGATGCAGCCTCAATATTCTTTACAAGTCACTGTACTTATTCTTAATATTATCATTCTCTTAATCAGGATGGCCCAGTCTTACCTATATAACAACATGGCCTGATGGTTGACTTTAAAGGCTAACCATGCCCAAGAAGCATTTGAATTTATTATAGAAAATTTTTTAAAGTTCTGTGAGAAGTGCTTTCAGTTCTAGAGAAAGAATTAAAAACCTCTTCGGCTAGGTTCTCTACCCCTTTTGAAAATCCCCTTATTTGCTTTCTACCTGGTTCCAGCAGATGACAGGACAGGACTACAACTGGGACCTCTGTGCTTAAAGCCAGTCTCTCAAATATTGGACCCCAAAGTAGCATGAAGCATGAGACACCCTGTTCATGCTTTGGGGGTTCACTACAAAGCTTTAGGGCAAAGCTCATAGTGTATCCTGACAAAGGCACTGGCTACTGAATTCTTCCTTTTGTGTAATACTTCAACATATCACAGCTACCTTTAATTGTGTGGTGTCATTAGGGCCACAAATACAGCCCTGCTTTGATCCTCATTATCACCCACCTTCCTCATAGTTTTCAGGAGGACTTTTCATTGAAGTTGGGCACCTAGCAAACCTGGACTTCACTGGAAATCTCACCCTAGTTACTGGCTATCATATCATAGAATCATAGAATGGTTTGGATTGGAATGGACCTAAAGATCATCCAGTGCCACCCCCTGCCCCAGGCAGGGCCCCCTTCCCCCAGCCCAGGGTGCTCCCAGCCCCGTCCAACCTGGCCTTGAACCCTTCCAGGGAGGGGGCAGCCACAGCTGCTCTGGGCACCCTGGGCCGGTGTCTCACCACTTTCACATTAAAGAATTTCCTCCTTATTAAAGACACAAGATGATATCTACAGCGTAAAAGCCCAAACATCCCAGTTCTTTATTTTATCTGAACATTTAGGAGAAAGTCCAAAATTTTCATTCTTAGAAGTCTTGAAAACTACTTTATCCTTTGCATAGGTATAATGTCTGTCTCACCAGTTTTTGCTTCCTAAAAGTCATGTGTTTTCTCCAAGCCTATCCAGCAACTTACAAGAGATTTTTTTCCACATGTATGTATGTAAAATCAGCCAGATGAGCCACTGTGCAGAGTTGCCTGACTCTCCTTCCAATAGTTAGAGATACATCAAAATAAAGCAAGGAAATGCAGTTGAATTTTTTTTTCCCAAAAAGGTTTACATTTCCTTTCGCAAAATGCTTCTATTTTTATTCACATTTTAACCTTTCCATCCCTTTCAAAAAGACTGTCTTTTCTGCAGTAATTTAAAGCTGCAGCATTTCCATATGAAACTTAAAACCAAGTGCCTACCAAAAACCAAGCAAGTTTTCCCTTGCCTTGTCCACAGTAGGGTCAAAACACTGTCATGACCAATTGTGTGTGCTTGTGCATGGTGGGTGGTGATTGGGAGCTTTTTAAAAGAGTGGAGAGAAAACAAATCACTTCCCAACTGACTTGGCTACACTGTTTAGCCAAAACTACACTGCAGTACAGGAACACTCCCTTCTTTACAGTAACTCCCCCTTAAGCTGTAGCTTATTAAGAGGCTGGTGGTACTGATGCTTCTCGAGATGCCCTTCACTTTACATTTGCCCTTTGAACCAGAAGCGGTACTGAGGGGAATGGCACGAGAAGATGTTCCTGCAGAACGGCACAGTTTTAGAAGCATGCTGTGACCACGCGGCTAGGCCAGCTGCAGACCTGGGTACAGTTATTGCAGGACTCCGTGCACAGCACGAGGTCCAGCACTGCTGTACTACAGCACAGTGTATAGTAGTACAGTACAGCCGTGCTCAGAGACTCACAGTTGGAAAAAAAAAAAAAAAAAAGGTGCAGAAATAGGCTTTCACGCAAAGTGCTTTGAAGTCAAGAGAGAGATATTATTGATTACAGCGGGCTTTGGATGAAGCCAATGCAGAGGAAACAGAACTGACACCTATCATAAGCAAAGGAGGTTGTTTTTCTTTCCTGCCTTTGATTGATTTTTATCATTCACTTGTGATTCCTTACTACTTTTCCCTGTACAAGGCTTAGCTAGAGAGGCTCAAAGATAGCAATTGATCAGGAATTGCATTTGAATTAAGGTAATTACTTTTATGTTTTCCACCAGCCCTTGTTTTGTTTGGATTCTTAAAACAACCATGATTACAAACCCCTTCTCATGCCCAAATCCTGCAAAGACATGTACCCCTAACTTTGCAGGCAGTTGTTTGTCAGTTCTAGGTTCAATAGGCACGCAAAGTAGCTGTACGAGTCTTTGCATGTTTGGGACCTTGAGCGCTCACAGTTTTATTAATAGCAATAATTAGCACAAACTAATCCATGAGGAGAAATCAAGCTAGGGCTTCAGTTTAATTTCCTTTAACTATGAGAACAAATAAACAAACAAAAAAAAATCCCCCCAAATAACCTTTATTACCTGAAGGTCTCATTCTTTTTCAGGGATCTCCCAGAACCTTCTCACTTTCACTCTCTGAAGGCTATGGCTCCTGGCATGGAGAACATCTATTTTGAATCTCCTTGGCTTATGTGGGTAGGCAATTCACTGAAGAAAACGTAAAAGGTTTCCTAACCTTCATTGGTAGGAAGGTTCCTGTTTCCTTCATCCTAACACATAAATCCATATTTGATCTTCATCTGACAAGCCTGTGAAGGGCTTATATATCCTTACAGGACTATCCAAGGTTCTACATATCTCTCATCCTGCTTAGCAATCCCAGTTGTACACAACGCTTGAAGTTTCAGATCCATCAAGCTGTCATTCCTGCTATCTGCATGCAGAGAGGTTTTGGCTCGAGTTTGAAGTTTATGAGCAAGATTAAATCAGTGCTAACATCGGGTTCACATTTAATTCTTTAGAATAGCCGTGTGCTTACAAGATTTTGACCCCAACAAAACAAAAAATCTGGGAGATGAGCTCCTCTCATGAGATTTCCGAGGTCTGTAATGATGGAAATCACCTAAGACACATCCTGGTGATTTATACCATCTTATAAATACATGATAGAGCACAAAGGATTCTGATTGTCTCACTGAAAGCTGCAGGAATATACATCTACAAACCTAAAACTCCTATCCCACAGAAGGCAGGGAAGTACTGGATTTGCAGGGGTCAGGCCCATTCCCAGTTCTGAGGTACCAACGCTTTCCTGAAGAACATGATATATTAGTAGGATATGGCATACTTTTTTCGTTATTGGCTATGAAATATTGTATGAGATTTAATATTCATTTTTATTATTGGTTGTAAAATGTTGTTCAAAAACTTAATAAAAAGCAAAATCTAAAAAAAAGAAAAGGTACTTCTGAGCCAAGTTCATCCAAAGTCTAAGAGAGACATCTGGGAGGTTACTGCAAATACTTACAGCAATATTAATTCATTCATTCCAGTTTTAGAGGAATTGGATGCAATTATGTTTTCACCTTTTCCATGTTTTCTTCCTGTCAGTGTTCTAGTGAACAAGCTTGCTGGCAACAGTGTTTTCAGAAGGAGTGAACCCTAATGAGTTACTGAAGAACTGTCTTAGAAAGTGTTTTAAGTACATTTGCTATGAACATTCAAACTAGATGCCTGCTCCTAAATGCTGCCTTTATCCAGTCAAAGAAAAGTGACACTTCATATCCTGTTTGTCCAGTCAAAACAAAACAACAGACCTTGAATGCGTGGCGTATGCAGGGAACAAGGAACAGATCACTCATTACTCAGTGAGTGGACATTCTCAGAAGAGCCATGGGTGCAAATTTTGCCTGCCCCTGCCATGACATGCTGATGCAAACGGGAATGTCATTGCTGACATCTGTGGAAACGGATCATACCTTCAGGAGCAAGAAACAGAGAGGCAGAATAAATAAATAGCTTATATCTAATATTTAGCAAAAGCCAAGATGAGGCATGCATGACTAAATCTACAGGAGGCTGAGTCTCCTTGCAGACTTGCGCTGAATGTTGATGCCACTGAAAATCAAGAGCCTGCTCATTCAGACTGAGCAGCCAAAGGCAGCTGGGTATGCAAGCAGGAAACTCTCCCATATGCATCTTTGGCTACAGAATACTGCCCACTAGCCCAGATTATAGCTAGCCTGGGGATTCCTATGATGAGGTAGGTGTTTATGTTCTTATTTTAAAGGTGTATTCACTGATAGAAAGCCCTGCCCCTCCTTTACATGACTCCAAGGAAGAGTCAGGCTCACGCAGCTGTGACACATGCAGCTGAGAGTACCCACGCAAACTTTATAGCCACATCTGCAACCTTTCAGGGCAGTACACTTCCTTGCCAGAACTGCAAAGATAGAGGAAATAACATACTGCACATGCTCAGGTCACAAGAGCTGAATGTACAAGAATAAGGGATGCTGGTACAAAGGGCCAGATTCTCCAGCTCTTGTGTGTCAGCCCAACTCCGTAACATGGTTCCCTAGTTTTCAATTTGGCCCAAGAGTGCTTACAAACAAGGTTCAGAGTATTTCCTCAGCTCAGACTGTTTACCCTTCTCATGGAAACAGGGGGTGGGTTGAATTATCCAAAGGAAAAGAAGATTTAAATGTTTTTCGGTTAATGATATACACCTCTATCTCACTAGTTGATGTACCTCAAAAGGCATTTTTGGATACTGCTGTCCAAACCAGTATTTTCACTTTGTGTGGTCTAGGCTACAATATCTGCCTTGAAGAAGCTATCATAAACACCAAAGAAAAAATGTCTAGGAAAAGGTTGTTCTGGCAGGATCCAGACACTTCCTAGCATAGGTAAGATCAATCTAAGAAGACAACTAGACTATGCTGGCTACAAGGAGGCTCCCTGGAAATTGCCTGATAAATGAAGACTAAAACCTCTCCATTCCCTAAGTAGTCCTGCATGAGGACTATTATAGGGATGAATGATTTTAGAGAGGGATGGGTAAGAAGGAAAGACACAGGTATTACGACAGATGTGTGCTATTTTAAGAATCTTCTAAATGGAGAGCATCCACTGCTACCACATCCATCACATTTAGGCTTTCCAAGCACGTAAACTAGGCTGCTGCTCTGATTAGACCTTTGGGCAAGCCCTCCTCTTTCTGCCCTTTGACTGTACAGACCCCCTTTTGCACCATAAGATGGATAAAAGCTGGCTAACAGCCTGGAAAATATAGCATCAGTTTAGTTAGTGCTGTATCTCTTCCATCAGCTGGACAGATCAAACATATTGCTGGACAACTGATTTCTGTTAGCAAAGATAGTTTAATGCAGGTTTGCATCCCTCCTCCTTTATCCTTAGATAAATGGCATAACAGAAGGCAAAATTGCTTCCTGTCCTCCAAGAAAACCTAATGGGAGGAAAAAAAATCTAATATGTTCATATCATTGCCAATAGCTGTATTAACTGCAGTTGCAACAATATGTTCTGGATGAAAGGAACAAGAGATAAAAGTAAGCAGAGATATTACCCCTCCATCTCACACCAGATGGACAGATTCATTTCTCAATACATTCTGCTGAAAGTAGTGGGCACATCTACGGCCCAGTAGCACAACCTCAGTGAAGAGTGGGGGTCTGATTCACCTTGCCAAATCAGGGTGCCTACAACATAGATATTAATCTCTGAGCAAGTTGAAGAGACTCGCTTTATATTGACAGGAAACCTCATCCTAAAGCAGACTTCTATATCAGATCGGATTGACCCCAAAAGTTTCTGTATTACTTCCTTGGCTATGAAAGAAGTCTACACACAACATCCCTATGTAGATTTCTACAACAAACACAGCCAAAGGTAGGTGAGATGAATTCTATTACAGGTATTATTTAATGCTGTCGTGGTTTGAGCCTGGTCAGCAGCCAACAACCACAGCCAGTCACCCACTCTTCCCCCTCCCCACCTGAGAATGGGGCAGGGAGTTGGAGGGGTAAAGGGAGACTTGCAGGCTGAGAGAGGAACAGTTTAATAATGGCAATAAAATGAGAACAATGACAATAATAGAAAAAATATAAACGAGCAATGCACAATGCAATTGCTCACCACCCACTGACTGATCCCCAGCCCATTCCCAGCTAGAGATCCCGAAATATCAAGATCCCGCAATCACAATCCCAGAAGTGAGAGAGAGCTCCTTCCCGACCTCCCCTCCTCTATACAGTGAGCATGACGTTCCATGATCTGGAATATTTCACTGGCCAGTTTGGGTCAGGTGCTGTGGCCGTGCTCCCTCCCTGCTCCCTGTGCCCTTGCGCACGGGCAGGACATGGGGAGTCGGAGAGTCCTTGAAGTCTCGGTAGCAGCTGAAAACATCAGTGTGCTACCAGCATTTTTCCCATACCAAACCCAAAGCTAAATCCAAAACACAGCACTCATCTAGTCCCTGAAAAGGAATATTAACTCTATTTCAGCCCAAGCCAGGATAAATGCTCAAAGACAAACCTGCAAATTTTGAGTACTGTCATTTGTCACAATATCCTGTGTTTGAGTGAGTGGTGGGGTTTTTTGGTAGCAGGGGAGGGGGCTATCGGGGCGGCCCCCTGTGAGGAGCTTCTCAAAGCTCCCCCAGCTCCAAGTCAGCTCCACTTCTGTTTGGAAAACTGAGCCCATCAGCTGCGCCTCTGCGATAACGTATTTAAGAAGGGACGTGGTGACGTGCAGTCGGACTTGTGAGGAGGAGTTGCTGCAGCTGCATGAACACCAAGGTCAGTGGGGGAACGGAGGAAGAAAGGAGGGGGGAGGTGTGCCGGAGCAGAGACCCCCCTGTATCCTGTGGGGAGATGACAGGGCGGCCCCCCCTTCCACCCATGAAGATCTACAGTGGAGCAGACACTGATTTGTGGCCCATGTTTTTCACCTGGATGATCAAGGTGCTGTGTCTGAAGAAGGCCGGGGTCTTGTGGGAAAAGGTAGCCCCCACTGTTGTAGTTCAGTGCTGGGAGGATTGCAGCATGCGGGGGTGTCCCACGCCGGAGCAGCTCGGGAAGGGCTGCAGCCGTGGGAGGGAATCCAGTTGGAGAAAGTCGGTGACCCATGACAGAGCAGTGTGGGGAACGCTGCAGCCCGTGGGAGGGACTCATGTCGGAGAAAGTTAATGGAGGACTGTCTCCTGTGAGAGGGGAACCACGCTGGAACAGGGGGAAGAAGTTCCAGAAGCTCCCCCCACCAAAGATGGCAGAAGTGGCAGCACTGCCTGCACCCCCCATTCCCTGCCCCTGCGCCACTGGGGGAGGAGGTAGAGATATCGGGAGCAGAGCTGAGCCTGGGAAGAAGGGAGGGGTAGGGGGGAGGTGCTCTCAAGATGTGGCAATGCTTCTCACTGTCCTGCTCTATTAAGTGGTGTTGTTAGTGTCTGTATAAATGTATGTTCTTTTTTTCTTCCCCTAGCAATTCTGCCTTTTGCCTGTGACCATAATGGGTGATCTGCCCCCCCGGTTCTATCTCGAATCCCAAGCCTGGCTCATTTGTCCCTTCTCTTCCAGCGAAGAGGAGTGAGCGGCTGCGTGGTGTTGGGCTGCCGACCAGGCTCAAACCATGACACACAACTTAACTGAAAGATGGAACACCTAAGAAGAATTCCACGTTTTTCATTCCTAAAATGGAAATAAAAGGGAAAGTCTTCCCAGACTTTTCTTTACTAGTTTTGCTTCTGTTTCCTCTTACTTCTGGTGAGTCAGATACAACCTTTTATTCCTTGTGGTACCTAACTAACTTCTCTTATGATATCACTGCTTTTGATGATGTCAACCAGTGAACAATTATGGCTCCTAATATTCTGCCATTACATGTTAGACCAAGAGGTAGCCAAGAAACACAAACAGATATAAAAAGAGTTTTAAAACATAACTGTGACTGTATTCTCAGACAGCAGTTTTCTAGGTCATGGTTGAAATGGGCTGATATGCTACACCAGTATTTTCCAGTATGGAAAACTAGGGCAAAATACTAGCAACCTGAGCTGCTAGATTTCCCCCCCCCCCCCCTCTTTAAATTCTGAATGTTCCTATCTTACATGTCTCAAGTCCATTTTCACCACATCAGCCACCCCCCCTGCAAACAATTTCACTTGTTCTATCTTTCACTTTGTTCTTAGAAGAAAAACAACTGTCAAATTTCACCCCGATTCCATTTCCTCCGAAACTGGAGAATTAAACCCAGGGGTGATTTGTATCGAGTGACTTCCTGCTAAAAATGTGAACTGTTTTGCAAGCTTGGACAACGATTGCTAAAAGCAACGGGCCAGATTCACCTTGGCATTGCTCTATTTCTATGCTGCCATAATAGCACTTTAATCAACAAGCAGAACTGGCATAAAGCACTGATGCATCAGGCCCATCATATAGAGTACACCCACTTAATCAGGTAATCAACTTAATCAGGACACTTCCCAAGGAACCAAATTAAGCCTAATGACACCAAGTGGCAAGGACTGCTGCTTAATTGGGATAGTAATTCTGCTTATGGTAATTGGGATGCCTGCAGGTGATTAAATGGTACTGAGCTAAGAAGAGACAATCTCTGTGATGCTCAGAGACTGTCAGTGATTTATCTCTCCTCAAAAGCCTCTGTCAACAGTGGATCAGCAAAACAAAACTTCTATAATCCTCTCCTTTGGGCACTGTTTGAACAGAGCATTTCAAGATGGAAACAGGAACATAGAAGCAAAAGGGAAAAAAACCCCATAGATTCCTTAGGGTAGTCTGAATCTGACACAAGGGCTACTACCAAAACAACCCAGCAAACAACAACAAAAGAATCAAAACAAATCCAGTATATACTGGCAGACCTTTGGGGGAGACATAACTTTCAGTCATTAAAAGCTACTTTCTGCCTGCCTTTTCAAACATGCCTGTAGCTGATGTTTCACAGCACAGCAAGAGCTCAGTGAAATGGAA
The DNA here is from genome assembly GCF_018691265.1 of Tyto alba. Classification (NCBI taxonomy): domain Eukaryota; kingdom Metazoa; phylum Chordata; class Aves; order Strigiformes; family Tytonidae; genus Tyto; species Tyto alba. Next base: position 2,467,524 of record NW_024881296.1, read on the forward strand.
GTGCTCAGACTCAGGGGAAGTGAAGACTTCTTATAGGTAAGAAGACATGTGTGAGGAGCAAAGGAAGGGATCACAGAACTGCTACCTGTGATTTCCCACCTTATTTAGAGCACAGAAATTAATGATTTGCAAAGTACAAAGAATGAGATGGCTGAAACGCACAATTTAAAAATATTTCTTGTAAAAATTACTTTTTTAAACATCTCTAATTGCTATCCAGAGTAGGCATGAGATGTTCCAAAGTTAAAATCTTTTCTTCCTTTGAAATAGCTGTTGGAAATCATAAAGTTCTTCTAGAACTAGGTCACTGATACAACAGCAGCCTCTGGAGTCATCACACAAGCCATGGAAGAGCAATGTTTTCAGAGTCCAGACTTAAATGTCTGTTCTAAAGTGCTTCCTACTTTCCAGTGACCACTTTGGACCATGTCATTAGTCAAAATGCAAGGTCTTGCAGAGCAGTCCATCTAAGAAAACATGGGGATGAAATGCAGTTCCTTTTACACCGCTTGTTTATTTGCAAAACCGGAGAATGTCTTGGTTTGTTTTACTTTTCCTCATTTCTCTCTTGTAATGTTTGCCTGGCCACCAAAACCCGCACAGATTTACAGCATGTCTATGGCTCATTTCTTCACTGTTTTACATTAGGATATATCCCTGCTAGTCCTCCTGCTCACCCACCCAATGCAGTGGACATTAATGCTCCCTGGCAACAGATGCTTGGAGAGCACTGCTGCACCAAAAGCTGTGTGTTCCCACAGCCATCCTGAGCAAAGGACACTCCTTAAGCCTTCTGCACTCAGAGATTTACCCAAGTGAAAAATAACTCACCTCATTTTTGAAGCCAATTCAAACCAGTATTTGCACCCCCTTCTCTCTCCAAAATATGTGTGTGAAAAGGGAGAGCTTGGGGTATGAAGTTTTGGAGATAGATTTTTGCCTAGATTCTAGCTTCAGATCACTCTTGTGATCTCATTCACCCACACACATCCAGAAGTGACAGAGAGGGAAGTAGGAACTATAGGAAATGGCAGTTAGAAGCCAGGGACCCTGCATCACTTTTGCCTTTGACAGCTGTGATCATCTCCTCATAACCAGAGTTCACCACAGTGTTGGAACCAAGGAACCACAGAAAGGATGCTTTTTGATTGCTTGCAACATAGGCCCGTGTGAATTTGCATGTGTATGTATGTGTGTGTTACCTGTTTTTCATGGCAACCCCCGGTGCTGCACATACTCAGGGAAATTCTTGTGCTGCATTAATCACATTTGACAATTGTCTCGTAGCTTGCTGGTGTCCTTTGTATGCAATACTCCACTTTTCTTTCAGAAAGGCAGATTCGTATCCTGCTACCTGGCTACTTTTTTTCCTGGGCTTTGTGATGTCTTTCTTTGATCAGATACTTCATGATTCAATGTGTTCAATACATTGTTTTCAGGTAGGCTGTTCTTTATGTGACACTTAATACTGAATATTATAAAGGATAATTCAGTCTTACTTCCATGAGCATTTAATCTACTTGTTCTTGATTTATTGCCTTGTCATCTTATTAGCTTCATTAGAGGAATGAAACAAGGCTGCATGCAGTGTGAGTGTAGAGTGGAAATTCAGATTCCTGTTTGTCTTTATCCAGTTGCAGAAACTCCCAAAAAAGGTCCATCAAAGGAAAAGGTAAGAGAATGAAGCACTAAAAGGTGAATTTTCAAGTCTTTAAACACTGTCAAATGGACAGACCTCTGCCTATTTGCACTTCTCACATTTGGTCTACCCACACAAGTGTCTCCAGAGGACTGCCAACAGGGAACAGCTCTGACAAGCTTCCAAAGCTACAGCATTTGTGTTTCCTGCTTCCTACTGAGCACTCCAGCAGGAACTTCCCCTTCATTCCCCTCCAGTTCCACCAGGCTCCAGGAAGCAGCCAGGCAATTGCAAAGGTTAATTGCTCTTAACTAAAATCTTCCAATATGGTCAGAGAGGCTAAAAAGAGCACCGTTGCAGTTGTCTTTTTTGGGAGATGCAATTTGCCATGTGAACTCATCCACTCTGTGCTCCCATTCTCTCTCCACTCTCTCCACTCTTGCCTGTTTTGCATCACATCCAATGAAGTTAAACTTGCACAGCAGTTGCTGGTGAGCCTGGTGAGATGACCCCCTCCCCCATTAGCGCTTACAAAATACAATAAATAAATTCTAATAAATATATCTTCAAATCAAAACCATTTTGAGCTGCTTAACTGAGTGCATATCTAGTCCTTTGTACACATATTTGTACAAAGTGTTGCCTGTAATTTTAAAGATGCTTGCCTCAGGGAGGTTTCGTTTTTCCATTGAAGTCCCCTTGATTTACTGTACGCAATATGTTACAGCTTCCTTATTTGCTCCTTTGGGACAGTTACTGACAGTAAATCTCTATTAAAATATTCTTCCATATGGTTGCATGAAAATTTTATTGCAGTGAGCCTGAGGCTGAAGGTCACAGCTGAGTAGCTGCAGTTAAGTATTGCAGTCTATGGACTCTGAGGTACATCTGTTCTGGGAGTTGGAGCAAAATTAGAATTTTACTGTCAATAGCAGTTCTCCAAAACTAGTTCCATTTGTTTACCATCGCAGGCCTGTAGCAAGGCAGTACCCACCATATATGTGTTACAGGCCATTGTGGCTACATGATTTAGGTCTTTAGCTCCAATCCAAAAATTACAGAATCTGGAGGTTGCTAGAGAGAGTCCCTAATGTATATTTCATTTATGAGACATGAAAAATTTATTTTTTCTCACATGATTTGACTCTATCACTTGCTTACACGCTTTTTGGAGTGGGCTTCCCTGTTCATTGAAAGCTTTTCTGGGCAGTATATCACACAAACTGTATAAAAGATACAAAAGTATGATTTTTAATTGACTACTTGCAAGTGAACATCCAGCTACAGGAACACCTTGCTGTTTCCCACACAACCAGGTCAAGAAAACGCCCCCCCAGCATTGGCTGACCACATGGTTTGGATGCCTTTGATTCTCTGGTCAGGAGGCTAGGTCCTGTTGTAGAAAAGCCCATGATTTGTACAACTTGGAAAACTGTTTGAAAACAATGTTCCACTGTGGAGGACCACAGAGTATCAAAGTGTTAGATTGCTCTAAACATCACATTTAGCAATTGCCACCAGGGTCAGCCAAATGTTAATCTACTGCTTGTATTTGTTTGAAATAAAAAAGGAAACATCTAGGCATATTTCTAAGCCCATCTTGTTTAGCAATATGACATCTATCAGAATGGCTCCAAGCCAAACCAGGCCTTTCCAATATGCAGCGTAATACTGAATTTCTAAAAGAGAAATCAAACCTAAAATGCATCTGTGATTTTAACCTACGTTAACAACATTTTTTAAAAGGTTACAGCATCCAGTTTGATGGCATTGTGGAAAACTGCCAGCTGGGAGATCCGAGAAGGTCAGGAACAGAGTGAATTTTTGAGACACTAAAGCCTGTTAGAGAGATGCAGTAATCTGGAGAACAATCAGCAGAGCTCCAGTCCCCCAGGGACCCGGAGTGGAGATGCCATAGAAGGGGATCTCAGCACTGGTAACACTTGCCCCGACCTTCTGGGGTAGAGGCAATTTTCTGAATGCAGGCACTAGATGGAAGAGCTGGCAAAGGAGGGGGAGGGGAAAGTGTGATTTACATGGTCTATTCACAAATGGTAATCTCCAGTGAAACTTGGATCACTGTTGTGAAGCAGTTTCTTGAACAAAGAGATCTGATGACTTTTTAGTGTCACCTTGGTGTGTGGCGAACTAGTCATTTTCTGAATCAAAAGATGAACAACACTGCGTGCGCAGCATCAGCCTGAATTCATAATGTTACAGTATATCTGGATGCAAGGATATCTTGGACACCTACAGGATTTTTTAAATATTTTTTTTTAACAATGGCTATTCCTGGATTGATGTCCATGCAAGAATGTACTTCCACTACAAGTACAGCATCTAAAACCAGGCATGGCATATACGGCAAATGTTAAATAACTAGAATTTCAATTTCCAACCTCACTATTAATTGCTTGCTTAAAATCTCATACCATTTAACCAACTGTTAGCTCTCCACCAAAATCACAACACATTTCCACGTCCAGACTACATATATGGCACACGGGGAAGTTGTCTTCCTTTTTGGTGGCCAAGCTATAAGGCATGAAGAGTAGTTTAGCTTGATGCCTCATGAAACTGCAGATGAAGATACCTTTGGAACTGAGGGTCAGATCTCTGATAGTATGTGATAGGTCTTGTCATACTGACAATAACATGCTTCGATCAAAAGCAAGTGACTGTTTTGATCTGGGAAGGTGCCGCCTTTAAGAAACTGCCTGGCTACCAGTTATTGGTTCATTATGCATTTTAAACAATACAGAAATCTTGTAGTGAAGATACCTATCACGGTCTTGCAGGTAAGAATTAGTACTAATTAGATGTTTTGGTACTGACAGGCTTAATTAGTTCACTTGACTCAAATTTTTCAAAGCAGGACAGACATAAACTTGCCATAATACTTTACCAAAATAGACATGTACTATGAGGAAGTGAAATGAATTCCCCACCGCTCTCTCCCACGCCCTGACAAGCCGATAAAAATGATATTAGGTGATTAAATGTAGAAATAAAAAAAGGAGGCAGACATAATGATAAACTGTAATGAAGTTTAACAGCTGGCAGACTCCTTGGTGAATTTGGCACCTGATGACTTGTACTAAGACGCAGGCAATGCCCCCAGCTCACTGATCAGACAGCAGCCCCTGGTATAGACACTGAACATCGCCTCCCATTCATTAATTGGCTTGATGGAAACTCGTTCTCTTGCTGTAAGGACAGAAAACATCCATTTCATATGTGTGCATCTGGGGAAGAGAGGAAAAAAAAAAAAAAAAAAAAAGAAACAACTTACAGTCCTCTAAAAACCCACAGTAATACAAGATTAATGCTCTTCAATGAATTCTGGCTAATTTGCAGATTGGGACTGGACTCGCAAACAGCAGTCTCATCTAAAAGACATAAAAGCTTTGTTTCTCTTTAGCTCAAGAGGAATGTGTTTCAAGTTTTGATTTTGAAATACAGGAATTGGTATAAGAAAAGGTACCTTCTCACTGAGTTCCAGCACAAGGTAAGGAAAAAGAAGCTTCTAAATTGCATTTTAAGGAAAGGAGAAGAACTGACAGGAGAGTCAATGTTGTCATCACCTGAGCTCTCACTAACAACCGAAATTCCATTTCCATTTATTGTTTATAATAAATTTCAGCAAGCCCAAAGCCAGAGCCATCCTTTCTGTGGTCACTGGCTGTATTCCCATGACCTAACATCACATCAGCACCACATGCAGAATATGCACAGTGGTCTTGACTCTGCAAAGCCATCCACGTACATGCAGCGCATAAGCACCTGTCTTGTTCCCAGGACTTCTCAAAGCAAAGGATGTACTTCAACGTTTAGAGGCTCAGATGTGGCTGATGGCTGTACCTCCTGTGCTGCCTCTATCCCTACACAGTATGGGCTGCAGGAGCATGCAGGTCCCTGTGCAAGCATTCGCTCTGCATAAAGTAACTGCAACACGACAGGATCACTAATGGCTATTAACGCAGTGTTACAAAGCAGAATGGTGTTATCTTACAGTTACCTCCCCCACCTGCCAGATACAGCTTTCTGCTAACTTGGGATACCAAGTTTGGCATGAACTATGAGTAGATACTGCCCTTTGCAGGATTTTTAAAGCTAATTCAGTACAAAGGTCTATATTATCATCTATGTATATGCCTATTGACCCATGTTTTTCTCATTCCATCCATGCATCTTTTTACACATAATGGTGGCATAGGGTGCTAGCCTTGGGGAAGGGGGAAAAGCCCCATCCTTTTTAAAAATCTACTTCATTAGGAACTGTCTTTTGCTGTTTAAAGTGTGTTTCAGTGAAGAGGGATGGCTTCTCCTTTACTATTCATATTTGCCATATTAATGATGACAACTTGATGCAAACCAGCAGAGCAAGGAGCTTTGTTGAGTACCAGCAAACACCAACCATCAACTCTGTATCCTTCATTCCCTCTTCAAGTTCCCACCATCCACAGAAATATTAAAATATTATCAGAAAACACAGTTTTGCCTCTCCAAAATTTTTTTTCTTTAAGGTTAAGCCTGCACTTCCCTCTCTTGGGATCTACAGCTGGGAGAAGAGTTTAGCTCCAGCCAGCCTGAGCAGCAGAACTGGAGTCTGCCCCAACATGTGGGACACCCCCACACTTGAAATAGTTTTGGTTTTCATCTCTGAATTGGTTTCTTTTTTTTCCTGCTCTAAACTCTTCGTGAATCCTCCCCTTTTACCTTACATTTCTTCTCATGTGCTTGCCTGTTTCCTAAATATTTTTTTGTTTGCTTATGTTTTATCTGCAGCACTATTTATTTTTCTTAAACGTGCCTTTTCCCCCACATTCTGTTTCAAAATTTCTCCGCTGCTCATTATCAGGCCTCATTGCTTCTAACACCTTGTTCCTGACCCTTGCCCTGGCTCAGCTGTCTTCTCCTTTCCCATTCCTCACTTTCCTTCTCCGCTTGCTCCCTTTTGACCCCTGCTTCCCCTTGACTGCCCAGATCACCCTCTCTTCTCCAAACCGGGGCACACAGCAGGCCCCCTTCCCCCTCACCCAGACATCTTCCCATCACCACAATACACACACGGCAGTAGAGGGGCCTTATACTTGTGTATTAAAGCTCGATGCACATAAATAAAAGCAAGTTGGTGACTAATTTATTTTCTTAGTATCTATTCAACACAGCTTAAATTGCCCTGGACATATTTAGGCTGGAAATTAGAAGAAGGTTTATAACCACGAGAAGAAAGACAGCCTCTCAGTAGGAGTAGTGAGGGCAAGAAACCTAAATGGTTTCAAGATGAAACTAGATAAGTGTTTGAAAGACATCATATGATGTGGTTGCCTTCAACAGCAGGGGACAGGACTTGATGACTTAGGAAGTTCCTTTCAGTCTTAATTCTTATCTTCCTGTGTGGGCCAAATGTCACCCACAGCAGTCTGTGGACGAGCCCTATGGAAACGAGGCACAGGAAAAATGGCCACAGGCCTCTGTCTTCCCCACTCCAGCACATGCTTTGCAAACTGGGGTGCAAAGGGAACCAGTAAGACTTGAATACTATCATGAATCACTCTAAAGTATGTTTCAAAAGGATGACGAAGTGCCCAGGATGCTCAGTTGTGAGCGTAACACGCTGTAATGCCCTTTCTGCTTTTCCTCCACACAGAAGATAGCAGTTAGGATATTTTTTCCCATTTCTGAAAAGTTGTGTGCCTTTGGTTGGGATAACTCAGGCTCTGCAGCTGTCAAGCGATATTTACTCCATATATAAGGTTTCAGAGGAAGAAACACACTGAACTATTAAGTAAAATTAAGCTAAAAAGCAAAATCCAACATATTCTGCTGGATTCAGTCACATGCTTACTTGTACAGTGGCTACAGAATTAGTGCTCACAGCAACAGCCTGGGCACGTGCTCACGATTAACTGCAACCGAGCCAGAAGAGCTCGAGGAGGCACCTCCTCTCAGCTGTCCCTGCCAGCAGTCCCCACCACAAGCTCAAACTATGGGCTTAAATCTATATCAGAAGGTTGAGTTTAGCATCTTCAGCAAAAGAAACACAAGCTGATATATATTGCCTTGCAACAGAGGCAGGCTACCAATGTGCACACACATTCACAGCAGCTCAGCTGAAGGGAGATGACTTGTTAAGCTGTTTTAGCTCACCTGCACAAAACTGCTGCAAGTGCTAGCAGCTGGGGATGACATGGTCAGCAAGTGATGCTTGGAGGGTGGGTTGACATCTGTGAATCTTCTAAGACCTCCAAAACACAACCCGCAAAGCCCTGTCAGACCAGCTCCGCTTGTCATTTATTTGCTCCCTTGCCTGCAGCTCCTTTTGAAGCTTTAAAAGCTTTTGGTTTTGATAGTAAAAGCGTATTTGTGCCTTGCCTGTGGAAACATCAGGCCCTGTATTGTTCAGTCCACAATAAAATATGTGTTTCAGTTTGATTTATTGCTCTCAGTTTACTTTGCCTTAAGTTGGCAGTATTTCCTGGTTTGGATTTTGCTGATGGCCTTACAGTTCTTTTTTCTGTATTAGGGCAGCCAGTTTTATGTTTGTTATTCCAACTTCAGGACTATATTCAAAATGACTAGGAGTTGTAGTGTTTGAAATCTGATTATTTACAGCAATGCCTCTACTTGTGAAGGCATTTCCAGTAGAAATTGTCTGAAAGCGGACACATGGACTCAATTGAAGACATGTTTTTAAAGTTACTTGTCAGAGGAATGAATCCTTCTGGCCACTTTGGAGCTTTTAAGGGTTTGCTTTTTTATAGTCAAATTATATTTAGTCAAAAAACCGCAACACCAAGCAGGTTTCAAAATGCAAGCCTGCCATGTGCGCTACCAGCAGGACAGCAGGCTCAGGCCTCCCTACCCAGCCTGGGAGGGCCATGCAGGCAGACCTGTCACCCACGTCACCTAGTGCCGTCCTCTCTTCTCCTTTCCTGCTAGCTGAGCTGCATAAACAAGTCCATGAGCATCCTATGATCAGGGCTGGCATGGGTTGGAGGCAAACCCAGCCAGCCCACACTCACTTCTCCCCTGCCTATGTCTCTCAAAGTGTCTATCCCATGCTTGCAAGCCTCCCCATAGCCCACGCAGCACCCACAGCACTAGGCTGGGTGCTGAGTGTTCATCCCACTTCCCAAGTGAAACGTTTTGCCCCGTGCAGTTTAGTTTCCTACCTGCAACACAGGTATGAAGACACTGGGCTGCACACAAGTGCCTTGAGATCTGCAGCCTGGCACTGACATTTCCAAAGGAGATGAAGCGCCCCGAAATTCCACCTCAAGGCTCTCAAGTCTGTTGCTATATTACCATTACCTTCATAAATACAAAATCCTAGATAAAATCTAATGAAACACAGCCAACAAGGTCCACAGCAGCAAATAAGAAACTCAGTGGAACAGCTGGCTGGATATAAATCCAATAAAAACAAGGCATATGCAAAGTTTCCAGGCCAGCAGGAAGATTTTCCTACCAAGACAATATGCAGGATTACACCTTTCTGAAAATGTGACGTAAAGTTAAATGAAGGAAGATTATTTGCTGTTTGTCTTTATGGGCTTTGAATTGTTTGTTGAAGCTGTCCTGTCATAGTACTATTCTCTCTGTCTCCTGCTAGAGTCAGTGGGAATCAGAAGAGCTGGAGATAGGACCCCTATAGTGGAAACTGAATTTTGAAAGAGATTTTCATTAAAATAACCATTCTGGCTGGCGAATTCCTGAAGTCATGGGACACACAGCCAGGAAAAGGCATAAATCCTTGGACACATAGACAGAGTGGCCAAAATTCAAATGGATACCGGAGTTGTCAAAACACTCCCAGAAGACTCAGGACAGAGCCAAACCATATCTCCAGATTTTTTACTTCAGAGCGAGTGGATGGCGCAAATGCTCATAACCAAAGTTCCCAAACTCTAAGAGTACTCATATCCCAGGAGAAATAAACAGTGAACCTATGCAGAACAAGATTCCCTTCAAGTACAGTTAGTCTCTAACAACTGCAACTTTCCTGAACCAGTACATTTTTCTGCAGACCAAGAAAAAAATGAGAAGCATGGTGGCAGTTGTATCTGCTTCACTTTCCATCCTCTTTTCTCAGCTGGCAGATTGTGAACTACATGTCTTTTAACATTTGTTTTTGCTTTCTCAGCAACACAATAATAAGCTTAAAGAAAAAATGGATAAAAGTATTCAAGTGATCCCCAAATATATTTCACATTCACTTAAAAATATGAAAACATATTGCTTCAAGTCACAGAAATCTGGTTGAACCATGCTGGTAACAAATCCTGCCATATCTTTGGAGCAATAGGTCTAGCTGCTTTCCTGGGGTTCTTTCAGTATAGATTTGATCAACAGGCCATAGCAACTCCTTTGAGTTATTTTATATACTACACATGGTAAATCACTTGAAGCCAACATATCAGTGACACAATTGACCATGATAGCTCCTTTGGAGAGCTTGCAGTTTATCACACCAATAAGGTTCTCACACATACTGGCAAAGCCTATGAGATAAAGACCCGTGTTTTAAAAATCCTTTACTGCACAAGCTCATGGCCGTTTTGGAAATGCTGTAACTTTCTTTATCCTCATTAATTACTATCTGTTAAACATCTGCTTGATGAACTTCTAGCTGCACCATTCTGCCTGAGAAACTAAAATGGGATTATCTTTCTTTTTAACAGAAAATACTACCTTTAGAGGGATAAGGAAGTGTTTTCTGTTGTCAGGATTTATTATTTATTCTGTGGTCACATCTTAGGGTCACGAACAAGACACTTCCTTCACTTGCAGTTGAAATCCTATCCTGAAGCATTAATATGCTGCTTTTTCACATTCCATGCTTACTGCTTAATTTGATTTCAAATGGTGTATGTTACTACAGTTCCACTGAAGTGAATGGAAAGAGTCCAATTTACACAATATAAGAAGATGGATCCCTGCCACTGAAAAACAGGCAAAACTAAACTTCTCAGAAAAAAATTTATCAGCATGCTCTAAGTTCTTGAAGATAACGTACCTAGTGACAAAACTGTAACTGTGTTATTAAGAAAAGCATGACACGCTGTGTGAAATTCGGACAACAGTATTTCGGAAAAGAACATGGGTCAACATTTTTGGTGTGTAACATTTGATATGTAGCTTAATTGACACTGCTTGTGAACACTTGCAAATCCTGCCCTCCAAACTTCCACCGGCCCTACCTGCTATCTTTCCATATCAGGCGACTTCGATCTATCATCTGAAACTCAGATTGCAATGTCTAACTTTGGGTCCCCACTTTGAAGAAGCTGGACATAATCTCAAACTTCATGGTCTGAAGCTGAAACAAATGACTGACAAACGTAAACATGCCATAAATACCACAGTATATAATATTGCCTGCCCCTTTTATTGGGACTGAGGACAAGGAAAAAAGACTGGTATACTCTATACTAAATTGATACACATTTATCTTAACATCGCAGGAAGCTGAAACTCCAGGCCAAGTCATTGTCTTTCTTAAGTAAAAGTATCGCATCAGCAATTCTGTTTACTCAATCCAAGGCTGCTTTCATTTCTTGCTTGTTTTGCTATATATTTCTATTGAGGGAACACTTTCTCAGCAGCTTTTAGTCACTTCTTAAATGCATTTTATGAGGAGACAAAGTCAAATCACTATTACTTAATTAACACAATTGTGAAGACTTCACTCCAGCTACACAATAGCTCTCCTAATCTTGCAGAAGGATGCATGACTTCATTATTGAGTATATTGTTTCCTATAAACATATAAAACCCCTACAATAACAATCCCATCAGCTGAAATGAAGTTATCTGAGAACAGAATTAAACTCTAAATGACCCTTTGCTCCACTCCATAGACCCCTATTAATAATTCTAATCTAATCAGTGTGGATAAATGTACTGTTGCAGCCTATGCCAGGCACTCTGCCAGGAGGTCCTACTGCAGTCCATCTGATTCATTCCAGCCCAGAGCTTCTCTGGAGAAGATGCATCTTGCACAGAGAGACCACTGGCTGACTTCCTCTTCTGTTATCTTTTAGTGGCAAAGTCATGTCCTTGTAACTGATAGACACTTTTCTTTGTAAATAACCCTGGAGTGACTGATAGAGCTTTTGCCAGACAGAGCCTGTAAATAGCTAGGCATTATTCATGCCAGGCCTGAGAACACTGTGTCACGGCTGACAAATTTATGGTAGATATGAGCTCACCTCTTCCACAAATATATACTTTCCCAGCAAATTCATCACATATTTTAATGGCCCCATACTGAATTTGTCAGCTGTCTGTCCCTGCACATTGTTTCCTTTGGATTCCTGTCAAGGATTGTTTGTTAAAATCATCTCCCTCTTTCATCCTTCAGCTGCTAGCCTCAGGAAAGATCAATGATGACACATCTATTGATAATATTTTATATTCAACTATTTGGGTCATAAATCATTTTAACAATGCTGATATGTTTATTGAGTGTCTTCTAGCATTTCAATTATATAGAACGCGATGTCACCCTAAATCTTGGCTTTGTTGGATTGCTTTTTATTTCTTCCTTCCCACTCCCACCCCACTTCATAAGTAAAATATGTCACTTTTTATTTTTGCATTCCCACTTTAGCAGTGAGAACTTTGGCATTTTAGAGAAGGTGTGGAATCCCAGGGCCTCTGTCTCCCATTAAAACCAAATACGCAAAAGCATTTCCCAGCAGTACATGAAGATGCTGCTTCAGGTCTGCACAGATCCATGGTGGAAAGCAGGATGGAAGGAGGGAATGGCAGAAGGACACTTCTGCTCTCTACCCTGACTCCGCAAATCAAGCAGAGGACCCTTCTCCAAGCCCTGCACAGTGGACTCTGTCACCAAAGTCAAAGGGGCACCTTGTGTGGGAGGGAAGTGGAGAGAAGGTATCCGAAACTCCGCAGTGATCAGTCCTTCAAGAAGACTTGGACAGGTTGAAAATCTTACCCCAAGCCCTGTCCTGCATGCATACTCAGCAAGATCTCATTTTCATGCAAAACACTCTACCTGCAGATCCTTATTTCAGATGATTACTGGGAATAACCTGGAAGACTAAAACATTGCTGTTACTCCTGGTTTTGCAGTTTCCCTTGCTGTGCAGCTTCAGCTACGGGGACTCCCACAACTGTTGTCCCCCATTGCACACAGGGAGCTGACTACCATTCAGCTCTGTACATTATTTCACTTCTTAATTCATGACCACAGTGTTACGCAATTACAACATTTCTAAAAAAAGATCGAGGGCTTTGCAATTCATTTAAGACTGTTTTCCTCCTTAGTGAGCTTCTATTATGTGTACTCAAAGAGAAGAAAGAAAAAGAAAGAGAGCGTTGGCCAGCAAGAAAACTCACATTTGTTCCTTGAATGCAAAATGTCATCATTCATTACAGAAGACTCAAAAGTAGAGTTACTCCCAAAAGAAGGCAGCAGGCAGGATTTACACTATTTCATCAACTTGCTAATTTTAGTGGCTTTTTTCTTTTTTTTTTTTTTTTTTTTTTAATCCTGTAAAAATATAGGAGGAATGATCTTGGTATGTGTGAAAGATTTTTATAAATGCATAAACATAAAGATGAAAAAATCCTAAACCTGTTTTCATTGGGATGCATATTTTCCTTCATGTACCAAGATACACAGAGCTGATTTTGTCATTACCAATGATCGGACACACCTCTTAAAATACGTTTCAAATATGCAGCCAACTACCTCTGAGGTGTCCCACTAGTTTGAAACTTTTATGATCTGCCTTCACAAGCCTATAAAACTGGACAAGAACTCTGATGAGAATTTCAGGCCATATAGAAATATATCAAGAATAACAGGTTTTCCTGTGGTATATTGGCACATCAACATGTAGATTTAACCTTTCTCATGGCTTTCCAGAACGCACCGCTTCTAAGGCCAGATTCAAATTTCATTTATCCCAGTATAATTTCACTGTGTCAAAATATATTACTTTAGATCTACACAGACTGAAGCAAGAACATGGCCTAGTCCTTGATTTCAGCTAGTAATAGGCCCACAAAAGAAGAGCAGATCTGCCAAAAGGGGAAGATATTTAGAGCTATAATGAAATCTGGATTGTGATCTGGCTTCTGGGTTTGCAAGGGATGAAGATACATTTACTGTCTGGATTTCAGGACATATCTGAAAGTCTTAGGAGAACAAGTACCACAGATAAGCAAAAAAATTCCTGGCAGATAATTGCACTTTTGCAAGTTGCCTTGTTCACCCTGTAAATGTATGAATGAATCTTAGTCAAGTCTCAATTTTTTTAACAAAACCCCCAGACCAGACCACTTTCATATGTTCCCTGGCTTTTTGCAAATATTTTATGGTTTCAAAACTCTGAAAGGTATTTTCCTGTTTCCAGTGCTTCCATTTTCCTTAGCACTGAAGGCTGAGATACCTTATATCCTCTTCATCTTTATTTTAATGGAAATTCTGGTAAAGAAGCCAAGCCTTTTCCATTGGGAATGCAGAAGAAATGCACTAGCTACAGGGGGCTTAGCCTAATTTTGACTGAAATCAAAAAGAAACTCTCTGGCTTTTCTGGCCTTCAAACAACTGTACATTCCATTATAATGACTGCAGGCATAAATCAGCCCTGAGTTATGCCTGTCAGATAACCCGCTAGATATCTACTTAGCCCCATTTGCATTCAACAACCTAATTTATGTACATACTCTTTGCTACCTTGTGTATATAGATAGATGACAAAACTTGATACATAAAATTATAATAATCATGGGTTTCACTATAAACTGCATCTCCCACTGTTGTGTGCAAGCAGAGGCCAAACATTCCTATCTAAGGTAGGCTCTTAGATCTGATCGAGTTGCTAGGCACTGTGAAGATATGGTGGGAACCAGGCAGACCAGGGGCTCAAAATGCACCAGAAAAGGTCAAAGGTCTGCCTAATTTTGAGCAGCTAACCACATCGACCACTTCAGAAGTCTAAATCATCTTAAACTGCCTTTATGATCAATGAAAAGTCACAGATTTTTCTGTGACAGTGATTTATTCTAGGTGAGACCTCCTTTCTATCCCCATTATAGGGGTACCTGGGATTTAGGCACACCTTGTAACTGCAAAAAGTGAGATGGGATGAGTCGACAGGTACATGATTGTCAAATGTAATTTATTGGGATATTAATGCCTAAATATGTGTAAGGATTTGAGACATTTATAGCTTCATCACGTCTCCTTTAAAAAAGCAGTCCTAAATATGTTCAAATCTGCTTGCACCCAGGGTCTTGTTCTGCTCAGAAAGAGGGTGCTGCTTTTCCAAAGGGTCTTTTTTAAAAAAAAAAACAAAAAAAAAAGAAAATCACATGAATGCCAAAGTGTGGTTCAAACTCACCTCTAGGTACTGCTTTGGCTCCATTCTCACTTACAGAGATGATAATCAGGAGCCAGTATACTCATGCCCATTTAAAATCTGTCTAAGATCAGGAACAGGCCCAGTACACTTATCTAACAAAATAAATTGAAAAGCATGAAGAAGAATGTTAACAATGATGATACATCCTTGCAAGTATATTTGATACATTATTTGGCTGTCTTTATTGTCAGGGGAACACAAATGTGTTGCTCACCACAGATTCCAGGATATTTCAAGTACGAATGGGATACTGTGTTTGTTTTTTGTATTTTTGGGCCGTATCCTGTATGTAATCATAGCAAATCCAATTCTCCAAAAGACTGTGAGAAACTTAATTTCCCCAGCAATTGTTTATATCCATTTTAGCTTATTCTGCTAAACTTTTCTAATACCAGTTGGAGTTTAGATATTGCTAATGCTTTTGCACTTTAAAACACAGGAGTGTCTGGGAGGAGGGGATTCATTCCCACATTCACTCAGCAATAAACTGAAGCATGTGCACTTGTATGATACTTTTGCCAATTCCATTATTTTATATACAAAATGTCATTATGTTCCAAAGTATTATCATTTCCTTTTTTCCCAGACAGTGACTGTCTGTAACATGCTATTTTGGAAGGGCTCCCTCCAGATTCTGGGTATTCCTTCACTTACAGAACTCTTTCTCACCACAAAAACAAAGGAAAGGGAAAAAAAAAAAAAAAAAAAAAAAAAAAAAAAAAAAAAAGGTGGAGCATTGGAAAGCCAGGGATATAAAATCCAAGGGCACTGGTCACCTATTAGCTTTAGCTTAATTACTGATCTTCACTTGTGTATTTTCCCAGGATCAAAGCTTTAGATGAACTAGCTATCTTTACACACTGGGTTAACTTACAGATCTCAAACAACTGCTTGTGAATGGGCTTTTCCAACAGGATGCAAGCTGCATTTGATTTAACTTGATATATATTTGTGTGACGGAATCTAACCAAGTTGGACTCTGTGCCATAACCATGATGTTTGCACAGTTACACCTGGGCAGGAAAGCCCTCCCGTTGGAGCACTGACAGGATGCCAGCGGCAAGGAGGTTTACATAATAAAATGATAGTTTAAAGGATTTATACATCTGTCAGTAGAACAGTGATGACATTCCTCATTTACAAGCATGGTACACAGTTTTGGCTGCAAGTAAAAAATTAAGGATAAGGCCAAATAAGAGCCCCTGTAGACAGCTAACAACATGTTTCGTTCCACCCCCCATTCCCTCCTCCAGCAAGGATCCTAAAGGGTACTTTCCTGGGAACCTGTCTTCTACGTGACCTTCTGGCTGTAGACATGAGTGTGATGTTCTTGTCATCCAGCATGGCCAGATGTGAGCTAGTTCACACAGAAACAGCAACTGCAGAGCAGTGTTTAACATGGCACTGGGCCTGTAAGCATCACAAAACACTGCTTATCACAGTCAGTGGCTTCCATGCAGATTTTGGTGTTCTCCTTGCTCCCTTCGCTCTCTCGCTCCCTTGATGGCCAAGATTTGTAGCCCTGGGGAGCAAGAGGAAAGTGACAGAGCCACAGGAAGGCACAGCTTCTCTCTACGTTGGCAACAACATCAAGGAGGCTTGATTTTCAAAAAAGCATAGAGCAAGAACAGCCCACAATGACTCCAGTGCCTGAACACAGACCCAAGAGCAATGCTGAAGGCTTTTGGTTTTGAAACTCTTGGCTAGAGCCATTGCCCCCCTCCTCCTTCACCGTGCTGCTATCAGACCCTTATGGCCAGTGCAGGCATTGGCACACTGGGTGTCAGGAATATGCTGGTTTTCGTCTCTCCCTGCTGCCAAAGAGAGTGCCAGAAACAAAGTTACTTGGAGGGGCAGAGGATGGAGAGCATGAAATACAGACAGAAAGAAGGTGAGGAAAAGGCTGTTCAGTTTTCTTACTGAATGAAAGCGTCAGGCAATAAAAAAGGGATGTAGGAAAGCGCTGTGACTCACTTGACTGGCCAACCTCCTCTGAATCACCACCTTGGGGAGGTGAAAATTAGCACTGCAGGAGCTCAGGGAAAACCCACCTGGCAACCCAGCTCACTTTTTAAATGGTAAAGTAAAAGTGTCTGGTGCTTTCAAGCCTTTGTAGCCAAAATAAGGATGGGGGGGGGGGGGGGGGGGGGGGGGGCGGGGAGAGAGTCTCCAGGAACCTGGAGCAACAGCGAGTGGGAGAGTGCCAACATTATGCTGCGGACTGTCTTTCTTTAATGGATCCCTTCCTTGTTCACCCCAAGCAAGGCAGCTGGCACGTGGTATCTGGGAGTGCAGATAGATCAGCAATGTCAGACATGCAGCTGTGCATATTTAACACACAGGGATCTTATTATCTATTTGCTGGCTAGCCAGCAGCAGGCTGATTTTAGAGGCGATTGCTCACAGTTGTAGAGAGAAAAATAGAGAGTAGTCCACAGTCATTAATCTTACACAACAGGCTGCACAGTGTTAGAGCCAGAACTGCTATTCTCCTGCATCTGTCCCTCCCACTAGCCCTAAATCACTGCTTCTCAACTCCTCTCCATTACTGAGAAGAAAATTGTCTGGGTTGGAATGAGATACCACAACAGCACAAGCTGCCCTGCTACACAGAACGGCTGCTACAAATTTATACCGGTTTCAGGTCTCTAACAAGCCTTTGGTCTTACCATTGATCAACCAGTGGGGAAAAATGAGAAAAAAATGAGAATTTTGATGCTGGTTATTACATTTTTCAGGTTGGGAATCAATTTCAGGCTCACAATAAGGCCCTCTTCCATGGACCTCTTTTCCAGTATGATTTGACTGGCACCAGAGGCAGGGCTACACTGCACATACAATCATTCACCCCTCACTAAGCAAAGTTATAAGGTTTTACGTCTTCAGTTAGCAATCCCCCTAAAACACGTCTGATTTGATGCATAGGAAACTGTCCTGCTTCTAGTTCATTTTAAAGTTCAGCTCATCTTTAAGAGCTTTGCTGAACCACAGCCTAAGTGCTTGTATGAGCTTGAGACAATGATCACACTCTAGTTTTTCTCTTCCTCTTATGTTGTATGCAAAATGTGATATATCTCAAAGTAAGCAACTAGCAGCAATGTTCTCAAGGAGGGGAGACTCAACAAGGAGGCTGAAGTCTTTCTGCGTGTGTAATCTACAGGACAAGAGGTAATGCAGGAGATCTGCAGGGTTCTCTACAGGAATAACAGCCAGTGGAAGTAAACTCATGAACAGCAAAGTTCTGCCTCCCAATATCAAATAGCAAAATCAACTCACTTCCCATAAGTCCAGCTAATTTCCAGATGATCAGGCTTGTATGCTTTGGGAAGTGTATGTATGAAGATGTAGCTTCTATATTACCTGCTTATTGAGAAGACCTTGTTTGTCTGAATGGTAACCTGCCATGTCAGGTTTGTGGTAAACATATACACATGCTCAGATGACACATTTTTAAATAAAGAGTGATGAATTGAAAGGTATTTAATTTCAATGCGTCAAGGGAAAGAGGTTTTCTTCTCCTAACATGAAACTGGAGGAAGAAACTTCTCTACCAGGAGACAGCAGCAGGGATGGAGACACAAGCAGGTACTGTAAAATGGTCACGGTCCTGAAAACATTCAGGATGTTTTCCAGTATCACTGAAAAGTAGAAACCACTCATACCTAGAGGAAAAATACCCCGAAGTGAAGGGGGTGGGGAGAAATCAAGAACTTCGCAGCTAGAAGTGAGATGCTTTCAGTGAAAACAGACAACATTGAAGAAAAAAAGCAATTTGGAAATTAAAAAATATATGGAATAGTAGGTAAAGCTTGGGATCACTTGCAGGTATTTGAACTTTCTCCATTTTTAAATTGCAAACTTGTTCCATTACATGCAATATAAAAGCAAAAGCCTAACCTCCCAGCAAACACTAACACTCCTAACTAAAATAAAAATTATTACACAGAGAGAGAAGTGCAGCAAGAGAGGAGGCCTTAAGCCATATTCATCCATGGAACAACAGAACTTTTGTGATTTCCCTCAACTGCCTGCAAAATAGTCACCTGCCTTATCAAGACAAACTCAGCATCACCAGAAAGGCAGAAGAAAGGGTGACAATAGCTGGCAGATGTAAGGAAGGTGCACTGAGGGAAAGCTTACTGAATGAAAAAGTAGCTTGAAAATAGCAAAACTAAAACTTCAAGGACTTTATATGAAAATTGAACCAAGAAGAAAGAAGACGAGGGTCTGGAGGGATTGAAGCAGCCCCTGACAATGTCAGTCTTTTCCTGGACTTCAGGAAAAGCTGGCCTCACTGAAAAGGATGTGATTAAATAACTCAGACTTTAATGAAAGAGAATATGTTTCGCTAGAAAGGAGCAAAGTCTCTGAAAGACTCCTTATCAGCCTATACTGCACAATGAAGAGGTCAGATTCAAGTGGTACATTAGTCAGATAATACCATCTGAACATTTACTTTCAGCTCACTCTTTTTGATGAAGGCCACGACCAGTAATTACTAATGGATAAGAGAGGTTTATTTGATGGGGACCTGACATTCATTACAGCAGACGCTGGGATGGTTAATTGATCAGAAGGATAGTGAGTGAAAGAGTTACACTAAAAATAACGCCATTAACAGAGCAATGTAAATGTGCTATTGGTCAGCATCATTTCATAATTAGGTCACTTACAAAGCCTTTTGGGTCATTGATGGTGGAACAGCAGCCAAAACCACCAAATATGCCTGCTGTGACAGATGCCCAAATTACTGTTGTGCAGAAACACTACAGGTGCTAAGGAAGAAACAAATCTTACAGCCTATAAATATTTTAGCCATGGCAGATGAATAATAAATTGGTGAGAACAACATAGTGACATGAACTCATGTGAAACTGTACCACACACTGTGAACAATATGGCCAACTGCATTAAAGCAGGACATTTTAAAGAACTTAATTAAGAGCTGGTCATCCGTCTTCTTGATCCTGTTTCATGGCTACCTAATACCTGCCCTAGATACGGACAATGAGACCAGTAAAATAAAAAATGCCGGCTCTCTGCATGAAATAAAACTAAAAGAATCTGTTTCCGTGCTATTGTTCATCAGCTGCTAAACTTGCAGGTAGAGAATATGGTAGCCCCATGATCCAGAGCTGATATGGGTAAGGGAATAACAGTGGTGGTAGATGTATACCAGCAAGAGTAACAATGTTCAAATAGGAAGCAGAAAATAAAAAGCTGTATCATCCACATCTTTTCAACTTCTTCCAAAGAAATAAGCTCACAAATATTGATTTTTACTAAAAAAAACCCAAAATTTTGAAGATGTCCAAGAACTTTCATCCTCAGACTTGGGAGCATACAGATAAAATGGAACTTAAACCTGAACTGACCCAGTCCATTTTCATGCTATGAAATCAAATTATTACTAATTAAGTCCTGGCAAAAACAAATCATCCCTGGCTTTCCCATTAAAGAAAGGAATTTCAGAGCCCCAGGCCCTTGGTATAATAAATCTGAAATCCGTATCGCTCTTCTTGTCTCCACTCCTTCCAAAGCCAAACCTTAATGCCCAATGCCATTACAAATAAAGAACATGCCAACTCTGAAAGGACAAGGAGACTTAACACCACACTCTGGGTACAAAAATACTGTTCCTCCCTAACTTGAAACATAACTCCATTCTGCCAAATTGATCACCAATCAATTTTTGCCTGTGACAAAAAGAATACTGAAATTAGCCAGAGCCTTTCCACTGCCTCTGCCTGACTTTGGATCAAGCTTGTCCTGACCAAAAGCAAATTCACAGAAATAAGCTACAGGTAGATGACAAAGATGTCAATGAGAGGAACATAATTATAGGGATAATTATCAGAAATCACTAGTTAGGCCAAATGCCTTTTCCCCCCAGCTCTCAGATTATAACACACTGATTTACATTGGAATATTATTTAATTAGATCAGCACCAAATGACTCACTGTATTTTGTCATTTTAACGATTCTTTATATTTCTCCAGTTTGATGGGTTAATCACTGCCTATCACAGTTTATGGCCTCTATCTTCTTTATTGTGTTTTGCCTCCCATCAGCTATCCAAGGTGATGTGAACTTTGTGCTATTGACTTTTCTCACTCCTCTGGGGAGGTTGTCATGGAGAATTAAGCTATTGACAAATCAACAGCCAACACACTGAACTCCTTCCTGCACGTCATCATTAGGAATGTGGGAGCCAGCCAACTTTCGGGTTGTGCAGAACCAAGATGTTCCACCACATAAAAGATCCTGAAAACCTATGTATCAGGGCCTGCTCTCATTTAAAGCTCTGCAAAACTGGAGAAAAAGAAGGATTTCATCCTGTAGCTTAGCAAAGTCTTTTTAGAAAAAGTTCAGGCAGCAGAATTAAATGAATGAATTACAGACTTCCTCTGAGAATTTCAATCTTCTCACTAAACACAGTTTCTGTTTCCAGAAGCTGATGTCTTTGCTAGGTGAGACTGAGCAAATGAACTAGGGAGAGATAATTAATACAGTGCTAACTGCAAGAAGTGATGAATAACAATTATCTTTCAAATGCACTTAATAAATGTTAATTTGCTCCTTCTTCATATTATTATTCCAAAGTGTTGGAACTATTCTTATCATCTAGGTAATTAGTCCATCAAAAATATCTAAGTTGTGAGTCAGTACAGTATCACTCCTTAATACAGAACCTCCCATTATTATATAAAAGATACAAATTGATATAAAAGATTTCTGCATTACTAGAAGGTAAAAAACAATGACTTATTTACTGAGAAGTGATAGCTGAAATAGAGATTTATTCTGATTCATATTTCAAAGGCTGTCCTCCCCTCTTTGTTGGCCTGATTTGCTAACAATTTTTGTGGATATGGAATTCAATTGCAGGTTCAGTTTTAGTTTGTTGTCCTGTGGATTTGTCCAGGGGCAAATGATATTCCCAAGCATGCCTCTGCTTAACCAAAAAGAGGTCTCTTAAGGTACCATTAAATATACCTCCTTATGCTCCCCCTCAAACACTTTCTCAAATTTTAATAAAAATGTAATTTCAGAAATGCTTTCTTCCCAAAGCTGTTCCATTGCAAAGTAGTAAAATTAAGTCCAGCTTCTTGTTGTTGCTGTGGTTGTTGTCAGAGTGGATGATGAGCCAAGGAACTTGCACTATATGTTCTATTTTCATTCCCCAATGGAGAGCTTGAGATAAGCTCCTCCAACCAGGGTTATGGAGACAGTGCCAGGAAATGTTGTGGGAGCTGGAGGGAGTGCTGGACAGTCTAGGAAAGCAAAGGGAAAAGCTCCAAATTCAAAACTGAAGCTTTGCAGATCCAAGTCAACTCCTTTTTTTTTTTTTTTTTATGGCAAAATCTACTGCTTAACTTCAGGATTGAAATATGAAAGTATTCAGTTCTCTATTCACTCCTCTATAGTGCTGGTTATGCCAGAACTGACCCTCTTTCCTGCTTTAAGTTAACAGCAATCTTGCACTGTCTTGTTTCATGTCAACTGATAAATCAGTCAAATGATCCTATCACTTTTTAATGAACCAAATTTACTGGAGGTGTGCTCCATCCCCTCCTCTTCTGTAGACTGCAAATACACTTATATTATTACTGTTACAATAATGCAAATCCAGTAGGAGTGAGACCCCTGAGACCTTGCATCAGCCAGATCTATTAATTAAGCTATATGGTGCCATGCAGTGAAAACTTAAAGCTTGTCATGGTTCTGACCTCTATGAAAAGAATATGACTTTTAGTGTAGGTTTGACTTTAGACACTAAAAACTAGCTGTCTAAAACTAAGGTAAACCAAGCTGGTAATCTGCACTCCCAGAACAGCATATGAAGACAGAAAAGGCCCTTCCAGAGAAAAACTTAGGTGCCTAAGGTAAGCGTATGACCCTCCAGGTCTGGTGTATCTCCAAAGGGATTATTATTATTATTATTATTATTATTATTATTATTATTATTATTATTATTATTATTATTATTATTATTATTATTATTTAATAATAATATTGTTGTTATTATTATTGTTATTATTATCATCATCATCATCATCATCATCACTATTATTGGGGTGTGGTTTTTGTTTTGTGTTTTTAAAACTCAGTAGCTCCCCCAGAAGTGTCACTAGACTGAGTGGTCAGCATTATCTGAGAACCCGATATCAGACATGGAAGCAATCAAGGCACAAACGCATAGGCAGGATAACCTTGGAGATGCCATCCTGTAATTTTCCTTTTTTCATAGAGGAAAATAGTGTCTCTTTAATAAGCAGCTCACCCACTTCCCCTAGTCTTGCTGTCGGTTTTGTAGTTATTTCTCTTTCCTTATTCCCTTTCTATATTCCTCCAACTTCTTCCTTCCTCCTCTGCTCACCATATCCACTCTTCTTTTGCCAATAATTATCTCCTGCACAAATATAATCTCTGAATTTATTTTGTCAAAACCAAAACAATCCAGATGCTCTGAAAAATGTTTGAAAATTTTGTATATGAATAAAGCAAATTCATAAACAGAGAGTCTGAGTAGGAAAAGGAAATAAAACTAGTAAGCTGCATGACAAACTTTGCCCTGACCTCCCTGAGTACATCTCTCTGCCCAGACTGATTTGTAAGAATTCCCCATGGAAATACAAGGGGAACATTTTCATGGGACTTTCTGCATCTCAATCCCTCACCCTGACTCCCTTTCTGGTTTTGCATACTCTCATCTCTTCAAGGCAGTGCCCATGTGCTCCTAAGCTTGCCCAAAACTGACAGCAAAATGGGACTGTGAATTTATGGAAGGCCTTTGGGACTAAAGACTGATAAAATCCCTGTGAGAAAGCCTGATATTTTGACATTGGCTTTACTCTGGAAGAAGGGTGAAAAAATCAGAATATTTTCTACAAAAAAACCTCTGATTTTATTATGTGAACAGGAGTCTTGAGACTCCTTGTGAAAATACAGAAAGAACCCCCCAGAGAAGCCAGGGAGGTGCAGTGCAGGAGAGAAAAGAAACGTGAATAACCATATGTAACAACGGCCAGGAAGTCAAAACAGCTAACAGCTCCTTTTGACTCCGAAATCTCTCAGGACATGCAAGAGTTCAAACAGAGCCACAAGCTAGTGCTAATCTCACCTGAAAAGAAATATATCACTGGACATATACAAAGTTAAAAAAAAAATCAGTTTTGCTTCAGATACTTCACTGAGACTTTTAAAACAGAAAACACTGTTTCCTGATACGTCAGCCCACTAGATAAAGAAATACCACATTTCACAAAATGCCACAATATGAAGTCACATCCCTACTTTATGTACAATTCATAAACAGGATCCCCAAATCTGGCAGCCCTGAGGGGACAGGCTGATGTATGGATCGGTGCAGGATCCAGGGGAATGGGAATGGAGAGACTCTCCCATCCACTTTGGACGACAAATTGTGGAAGCTTCCAAGTTTATTAAAACCTCTCCTTCAAAGGAACATGTGAGCCCTATCTCACATCCAAGTGACAGTCTTCCTCTGACTTCTCTGGAGTTGGTAAGCCCTAGATTTGTGCTTATTTAAATGAGCATACACACAAATAAAGCATTGAACTGTTTTCTCTCATGTATGAAATAATGCATGGTAAAAGACTGCCATTACCAAACAGATTAATCTGTCTCTTTCTCTTACTAGTCAGTGAAAATCCAAAGCCTTCATCTTTACCCATTTGACCTACCCTGCGGGTTTGTCCATGTCTCACTATCTGGAGAAGAAGGGACCCCTGATTAAAAGGTATGTTGGGGCATTGGTCAACACAAAGCCAAGGGTCTCATTTCCTCCTGCATTAATATCTCACTACTGTTAATTGCAGTTACGGGTGGATAGGCAATACTGGAGAACAGAGGACATGATTGCTTTGCCATTACTGATTACCTCACATCACACATTCAAAACGAATTTGCTTGTCCCTGCAGTCCTTGGCTCAGAGAAAAAAAAAAAAAAAAAAAAAACTAGGGGGGAAAAAAAGCCTGTTGTTACTGACAGCTGCTCTTCAAAGGTCAAGGTTTACAATAGTTGGAGCACTGCAGGTCACGGCTGATGTGAACTGCACAGAGAAACTCTTCTTGCCCTCCCTGCAGCTTGACTGTAACGAATGTTATCTGTCCCTTTCTCTTTATAAGCTTTGAATTCACATAAAAATAAAATTAAAAAAAAAAAAAAAAAAAAAAAAAAGGAAAAATAAAGCAAATAAAAAATATTTACAGTGTAATCTCTTCTCTGCACACACCTCTTCCAATCAGGCAGCTATGAAAGCTGTCCTCCTGGCAAGATAAACTATCATTTTTTAACAAGGTAGATGGATGCCTTCATACATTTTTAAGCTTGGGACAGGATATATTTTGTGGTTTATTTATAATGACATCAATTACACTTGCTCCTAGGTAATAATTCTCTCCTTTATAATTATTTATGAGGTGATTTTTACTTTTTTGAAAGTTTTATGTTTATTGATGTGTTTGGTTAATGAACACTTAAATGACATGGTCAGTTGCTTTGCAGGATGCTGGAGAACAGCAAAATCAATATGTTCTGCACCTGAGAACAACCATCTTAGTTTTGTAGTAATGATTCCCTGAGCAAGGTCCCAGGAGCCTGAGAGATAATTGCAATTCCACATAGTCAACAGTCTGCTCAGATCTATATAATCACTGTCTTTAGCTGCTTCATTTTGTTTGGTTTTGTTGCGTGTGATCTTTGCCATTAACATCTCTTTCTCTGTGATCTCAACTGGATGGGTTTTGCATCCCAATCCCTCTTTTAGCTTTCATTTTAGAACCTCAACTCTGTTGAATTCAGAGCCCTGTGCTGAGTAGAGAAAGTGGTTAGTTAAGTAGCTGCTTTCTGCCACTCAATTTATCTTTGTTGATTGCTGCCTTTGGAGAATGAAAGTTCACAGCGCTCTGGATAAACATTAAAAAAAAGACATAATAAGGCTTAGTATCCCCAGATGAAGATAATTGATCTCCTCAGTTGCTTTAATATGCAGAGTACAGAACACAGACAAGTGTTAATGGAATAATACATTCTATGGCCCCTCTGTGCTGGGAGGCCGACAGCACTCTGCACCGTGAGGGATGGTAAGCAGTGTTAGCTCCTCCAGTCGAGAAGCTGGAAAAGAAATTTGTCTTCAGGTTGCAAGGCCTTTATAGATGCAAAGGAGAATATATGATGGTATTTCAATCTCCAAAGTGGTTTGTGCTCCGAATGTGGCACAGAGGTCTTTTTTTTTAGAAGGACAGGATCAATGGTTTAGGGCCTTTATAAAGTGCTAATTGTATCTTTAGCCTATTCGTGAAATACCTCGCCCAGCAAATGCACTGATGTAATTAATCAGGTATATTTGTAAGTTAGGTTTGAATGCAGAGCATACAAACTGAGACAGAGCTTAGAAGAGTAAACCAGTCAGGAAAGCATAACAGACTTAATCTGTGATCTCTTACAGTGTGGTCCTGGACCACTTGTGATCTACAAGGCCTCCTTCAATACTCTGCAGAGGGTCCATAAAAGACTTACCAGATGTTTTCACATAAATGACAGTGCATGTCATTCCACAAGATCTTTCAGGATCCGACACTGATCTAAAGTGGTTAAGAATCACCTTCTTCCTGGACTGACACAAGGATGAAAAAAATAAAAGCCTTTTACAGGGTGTCACAACTTTCAGAATGAGGCTTCCTCTCCATGACATTCAGGCAGGGTTTGTTCAGCAGGTCATACAGACAGTCATCTGCCAAGATGCTATAATCAAGTGGTTTTGAGATGCAACCTGATTCAGTCTACTACCAACCACATTAGCTAAAGGACTGTATCCAAGACCTCAGCTACTATAAGCACCCTGTTGCAGTGTCCAGCATGGATTTCAAATGCAGATGCTCTCAGATCAAAGAGAGTATCTGAGAGGAAAAAGGATTTGGTAGAAAGGATAACGATCTGGCTATTTCAATTCGGAGCTCAAGCAGAGACACCTGAAAGAATGTTTTTTTCCTACTAAGCACCTGAAAGCTGAAAACCAGATGTCTGAGCTGGACACCTAAACTATCAGGTATTCTCAGCAGTCACTTTAGAAAATGCAGATCTGAGTCCTTTGGTTAATATAAAACAAGCCAAACATCTTCCAAACGGTCTGGTGAAACCCCTCAAACATACTATTTGGAAAGTTACTAACTGGTAGCTGACAAAACCAATTCTCTCCCTTCATTTACAAAAATGAAAATTGGCATCAATCTTCTGAGTTTCACAATAGACCAGTAGTAATGTTAACATGAATAAATCAACTGGGAAGATGTTTGCAAATTTTGATCAGACAAAGAGATATAGTTACCTGCTGTAAATGAAGATAGCTAACTTTTCTACTTCCATTAACTGTTGCCAAATCTCATAAATGTAAACAGAGAATAAAACCTTTCAGTCACTGAATATGAGTATTCTCCTGGGAAAATCCAGCTGGCATCCAACCTGATTTATGTGCTTTAAAAAAAGCATTTGCTTTATAAGTCTAGGGTGAGCCTTAAAATGTAAGTTCACGTGTAAAAAATATTGTGGCTCAGGACCTATTTCAGAAAAAAATTACATGTTCTTTTCAGCTGCCAACCATTCCCCATGCCGAGAGCAAAGGCACATGAACTCAGGGTCATGGCATCAGCTCAGAGGAAGCTGTTCAACTTAGGTACTGAAAGTGTGACCTCTAGCATCACAACCCCTTTCCAGACACCTACTATGGCTCCTAATCTTTGCACTGAAATTAGAAGTCTGGAGCCTCAATATTCATTGGATCTGAACCTATGTGACTTTTCCACAGCCAGAAACAAGAACTGAAAGCCTTCCCACACAACCTCATCTTCACTGCTTCTCATCTGTGTCATTTCAGGTGAAACACTACTTCCCCCAGCCCATATTTTGTAGATGCTCATAACATCTATCTTCTAACCCTATTCTAACATGTAATACCTTACCTGAATACTCCACACCTGTCCTTAATGAGTAAACTTAAATTCTTAATAAACATTAGCATTACTGGCAAATTTAGGCCAAATACAAAACACACTCCTCTCCTAGCCATAAAGTATTTCCTAAGAGTGAGAGGAAAAATATGACTTACAGCCACTTATTACCCTTCCATGTCTTTCCTCATTTTAGATGCCCTAACCAAATCATTAAAGAAATGTACATCTTTTTTCTCATAGCAAGGCTGTATTATTAAGCAAAGTGTGATTACAAGGTCAGTAACAGGCCTGTTCTCTGGCTGCAGAAGCTGGAGACCCACAAGCTTGGGGTGGTGGAAGGGAGTAAGGTCATGCTAAGAAAGATTTGAGGGAAACGGTAGATATTAAACTGATTATTTCTCTGTGGTTTGTGTCGATGCCTGATTATTTGGTCTAGTAACCTACACCCAAACTTGACAATTTTTCTGTATGCATACATACAAACACACACACACACACATGAAATACACACTTGTTCACTACATATGAATATCCCGTGCCATTTTATTTTCAGTCTTGGAGAAATTGAGAGAACATTGCCAAACGTGTTCTCAGTTCTACTCTGTAGAGGCCTGAACTAAAATTACGACTGAAAAGCAAATGCAGTGACCTTTAAAGGAATCAAGAAGAAGCTATTTCCAGTACATTACTAAATGCTATATTTTAAAGGTTCTAACCTTATTTGCTACAAGTGTATAATATCAGGAAAACCTTGTGAGTGAAGGTTCTGCATTCATCACATAGCCCAAGTCACTTACAGAAGAGATGGGGAAAGTTATTACTTTCCCCCTTGCAGACATTAAAGTTCAACCCCCTTTCCTGTAGTGTTTTGCAGCATTAAATAAGGTTCAGGGATCACTTTAAGAATTACAGGCTTCTCAACCTAACAAAAATACAGTTTCCTGCAAGCAGCCATAGATGCATCGTCAAACAGGGAGAGCAATTTATGAGATACGCATGTCCTACACAGCTCAAACAAGCTAAGGGGAACTGTGTACTGTTATCTGATATCGCCATAGCATAAACTTTATTGAACGAAATACTCTTTTATGAGAATTATAATAGAAATTGATTTACAAGATACAGTTTAAAAGTAAAAGATAGGACAACAAAAGACATGTCATAAACTTGAGGCCACCCTTAAGCCTGGACCTAATTGCATCAAATAAGTAAAAAGAAATGTATGATGGTGTGTTTGTGTAGTGCTTTATTTAACGTCTGACAGTCAACAAAGACTTTGTGTTTTGATGCTTAGAAAATCATAAAGTAAAATGTTAACTTTGCTTTATTTATTACTATTATTGATAGATTTATATTGTATCTTTCATATGTATAATGGTACTCTACACCAAATAAATGAGGGAGAGTAAAACCTTCACACAGCAAATAAAGAATGAAAGCAAGCAGAACCAGAAACATCAATAAAATGCAAAAGTGGTTAGTAAACAAGTGTGAGGTTTATCTGATTTTTTATAAGTTTGTCTGGAATTAGCTGTACGGGATATTGTGGTGTCAAATATTTCACCAGGTAAGTTTCTAATAAGAAAATACAACATATCAGGTAACAGACAAAGAGAAGAGGTGGAAAAAGGTAAATACTACAAACCAGAGATAAAATGTGGCCTGCACATGAGAATATAAATTGAGTCAGGAAACAGCACTAATAAAATATGCAAGATCTGAAATTCCTTAAAAAGCACTGTAACGTTTATAATCAAGAAATATCTAATACAAAGACAATCTTCTACCATTCAGATCTCATCCCTGCTATCTGAACCCCTGGCCCTGTAAGCTACAGTATGGGCTTAGCCATGAGCTTACAGTTAAGCACATAGTTTATAGAATCACTGTTACATATTACACGTGAAAATGAGAAAAAAGTTGAAGAAAAGCTCCAGAAATACTACACAGATTATTTTTTCACATTTAATACTTGGCCATTAAAAAATACCTCCATTTGTTTCAGAATAACCGGATTGTGCCCTTAAAGAGCTTAAAGAGTTACAGGCCCTGGATGAGCTTTAAAGCAGTACAGGAAATCACAGGCACAGATATGGTACTTGACCTTTAGTGGTGCAATGAAACCACTAAAATATATGTTAGGCTGCAAAATGCTGAGATCTTCTACTGTGAAACAAAACAGATATTGATTTTTCCTGTACACCTTTTACTACAACAGTAAGTCAAACATAGTTGGTACCAGATGATTCTGGTTGTTTGAGATATCATGCAACATGTTCAGTAAAAGTCAAGAGTAGTGAGATTTTAGTACTTTTGCAGCATGGTTTTCTGAATTAAATTAACCAAACCTGTGAGTTAAATGAATGTGCCAGCAGTGTCTCCCTACTACACGAATTGAAGTTCTGTAGAAACCTGCTCATGGCTGCCAACACCACCGAGTTCAATAGGTGAGAGAATAAGTTTTGCTGCATGGACATGAGCGGGATTTCTGTGTTAGCCACTAGTCAGGAAACCAGAGGAAAACTTTCACAGATCTCTACTCAGTTGGAGGAGTCCATGCCTCATCAAAAAATAACTACAAATTTCATCTCACATGAGTCTAGAAAAACTTGAGGATTTGACCATTAACAGTTTTTAAAGTTATTTAAACTAGCTAACCCTGAAATGGAAGTACAGCAACATATTTTTGGCTCTTTAAGAACAAATGCTTCCCAAAAAGCCTTTATAAGCTAAGTAACAGCTGATGGCAACAAATTCTAATAAGAAACAATTTCATACATCAAATATATTTCTGCATTTCTGCAACCCAGGACACAGACATGATTTTTACAGATACATGAGGAAGGATTCATTAGTCTTTGTGACTTCGGATATGAGTCTGCAAAGCTACTACTCCTGCCCTACTACAGGTCCAAGAGTCTGAAGGCACAGAGTACTCTCCAGTATATCCTTTTTGCTCTCCTGCTGCATGATCCTATTTTAAATACAGAGACCTCAGTGACTTTACTACTGGTTGCTGTGGAAATGCTTGTGGGATCACAGAGGTCTCAATGAAAAAAGCAGGAACTGTCAGATTAAAAGTGGTTTTCAATCTATCCACAGTCCTCTATACATTTAAAATTTGTAATCCAAATCCACAGACAATAGGTCTCCTTTTCTTAGTGACCTTTCATAGGTCACTTCATGGTCTAACAATAGCTGTGGGCTCTGTGCAGAAGTCCAGGGCCAGTCACTGTTTCTACGCACAGGTTTTAGTACTAGTAAGAGAGGCGACATGTTCTACAACAGCATAGCGATCCAACCCCAAACTGAGCTACCCATGCTGCCTACTTCCAATGCCTAAGCACCAGGAAGAGGGAAGATTCTTAACTGAGATACTCCAGGCTATTTTGTAAAGGCACTTCCCTGTTGCCTATCAGGGTCCCTGAGTTGTTGCTGCTTCTCCACTCCAAGTTGGAGCTTTTTAGGACTACCAGTCCAGGCTATCAGACAGGTGGGGTGCTCCTGTTTTCCAAATGAGAGGATCAACACCAGCATTGATGACCCAACCTTGTTACCATTGTATACTCAAAATCTAGTCCTATAGATATACAGATGCTATGTGACAGTGTCAGTCCAAGTAGCAAGGCCAGAACTGCACATTTGCAAGATTGCAGGTCTTCAGCAACTTCCAACGGGAGTTCGTGCGCAGTAAGCATGGAGAGTCAGCACTGCTGAACATTATTAGTAACTGCAGCTGGGTTCCTCCCAGCTAAATCAGCCTTGTCCACAAATGACCACCAGAACATGAAAAAAACAGATGAATTGCCATACCTTAAGTGAAAAAATATGATTGAATAAATCCCGAGCATAAGACTTTGTGCCTAATTAGTTAAATCCCCTTAAGACATTAAAAAAAAAAAAAAAAAAAAACATTGCTAAAAGGGCTCTCAGCAATTTGTAATAAGATGCTTAGATAATGTGCTCACTATCAAGGGAAGTTTCCAGTTTCACTGTGCTCCATTTTTTAACATCTTGGCAAAGACATTTTTCTCGCTCTCATGCTAAAGACCTCCCATTGACACTGTAACGTTAGCCCGGGAGCAGCTGGTGACTATTCCTGATGAATGGCAGGTGAGAGAGTTTTTCACGCCAAACCAACATGCACGCAAAACTGAATTCTCCATCCTTGTTTCCTTCATTTATCAGTTTTAAAGAAGCCTGAGACAAGGCGGTTTGTGAAAGTTAAGCGTTCACCTTACACAAGCAGGTTGGCTACAGCAGGGCAAAAGCAAAGAGGGAAAACGCTCTGAGAGGCAGCTGCCTGTCCTTTGGGTTGGCATTGATATGTTCCTATTCTACACAGCTCTGCAGTGGCCAACACAGCCCAGATGGGTACCTGAGCGTGATAGTCCACAGACAGATGAAAAGAAATCTCTTTTGGAGCTGATCCAGAATTAAATGAACTTTCTCTGTACAATAAAAAATCAAAATCAGTTCAAAAGGACTAATTAAAACATTAGCATTTCTCTCCATGTCTGAGATTTAAGGGATTTTACTGGTTGGATTGTATTTTTGCTTTCAAGATACTTAATACACTTAATTTAAATGTATTTTGGACTTGAAACTTTATTTCAGAATAAGAAATTAAAAGACTTAGTCTTTTTCAGTAATATTTTGTATGAATAGTTTTAGTTCTTTCGAAATTGTGTTTTTTCATCCCTGCAAATAAACTGGTTGAATAACAACTGTTGCCTGTTCCCTGCCTACCAATATGAAACACGTGAGAAAACTGTGTCAAACGTTATATCTAAACCTTTTATCAGTGGATAGATTTAAACCATAGAAGTTAAAGGCAAAGTTGGATAATACTGTAAAGATGCCAACCAAAGATGCCTCCGCTGACAGTGGTGGTCCTGGCCTTTTGGCACACTGTGATTAGATCTGCTCTGGAGACTGTATGACTTTGATGGGCTGCATGAGGACTGACTACACGGTCTATCAATTCAGGTATGCTGATGGTCCGTCCTCCCAATTTCTGTACATGACGAGTGCAAACACCAAAAATGCTGAGTAGACTCAACTGGCTCTGTTGATACAGAAATCAAGGGCATTCAGAAACAATCAGGACTGCCCCCCAACCCCCCCTTTTTTTAAAGTTCATCAAAATACATTTTTACATTGCTTCAGCTTTTCTTTTTGTGCCAAGTTCCAGCAATAAACCTGCTTTATTAAACTGACATTTTGCAAGTAGTTAGTCCTGAAAATTGACTAAGCCCTTTTGGTATTAGAAAAATCATTCTGGAGGCAGCTGAAATATTAAATGAAACAAAAAAAAAATAGCTAATGGAACGGCAGGAAATCTGATTAATTTCTTTTTTTCATAGAGCAATGCTGATGAAGCAAGATAGCCATTATATTCAGCAATGAGGTAATTTGTTTGGCAAAAATAGAAACTACCTGAACCTGGGCTGAAAATCTAAACTGTGTTTTAGCTGAAGTTCAGAAATATTATTTAAGTTCACATGAATTGTGTTTCTGTATTCCCACTCTAATTATGACAGATTGGCACCCATACCAAATTAGGAACGGCCAAGAGGTTGATGGGAAACTTGAAAAACATCAAAGTTCTGCCTGAAGCAAAGAGAGTGATTCATTTGGAAGGAGGTTTTTTGAAGAATCAACATTCCAACTTAGTTACCAGTTTGGGGCAATGAGATTGGATATTTGAAGCCAAGTTACCCATCCCATGAATTAATTGTATTATTCTCTCTTTAGCTAACTAAGATCACCCTGAGAATCAAGGTTTCTAAGTGAATTTAGAAGTGGGATTTAAAGAGAGTTTTTCAAAGCAAATATTAAATATGCATACTATATGGATATAACACTTTATAATATTTTTAGAAGACTGGGAACATAATACATCCAAATTCACATAAACATTGTGAAGATTTTTCTATCCTATCATTTCTGCAATTTTATGAAAAATTAAAAGTGTGTAGTTGTATATGCAAAGCAGATAGTCAAGTACTCCATATACCCTACCACATACGGCCATGTGCTGTTTTAGCTAAACACACCAGACTGAACTGTATGCACTTCACAGAAGTGCCTAAATCAGATAGGCAATTCCAAAAAATGATTCAATGCACCCAGAAGCCAAGCTGCCCTCCCTTTGTTTATCTCTACTGAGACTAGAGGGTGATTACAGTAATGAAAATCTTACTTAAAATCTTATTTAAGTGCTTGCATTTTTGAGGGATGAAAGCAGACTTTATGTGCATATTATTTTGTAGATTCAGATGCAGTTCCATTTTCACGAAAACTCTTTCTTATCGTCATGAGTTTTGGTAATTCCACGGTTAAAGAAGTCAATTTCAAAATGTTAGGTCATCTGATAACGTGTAAACTCTTGCCAGTTACTATAAGCCTTTGTTTCTGTTTCTGTAGCAAAATAGGTAAATTTTTGTTATGTTTTTTTTACAACCTGCTTAGAGGAAGAGTGACAAGCATTATTGCTGCCTAATACAACTGAGCACCTGTGTTACACTGTTCTGAGCAGAAATGCATCAGGCAAGGACTAGTTTGCACTTCATTCTTGGGACAGAAAGAACATGATGGCTGTGAATGGAAAATAAGATTATACCAAACAGAAAAAAAACTAGAAGTGGCAGCAAAACCAACAAATTCAGACCATCGCTGCAAGTTTACTATTATTACAGATGACTGTTTCACCTTATAAACCAGGTTTTCATCATGTTTCTGATAAAGGTGCATTTGGAAAAGGACTGTTTTCTTGCTCTGCTTTGAGAGGATTTTGCTTACCAGTTGGGTTGTGTGGCACCATTACGTGAATTTCACCAATAAGTAGATCTAATAAAGAAAGCTGCAGAACAATATACTGAAGTCACATATGTGCCCTCTGCTCTTTAAATCATGGTAGCTAAAACAAAACAAAACAAAAAATACCCAAAACAAAACAAAACAAAAAAACAACACCCATCCTCTCAGCTCTGCAGCCCCAAATCATTAATCTCTCCAAGTGGCTAGCTTAGTCTAGTTTCTACAATGTCATCATACATTGCAGTCCATGTCCACATCCAAGAACATACACTGATCTGGGAACTCTTGATTTAATACGTGTTGCCACACTGCCCTTGACCTCAGGAGGACTTTGAAGTTTTCTGGCTGGAGATGAAAGTTACAGTAGGTGTGGCAGAGCTGGGCTGTAGAATAAGAAAGAATTGCTAACTCAACAACTTGTTAAAACATATTTCCAGAACTTTTTTTATTATTTATTTTTTTTAAACTAATAAACACACTATTTCCAGAATTTCAGTCCTCTTGTTCAGATTGATTAGATGAGAGAAGAATTTGAACAGACAGATAGATTAAATCAAGGGTTATGCGTAAATTATTTCCAGTCCTCCAAATCTGGCCTGATGGTATCCATTTCCTAGTCCTCCTTAAAGATTCCTGCTGGATTGTGGCCTATAAAGCTTCAATCCCTGTGCGCATCATCAGGTTATAAGTGGCAATTAGATGCAATCTGAGGATATCTTCCCAGAGAGGGCTTTATTCTTTGGAAATTGTAAGAGGAGACTAGATTCAGAAGCTACTTGTTGGCAATGTTACTTTCCAAAAGAATAAAGAATTTGCATAGGCGTTTGATATAGTGTGACCTAATCTGTGTGAAAAACAAGAGGGATGAAACTCCCCAAGACTATTGTTTGCCTCCCTGTCATATGTTCATGCTGTTCGGACCCAAAGCAGACATCTGTTGGACAGCATGCTGTAAAAAGGCCAGATGTAATTAAAGTGTGTACTCGTTTCTTGCCCATCAAAAGGAACTGAAAAAAGAGCACAAAACCAGAACACCAGATCACAGTTTTCTCTTTCTCAATAAAGGATCACATTTTCATAAGCAGAAGTCTCATGCTTCAATCTGCTGGGTAGAGACTCATCCATAGGCAGGCAAGCTTTTAGCAGAAAAAAATCCTTGCCCGATCTCTCTTTGAACCTCTAGAAATGTACTGCATTTTCTT
This sequence comes from Tyto alba, assembly GCF_018691265.1. Lineage (NCBI taxonomy): Eukaryota > Metazoa > Chordata > Aves > Strigiformes > Tytonidae > Tyto > Tyto alba. The sequence goes on from NW_024881296.1 coordinate 2,503,566, forward strand.
ACCAGCAAAAAGCAGAATCAGTTCTTGATACTGCTCTGTGCCTGGAGAATACTAAATTTGCACAGACAAATAAGGAGACAGGAACAGTCTTTTATTTTGTGAGAGCCATGGATGAACAGGGTTTGACATCTTTGACACCAAGTATCTAATACTGCATTACTCTGACTTTAGACAAAGAATCATAAAGTAGTCACAAGTGAAAAAAGAGTTAAGATCACCTTGCGAATCAAACAGCTTGTAGGGAGAAGGAAAAAAAAAAAAAAAACAACAAAACAAAACAAAAAAAACCACAACCAACCAACCAAAAAACAACAAAAAACCCCATAATTTGTATTTTATGTCCAGATTGGAGAAACTAGAAGTTATGGGCATAAACCACCATCTGATAGATTCAGGCTGGACACTAGCAACAAGTTTCTGATTGTAAGAGTACAGAATCAAATTAGATTGCTTGGGAAGAACAGCACATGATGAAGTCTTCAGCACTAAGGATTTGTAAGAACAAGTTCCATAGGCATCCACAGAAAGACAAAATCAGTCCTGCTCTGGCCAGAGGACTAGATTAGATGATCTAGTCATCTCGGTGACTTTTATCCCCAAGATCCTAAACTCCATGTCAAATCAAAGTACTTCCTTTGCCTGTACCTTCAGGGAATCAGTTCTGTAAAAATGGTAAACTTTTCCAAGATACCAGTATCTTTTAGGTTCACAGAAAGAGGAGTTCATCATTACCAGAAGATTTTAATACCCTTTAAGCAACAAAACACTGTAAAATTGCCGAGCAAGAGAAACACAGTGTCATCTTAAGGACTCCCCCCCAAACAGAAAAGCTCAGCAAACTTCAAGTTTGGCAAAATCACTTGGCCATCTTGCTAAATGCATTATGATTTATGGTATTCAGGCACAGGAAACACCAGGAAAAGAAGCTGTACAGTTTTCCCCTCTCCCCATGTCAGTGAGTTTGTAAACTACAGTTATTTACTGCAATGACATCCTGGAAGGCAGGTTTACAACGCATTTGCAAAACAGATTTTAAGTACTAAGGTACTGGAAGACATAGGTACTACTTGTTTGATTCTCTATGCCGTGATGCTGGTATCACTACTTTGAATCAAGTACCAGGACTAAACCCATCCTTCGTCAGGATCCAATGGCATACTGAGTGCAGGTTAGCAACTCCAGTACCTTTCCTTTTTTTCCCAATTTATTTCTGAAACTCTATTCACAGCCTGTTCCTGGTCAGAACTGTTTTATTGCTGGAAATGTATTGTAATTCAGTATTTTACCTAGTGTTTCATGATAATTAGCTCTAGGGAGTTTCCTGCCCAGTACCTTACACAGACCTGAGATGTTTTTCGAGTCTAGCTAGCTCTCTGCACTGACCAGGTAAAGGGGACACAGCTGGAATTTAGGCCATTTGCATGTGGCTGCTTCTGCTTGGTTATTCACATTCATATAAGTAAGGAGGAAAAGCCCTTTCACAGATATGCACACATTCGATGACTATTAAGAGAAGTCCTACCAGCATAAGTGGATTGAATGACAATCTTAAAGTTACAAGCAGGACCAACTACTGATGTCTTCCCTTCACTGTTCCTGCTAAAGGGCTCTGTTCATCGTACAGGTGCTGACAGATTGTTTGATGAGATTTTCAAGTTCAAGAGATGAACAAAAGCAAATATTAAAACCAAAGGAGAAAGAACTATTTTCATCCTGTTCTTTCGTAATACAAAAAGTGGTACTTCTGTTTCCCTCTTCCCACTTGTTCTATCTTGGCTAATATGCCTTAGGTCATTTAGAGGTGGTTAAACAATCTTGAAGTGCTAGTGAACTGATCCAAAAAGTAATTTTTCACACCTAATTAATATGAATATTTAAGAAGAGGAGGGCTTTTTACTTTGGATTATTAAAAGCAGACGTCTTGGACCAGAGATGGACTTATACAGTCACTGAGGGAGGACACACTGCATCCACATTAGCCATCAAAAACTAAGGTACATAAGTCTAGGCTACTCATCAAAACTGTCTATAGCCAGCAGAGAGGGATAACTATCTTCAGGGTATGATTCAGCTCATCCTAAAATAACTGTCAAGGACAGTACTGATTAATCATTCCATGTAAGTGATAATTTCTCTCCCACCAACTACAGACAGAACCTATATCAATGAGAATGCATTGTCATTGATTAAAGACAGTGAATTACTAGATGCTTAATTTATGTTAGATGAGAGAAATCTCCCCAGAAACTCAGAGGTCAACCCCAAATTGAAGCCAATCTTTTGAATCAGATCTCGTCTTTTTTCTTTTGGGAACAAAGCTGCCAGGCTAATCTTGCATTAACATTTCTTCTGATAGATCTTCTTACATTACAGGTCCAGAAACTGAACACCCTACCAAAACATTATTGTAATTTTTTTCAGCTCTTCCAAAAGAGGTGCAGGACTTTCCTGACAAACTGTCGTCTTGACTGTTTCCTACTTTTAGGAAGACAGAGACAAGCCACATAAGTATCCACAAATTTATCTCCACTCAAGTCCTGAGTTATTTTAGGCTTGGCTATCAATTTAGCTGTGGGAAAGTTTACAAACTATATTGCTGATTAAGCTTTAGCACCACTCCCAAGTCATACTGTGACATGAAACATTCTTTTGTCTATTTACATATCCCAACTTTCCCCCATGATAAAGTGACTTGATTTCTTCCCCCTCCCTCTCCACCCCCCACCCTACTCCGTCCCCCCCCCAAAAAAACAAAGGTGCCATTTAACTGCTTAGGTTTGGGGTTTTTTCCTCAGTCTGTCTCATTTAGTCATACAGTATATGATATTTTCACATCACCAAATTTCTCACAACTTACCACGTTTGTGCTTTCTCATCACATATGTACTTTCCTTTGGTGCATTTCTATCACCTGGTTTAGGCCAAGAACCATCTTCTAGATGGGCACTGTTCTGAGTTCAGAATTCCACATAAAATGGGGGAAGCGACAACAGATCTAATGGGGTAGTTATGGTTAAAATGGCAAATTTCATACTTTGTCATAGACTAATGGAAGATGAAAAAACACAAAGTCCTGATTGCTCTAACTGGCCTTTTTGCTGCCATCTAACAAATGTTAACAGTGCGGCACAAGGCATTTCACTAGGAGTTGCAATTTCAAGCTTTAAAACTCAGAAACCATTGTGACATTCTAGAGGTTTGGGCTTTGAAAACTGATTTTCGTATTTTATTTGCCTGGATGCATGGTGATGAAAGATCTGATAATATCTCCATGACCTCGATCTACCACATTTCACATCAAAACACATCAGCACTACATTTTCATGGTAGACAAAGAACCAAATGTTTATTACAGGCTTTATGACACCACGATAAAAGTGTAGATTTGAGTATATGATTTAAAATTTTATATAGCTTAGTTAGGCCACATAAAATATTCCCCTAGATGACTAAAATTTTTTGTCAATCTTCATATTCTTTTTAGACCTAGTTTCATCTCAGAACCCTTTTCATTCAGTCCCTTCTCAGTTATGACTGCATCTTTTGGAAACTATGGTAACCTATACTAGATACAGCACAGTATGGGGTCTTAATAAAAGCATTAAACAATCCATCACTATCTCCTTAAATTTATATTCTGCATTCAGGCTCTTAATCCTGGAATTCCTGTGGCTTCTCTAAATGCTTCTCCAAAGCATCAGAATATTTCCAAAAAAAAAAGCCTCCATTCTTCCCCCACCCTGGCACAGTACAAGAGCCCCATTCCTCTCTACTGTACATAAGACAATCTGGTAAATTGGTTTCTAAAACAGTTATATCAGCCATAAAATATGCCAGTTTCTCAGACACAAACTGGATACAAATTGCTTTACTGATATGTATTATATAGACAAAGATTCTAAATCAGATGTCAAAGGCTCAGCTACTTGTCTTATGAAAAGCAAATATTGTCATTCCCATTTCTCAGATGCAGTCCAACCCCAAATAGCACAGTCGTTAATAATCCTTCCTGAATTCAGTTACAGAAGACCATTATGATTTACACATTATCATCATTATTTATGCTGAAGGAAAATTAAAATATAGACAAGCAATTAACACTCAGAGAAACAATGTCTGAGCAAGGAAAAGACCTTAGCCTCGTTTAGTCTGTAGTCTAATCTTTAACTAATTGGCTGCATTTCCTCAGTTAAATCTCATATAAAAACCTGAAATGTTGAAGCAGACAATCCCATTTTAATAGGTACCAAAATCTTCTGAACTTCATAGTTCATTTATTGCCAGCTTATAACATCCAAAATATACGGTCACTTGGTTCTCCTGTTACCATATGAAAGCCAGAATTGGGTCTAGTCTCATCCTCTGCACTCCTTCCATAATGGAAGGAGAGAGTTTTCAGAGGATTGTTCACCCCATCCTACAATAGGTCTCAGAGGTGAAATGAACCTTCTGGCAGTTCTTGTTCTTCTCTGGTAGCTGAAGAGTGAACAGCCCCTTCCACAGAGCACACTTGGACACACAGTTTTAAAAGGCTCAAGTCTAGTAAAACAAGCCTGTGCAAATCAAGGAGAACGAGCCTACGTCCTTAAGAAATGGTCTCACTCCCCAAGTTGAATACAAACCCTCCATGGAATTCTACAGAGGGAAAAAAAAATCTTCATGATCTCAGATTTTAGGGTCACATTTCAAGGACATTGAGGAATTTCTGGAAATGTTTGAGAAAGGAACTCTTGCTCTGTGTGTGTGATTTAGTGTCTTAAATTTGCTTCCACTTTGAAAAATGCCTCATCTATCTTTTCACCTGTCATATTAAAAACAACTTACTCCACAAACCTTGAAACAGGTAGGTTTCTTAAGCTTGCTCCTATCATTTGCTAGGGTAGGAAGGTGAAAAGATTATTTGATTCCGTACTGATAAATATAATGAAGGAAAAGATGACAGCAGAGACTTTCGTTGTTGGGGTCCTCTGCCACTTTACAAAAGGAAAATAAGAGAGGCTTACATGTGTGCAAAGCTCCTCTTTATTTCACAACCACTCTGCAGAGTATCTGTGGCAAGATTCGTATCTGATAAACATGCAGTTTAAGGTACCTTTTGCAGGTCAGGTACTGCAGAAAGATTGTAGCAGAGCTAACTGTCAAGCCTGGACTTTGGAATAGTCAGAGCTACATTTTACCCATAAAAAAAAAAAAAATTGCTTCCTACAAGTAGTTTTGGTTCTCAACACTTAGTGGTGCCAGTTATAAAATCTAGTCTCCATCTTTACAGGAGTGCCTTGAAAGGCACAGTAAGGCATGGTTAGCAGTTGTGTTTCATTTTTAGTCAGCCCAGAGACATGGAGTGAACTGGTTTCTGGCTTATTAAACGTAGCTTCACACAGGATTTAAAGTCATGAGGAACACAAATCTCAGTATAAGTGAATCTGTGCATGCCTAGAAATGTCCCTGATACATGACAAATACACATCACTCACATTCAATTCAAGAAATGGAAATATGTCTTTCCATCACAGTAGGAAAATCTTAATATAAAATCTGTAAATTAAAAAAAAAAATAAAATTACTGTATCAATGATTTATATTGATCAATTTCAAATATATGCTCACATGCAAGACCTATAATCTCATATGTCTAAATAGAGAAATAGGACCTAAATAGATAGTATCATTTACCTATTACACAAAGTACAAAAGAAACTCATTTATTTAGAGTGAAAAAATGCTCTGATAACAGAGAATGTTTCTCACCAGAGAGCATCCTTTAAAATGAAGTACTTGAATAACAGAAGTACCATATGGAAAAAATACATTAAAATAACCCATCTAGGGGTCAGCTCAGTTTTTGTTCAGTAATGAAGTACATATTCAGTATTGCTCCTTGAGATTAATGGATTTATTCTATTATAGATACAGCCTACAGAGAATTAGGCAGAGAACTATCCTTTCTCCAGCTCTTAGGCACTTGTGATCCATGAAATCTTCTCTAGGTCAGTCAATTCCAATCAGATAACCATCTTGATTTATTTATTTATTTATTTATACATTTTTTGGAAACTCCCTTTCTCCTCTTATTCCCAACAAACTACATCAGTGATGACCACGATTTCTACTGTGAGGTTGTGTCTTTCCTAGTCCTTGCAGGATCCTTACCCTGGGTGCTTAGAGATTCTTTCACAGGAGCATCACGAAGAGAACAGCCCCGAACCAAACATTTCACACCCACACAGTAGATGCCACCTCTACCTAGCAACCTCCCCTCTGCCTTCTCCTCTCTTTCACTTGCGTAGGCTACTCTCACCCGTGAATTCTGAACCCACGCACACTGCTCTGCCGTCACTTACGCCTCTCCACTGCCTTTGCAGTACACGCCGCATTGTAGGATTTAGAGCAAACGTTAGATTTGGGTGGCAGAGCAAAGGCAAAACCTTTTTTTTTTTTTTTTTTCTTTCTTTCTTAAATCCTCATTTACTTCAGTTCTCAGTGCTTACCACAGAGGAGTAGCTACACAATCCCAGGGATATGCAATACAAGATGACAATGCAGCCTGGACGCACCACTTCAGGTCTCTGCTCTTGCCCACGTGCAGTCGTGGAGTAGGAGGAAAGTCTTGGAGCCTTTATCCAACATCTAGTCCTGGCTCTGCTGAATTTGACAGTGAAGTTTCCACTGCCTTCACCAGAGTCAGGACTCATGCTGTGACACTGCCATTAAAAGCACTGTTATTGCCAAAGTTACATTATACACGTGTGTGTGTGCGCACATAAAACACAAGCGCTCTGCAAAGTATAAAACATTTTGCTATAAACCTCTAGAAATGTTCCACCCATCTCCCCATCTAACAACTGTCCTCTGCCCATTCCAGCCACAGGTTGCTGCTGTTTTTTTCATTGAATTAACTCCAAGCATTTAAAAGAAAGAACATTTCAATATGTTTTTCTGACAGGTAAGAAATTAACTGCATACCAGGAGCTATTGAATTCAGCTTTAATAGTATCAATAAACATTTCTGATTAAATTATGAAATTGATTTTATAATTTTGACCATTATGTTTTTACATCAATATCACCATATGACAGCAAATGTAGTTACTGCTTCCTTATTGATCTTAGACATGGCACTCCAAAGCACTCATTTGACTATATTACAAAATCAAACTTGATTTCCTGTAGTACTGTAGTAACTTTTGGTCATGACTTGATATGAAGAACCAACAGCAAATGGATTATCAAGTTATTAAAAGGTATGCTTTGTTCTCAGAAGCCCAGGCACAGTTCTGCTGGATGCTTTTAGCAGTTTCAGGGCAAGTTTCAGGACTTAGGGATGTTGTTATTCTTTTATGTCAAATAATAATCACTCCTCTTTCCCTTGATGAGTGGTCTATCAGGTTTCTCGTGAGCAATCTAAACATTGTTTATTAATGAGAAGGAACCAAGTGCTATTTATAATGCTCATTCAAGCAATCCAACAAAAACTCAGAGTTTCTGTATCTTGGGAGCATTACTCTTGATCTCACCATCCCTTCTGTCAGGATAATAGTTATGTGTTGGGCCACTCCATCTCCCATAAGGTTTAACGTTCTGTTAATAGAATGTACAATTCGAAAGAACCACTGTTGCTCTGATATATGCATAATAGTAAATCAAAGGTGTAATGTGCTGGATATTTATGTCTCAGGGTTAAAAACAAGTCTGATCAGATTAAGGAAATTTCAGTACTGGGCTTTTTGGCTGCTGTAAATTTTTCCACAGGCCCTCCCATGTCTGAACCTTTCTAGGCTGAAGGACTATGAGGCATTTTCATTGATACAAACTGCCATCATGAAAGAGGAGCAGCGAGTTGAGACCTTAAGCTGTTTTGTCACATTGCACTTTTGTAATTAATCTGTGGGTCTGCTGATACATTACCCAAAAATGTCTTTTTCCAAGTAGTCATGTTTCTTCCTTCCTAATTATGGGGGCACGTTTCAAAATGTAACTAATCCCTCCAGGTTTTGTGGGCTGAGGAAAGGGGCGGGAGGGGTCAGCTGGAATTTGTGCTCTTACCCCTCTTGCAAAATTATTCCCTAATATTCACAAAAGTATTTAGGCCATTGACAGGTATTTGCCTTGACAAGCCTGTGGAAAGCTCAATTCACTCTTGTCTGAGAGAAAATGTTCCTTGCAACAAGACATCAGTGGAGAATGGGAAGTTGTTTCACCTTGCCCTGATTAACAAAAAAAAAAAATCAACCAAACAAAAAAAACCCAAACATTTGTTAAGATGCTTTAAAAAATATTGGCAATTTAATGCCTCTCGAATGAGTGATTTATATAGTGCTGGTTAAATCAGTCACAGCACACATAGGCACTGCGTAGACTCCATGCAGTGATTATGGGCCCTGTAACTGCTGCTATACCAAAGCCAGAACATACTATAAAGTACCCTATAGTATGGTCTGGTGCTGGTATGGAGGTATCAGTATTTTGTCCATTCAGTTCATGCTGATGCTCCTTTTATTTCCTACCCTACCCTACCCTGTACAAGGTCTCATGATGTATTTAAGCAGAAAATGCTTCAGATCATCCACCAGAATTGGGGCAGAGCAAACCAGGGATTTTGGTGCATCGGAGTCTGCTGTCCCACGTAAGACTTTTGTGTGGCCTTTCAGCTCTGAGCCCTGTTGTCGGAATAGCTTCCCCAAATCTTTAAAACACATAGCCCAAGTCTCTCACTTGTCTGACATTGTCTCAGAAATCCCTTTTTGGCTTTCCATCACTGACTGCTTTTCCAAAACTACACCTTTACCTTGCAAAAGTTTTGACACTTCACTCAGGATTCTGTCTGGAAGTGTAAAAATGCCATATATCCACTAGACACTTTGGGCTGGAGGCAATAGCTCTGCTGGACTCAGTTAAGCTTGCTGATCTATCACCAGCTCAGGACGTTGCAGATCTATGTGTCTTTACAGAGTCACCTGCAACCTGCACTAGAGCTCCTAGGTCAAAAGCCTGACACCTGAAATCTCCTTAAGGACTCCTGATGTTATATAAGGCAGTAAGCACCCTAAATTTATCACCACAACATGGCAAAAGGAGGTAAGAATGCTCAAGGTACGTGCAGCAATTCAACATCATTCTCCCACTGCAAGTGAAGTAAAGCTTTAGTCTACACAAAGGTGGAAAAAAAAAACCCTCTGAAGGATCTGTGGTAGCTTTTTAGCCTTCTTTGGCAAATACAAAAAAAAAAAAACCAAGCTTCTCACTAACTCCTGAAACACTTTACCTGTTACAGGTTAAGATAACAGCATGCACTTAGAAAGGTGCTCCTTTTCAAATTCAACATACTTATTCTTACAAGGCCTTACACTTATGAAGCAAGGAAGGATGAGTATCCTTGCTCTACAGAAGCAATCAGCTGGGGTGCCATGAGTAAAGATGTGAGTCATCTCACCTCATTTTACTTAACTGAGCATCTCATCTCAGATAGTTATATGTGCTCCTTTGCAACTGTTGGAGAGAAATGTCTTCCAAAGCGAAAGCATCCCATACTCAAGTGACTCCATTAGTGGGATGAAACACCAAAGAAAGGGGGAAATTCAGTGACCGATTTAAACTAAAAACTAAACTAAATTCTAGACAGCTAAAATTAGGTGAAGTTCATCTCACCCTAAATAATTCGCCTAATCTCACAAAAAGTAAAAAGCTTGCAGCAGAATGGAAGACAAGAATTTATTTTCTCCAGTCTCACATTGATATCTGAACCATCAGGATACTTCTTCATTGCTGCTCAGCTACCCTGTCTTGGTGTCTATTCAGCATTTATCACCGAGGAAACAATTCCACGGGCTCATTGGACAAAGTGATTGAATTGGCAATTTCAGCTCAGATCTGGATTCTGAGCTCTGATCATTATTTGTCACTCACTCTCCATTTTCAAACCAGTTTTTCCTCAAAAAGTGCGAAAAGGCCTCACTGCCTCCACAAGTTCGGACATTTGGTACTTCACAGTCCTCTGTTCTTGGGCCAGGAGATGCTTGTATTGCCACCAGCCACAATTTATCAAATCACTGATGAAATATTTTGATCTTCAGCCTCCGTTTCCCTTACTCCGGCAGTTTTCCCAAGCACACAACCAAGTTATGTCAGCACTCATCTAAAGAATGTAAAATAGATTTTGGGACAGACTGGGCACAAGCTCTGAATACTTTAATTTCCAGGACCTACGAACAGAAGCTTCATTATTGCACATTCACCAGTATGCCACCAATGCAGAAGTTAAAAAAAAAAAAAAAAAAAAAAAAAGTCTAAAGTTCTCTTCCCGGGTTAGCTGAGGTTAAACAGGTGTTTTTGGTAAGGATTGCAGTTACATTTTGATTACACTAGCCCACATTCTTACATCACATAATGCAACATGATATACCCAAATGGATCCTTCAGTGCCAAACTGGGGCCCCCAGCTTGATGTTTTTCTAATTGTGTTTTTCATTAATCCCTGTGACCTCTGCAAAGCATCACCAACCAAATACAGGCTCTCAGAGCTGAGTGTTGGGTTTTCTTTTGGGGATTTTTTTTGCATCTTCTCTTTACTTTGCAATAGAGCAAAGTAAAAGCAAAAAGGAATTTTCAAATTCAGCTGTGAGCATTAAGTCAGAGCTTCGTCTGAACAAAAATACATCTAAGGAACTAGTTTATTGCAGTTGGATAGTGTGTCTTCTCTAGTAACCTGATCTAGTCTCCAAAAGGAAAACTCTTAACTTCTTTAGAAGGCTTTGGACCCAGCCTCTGCTATAGGAATGCAAGTGTGAGGCAATATATGCTGCTTTATAAATAACTAATATTAAAGGGGAGGCTGGGGGTAGAGGCCAATTATTGATCTCATCCTGGAGTCACTCCACACACTTCAAATATGGCCAAATGCTGTCTCCAACCACACCCTGGCAACCTCATTTCCTTTATTAGGGTTGCAATGGCTCTATCTGGGAGGGAGAATTTGACCCAGGGGACCTCATTCTTTCCTGGCAGGAGCCCATCACCTCAGGAACTGTTGCTCTCCAGGGCCTTGGACTCAGAGGGAGTTGGAGATTCCTGTGGAATTACATCAGGGACACTGGTGGTCCCTGGAGACTTCCTGCACTTTGTGCAGAGGAATAATGTGTTTCACTAGAAAATGTACATCTGAAGTAGAATGTGAACAGGAGAGATTTCAACTTGGAGAAGCTTCACTGGCAATACCGGGAGCAGCACAGCCACGACATGGCTCAACTGCTTTGTAGCTTTGTAGGTGTATTTTCACACACTCTGGAAAGCGTTTGACAGATGTGCATTATTATGCACAGCAATAACTGGTGTATATTAAAATGAGATGCTCAAGAGGGGAGGAGGGAAACAATGCACCTGTTTATGTACCTTCCCATCTACCACTGTTTCTTTGCTGAAAAACAACCAATAATTTATGGTCATCTGCATAAAAGGAAAAGACATTGAAGACAATTTTTCTGCAGCAGCAAGGGCAGCTGGTGTCCATTTTGGGTGCTCAGCCTGTTTCCCAGGTGTGTGTTTTTAAATTCACCTCTGAATTATTCTGCAACCAGTTGAGGGTATGACACCAACGGCTGCGGCACGCGGGATGTATTTCCTGCAGCCTGCTCACTCCTGTCCCACTGCTTACTATGTCCCAGCACAGATATTCTGGTATCTCCTTCATAATGACTTGTTTTCCCCTGACAAAGAGCTATTATGTACAGTAGCCTTTTTTTTTTTATCAGGTTTTTTTTTTTTTTTTCAGATTCCCAACTCCTCTCATTCATTTCATATAAGGTCTTTGCTTCTGCACTTGTTCAGAGGAGGACTGCTTCAGAATTACCCATCTGCCAACTCTAAGTCCTTCTCATTTCAGACTGTAATGTGCGAAGTGAAACCCAAGCCACTGAGAAACCAGTGAGAATTTACCATTCATTTCCATGCTCTCAGGATTTCTCCTTTGACACCTGTATTTCTGAGGAGGTAGAAAGAGGAAGAAGTTCTGTCCCAACTCTGACATCAGTGATAGAAGATGATAAGTTACTTCTGGGAGAAAATACAGGCTTCTGTTCAGTCCCATTTGTGCAGCACAAAAGCATTGCAAGAGTACACACAGATGCCAACGAAATGACAGGAGGAAGGAGTAACGGCTGCACTGCTCTCTTTTGAACCCTGGGAGCTGCTCTAACCAAGGCCATGGCAGAAAACCACGCTGTTGCTGGATGATGGTTTGCAACTTCCCTGCCTTCCACCCACAAAGCTGGTGGAATATTCCCCAGGGCTCAGAAAGGTGACTAGACCCATGGGAAAATCAACAGAGAAACCAGGTGATGCAGCAGGTCATCAGGACGGAAAACCAGGCAGCAGCCTCAGCCAAACTGACTATTTTAGGACTGTTTAAAGAGTTAAGGGCAGCTTCAGCAAACAGCTCTGCTGCAGTACAGGCAAAGCACAGAAGCAGCTCCCCCTTCCTGCCCCTACGGCGACCGGAGACCGTGCATCGCACAGCCATCACACACAGTCCCTGCCCCGCTGTCTGGACAAACCACTGTCTGGCAGATTGGCACGTATGCTGGTGATGTAGAATGGACAGACAGAATTCCAAACCTAATCCATCAGTATGCTACACGACCTTGAAACACGGTGTGAAAACGGTACGTATATAGGCTTTTCATATTTCCATAATCTTCCTTTTCTCTGCCATACGAGCCAGGGATTGGCACGGAAGGAAATCCCACACTGGCATCTTGAACACAAACCTTTACTACCACTAGGACTATTTAAGGAGTAAGGCTCAGGAAGGGTGTCAGAATAAGACTCATCTGGATTTATTATTTCATCCTGTTTCCAGATAATTTTCTACTTCATCCACAACAGATTATTCCTGAAACTTTTAGAGGGCCCCTGGCTCATTTGCTTATTGGTCTGATCTTTACTAGCAATGAAACTAGAAGTCTTTGCTTACTCAACTTCTGGAGAGTTAAGAGGATACCCTTTTATATTATTCACTGAAATTGCTTCTTGGCTAACATATTCTCCTGTCAGTGTTTTTCATGTGTTCAGCAACATCTGCAGGATGTGGAAAGAACAGAAACAAACCAGATGTTGAAAAAGGTAGTGACACTGAGAAACATAATTATTACAATATCTTGTTCATTTTTTTTGTCCATCTTATGCCTTCATACATCAGTAACTTTTACTGCTGAAACAGAGACTGACTCATCTAAGTTCTCTCTAAACAGATTTACAATCATTTGTAAAAATTGACATATACCCTCCATTAAAGCCAAATTTCCTTTAGCAATTTCAGAGGAAAATAGTTTAAGGGAATGTGGATATTTATCTCAGCCATCAACATTTATTCATTTAGGTAATTATCACTTCATTATGCTGTCAAAGAGAGCATACTGGGAAATTCACCATGGATGAACCAAACGCCACGGAAGTCCTCCACCTCTCGTGTGAGATCAGGGTGCCAGCTCATGCCCTCGCCAAGCGTTTGTCACAGAGATGTGACGAGGACTGCGGGTCCAACGTGGTACAAGCAGTCTCCTAGGTCTTGAGGGCGAACAACCGTAGCCTGATCCAACAGTGCCCCCAAAAGCAAATCCCCAGACAGCTAGACACTCCGACACCCTCCCGGCACCATGGCCTACAGCCCTGCCTTGTGCCTGCTCCACGAACTAGCTATTTTATTTTAAAAGCTGTTTACTCAATTAGAAGAAGGGGAAAAATAATAAAAAAATAAATAAATAAAAAGCATTACAGCCTTACGAACACCTGCTACAGTGCAAAAATCAGGAGAGTCTCTGTTAGATTGGGAAAATTTTCCAGTTATTTTCACTCAGACTTCAGGAATTTTGTAGGGGGATCAGAAGACCTGCAAGCTCTGCCAAATTATGAAGGAACAAAGTGTAACTAGATTAATATATAAATCTTATTAACTAAAATGTAGCTGAATACAGTCATTTGTTATTGAAGTCTTTCGATTGTTTAACAAATTGCACCATTTTGGTCTCATGGGCTCCCTGCCAAGTGGAGGCCTAATTAAGGTGGTTGGAAATGAACAGTGTTCTAATTAGTTTAATTACAATATGATGAATTATCAAACTAATTTTTAAAAACAATGTGCAATTAGCCTTTCAGCATTCAACCCCCATTTTCCAAAACAAGAAATGAAGCGGAACATACTTGTTTTTATCAGGAGGCTGAACCACCCCAACACAGGAGCGCTCGAGGCTGCAGTGACATGCTGCTCCCCTCCTCCTTTCACCCCACTTCATGCTTTGGGCATTGACTCCAACGCCCCTGGAAAGCATGTAGTTCAGTCCAGGACTGGACCAATGCTCCTTTACAGAGATTCTCATCCTGGAGTTTTCCCTATTCCTTCGCTTAATTGGGGTTCAGAAAATCCTGAAGCATTACATGTGTGACCACAGTGGCTTGGTAAGGTTTTTTTTTTAGTTCTTACATTTCAAAGCAGTGAATAAGCAGATTCATTTGCCCACGAGCCATAAAGGTATACAAGTTCCTACCCACAGCACGTAAGGAAGTATCATGTCTGTAACCATCTAGTCTGTGCTCCACAATTTGTGCCAATTGCACAAACGCTATTTTCCATTTTCTTAGTGTGTTCCTTTTACATTTGTCCCCCAAGGACTATTTTCTGCCTCTGGCTACCAATCCCACTGCATCACTCCCCCAGGCAGCAAACCCTTCCAGAAATACACTTGCACCTGCATAACCTCAGTAATGTTGCACCCTTAGAAGTGAAAGCACCATCTGGTAGAGAGGTTCATTATTGGAGGAGTGGCCAAAGGTCGCCACCTTTCATTAGCACTGCCAGGTATATAAGTAGAGTTTGGCTCAATTACAGCATAGCTCATTGCTGAGCAATAGAAGAGGATGTATTAAAAATACAGGCACCCATTGAATGGAAGGAAGGAGCAAAGAAGTTCACTTTAATTACATGAATCCTTTAACAAATAATCAGGTTAAAAATGATCCACTTGATATTTTGATAAGAATGGATTTTCTCATCCTGTGAACCAGAAAGAAAATGTGGCAGTAAAATAGCTTTTGGCATGACTTAATTATCCCCAGAAAGACTTAGGAGCCTGCTCCAGCAAAGCACTTAAATACATGCTGAACTTTAAGCACATGGGCATTCTCAAGGGACTATTCATATATCTAGAGATAAGCATATGCTTAAGTGCTCCGGCAAGACACAGATCAAATTGAAGTCTCTCATCAGGGCCTGGAGTCACAGCTAATGCATCTGGGAAGTGCAACAGCATTTGAGATGTCCTGTCCACCTGGGTGCTTATAAAGTCCCCATCGTCCAGACTATCTGAGTGTTTCCCAATAAATGAAAATAATCAATCACAGTTTCCTCACTTCCTAACTGGCATGTAGAAAGAGAATTTAAGTAGGTGCATGTGTCTATAGATTAAATCAGTTTACTGGAGGAAACCAAAATGAGGAGATGAAGTTGCCATGTTTCTGCCTGTGTTGAAGGTAGTGATCATGTTTGTTTTTCCTGGCAATTTGTTCCACAAGCTTAGCCTGGCTATTGCCAGAGCCTTCATTTATTTGTCAGCAGTGGCAAGGATCCAGCAGATGAGGCTGGTGTAAGAAAAAAGGACTGCAGAGAGTGCTGACCTCTCAAGTAACTATGGTCAAACCTACCAAAGGCTCGAATGCCACAGGGGAGGTGTTCGGCTGAAATCTGCACGCTGATGAGCCACTCCAGGCTGTATAAGGGCATAACTGCTACGAGGACTTGGTGATGCTTTTTGGAAGAACCCATGGCTAAGATCCTAGACTTAAAGACTAGGCATGGCTGCTCAAACAGCATGCTGCTAAGGTCTTGCTGCTGGCCCTTTGCCAGTCACAGATCTGGTCATCCAGCAGCATGAGGGTGCCCAGAAAAGCTGGAGATTGCTCATCTGTCTTGAGGTCCAGGCTTTCAATACACAGAAGAAACACAGTTTTCTTAAGAATTCCTCCCCTCTTATATTCAATTCTTAAGGGAAACAGAAGGCTGGCTCTGTACCTTCCTACCAGCTTTCCCAGTTAGTTTTTGCAAGACTACAGCTGTATGGAGAACTGCTTCTTACAGAAACCTAAAAATGCTTCTTAGAAGACCCTAAAGGCAGCCCTCTGGCTTGAGGAGGACTGGGAGGCAGCAAGCCAGGCTGGGTCTCTCTGTTTACTACCAGTAAAGCATTCAGTGAGACAAGTGTTTGAAACAGGTGCATTGCCAGCCTTGCAAGATTATGAGAACTGAAGAAAACACAACAGAAAAAAAAAAAAAAATTCTGGCAATAAAAAGGTTAACACAAAACAGTAGGTATAAAGATAACTTGAACCCATCATTAAAGAAATTCAGTTATTTAGTCAATTTTACTTATTTACAGGCTAGAAGATTAATGAGCTCAAATACAAACTGAGACAGTAATTGGGTTTCAAAAACATACTATAACACAATCAATCACTGCTTGGGAGTATAATGACATTAGGGTAGAGCCCTCTTTCAGCTGAAGTTATTAGCATGTGATTGGTGAAGACTGGACTTGAAGAGAGAGTCTACCCCAGGGTCCTGTAATAAAATGAAAGAGGAATCTTAAATAAGGAGAAACTATGTCTTTGACCCTTTGTCCTTTGCCTGTAGATGTAGAGATACTGTAGTCGGAATTTAGGGCTCTGTAACAGGACTTTGGGGAATGATGGCATTTCAAAAGACAGTTGGTATTTTACTTTAAACAAGACTTTACTTGAGACCTAATACGACACAGACGGTATGTATATGTCCTCTAATCTGGTCTTTGAGGCTATTAGCAGCTCCTTCCAAGGCATTTCAGATCTCTTCTCAAAGTCTTTGCAAATATGTCAACCTAGAGAAGGAATTCAAAATGTTACAGAACACAAAGTGGGAGAAAGGGTGAAAATTTAACGTAAAGAAAGGAAAATTAGAAACTATACAAAAGCAAACTTCTCAATTATTGTTGCTAAAGCTTTTTTTTGCTGGGGAACTGCATAAATGACTTTTATACATTCCCATTACAAGGAAACTGGGTGAATGTTCCTTAAATCCAGCATCAGTTTGGTTCACAAAGAAAGAGAGGATATGGCTTGTAAGATTTAAACCAAATTTCAAAGTCAGGTTTTTATGCATGTATCAGCTTAATCCAGCTCCCACAGAAATTAGTGGTAATTCTCCTACTGATCTGAATAGGAGAAAAGTTACAACAGTGTGTATAATTTTTCAAATTCCACTCAAGTAGCTAAAATCAGACACACCAAGCAAAGGTTTTCAAAAGAGGCTGTGGCATTTTCTCACATTCTCTAAAATGTCTTTGAAAATCATATCCCAAAACAATGTTTCAGCAGCTAAATAGAAGTGGCCTAATTTTCAGAGATACGGAGTACTCTCAGATTTCAATAATTTCAGTACTCATCAGCTCTTAAAATCAGACTACTTCCTTTGACATACCTACATGTAGGGTTAAGTAACTAATTCTAAGTGCAGAAGTTTGAAAAATGTCAGCCTTTACAGACCCACTCTAATTCTCAAGCATATCCAAGTAAATACAGACTTCCACAAATAACTTAGGCATCACCACCACATCTAAAATTAAATCTTCATCATTTCCCTCACTTCAAGGCCTTAATGGCATAGCCCCTGCATTTTGCTACTAGCATCATTCTCTACAGACATCTAGTTGCTGTTATTTATTCACTTTGGTATTCTCCACTATCCCAATTCCCTAATGAACAATTGAAATGGATTGCCGTAAGGATGTGACACACAGGAATAAGAAGCTGAAATGTATTTCCTGGCTTCAACCTCCTAACCTGAGGGAAGGTTATGATGGTTGACATGGCTGGGGTCAACAGCAATCGGTTCTAGTGGATCCTGTCACAGAGATACTATGAATACTTTTGATGGCATTTCAGAGCAATCCTGGAGGTTGAGAAATCCAGTGCAGAACCTTAACTCAAAATGTATTGTAAATAATCTCAAAATGGAAGAAAAAAACTCCACAAAAGCAAAATTATATTCCAAAGCAAGAGTGTGAAAACATAACAACATGCGACTCAAGTCAATACAATCAATCCTGATAACAAGAGCAGTCAATGCAATTACATTTTATAAAATCAATGCATCCTCCTACTATGAAAACCAGGAAAGGAAGGAAATGAACCAACATCCCCCTCTCTATCAGCATGTGACAATTACAGTTTCACCAAACACAGCTAAACAAGGAGCAGAGCAAGTGTAAGATCCTGAAATCTTAACAAAGGAGCCAGCACCATGTAAAAATCTTTGGTCTGAAGGACAAGCTTTTGCCTGGTTGCTCTCCTGATCCGTTACAAGCAAATTCATTTTCACCCAATGATATAAAAATGTAATTCTTCCAGCAACATTATTCTGAATCTGTTGCTGAACCTCCTTCCTGCCCCCCACTTCCATGACAGAACTACAAATGTGACATATGACATTAAAATCAAGCTGTATGATTACGACTGCCCAGGTAACATAACTTGTGAGCTCTCTTTTACCTTTCCGTATCAATTCAGGGCACAAAAAATCCTGGATGGAAAAACTGACTGTATCATTTGCCTATCTGAAAATTCTTTTCAGCTGACCAAAACTGAATTTAAGGGGTTTGCAGAAATCCATTAGTATCTCCAGTTGTTTGGTATTAAGAACCTTTAACATGTTCAACCTCCCATCCTGTCCCCTTCCTGGGGAGAAACCTCTACAGAACTCAGCACACACCTTGCCCATGGAAGGCCTGAGGGATGAGGCTCTCAATACAGTAAACTCCCAGGTGGGAATTTTAGATTATATGTTAATTAAGCTCCCTTCCCTGAGTGAAATGATACCTTTCTTATCAAAACACTACTGCTGACCTCAACCATGTGAAACAAACTGAACGAAGAAAGACAAAGCTGAGAGCTGGCAAAAGAGACTTTCTGATGGCCCTCCGTAATTAAGAAGGTTGGAGAGTATTTGATGTTCTTGTAATAAATGTTTGAAACTGGGCTACAAGGAAAATGTAGTGGTCACAGAGGGTGAGGTCAAAGCTTTGCACCACCTAACCATGGATATCTA
The DNA here is from genome assembly GCF_018691265.1 of Tyto alba. NCBI lineage: Eukaryota > Metazoa > Chordata > Aves > Strigiformes > Tytonidae > Tyto > Tyto alba. Next base: position 2,522,686 of record NW_024881296.1, read on the forward strand.
ACCATGGGGCATTAAGCCCTTAACCTAGATCCAGGGGAGCCTTATTTTGCCAGGAACAATACAAGAACTTTGGCTGCTAAACAGGGTACCTGAGGTAGGTGCCCACCGTCAGTACAAACAACTTGCCCTCCAAGGATACACTGCAGTGTGTGTGCATGTCTGACTGAATGAGAAAACCTCTTTTTAGCAGGTCCTAGGTAGTATTCCCTGCCATCAGGCTTTGCACACACTTACCCCTATCACCTTCTCCCCAGCATCTGTTCGGACATCTGTCCAAAACGGAGATGTCATTAATTTCATGCAGGGTTGCAAATTGGTTTTAGCCATAGCATCCCTATGCAAGAGGTAGTTGATCATCATTGTCTGTAAATGATGAAAGAGAATGACAGTCTTAAAAAAATAAACCAGAAATGACTACTTTGGTTTGTATTATCCTCAGCAACAACACTGTAAGCATATTTCCAGCAAATCATCCATTTTCCATTTAACTAGCACAAAAGAATTTCAGATACAATTATTGCTGTTACATTACGCACTTACATGTGTGAGAGAAAATGCACATAGTTTTGCTGCATTTTTCTTTTATGAAAAATATGTTTATGGAAAACATTTAGTCTTAAAATCCCTTTCTCTTGGAAGAGAAAGCTGCAGTTATTATTTCCTGATATTTCCAGTTTAGCAACTACCCATCTGTAGTTTTTTCATCACCGGTGTTTTACATGTGTATGACCAGTCTTAAGCAGTCTCACGATGACAAAAGTATTTGCGGATCCCTGATTTGTTACCTGCATACTTTCCTTGTAGTGTTTCTCACCAATTTTAAAGTGTCTCAGGAAATCTCCACAGGATTCCATGGATCAGATAACATGAAAGGGTCTGTAAACCTGACGTATTTTGAATTGTGGACTACAACACACAAAACAGTAATCCCCAGGCATCTTCTGGGTCATTCATAAACCTACATACTCCGTCCTGGAGACAGCTATGGCATGATCTAACTTAATTTATTAAGAAAGGAAAGAAAGCAATTATAAAGATGAGAGAAGGAAACAAAGTTGGAGTACACCTTGCCATCCCACTATTTAATATTTACCAAAAAAATACTGAGTATTTAGTAAAGAAAGTAGTTCTTAGAGAGGAGCTACCTTCAACTTTATCACAGTTTAATGGCTTTCAAAATTAGGACTACTGCTCACCAATTAGTAACAAAAGAGAACTGCTAAATAAGAACTTGTAAGTTCTTCAGCTTGGCAAGTGATACTTGGGTAGACTTCCAGGGAAGCTGATGAGAAAGCTGAGAAGCAGTGCACAACCTATATAGCCCACATCACAGGATGGGAAATCAGCTAACACACTGAAATAGCTTTAGCACACCACCACCTCTACTATGGAGTGATCTGGTGTATTGTCCCTGTTACTGCTGTGCGGAGTCTGTCCCTGAAGAGAACTGAAATCAGTATGGATCTCCTCATCTGAACTTGAAGGGCCCTGGAAAAACACTAATATGTGCATTCAATTAGAGACAGAATTCCTCTTGGCCAACAAATTAGGATTAAATGAACTATTACTTACTAAAGAACCCAGCTGATGAGACCACAAATAAATTCAGTTACACCAAAAGAAGCCGAAGGTACTCATCTCCAAGCAGGTAATACACTGATGTAAGGTTTGGGCCATAGTCTACATCACAGCAACAGCCTGCTTCTGAACCTGCCTGGCTTTACAAAAACTGATTATAAACCAAATGGTCCCTGGGATAGACCTAACAGCCAGGTCTTCCAAGACCAACTTGTATGAGCAGAAGTCCCTGTAACTTTTGGCAATTCGCATCTATCATGATTGCTATAGCTGGGTTCAGCTTCATGGTCTCAGCAAGACCTTCAAAAATGATGAGGGTTTGAGATTGAGCCAAGCTCCTTGTCAGCACTTCATACTTCAAGGCATTTGTATTTATAATTCTTATTACTTAACACAACAGAACCTAGCATGACAAATCCTAGAAAACTGTTATGCTAGGGTCTTCATTTTCAGGATTTGCACCAGAGCTTAACTAAATTAGAAAGTGTTTGTATGGCATCTCTGTTTGAGCTGCTGGTTGATGTTTTATGTTTTAACGTTTTAAGTAAAGTTTATTATGACAGGTCAGTGAAAGTGCTTTTAGTAGGTCAATAAATCATGGACCTATCATATCACTGGGTGACAGCTATGCAAAGCATGGAAGGAAATTTGATATTATTCCAACAAAATAGCAACTACAGCTACTTCCAGCTTAGCTGCAAAGCCACATCAGCCTATTGATTGTGAATTGAAGTGGTAAATAATTGGGGGAAGTGGTAAATATTTTGGGGAAGGAAATCAAGGCCTCTATATATTTTTTTTTATCTGTCTGGTGTTTCTAAAACTCTCATGGGGTAAAAAAACAAAACAAAAACAAAAACAAAAAACAAACAAACAAAACAAAAAAAAAAAAAAAAACAACAAAATTAAAAAAAAACACACACACAAAAAAATTATTTATTTAATCTAAAATGGTCCTCTAGATGCCCACCATGGAGTCTGTTTTATAATTACCTAATGTGAAGGAATGGGGAAGGGGCTGTGGAGAAACACAAAGCAGATGAAAAAAAGAGGATGAAAAAGATTTCTGAGAGATTGACTCCGGCTTTGGCATTTCTCCAACCATATGGAAATTGAAGGGATGTTCAAAAAAAATTCTAAGACAGGATGCACGGGACAAGGGTGGGAAGTTTGCCTCATTATTACTGCCAGGAGGGGAAAAAAAAAATAAACCCAACTTTTTACACACAAGACAGCAGCACACCTGTCAGATCAGGGTGTGTGCCTAAACTTCAGTAAGAAAGCAACCATGACCCAATTACATTTTGAAATTGTTTACACGCAATCAGACACATACAAGGAGTCTCTCTTAGACACGAGGCAGAGTTTGAAGAAAAATTTGCAGGGAAAAACTATTCTTAGCCTCTTCTCTTCCACAGTACCTTCAACCGCCTGGTGTAGTTTCTGACAGCAATAGCAGCTGCTTATTGCCTGGTGCAGCCATTGCTCTGTGCCTAGCCTTGGGTCTGGACTCCATGGCTGCAGCGTAACAGATATTACATCATGGATGGACTCACAGCTGGGAGACATCAAGGGAGACCCATGCTGAAACCAAGTGTCTAGTTAAAATTAGACTACAGAATCTGCTGTCATGTTTTCTTCAAATGTAAGGGGCAGAAAACATGTGTGTTCATTCTGGATGCCATTTCTTTTCTGACTGTAAATTAAGGGATTTAACACATACAAATCTCTTTGTGAGAGGACTGTTACACTTAAAACCTGATAAAATATCCATGGATTCCCCTGCCATCAAGGCTAACCACTAGATCTGTTATACACCACAATGGTATTTCACATAAGATTTGTAAAATTTAAGAAAACTTGGGAAAAGTATTTTAATCCATTTTTGCCTTATCTCAGGATCTGAGCCTCTCAATCATTTTCAGCTTGTGTCCTCTTCTAAGGAAGATAAATATATCCCAGTTTTAAAAGTGAATCAAGAGAGTAGAAGGTACGATGAGGCTGTGAAGAAAGGCAAAAGATAACTACATATAAAATTCAGATCTTTAGAGCCACCCGTTCTTCATTACTGCAACCTTCTCAGTCTTTGAACAAGTTCCATTTGACATTGTAGAAGCTAACGTGAACAGCTTCACCCGCTGCAGCAAGACCTTCTGGGGCAATGCTCAGAATCAAAATGACATCTGCAAAGGTGCGTCACCAAGATTTCACATGGGATAACCCAAATCTCTTCCCATAAAGGCTCAGCAGGCAGGTGACATTGGCACTGGGGAATATTACACGTGGGGCATGTGCAAACACAAACCATCTAGGTACACTTGTGAAAGACAACCAGTGATGCTTGCTTAGCATACAGGGAGAAATGGCAAGCTTAATCAAGGACAGAATTGGAAAGCTGGCTGCAGAAGCTGCTCCTTTACTGCCCCAATCAAAAGGCTGGGTCTCCAAACTAGTATTCCACAGATTCACATTGCAGTTCCAGATCTGATCAAGCTTGAGCAAATTACTTTTTTCCTGTCTCTCTCTGTTCCCTTGGATAGTCCTGCCCTTTTAAAATGTAAGATCATAAGGATGAATCATCATATGCACTCAGTTTTAAAGCGATTGATTGTCTTATGTGGAAGATAAGACTATAGTACAGTATCACTGATAACTGTTTTCATTCCAATTGTATCTTCAGTCTTTCCTGTGCGGTCAGAGTCCTACTCTTCTGGGCACTGTATACAGAAAAAAAGGGACATTTCTAGCTTTGAAAAGACTTTCTTAGTAGCTGAGGCAGAGAAGAAGGTAATCTATTGTCACACCCCCTTCTTTGCACATTAAAGCACTGTTCAAATGACTTGCAGATTCAGATCTGAATGTGGAAAGGCAGCTAAATAACACAATCTGTAATGTAATGAGGTTCACAATTAATAACTAGGCAGAAAAACTAAGCCTGCAAACTTCTAATAAAATAATAGATGGGTGATCTTAACTTTTGTTTTAACAAGTAAGACAAAAGAAAAGAAGAATTTTGGACAGAAAAAGACAAATGTACACTATTAATCTCAAATCTATATACCAGTACTGAAAAAGGTGCTTAAAGTGAATCACACAAGTCAACAGGATTAATTATAATTAAGAAAATAACATAATTCTGTATAAAATATGGGGTCTAGCAGTGAAGTGTAAAGATCAGAGGGCAAAGTTGGTGTAAAATATGACCAGAAAAGCAAAGATGGAGAATTGAACAGAGCAAGATCACAGCAGGGACAAAGATAAATAAGACATTGTTAAAGTACATATGGAAGGAGAGGGCAATGAAGGAGACAGAAGGTCCTCTTAAAAATGGCAAGGGTAATTTATTGATACAAGTAGTAAGGGCATTGTTTAAGGAGGGGAAAAAAAAAAAAAAAAAAAAAAAAAAAGAGAAGAATTCTTCGCCTGAGTGTGCAGAGAGGAGAGGGGACAGATGCCAGAAAGACACATAAAGTTCCCGGCAGAGACAGAGAAATGCTTAAGGAAATCAAGATCTCATCAGTGCTGGTGATCAAGAAAGTGGAATGTGGGAAAACTGAAAAAAAAAAATGTAAGAACACACGTGTTGTATCCCAAAATTTAAGTAAGAGTGGAAGAAATATGGTAGAGATGCTTAGAACCTGGAAAGCACTTGGCAGGAAGCCATATGCGCCAGCAGAAATCTGACACTGTGCTACCATATGGTTAAAGCTAAATTCAGGTTGTAGATGCCACCCAGCAAGCAGGTATTTTTGCTTCAAAGACCTTTTGGCAGTAAAGGAAATTTTACTAGCAATAAAAAGGCCAGTCATCTTTGCTTCCTTCTTGCTTGCCCAGTTTCCTTTCCACCACCTGCTTTTTGCAAAGTTAGCTTGTGACAGAAAGGGTGCCTGCAAGGGAATATTCCTGAGGAGCTGTGTGGTCACTGTGGTTCCCCACAGTGTATCTCATATGCCCTGTTGTAGCTGCAGTACTTGGTACCACTCCCAGGGTGCATTTATACCTTTAAACTGAAGTTTTTAAACACTTCTAGAAAACAGAAGCCTTTCCAAAGACATAGGGAATCCACATTAAATTGCAAAATCAGTGATCTCGATCTGTAGAAGCTATAGACCCTAAAGGATTTGGCCCTGCACACACCAGCTCAGCTTTAAGCATGTGACTATTCCATTGATGCCAGTAGAATTGCTCATGAACATCCATCTGAGTACACGTGCTACTGCTCCAGTGAAGAAGCAGTCATTAAACGGGGCCTACAGCATGTATATCATACAAATGGAAATAGCAAACAGAGAAATAGAAGGACTAAGGTTGGAAGGAGACTATGTCAATGACAGGCACTTAAGCAAAGAGAGTCAGGCCCTTTAAGAATTTATGGGGAATTTGGCTACACTAAGAATAGATGGTACTTGGAGCAGCAATGGGGCAGCTGCTATTCGTAGAAGTTTAGAATGGCTGTTCTAAACTTAGTGTGCAAGTATTCAGAGGTGGTAAATACTGAAGGCTATGCACAGATGCTACCAGGAAAAAAAAAATGCTGATTGAAGAGCACGATCAGGCAAGGTGCTGAGTGCCAGTTCCTCAAAGGAGCTACACTGATCTAAACTGGTTGATAATCCAGCCCCTACATGCTTCCTTCCACTCCTAGCAATGAGATTTCAGAGCTCTGCATCATGCAGGAATATTTTTTTCATTACACAGATTATACACATGGGGCCTAATCTCACTAACATCAAGGGCAGACCTTTGAACAACTCCAATGGTTGGTATGGACTTTCGATGAGCATATCCATTCTTATCACCTACAGAACTTCCCCCAGTCACCACTGAGTAACTGTCTTTACTCTGCTGGGAATGGCTTTGATAACACTCCCAATCAACATTTAAACTAAGGCCATAAAAGTAAAATAGGTTGATACCAAGCACAATTGCATGCATCAGATATACATAGTGCAGGTGCTGGGAGGACAACAGGGAGAATTCAGCTACACTGTGTGAAACCTCCGTGATCAGTGGCCAGGGGCTGTGCACTGTACTCTTTGGGTGAAAGTCTGCCCAGCAATCACTCAGCAACCTTTGCAGACGATAATGACATGCCTAAAATAAATAGAAGTGCACCTGAGAAATTCAGAACAAGACAGAAATAAGAGCAGAAGCTGTAACTCTTTGGAAGATTTATAATTTATGACCATTCCATGGCATGAGTTCAACTGTGACCTCTCAGCTGGCAGCTGTCTTTATGCTGCTTTCTCCTTCCACCTGCCTAGTGAGAAAACAGCCACCGTCTCTGTGAGCATGGATAAATCTGCCATACTGACTTACATAATGAACTCTCTGGAGGGAGACTGAAGTAGTCCAGAGAATAAATCTAGCCCTCAGAAACAGTAGCAAGGTTGTCCAAGTTTACAGCATCTCTTTTTAACCGCTTTGGTGTGGACCTGAGTGTCTATAATTATAACTGGCACTACCTGACATGATGAAGCTGGGAATCCTCTGCAACATGATGGATGTCTTGCTCAGGACAAGTCAGAGTCGGACACAAAAAGCATCCAGGACAGGCCAATGATGCAATACGCAGTTCTCATCTGACGTGGCAGCTCTGGGCTTTGAAGCCTTTCCCAAGGACATTCAGGTGGGCAAAATGGTTTTACAAGAGAAAAATATCTTCACTGAAGTGCTCCGATCACAAGGACAAAATATTGAGTTACATCATTAGATTTTAAGGCCAAAAAGCATTCTTAGTTGAGATGGATTAATGGGTTCCTTCCAGTCCTCCTACTCTTCCAATGGGAATATGGCAGACATTAAATTGATGCTGAATCTAACCCATGCCAGATATACGTCCTCCTCTAATACAATCCCTCTAAGGCAAAGCATCTTGGTATGCTCCAGCAAAGTATTTTAAGCAAACCAAACAGCCGTCTGTGACTGGGAATTACAGTTTGTAAAAGAAGCCACTGTTATTTTTAAATTAACAGCTTAAAAAACGAATAGCAGAGACTACCTTTAGTTTACGGTTAATATTAAGGATTCATGTCTAAATATGGGGTTTGGACTGTGATTCATTTGTGTGGTGATAGATAGTAAATTAATTCTAATAGGTAGTCAATGAATTGCCCATCACTGTAGCTTATCTTGAACACCTGCAGATGTGCTTGGCCACCTTTCAAACATATTTACAACAAACATCTGTTAAGCCACACAGAAATAGGACATCAGCACAAAGGTAAGGAAACTACAGTATCATACAACATTATGGCCAGGACTGATGCCAACACCACAAAATCCCTTCTAGGCAAGCCCATTATTCTCATCAGACCCTAGCTTTATTCATGCAACTTCTTTCTCCTGTAGCTCTAGTTTACATCTGAGCTTGACGCAGTCTCATGAACAAGGAAAGTCATCCCAAGATATCTGCAAAGCCACCTTCAACTTCACCATACTGTAGCTTTTCTCTGGAGGCAGCAATAAATGGTAGAACAAGCGGGTGAAGAGAGGCTCCTGAACCCACCTTCCCTACTGGAAAGGATGCTTTGCAACAAGGATTATTTTTATTTTTCTTCTAGGCCCTGAAGAGTGCACCATGACTGCTCTATGTTATTCTTGCCTCTCTATCATTCTCCTCCTCGTCCCTGTTTTGTGTAGGATTTACAGAGTCAAAGTCCTCTCCAATTTTATCTCCTCTGTTCCGCAAACCTTATCACACACACCAGACATAGCTTGCTTCTGTTGTGCTTAAGTTGTTTCCACCCTTTTTCCTGCAGTGCTTAGATTCCAGTAGTCCATGACATTTGCCATTTCTTAACTAGAGTGGAAACTTTATTATGCAAAAAGAGTATTATTTGGCTGGAACTCATGAAATTACAAGTCTTTCTATTCTATTATGGCAATAACACTCAAACCTTGTGGCCTCTAGATCTCCATCAGTAGTAATAGCAAGAATTCTCCCTCAGCCCTTATCCATATTCCTGCTTTGTACCCATAACCTTCAAAGAACAGGAAGGCCTTTGAAGGGATGCAGAAGAGCACTGACCAAAAGAAGGCTCAGTTTTCTGAGAGAGTTTAATGATAAATTTGAACGCCAAAACCAATAATCAGAAGCACTTGATAGGAGTTACCTTTCAACTACTTTAAGAAGCTCTTTTGGCAGAGGCAGCCTGCAAGCAAGCAATAGGACTGTGAACCTTCAATGTGCTTTTCTAAGGACAAAAAAAAAAGCTGTCAAGAACTTCAGTATAAGTGTCCCTGTCCAAGTCCCACAGTGAAGTTACGCACAGCTGTGTGAAGAAATGGTGCAATGCACTATTCAGACTGCTAAAGCCAGATGTCCAAAGGTTCTGAGCACCCTCAACTTCCCACAACCAGAACTGGGCACTGAGCAAACAACCTTGCATATGTTCTTCTCTTTAAACATGCACTTCCATATTGCTTAATTATCTGACTCTGAAAGCATTTTGTTAGAAGATATGCGAGGCACATTCCAGTAACAGAGATGTACTGCAGTTTCCAAGATGTAGTTCATAAAAGCACTATGGTAATCTTAATATCCCAGATACTGTTGACAGTACAGTTGAGCAATGTAGCATAACCATCTGCCAGTTAAGGTAATGATCAGGCAGCATGTGTCAGAGAGAACGAGGGAGAGAAGAAGAGCAAGCTATTGGCCAGCAGAGGAAAATTGATGTATCTCAGTGCTTTCCTGGCAGAGACTTTGTTCTCAGGCCTTTCACTCTTAGATTTCAGGTATCATCCTTCTCTTTCCTTGCCTTCCCTCCCACAACATGACTTGTATCCTCACAGGGACTCAGATCTCAGTTAAGTGTTTATTCCCCCATGGCATTAGATACTATTACATGGCAGAAAGCTGACACCACTTCCTTATAGATCTTATAGATCTAAAGCAAGCAAGTGTATATTTTGACCCTCCTAAATTGATGTACCTCTTCGGACCACTAAAATCCTTTTCTAAACATACCTATCTTCAGAATTATGATTTTTCCATCCCCCTTCTCTTTTGCACAGAGTAAAGGAGAGCCCCTGCCTTGTCTGAATTGATAAAATTCAAAACACAACGAGGGATAAGTCAACATGCCCAGGATCTCCACCAAAACATCGACACAAACTGTCCAAGTGGATCTGAGCTTGTAAGTCCCTCAAGACCACATCTAACTAAGCACAAAATTAACTCCTTTCAGAAACTATCCTAATGAGCATGCATTCCTACATATTTATTTATTTTTTTAAAACTCACTTGTTAAAGGCTAGATTCTAACCTGAACCACAATGATTTGTACTCAGGATCTCCACCACTGAACTTCTCCACACATTGTATGACTGTGCACGACTTGCCTGTACTACCAGCAAGGTTCCCTTCAGTACACCGGTCACCATCCACCCACCGTGGTGTTGTCTGAAGTGATGGATTGAGAGAGCACAGAGTCACAGCACATGGTGTTACAACTGTAGGAAGTGGTTTTCTTCTTCCTTGCCATTTATGTTTGAAAATGGGATATTATTGCTGGGCCTGGATGTGGAAACTCAAAAAAAAGTCTGGGGAATAGCAGTAAGGAATGTTGATTGGTCAGCAAGATTTGGGAAGAAAGGAAATGATCTATTTTGTGAATTGAAATTATCCCCTTAATGAATTTGGCTCACTATTTCGAGTAAAAAAAAACCCCTCACCTCATGCTTTATTTAAAAAAAGAAAAAAAAAAAAAAAAAAAAGTGTCAGCTGTCCAAAAATACTGAACAGCTGTCCTGAAATAGCAGATTTTCCTGTATGTTTTTTTTATGATTCAGTCCATTCCATAATTTTGCAATTAGAACTGCAGACAGTTCTATTTTGCTTGCAAGAAATATGCACAATATGGCATGTGCCTCATAATCTTCTGTGATTAATGTATAAAAACACAGTCAGAACATATTTATGCGATGGTTTGAAGAATTATAGAGTTTGATCTTGGTTTCACTCACAGCCAATGGTTAAGGAGCACTTTAATCTGCTACAGGTGAAAAGGTAATGCAAACATTCTCGTGTTTATTTAGGACAGCTATTGGAAATATTTCATGCCATATTTCAAATACAAATACTCTTTAGCTGTCTCCAAGTCAAGGAAATATAAAGTCATTAGTATATGGTTTTCTACAATCTATTGTAAATATTAAAATTACACAGGTCATTTGACCCAAATTGAGATTTCTGACTAGTTTCTTCACAGTCTTGGCTTCCAAGGGACTATGAGAAGAAGCAGTCTCCACCATGGCATTACAGTACTGCAAATCCCACTCCATAATGAAGTGGGAATGTTACTTCAGGACATTCTTGGTAAAGGCTTCAAGCTACCTAAGGACTGAAAGCAAGAGTCTGGTGTCATCTGAGTCAATGGAGAAACCCCCTTTGCCTCCCAAGGCTAAACACTGCTTTTAAAACATGCCTTATGTGAATAGTCATCTTAATCTCCTTTCTTTTTTTTTTTTCTTTTTCTTTTTTTCTTTTTTGTCTGATGTACAGAGGTTAAGAACCTCATCTGCTGTCAGTGGGATTACCATTTTGGCATTCGCATGAGAATCCTTACTAAGAAGTCTCCAAGGAAGATCTTACACATGCCAGCCATGCTTAGTGTTCAGCAGGTTGGTTGATTATTTTTTGTAGGCTTGGATTCATCTTCATATCAACAAAGGAAATCTCCTACAAGGACCTAAGAGGTGACGTGTCCCATCCAAATCCACCCATTGCACAGAGCTTCAGCTGGGTCACAATTTACTTCACGTATTTCCTCTCAGGACGTTTGTGTTTTTTCTGCTAGCTGAACTTTCAAGTCTAAAACTACACAGTGTGCTACTTGTGCTTCATGTGCTAAGGAATGACTCTCCATCCCAAGCTCCTCATACAAAAACATCTTAATTTTATTCATATGTTTAGATAAAACATTAAGTCCAGGAACACTTAAACAATGAATGATGGGATAAAGCTCCAGCAGTGGCCAAGTGTTCATGCATCAAGTAACATTCAGATCCCAGAAACTTTCTCCTACTTCTTCTCCCCCATCCTAACCACACCATCTTTCCAAAATCCCCATCTGCTTAATCTCTTCTTGCTGAGTGCCTGCAAGGCCTCAGGTTTAGTAGCTTTCATACAGTTCACCTCTGCTCTGTAAAACTGTGGAGAGGAACTGGGAAAAAAAATGCAAACAAAATGAAACAAAACAACAACAAAACAAAACAATGACAACAACAAAAACAACATGATCAAAACAACCCCATACATGTTCTGGGTCAAACTGACATCTGATATAGGGGCTACATCTTCACTGAAGTCATTCAGGTTTTCCCTGTCTGTGCTCTTCAAGGTGAATTTGGCTCATGATATGGCCTGAGATAACTTACTGCCTGAAGCCTAGAGGACCTTAGCTCAGCCTTGCAGTGACAAGGAAGCTGCGCAGAACTGCAGAGTTACTTTTCATCTACTTTGAATATTCAAGTGACCCAAGTATTTAGTCAGTCATGAACAGAAATTTATGAAGCCTTGGGCATTTTCAGTCTAACAATCTGAAACTATTGGACAGAATTTACATACAGTAGCACAGGGCTACTCTGAAAATGGAACTCCAGCTATTTGTTTCAGATGACAGGTCACTTGATTCTAAGGTTAGTTATAAGAGAAGCCAGATACTAATGCACTACGGCTTGGGAGACCTGGGTGTAGTACCTAGCTCTAATAAGGAATTTGTATGCAATTTACAATCAAAAGAGCTACTATCTGACTTCAGGCACCTGAGTTAGGAGCTGAGGATCCACACACACTCATTGAAGACGGGTAAGATTCCTGAGGTAGTCAGTGTCAGTCAGACTTTAGCAAAAAGCTACTTCTCTACCTTGACTGCAGAGGCAATTTTATTCATTTCCTAACACTGGGGGATAAATATTACCCCATTGTGGCACAGCTACTTCTCTTGCCCACCTTGCAGTTCTTTGGAACATGGGGAGATGCCAACAATGTTTATTTGCATCACTTGACACATGGGGGACTTGCATCTTGATGGAGTATGTGAGCAGTGTTACGCATGTCATTACAACGCGCTCTGTCCTGCATGAAAAAAAATCTTCACTGGGGGTGGGTTGAAAATATAGAGTTGCTGGGTAATCTTGAAGTAGCTCCTTCTGAGCACATAAAGGCAGATAGCACTAGCTGGAATGCCTTCACTTCATACTCCACACGATCTCGGCTCTGCGGAGGGGGCAAAGATGTGGACATCCTTGAGACTTTTCTAATTCCTGGAAAAGTATCCCTGCTGCAAGAAACTGGTCTGGGCTGGACAGACAGCACATGCTGAGATGCTGCTGGAGTCACCACCTCCAAAAAAACATTCATTCACTGCTTTTCACAAATTCTAAACCCTTATGTAAAAAAAAAAAAAAAGGTACCATTTAACACTGTTTCACATGGGACTCCTCACACAAGCTTCCACAGCACTACCCTACTCTTACCTGTAACAGCATGCTTCTAGGCATTCAAATGTAGTGTTAGTATGCAGAGGGGTTAGAGAGAACAAAGTCAGACCAAAATATCATTTTATCCCTTGAGTCCACGAGCTATTGGCTGTGAATGTAAAGGAATTATCACACACAAGCTTACTTCTACAGGCGGCCTGGCAGGAATGCATTCCCATTCAGTTAAAGATCCTTCATAGGGAGCAATAGAAATGTTCTGTTCCTTCAATACCTTTTCATTCCTTTTCAAGCATTTATACAAGTATTCAGGGGCTTAACCAGAAATGAAAGAAATTCATTTTAGGTTATGTGTATTAAGAAGCTCTGGGACTCCTCTACCTGTCTGACTGTGCTAAAGATTTTGTTAGCTGACTCTTTTTACCTCTGGTAACTAGCAGTAAATTCCAGGATTGGATTATTCTGTTCATCTGACACAAATTCTCTTTTCACACTGAGAAGCATTCAAAGCATTTGAAGACGTATGGGATTCATTCAGCATATTTACTGAAGACTTTAGTTGTAATCGCTTATAAACATCTGTTGCATTTTAGCTTAGTAAGTGTAAATAACAGAAATATAATGGCATATGCATGTTGAATGCCATCTCTTGGGAAAAAAAAAAAACAAAAACAAAAACAAAAAACAAAAAACAAAGACAAAATCAAAAACAAACAAACAAAAACCCCATAAACAAGTTACATTGCTATTATCTGGCATTTGATCACAAAAAAAAAAAAAAAAAAAAAAAAAAAGAAAAAAAATACAACATACTGCTTGGGGAAGCAGAGTTGATTAATTGGCTAGCCTGTTAAACCATCTGCTCTTGAGGACCCAGCTTTGAATCCCAGTGCCCCTAGCTGGGTCAGCACTTTTTCTGGTGTTGAGAAGCAACATTAACTCTGCTGGCCTTTGCTTTTAGGAAGGAAGAAATAGTCCACGGAATTTCGTTTGCCTCAGAAAAACAGAAATACCTTCCCGGATTCTGAGCACCAATGTTAGCAAAGTTGTGTAAAAAGGAAGTATTGGATCAGCATTGCCTAGGAAAAAAACAGGTAATGCTACAACTCATGAGGACTGAGTTCAAAATGTGTCTCTGGGAGCAGAGAATAACCTGATCATCCTTGGAGTGGAGTGTCATAAAATTAAAAGGAGAAAAAAGGGACCTGGGGCTTCTCTGTGGCACACTGAATAAATGCACTTCCTGACATTGTCTTTGATAGGGTCCCTATCAGCTTGTCACTTGGGCAAAAGGTAATGCTGGCCTAGCAATAAATGCTGTAATAATGTTTCAAACCCTTTGAACTAGATATCACAAAAGCTGGGGGCAGTCAAAATGCCAAATAAAGTTAACTAAGCACAAGAGTGGAGGCCAGAGACAGATGCTGTGAGCTGAATGTCAGATCAAGGGATGAGATCAACAAGGTGCTTAAAGAGGCATTTCCTGGTTAACTCAGGAATCTCCAGCAACCTTTGTAGTCCTTCATACAAGCCTTATTAAAAGAATAGAGCGTGGGTTTTATAAGGGACACGGAGATACAAATGCATGTTTATTTGAACTTATCAGATCTAACAGGAACTGTTTTGGGTAGCTGCTCTCCCCAGTGCAATGTTTCAATTAAAGTTATCATAACAAGGATACAATGAAATGAAAGATTTCAGCTCTGAAAAACTGACATAACATCTGGTTTCTTGTATCCAGTGCCAAGTGCCTTACTACGTAGACATTACCAGTAACTCCTTTTTTTCCCCCTATGAAACTTATTAACAATCTTGTTCATCAATAGTAACAATTCATTAGTAGCTTACTGGTATTTTGCATAAGTGTATGGAAAATGAATTATAACTGTACAAAATAGTGTTCACTCCCATACAGACATTAGCTTCACAGTTTAAATATGGCCTACATAAAAATTATGACAGTTCAAAGCTATGAGCAATGAAAACCCAGGAACTATAAGCAATGGTAGAACAACTGTGTGGGATACGTTGCACCTTAAGTATTGGCACAGTATGGGAAGGACTTGAGAAACTATGCCAGTAGGATCACAAAGCCCCAAAATCCTCAACTTGGCAAGAAATCTCCCTTTGGCTTTCAGTGCCAGTGCGTCACTGCAGCATTTCCTCTAGCAGCCACCTAGGAACAGTATTTCCAAGGTGCCAGGAATGGCCTAGCAATTTTAAATACACTGGTCTTTCAACTCCAGTTTCAACTTGGTGACTCTGGGATGTGTTGTGTCCCTTGCTGTAGATACATTATCACCGTTACTTCAATTAGCAGGCTGCAGAGGGATCCAGGAACCAGCAATCTACACCAGGCAGTCTGAATGCCTTTTTCCTTTCATGGACATAAATATACATGTGTTTGTACATAAACACATTATGATTTTTCATACTTGTTAGTGACATGCTGCCATCCTGTATAATAGAGAAGGTGGAATGTAGATACTGTTACACATATGCAGATACATGTATGTGTTTTTGTTAACATGGTACATATGCCAGACAGATATTATGATGATTTGGTGGCAAATAAGGCAACATTCTCCCAGATGGGAAACACCAAAAGTAGCAATTTTTTTCAACTCTTGCCATGCCTTTCACAACCCAGACAGAATCCAGTGTTTTCAGACTTGAATGATTAGCCATATGCGTTTCACTGAACATGCTGAGCCAGATCCCACCAGCAGCGCCCACTGAAATCCCTATAGTTGAATGTGAATAACGCAAGAGAAAATCTGTTTCTGATTTCTGAAAAAGATGCTGTATTTTTCTCACAACTGATAGTCTGTGCTGCTGGTAGTATAACATCTAGCACTGGTTAATGGTACATCTCTCCCATAGTTCCTCTACTCTTGAAGACACTACAGGATAGAAGTAACAGACCCATGCTGTTCTCGCCTCTCATCGTTCATGTGCCTGTGGGTGGTGCTGCTTCTTCTAACACGCACTGATCACTGTTCCCATGGCAGTCCATGTATTAGCATCATTAGGTGAGTTGTAAATGAAATCTGAGCCCTGAAGAGTACTTCTGCAGAGCACAGGGTAAGATGAGAGGGTCCCAAGTACCTACCATTTCTAGCAGATGAGATGCAAAAATGGTTGAAAGGAGAAATAAAGTACAGCCGAGACCAAATTACACATGCAAGAGTTAGAGGAAAGGAGTCAGGTTCATTCTGCCCAGCATATTAACCCAAAGGCACTGTGCTTACCTCCACTCATCTTTTGAAAGTGGGGCAAAACACAAGGTTAAGCAGCCAATTTTTTCATATTGAATGGACAGGAAATGCTAGAAACAAGCAGTAATGGGTGGCTTCTGACTGAAATAGTCTTGACATACTGAACATTGTAGAAAATTAAAGTAATGTCAATATTTATTGTACAGATATGTGTATTGATTGTGCAGTAAACTAATCCAAAGTAATATATGCTATAATATTAGTTGAACTCCATTCAGAAAAAGAACACTGATGGGCAGAGAATGAAAAAAATCACAAAAAACTATTTATTAAATTAGTTCATGTGGACATCTGATTTCTGAGCAAATAGCAACAGCTACCACAAAGTATTAGACATCTTGCATGAGCAAAACAAAAAGAAACTAAGGCAACATTTCTAAAATACTCCACTGCAGCTTGTTGGAGTTTGCCAGTTTAGAGCAGCTGAGAAATTGGCTGTAGCACTCTGAAATTCAAATTCTGTAAGGTGCCCTTTATCCTCTCTCACTCATTTGTTTTTTTCTTATGAATGACTAGTGAATTTCTACATTCAGCGTTACCACACAACACACAAGTGCAAACACTGTGCTGTGCTTTGACCATGAGGGTATTACCATTGACAGAATAGTGACCGTTAATTCAGAAGAGATTTGGATAAAATAAGAAAGACTGCACTTACTTCCAAATTCAAACAGATGTGGCACCTCTTTACTCCTCTTTCTTTAGGTGTGGTTTAAAGAAAAAAATAGCCTTCTTTGGGATTTTCTTTGGTTTTATTATCTGTTGAAATTGGATTTATTTAACTAAATTGGCTGTATATTCAAGTCTCTAAGTTCACAAATTAACCACACAGTCTTCCCAGGATCCATTCTGCCTAATTGCTGGTAACAATTCCAGCCATAGGACTGCTTATACAGCATATTTCCCACTCCTTCACTAAATGACTGATTCTTTTTTTTTTTTTCTTTTGGCTTTTAACAGGGGAATGATAATGTTCAGTACTGAATTAGTAATGAAGTTCCAATTAAAGACTGTGAAACTGTTTAGACTTGCAAGTATTTTTGGAGCATCCAGCTACATGGTACCTGGTGTTGGACAAAGCCAAACACTGGCAAGACACCAAAGTCATCCATTTACAGACCTGTTTGCAAATCTGATTTTGGTTATTCTTGTAACCCTTGACTATGTACTAACCTCATAAACATTTTCTGCCCTGCAGGAAAAACAGCAGTGACATACCTTAGGAAAGGCTGTAATTCTGACCCAGTTTGAACCAGGAAGCAGAGAATTGTCCTGATGTGTTTCCAGGCCAACTACAAGCTAAAAAAGCTTTTTATAAGTTCTAGATAAACATTTAGCATTTTTCAGACCGTCACACTGCTATTCTGGTAGTCATATGGCTCTGCAAAACCCACACCTCTAGCTTATAACCTCCAGATGCATCTGACCTGGACCAAAAGCAGTCACATAAGGAACAAAAATAATGTTGGCAACCTGCTTCAGAAACCTGCAAGCATACAAACATGTTCAACTAACATTTGATTTTCTCCATACACACCTATGTCCAAAGACAGTATTTCTTTGCAACAAGCCTATAACAATGGTACGGAAGGACCCAATTTACTCTTTCTGTGCTCAGAGTTGGCTAGAAACATGCCAGGAGCTGTAGAGATGACTATTTAAAGCAATGTTGAGCTTAAATGCCTTGCTTCTCCATACTCCATGCATCTCGTTTCATGTCTGGATGGCATGATGACAAAACAAATCTGGCCTGGACGAGTCAGATACATCCTACGTTACTGGAATTAACAAGATCCATTTCAACTTGTTTACTTAGGCTGCTTCTACCAGCTAACACAAACCACAAGTAAAACAAATATTAATATTTTTACAATTTCTTCAAATAGCTACACTGAGAACCAGGGGATTTCCCTCTGATACTGCTGGGCTTTGTCCCAGAGAGATGATTTTAGCACTGCCCCCAACTCTGGCTAAATTCTGGGCATCTGTAACTGCAAATGAAAGCACCCCCTGGAATGGCCTTCCTTACGCTTCTTCACATTTCTTTTTTTTTTTTTTTTTTTTTTTTAATTTTAATTTCTAACCTTTCCTCTTTGGTTTAAGACCAGCTTTGCTAGGCTTGCTAAGACTGCTGTAAACATTGCTTAAGAAAAGGCAACATTAAACAGTCTAAACCAGATAAAATTGGCCGGAATTAAGACCACAGCCCATCTGTGTATCTGTGTCTTCATGTAGCAGGAAGTTGTAGGTAAGAGTCAGCATCAGACAAAGGAGTAGTTCCCCCGACTTCATTGTCCTTGTGTGTTTTTCTTGTCCTGTCCTCAAAGTGGAGGAGGAATTAAGCTCCGAGACAGCAGCAACAACCCAACACAACCCTCCCACCTCTGGAAAGGATGACTTATTGCTACTATCTCCCCATCAGGGAAAAACCTTAGCCTCCACCACTAAAAGGAAAGGGATAAGAGGCTGTTGAAATAAAAAAAACTTACTGAATAACTGACCTCATAAGTGCTTAACTACTGTCTACTTTATTTATTGTATTTTCTAGTATGATAAAAAGATATATAGCTAGTGATTTTCTGTTGAAATCTAGAATAGGCTATGGGCTTCATGTTCAAGATGCTTGGTTTTAGTTTACCTTTTATTGCCCACCGGCAGCACCAAGATAGGTTTAAGCTTTAGTCCCATTTTTCCCAGCAAGAGTAAGAAAACAACCTCTCAATCCCACTAGCAAGCGTCCACTGGTGAAGCTGACCTAATTCAAAAGTTGCTGTTCACCTTAATGCTCTCGTTTCAGAGAAATTCCCATTTCCAGGAGATTTTTGCTCCGGTAACTGCTCCAGCAGTCGGTGTAACACAATACTACCAACCCATGTTCCCAAAATGAGTTTGCTCAGCCAGGTGCCTGCAGGTGGTAAGCGCAAGGGGCCATACCATGGAGGTATGGAGGAGGAAGCTCTCAGCCTGCATTCACCCACCAGCTCCAAGTCAGGTGTCCACCCATGGCACTGCTCACAGATTGGGAAGCCCTGTGCCATGCTGCCGAGGAGAAGCTGCTCTACAGCACTTCCTGGTGACCCCACCGACGCAGCTGTGACCCCACCGAACTCTGTGATGGGGTCTAGAGACATCTCGGTATTTGAGATTTCAGTCAATATATAGAAAAGAACAAGGAAAAAAAAGAGAGGAGGTGGGAAGAAAGCAGAATCCAGATGGAGAAAGGGAGCACAGTCTGCTTTGGTTTTGTTTTGAAAGGCCTTTCTATTTTTTTTTTTTTTTCCCAAACTGAAACTGTTTGCATTTAGCTTGCAGCCCTGTTTGTATGGTGCAGATACACTAATGATTAATGATGTGCCAAGTGGTTCAGAGAAATTCAATTCAGAGCCACAGATACTTGTCAGTCTCCAAGGAACAAGAGTATTTTAATGGGTAATTAGTGGGTCAGTTTTTAAAAAGATTCACATAGTAGAGCACACTTGACGTTATTCTCAATTGCAGCAGCAGGTCTGATTTCAGGGAGTTTCTTTTACTACCTTAGTTTTCCTGCCTCAGAACTTGAAAAGCCACAGTCTAAGATCATCTTCTGCTCCTTGGTAGTTTCCTAAATTTTCCAGATGATATTTTGCACAGTGATGTGTCATTTCATGTTGTAGCAATCACATTACAGTGTGTCACTTAATATAGCATAAGGCAATATGATTGACACAATCTGAGATGACTTGTCACAACACAACACATCAACTGGGACATTTGTATGTTTTGGGTTTATGTACACACACACACACCGAGTGTCTTCAAAGGGTGGCGGGTGGAGCAAGAACACTCTCCCTCATTTAAAAGTTTTCACAACACTTTTCCATTGCAGTGATTGATAAGCACCTCTTAAATATACTAAAATTTCTTCAGTTCTCTCTCTAGGCTACCTCTAATAATAAACCACCAGAGCTTGAGTTTATTCCAACCTCTATTTATAATGGACACCTTCTCATGACATATGAAGTGCCCCGTTCCAAAGCACAGCCTTATCATTAGGGAGTGGCATAATACAAAAAACTCATTACATTTAACCACTTGTCCCTTGGTGGCATCTGATGCTAATTCAGCTCCCAAACAATTAATTTGGAGTAACCTCACAAAGTAATCCCTAAGCAACAGTAATTGGTTAATTTCCCTCTACTTATGGTTATGCTCATTATATTACAGACAACTTTAAATCAAGCTGTCATCTCTAGTTCTTGCTGTCACCGGGGTGATTCAGAAGGATGAGTTACTACACTCGCGATCACTCACAAACCATCTGTGAAAGAAAAGTTCCGTCCAGGACCACTGAGAAGGTGGGAAATCCAGAGCCACATTCTGCAGGGGTTTAAGAACACAAGCATGACTGCAAGGAAAGCTGCAGAAATGACAGGACTTCAATTCCAAGTGAAGAAGCACAGCTTCTTAATGAAATTTTAAGGAAGCTATGTTTGCCCTAAGATGTGCAGGCAGTATGGTCTGGCAGAGAAGCCCTGACCGGCCCTGGGATTTCAGTCATGTTATTGTATTCTCTGTGTTCTTAGAGCTTGGCTATATGGCAAGGCGCAGACACCTGCCAGCTAACCAGGACCACGAACAAAGAGAGCTCAGACATGTCTGTGCCTACCTGCATGTTTCATGTTTTTCTGCCCCGTGCCTCCATTCTCCATTTACCAAACAGATCTTGTACTTCACAGAGTGTTTTGAAGCTAAAACTCACAAATGGCTGAAAGATGCACTGGGACTGTTGAAAAGTGGAGTACAGAAGGATTTCACAAGCCTGTTAAAGTAAACTGGATATTTCTTGGACTGTTGCCATTTTTTGCATCTGGGGAAATAACTTAGAGTGGCAACTGTACAGCCAGATGTTGCAAAACTAATATTTTAAGTTCTGTTTTGTGGCACAGCGTGGTGTGACATCGAGGTATCAGAACACAATCTAAATATGCCAACTCAGGTACCAGGAATCGTATGTTCTGTCCAAGTCAGCTCTGTCATCAGTCAAAAGTCATAGCAAAAACTGTGTGATTGACTTAGCATATCCAGCACAGAGATGAGACAATTCTGCCATGGCATATGGTGTATGCTGACCTGATGAGCAACCGTAGGGAAGTCAGAAGTGCAGGTATCTGCAGATATGCCATCTCAGATCACATCTGAACAGTGGTGTCCAGCCAGAAATGCAATAAATATCCCATACTTTTTCTGAGGCTGCAGAACTACAGAGGGTGAACAAGAAAAATATCAATTACAGTAGATTAAGATGAAACCTGTCTGTCCCCCACCAAAGAATCTCCAGAGACTTCTATTTTCCCCAACATATTCACCAGTTTTCTGCAACATGGCGGTTCAACTCCTATCACCCATATGGTGAGCTGTTTTTTTTAAATTCAACATGCAAAGATATTCAAAAACAATCAGCAATTTGTAAGCAACTGTGAATCAAGAAATCCGCTGTTCTGTCATTAGTACTTCTTCCAAGTGTCATAGTTCTTCCTGCTTCTAAACCTGAATTTACAGATAGGGTAGAAGCTCATTGTCACAGAAAGAGTGAGAAAACTGTACAGATGAGACTGAACAGGCGTCATGTTTCATTTGTAGTATTCCTTATCTGGTGAATCAGAGACCTCAGAAGCACAGACCGTAAAACAGCAGAAAAGACCACATCCCTGGCTAGTATATTGTCACAATTCTCATAATGTCCAGCTCAGCATATTTAGTATATCATAAATGCCATCTGCAAAAAAACCCATATGGAGCAGCAGGACATGTTTTTTTTCCCCTAGCTGAAGAATAATCAAAAGTTCAAAGGCAGAGAGATAAATACAGAGAATTTTCCTGACTTCTCCCAAAAACACAACTCTAATCATCAGTCCTTTCTGCAGGGCAGTGCTCATTGATCCTGCACTTGCCCCATCCCACAGCTGCCTGGTCCTTGTCTCAGGGAGGCACTTTGCCACCCAGAGAATCCCATTTGAGCAAGGCAAAGATTGAACACGCAAGCCAGTTGCAGGGCAGACTGGACTGCAAGATGGATGCTGAGATCCAAAGCTCTCAGTTTTACACAATTCCTGTGTGTTGCTTATTGCTGGACTACTTTGTGTTTTAGGGAGAGAACAGTCATTTTCAGTAGCTTATCTGAATTGAAAAAACAACAGATGGAAGGAAATAAGAGGAAAAGCAATTGCAATTGTAGATTGAGAATTGTACCCCAGGAAGGGCACATGAACAGCTGTATAAAGGACACAGCAAAACAATTAGAGCCATACTTCTCACCCCCCCACACCTCTGAGCTATTGCAGGTGTAAGTCCACTCTCCCCTATGCTGTAGATTCATGTGAAATTCTCCAGTTTACAAAATCATGTTTTTAAAGGCTGTATCGGTTTCCTGAGACAATTCAGCACAAGGCACTGGGTCGTGGACATGAGCAGCAGGGACCGGAGACAAACCATTAGGTTTGGGAATGACTTGGCTACCTGAAACATCCGTGTCTACGACCATACAACCACAGATTTAATTTGGTTAGGTTCACATTGCATTTCTTTCGGTGGTTAAAGCAGTGCCTGGCCACTCAGTGATCTTGTTTCCACACAACTGTTAAAGAGCTGGCCAGAGAATTCAGCAGGTTAAAAATAATCATGCAAATAAAAACAGTAACACCCTGCCCCTCAGTATTGGGGTTAAATGTAATCTAAACTGTTATCACTACCAAGAAAATACGGCACAGAGTCTCACTCACAGGGGCAGCACCTGAGCCAAATCCCTCTGCAGCTCCTAATCAGTATATTCTCAAGGTCTCATCATGAAAAGCACTGAAGAAGCATCACCTTCCCCTCACATTGTGTAAATGGAGAAGGCTTAATCCCCACAGAGTACATCTACAGTTTAAAACAATATTGACCCTTATTGCTGCACATAATCTGCATATAAATTCAGGCCAACACAAGATGATACACAAAAGAAGACAATTTTTGTTTGGTTGCTTTTTATGTTGTCAGTGACAGAATTCCCATTTATTTCAGAGGGGAACATGGGTGGGGTTGGCCTTTTCAAATACATGACCCAGCCAATGCACAACTAGCACTGAGCACAACGCCTGCTGGTTGATGAGTTTCTGCATAAACCCCTCCAAATCAGCTTATGCAGTGCATTAACCTCATGCTGGAACACGTTTGCTTGGTAAGTTGTTCCAAGTCTTCTCCCAGACAGTTTCAGCTCACTGGGCTGAATGGCCAATTACCTATTAAGGGACATTAAAGTTCCAGATCTGAAAAACCCTGGAGCCAGAAAGCTTAGGACAGAGCCAACTCCAGACTCAACACGAAGGTCACATGAAACTTGATTTGAACTTGGTGTGAATGCCTTCCTCCATCCACACGGATTTTCAACCTTTGAGTTTCTATTTTGCATTTCTCATCAGAACAAGTCCCAACTGTCCAAGCAATCTTTGGTCAACATAGTCTAGTTTCACACCAGTTTCTCATTAAAATATCACACAGAACTTCTAATTTGGTGTGACTTCAATGCTTATGGTTATTTGAAACTGATCTCATGAACATCAAAAGTGGGTCAAAGCTCCCCCAGCAAAGAGAATTTGGAAAAGCAGAAGTAATTCCACAGTTTTTGCTTAAGCACCAAATCATTTTTGAGTTGTTAATAGCCTCTTTGAAAGTGCTTGCAGATTTGATCGCCGGCACCTCGCATAGTTTTAGCTGAACTTAAGTGTGGCTCATTACTATATCTGTAGGTATAGCTAATATCACACATGGTCACAAGCTCTGCAGTGATCTCAGTAAAATTACAAATCAAGATTCAGCCTTCCATGAATTTTTCTACTTCTCTGTATTAAAATGGTAACGTCACTTTAAAGTCCTTCGTATAGTTCAATTATATACCTTCACTCTGGCAGAGATGATGAGTAAACATACTGCTATTGAAGAACTGGAATTATCACTACTATTTCATTTATATAATTTGATGGAATAATGGAACAGTAAATTCTTCCCCTGGTAACTGTAACAAGGGACAGCTCTTGATGTTGCTCTGAAGGAAGGAAAAGGCTGCTCTGACAGCAGGAGCAGAATCTGCGCCACAGACAGCTTGCTGCATGGAAAACTGACTTAAATTAAAACAGTTAACTAGAGTGATCAAAGTCATTCAGAGGGGAGCTGCCTGGAACAATTCTTAGCAAAATATTTTTTTGATCAAAATATACTGGTTTTGTCAAAGTGGGAACATTTCACAGCAGTATCTATTTCAGTGAAGTTTTCAAAAGGAAGATCTCTGAGGTTTGGGCTAGACCACTTTGTCACTGTGAAGGAAAGAAATCGTAAACCTGACTTCTTTCACAAAATTCCCTCCTGTGAAATGCTCAGGAGCCCTTGCCTCCAATCAAATGATGAAGAAAAACAAATACTTTAAAACCTCAAAAGTTGTTGCAAACACTGTCATTCTCTGGCTGGCCACACACTGAAAAGCTATTGCTGACTGTTAACTCTAGGTATTACAAAACTTGCAGTGTGTAAGTCAAGACCACCCGATGATGTGCAATCTGTATCTATAACATAAATTTCAGTGAGACCTTTAGATTGTGCACAAAGGGAGTGGGAAGGATATAACATTTTCTTTTAACATGTAAAATAGTTATTAGTTTCTTTTCTGATAGCAGCCCAACACAAGCAAATCAAACAGGTGTGGTACAAAGATCTTAAGAGTGGAACAGCAGCAGATGGTGGCTCTACCGAACCAGTAAGATCAGCTTTGAGGAGGTAAAGATGTGTTACAAACAAATCTAACAAACAATGCATCTTTTAGTTCACTTTGTACTGGTATTTTAAGCAGCTTTTTTGTACAAGAGTTGACACAAATGACCTTGAAGGTTTAATATAGGAAGAAATGTTTGCACCATCAAAAAGAAATACATTTTTTTTCCCACCACTAAGACTTGCAGTGAACTTTCTCTTAACAAGGTCCTCAAGGGAACTTCCAAGGGAGTCTCAGCACCCACTTCTTACCTCCTCTCACTGCCTCTCTGCTTTAATTTCTTATCATGATTGTCTCGGCCTCTCCCACCTCACTGAGGAGCTCATCAAACCTCTAGCGCTCTCCACTGACCTTTTCAGCATTGCCCCAGCTGTCTCTGGAGCTCAGTTCTCAGGCTTCACTGATCCAGGTTTACCAAGCTACAGCATGAGTAGTCTTAGGGCATGATCTCATTCGCCACATTTCATCACAAAACAACAAGTATTAACACTTTCATGATCTTTTATCCATTATGTTTTTGCAAAAACTTACACCACAACACTGGGGCACTCAGCAGCAGCAAGGACGCAAAAAGCAGCAAAAACAAGAGCCAACAATGTATGCCACAGCAGATCAGAGCCCTCAGATCCTTCTGCAGAAAAAAGGCCAAGGAAAATTCAAAATGTTAACTGAAGTTGTTTGCCTCCTATCATATCCACTAAACCTGGAGTTTTTCAGGCTGCTAGAGACACATGTTTCAGAGGCACACACTGCTTCACTGACAAAGCCCTGTTGTTGACTGCAGGGAGAATAATCACAGGAACTCAACAGATCATAACTCCCATGATAGGGCATGAAGTGGGGCTGGGAGAGAGAAGCAATTTTCTCAGCTAACCTTGTCCCAGGCCTTTGAGGGCTTAATAAGATCATAACCAACACCTTGAATTATATCCTGAAATAAACAGGTAGCCAGAACAGAGCACAAAGCTCAAGATTTATGGGCTAATAGTAGGTGACCTTCAAGAGAAAGGTTGCTACAGGCTGTACTCACTGAAGTCCTTTGTAAGAGCAGCCCCAAGCACTGAGTGCTAACCCCGAGGTGATGAAGGCGTGGAGTACATGCATCACTGGGAAGCCATCTCTGCTTCCAGAAAAACCATAAATGAAAGAAATAGTACCATGAGGACTGGAACTAATGAAGTCTGGTTTCTTTCTTATATGGTTCTTGTGGTTGATTGACTTCTGCATCTAAGACAGTGCAAGAGTCTTGAAGGTTTTCTGGCAGCAAAGTATTATGAGATTCCTTCCTGTGTGGATTCTCTGGTGTTAAATAACTTGTGAACTCATGTTGAAACCATGCTTTCAATAAAGGGTCTGATAGTGTGTCTCTTCCCTATCCAATTTCATCTTATTTTGCATGGGTTTAAGAATGAACAACACTATGTTTAAGAATGAACAACACTAGGCAATGCATAAAAATTTGTTATGATAACCAAACAGGGAGTTCAGTTGCCAATACAGAACTGAAGGACCTGTCTCAGGCCAGTCTCTACTGGGCCAGTAAGCAGATGCTAAAGTTTCGTTACTTCATCTGGTTGCAACAACCCATCTTTGCAAACAGATTCAGACAAGGA
This sequence comes from Tyto alba, assembly GCF_018691265.1. Lineage (NCBI taxonomy): Eukaryota > Metazoa > Chordata > Aves > Strigiformes > Tytonidae > Tyto > Tyto alba. Next base: position 2,549,382 of record NW_024881296.1, read on the forward strand.
CCATAAAGTAACTTCCCAACCCTTTTAGGGTGAAAAGCTCCTCAACATCAGGAAGCAGGGGGCACAAGAAATGGCAGGGCAAAGAGAATCAACTGTGGATTTCAGTTCTGTGACAAAGAACATGATGCTAATTTCCAGTTCCACCAGTATGATAAGTTTGCCAAATACTCTTTGCAAGGAGAGCAAGAAAATAAATAAATAAATAAATAAATAAATAAATAAATAAATAAATAAATAAATAAATAAATCGAAGTACAGACTAGAAAACCCTGTGCCAGACTGATTCCCTCGATACTGCTGAGTAGTATAAAGCAATGGTGGTACCCATTTCAGTGGTGCTGGTTTCCTAAGCTGAACCACAAGCGTCTTGGTCCAGTTCTGTTTACGGATTTTATGCAGATCTGGGAGACATTACTCAATCCTGCTCTCCCTCCACCCCAAGTCATCTGAAGATGTATTGGTCCCAAAGGCCACTACTTAAAATTTCCACTAACTTTTCTGAAAAATCGAAGAGCCAGCACTGTCTTTTAAGAAACTATGAGCAAAACCAGGGATGCAGCGAGAAAAGCAACAGACACTGGTTAGGCAGGTGGCTGAGTTTTATTTAATCCCAAACCTGTTTCCTTATACCTATAAGGAAAGATGAAACACAGCCCATTCTGTGTTGCAATTAATCCCAAAGGTTAATTTTGTTGCGAGCACACTGTAAACAAAGGGGGTATTTATTTCAGAGTCCAAGTACATTGCAACAGAGGGAAGGCAAAGGGAAGGGCAGTTTGCACTGCGGATTAAGAGAAGGCTGCAAGACCTGGTGAAACCAGTGCTGACAGATTCCCTTATTAAAAAGTGTAGCCTTGTGGAAGGCCTGCCATTGACAGCTGTGATGCGGCCAAACTTCAGAAAACCAGGCACAATTGGAAGACTGTGCTGTGGCAGGGACAGTGGGGCTAAGGGGCACTTCTAATTTGTCAAAGTTGTATCTAATTCCACTGAACAAAGTTCGCAAAGAGAGATGAGCAGAATCCACAAATGATTGCTCATTCACCAAGCCCTGATGGAAAGATAGGCCAGCACACAGCTTGGGCTTTGTAGAGTAACCTGAGCTGCTCCAATCAACTTTGGATAATTCTGCCTTGTGGGCATAACAGTTTTCCTTGTTTCTTCTTTAATAGGATTATTCCTTACAATATTAAAAAGATAACATCGGTGTCTTTCAGTGTCTCCATAAACTATTTCTAGGTATATGAATGGATGCTTCAGGTGGTTTTGTTACTACTTCTGATATAGACTTATAAAAAGTGAAGATCTAAGAGAAGAATTTGATTCAAGTCTGACATTTGTTCTGTAAATAAACTAAAATCTTGAACTTCCTTTTAAAAGAGAGATACTCGAAACTAACACAGTAAGAGCAAAAAAGAAGAAAGCTACCATGTTGAGCATGGTATCCAGGTGAGCCAACCCCAGGGTTCATTCCATTGATGAGAAAATCTTGCCAAATAGAGTCAAAGAGCAGTCCAGGAATATTTACAGCTGGAGGAGGCTTTGCATTTACAACAATAGATGTTAGAACAGGTCTTCAAATAACCAGTTCTTAGGGGAGAAAGATAATTAATGCATAACAAAAAAAATATATTTCTCCAAATTAAAATAGAATCCATAATATATTCTGTCACAGCTTGATGGTATCTTCAGGAGACAGGAAGAAAGAAGGCAAACACCTTCACCACTCCTTTCCTCTCCAAGGAAAAAGAGAATTTATTATAAAAAAGTAGCACCATATCATATCATATTGTCACCTCAGAATGAGCTCATTTCTGTCCTTGTACATTATTTTAAATGCAGCAGCCCTCACTGAAACTGTATGAAGGTGAAACTGAATAGGACACGGATATCTTAACGCAGCAAACTAGTCAAAATCAGCGTCCACTTTGAAACCATCAAAAACTGAATGGTTTGCAGCTACCCAACACTTTCATGAAATTAAGTGCTGGATAGTTAAAAAACTTGCCCTAAAAGATTCTCTCAGCAGTGTTTTCAATTTATAAGATACGTTAGTTGGATGAGCTAATGCATTATTCTTCACTTCATTTAAAACCAAGGCACAGCAAGATGACCATTTACTTTTGAATTTGTCTACACCTGGATCTCGTATAGATAGCTCTAGCACAAATCTGGTGGTAGAAAATTACTGCTTACTGGGAGGCAGAACAAGTTTTGTCTGGAAATATGTTTTAGATCCCAGTGCTATTTATGGGTTTTCAGCAGCCTCAGCGGGCCCTGTATTCTCCCTACATCAAACAGACCACGACTGGATTCCTGGGATGCTATCCCCCATGAGGATGACATAACAGCATCTGCTTGATGCTACAATTCTTCTTAAAGGTGGTGCCCACATTTTTAAGTGTAGCTAGTAATTTCAGGTGTCTGTTTACTGGCTACTCAGATCAGGATATTGTAAAGTTATCAGAATTTCATTACATGTCACATAATCAATCTCATTTAAGGAGCAGCCATTAAACAGCCTAGAGTTTGAAGTAGCCAAAATTATCACAAATTTGTTTTACATGGATATATAAAAATACATATATAGAATAAATATATGTGGTTTATATTTTAGTATAATATATATTATATTTTAATATAATTGTAATTATCTACATTGCCAGTAAGCCACTGGTAAAGTAACTAAAATCATTCCACCTCTAAAACTGAGACCCTAAAAAACCCTGATCAGCAATAATCTTTTTTATTTGTTAAGTAGACCTCTAATAAAGGCTCCACTTTTGGCTAGGTCTTTGCTCATACACACCCACAAAGCCCTGCTGTCTGAGAAGCAAGGACAGCCCTGCTCTTCTCCTGGGCCAAAAGAGAATATACATATCGTGGTGCCGGCTTGCTTTCTTTTCACTAAAGTACTAAGGAAAATGAGGCTGTACATCTGTTTGGGTTTTGTTTATTTTTAATAAACACATTAATTTTAAGGCAAGACAGGACCATTTATCTTCTAGATAATCATTTGACCTTCTCTCTAATCTAGACCAAAGAATCCACCTCAGGGACTTCCTTCATTCAGAAAGTCTTGGCAAACAAAACCAAAAAGTCTTAGATTTTTTCTCCTGTGTAAAAGGGTGTGTGTAAACTCCTAAACTCTCCCTTTAAGTAGTTTGCATTCTGCCTGACACATTACAAAACAATGAACAAAGCTGCTGAATTGCTTTTCCAAGGAACAAACAGTAACATTTCTGTTTCTATGTGTATGAGAGATCAAGAGGGAAAGGCAGAACCCGAAAGACTCAGGACAGCATCAGAGCACACAGCCTCTCCATCCTCCCTACTCCACTGCACCTTTTACAGGTTTGACTAGAAAAAAAATTCTTCTCTTAACTGTAAATATAATCTAACCTTGTGCTCCACCCTTTGACACTTCCTTGTTTGTGCTCTTTGACTAGTCCCCATGAGACAGCATCCCAAAAACCTTGTGCAAAATTCTGTCTTGTAACTCAGCGCAATTCTGATGAAGCTGATGGTGCATGCAAGCTGATGCCAGCGGAACATCCTCTGCATTTCTGAGCACACTTCAGGTATTACAAGATTCTGATTTGGGCAAGCTGGCACAAAGTAACAAATACCAGACTTTTCAATATACAAGTACAGGGAAATGAAGAATAACAAAACATTTAAGATTGTCCCTGTACCCACAGTGTGGATACAAAAATGCAGATGTTTGCTGCTGTATCTAGGCTCTTGGGAGCTGCTAGTGTATTGGATTTCTCTCACAAGGGGCTGCCAATATCTGTTCACCGCTTATGGAGGCAGACAGGTGGCGGATGCATTGGGTTACACGTGAAAACCCTTTTGGTAGAACCACACTTCTGAGGCTTCCGACCATAGGAAGAAAATTTGTCAGGCAGTGGCTTGATCCAATCAGTTTTCAGGAATGCTTTTGCAGGCTGCTGGGAGGTTAGCAGTGAGGAGAACAGGGTGCAGGTTACAGAGTATCTCTTTAGATAAAATGAGAAGTTGAGATGTTAGAAAGTTGAGGTCTTTATTTTGGGCCGAATTGAGTCTCGAGCGGCATTTGAGAGCTTAGCCACAATCTGTCTGTATACAAATAAGATACATTTTCATTTGCTCTGGGGCTCTTTCCACAGCTCCCAGGATCTTTTCAGACAGTCTTTCATGTCCTGATCTGACACCTCTAGCCAAAAGCCAAGCCTTATGTGGGAAGGGCTAAATCCCACATCCATGCCACATTTTTAGGTGCAGGGAAGCTGCTGATTAAGATACTGGTGAAAATGCTCTCATCTTTCAAACATCTTCTGTCACTGAATCCAAGAACACTGGAAGATCTAAATAAAACTCTATGATGGTTTTCTTGTCATTACTCCTCCTGTCCTTACCCCATTAGGCTGTATAATAAAGAAAATAATCACATTCATTTTTCATTTGTACACACGTTTTTGGCAAACTCATTTCCAGGTTTTCAACATTGTTTCTTTTCTGCAGCAGAACTAAGGTTTTCTTTAATTTTACTTTCTGGTATTGCTTGTTAATTGTTTACAATGAAAACTCTTCATTAAATGTTGTATTGCCTTTGCACTTTTTCCAAAATCCTTGTTTTCGTTATAGCTATTTGAAAACCTGGCTGTTCTTTTAGCTTTGTGTAGGTAAACTACATAGATTGCCTTGAAAAATTACTTCGATCCTATTTTCAATGTCAGCAAATGTTTCTGATTATATTCACAAGCCCCGTAACACTGCTTAAGGAATTTTGATGTATTGTTACATCTGCCATGTAGTGTCATGCTATAGTGACCTCTTGGACATCCATATCCCATGGGGTTTAAGTATAGGGAGAGAAACCTTCAACCTGATTCGGGATTCAGTGAAGCAGGAAAACCATAGAGGGGCAACAGGTGAACTCAACCCGCATGTGTGAAAAGAGAGTTTGAAGGGGTTTTTTTAGGTTTGGGTTTGTTTTCTATTTTTTTTTTTTTTTTCTAGGAAGCAAGAAACTTTATGATACCTGTCTCTCCTCCAACTGATATTCTTCTCAAAAGCCACAAAAATGAAAATACTTTCTTTTCAAAATAACATCTTCTCACAAAAACTAAGCTATTATTGCTCTCTGTTAAAAATTGATTTCTAATGCCAAAAACACCTCAGGTATTTTTTGAAGCATTTCCTAAAAGCCTATTTTTCCTGTTACAAATGGTAATACTTAAATGAAGACAAAAATAAATGAATCCCAACAGCAGTAGGAACAAGTGAGGTGTTTGTTTCCACTGCAGGAAGGGGCTGCCTCTTTTGATCCAAGAAAGCTTTGCACTTCGGTAAAAACATCATTGACATCAGTATGTCTCCACCTAGCATGAAAGAGCACGGCCAGCTGCCCACATCACTGCCAAGTGAATGACAGCATCCACCTTGGTAGAGTTACTGGAGCTCAGAAGCAGTAGGGCCACACTCACGTGGCACTTGGTCATATGCCTCAGCAAAACTAACCACCACAGCCATAGTCCTTCTCAGCAATACTGCTTTTGCTTTGGAGGGATCTGTCAGGAGTCCAAGCTGCTTTCCATTATCCAATATGGACACGTCCAGTGGGAAAACAAGAACTCTCTGAGGAGAGGAAGATGCCTTCTACACACCCTGAAAAGCACCAGGGGCTTCCTTGGGCTCTACAAAACCAGTCAAGCATAATACTGAATGAATCCTATAAAAGGTGTTGAAAATGTCGCACTGGAAAACAAATCTCTGCTCTCTTTACACCCATGCAGACTCTGAGAAGTCTCTATATTTTAGCTCAAATGCAGAAACATCGTTTTTCTTTTAAGCACCACCCACTTTAAAAAGGAGAATGGGAGATTCTGCCGTTTCTTGAAGACTCAGCAGCACTAGTCAAAGGGGACAGTGATAGAGAGACATTTATGGAAATCGCTGGGACAATCATAATTTCATAGGCAGGGTTGAAAAGCTCTTTTTGGGCAGATGTAAAGAGCCCGATGAGTCCCTTTAAAGGTTTTACACAAAGAAACTAATCAGTTTTCCAGCACTGTAGTGAAATTAAAAGTCCATATTGCTTCTGCTGAAATTTCTTTATAAACAATAGCTGTCCATTTATTTATTGGGCTTTTGTAATTTACTTAGGAAATACAGGCCCTCCAGAGGGTTTACAACCAGGTAGAAGCATCACTCGGTAAGCATGGTAGTTTTAACATGATGTGCAATATTTTCTTGATTTGAAGAGAATTCCAGTTTTATGAGGGCTAGCCTTGTTTTTCCTCACACTGAGTAATTTCAATGGGGAAATTTCTTTTTTATGCTTCCCCACTACTTAATATGCATTAAACAGCTGTACTCTATAGTTTCTGATGAAAGAAGAGTCAGGTATCATCTTAACACTTCACAGCCAATATTGCTGCCATTGGAATGGAGCCCAATCCTCTCACCTTTACTCTCCTAAATAAACCTTACTTCATATATTAGACATTAGGCAGAAGAGGCAAGAATAGTCTCCACGAGGTCACCGGAATTACTCAGCAGAAAGAGGATTACTTGAAGAAATGCTGCACTGTGGAAGCATCAATTCTTAACTAACAGTGGAGTCAGTTACAAACAGAACGGGCTTTAAGAGATATTTAATCCATTCACAATGCAGGATTCATCAGCTGAAAGCTGATAATGTTTCACATTGAAGGTGAATACCACAGCCTGGTGATGACTCAGTAAGCAGGTGTCTTTCTGCACAGTAGCTGTGAGATGTAAAAAAAATCTTAGCTTCTGTTTCAAATAAAATAAAATTTTTTGGTCCATTGACTGTAAAGAAAAACATGTAGCTTAAGAACACTCATGACAAACTTTACGGAGAGGATGGACCCTCGGGAGAGCTGGAGAGTCCTCTGAGAGTGGCGGGAGAGGTATGAATTCATTTTGCTAGTATGTTAGCTCTGAAACCTAACTATGCTCATTTAAATGCCACCATCGTCAACTTTCATCGCTGATCAAGTCCCAGAAGGAAGAGAAGATGCAAAGATTTACATAACTTGCCATCATAGGCAGATCGTTATTGCATTGAGACAGAGCAAAATTTTGCAGAACACAGCTGCCATCCTGGCCTTCCACAGGTTTACATGACAATGTGAAAGCAGGTAACGCCCTTGATAAAAATGACTCTGCTGTTCCTATTCCAACAGCTATAGCCTGAACACCACCACCACCCACCCTCCCATCTACTGGAAGAAATCACCAAGGAGCAGAGGTATTTCTTACTCATTACTGTTACCCATATTCTTGCCACACAGAAGTCAGCTTGCTACTCTGCTGAGTGCATCAGTCTGCGATTCCACTCTGCTGCAGCCAGTAAAAAGCATCTGCCGGCTTATTTTGGGGTATTTCTTCCACAGACAGTGTGCTATCTGCCAAGTGACTACAGGTCATGTCCAGGACATCAGTTTTGAAGTTGGGAGCTTTCCATCCTGTCAAATGCAGGTATCACCCTTTTCTTAGTCACCAGCCCTGCAGTAATGATCTGAGGCAATGGGACTAACAGCCAGGTTTGTGGGTACCTGGGCGTGGGGCAATCTCATGGGTGTGGTTAAGGTCCTCCAATTCTTTTCAAGGCAAGCACTGAAGAGAATTCTTATATATCCATACAACTACTAGATTCCTGGGGCACAGATGTCAGTTAGGGTCTCTAAATTTTTTTGTAATACAAATAATAATTGAGAAGAATAGTATGTTGTAACCTACAGTTTTGTGGTTTTTAATATGTAACATGAAGAATGAGGCTTGTGTTTTACAGGATAAATACATATATGAATTTACCATTTCATCACACATCTCTATTGTAACTATTAAATGCAGCTGCTGTGAGAATTTCCTATTGCCTTCCAGTATTTTGCAGTAAATCAAAGTAATCTGCATTACAGTACCAGGTTTCACTGCAATCTCGAGGAATTTTTCAATTGCCTCTCTTGCATTTCAACTGAGATCATTTAGCTGAAATTATGAAACACACATTAGCGATTAATGCTTCCAAGATTCCACGTTACTGTCAAATCACTAATACATTACCTTTCATAATCTAATTTGTTCACACACTAAAATACACAGAACATGCAGAGCTTAGCAAATGGCCTTCTAAAATGTCACAATTTTTTTTTAATTACTCCTTAAAGAGAAAAGAAACACTTCTGCAAGCATCTAGAAAAATTGTATCAGTGCCCTCTCTTTGGGCGGCCTTCTTTCTGCCTTTCATGCGTCAGCTTCAGGACCTGAGAAGGGGCACAGCCACATGCACCACACTTTGCTACTGGTGAGACACTGTGAACCTTCAGTCACCAGGACACGGAGCGCTTGCAGTGCCAAGCGCATCTCCTGTGGTGAAGCATGGAGAAATCTTAATGGATGGAACCGATCCACCAGCTACCAGAGGTTAATCAGAACCGCCATACACCCCAATTTTGGAGGGAGGTAGAGAAACAACCAGATGCTTACTTTCCTCATACACCAGTCAGCACTTCCAGTTTAAACTACAATACCTTTCAGTGCACCATGGTTTGGGTTATTGAACAGTTGAGGGGGGGAGAAAGATAGGGAAATGAAACAGGATTTTTAAGAAACACAACACAGAAGCCCTACAGAATGAGTATCTGGTAAGTATGGAGACACCTCTACCTCTTTCTTTTAGAAGAAGTACAATCATAAACCTATTTTCTAAAAGTGCACAGTGGCACCACACAGTATGACAGAAGCGAGAGAGCAGAGGTGAACCTCAGCAAGAGTTTAGCTTTCCACAGAATTAGGATTTCCTCCTCGAACCCCATGAACCAGCTAATACTTCTTCATTGATGGGCCAAAGAATAAAATCAGGTTATAAATTTGGTTTAAAGAGAAGGGGAAGGAACGGATGACTGACTGGTAACTTAATCCATCCTTCTCCCAGTTTTTCAGCTGCATGGAGGCTGGCGTGTCCTGGGCAGTCCCTGGGAGCACCAAGGAAGGACATCTGTTAGATGCATCAGATTTGTCAGGACGAGGGAGACTCGGAGTTATGAGAAAGGTGTTGACGCCTGCGTAAGGGACATGAGAAATAGGCAGAAGACAGAAAGATGGTCGGATGAAGAATACATAGGAGAGAAAAGTATATACTTCGATGAAGAATGGAACAGGAAGAAAAAGAGAAAGAAAAAACTAACCCTGGGATAAGAGAGGGAAAGCAGAAGGCCTGGATATTCAGAAGGAGATTGTCTGATGTAACAAAATGTTGGCAAAAGGTTATGGAAAATGAAATGAAGGAGAGTGCTAGGGGACTAGAGGTTAACAGGGTCTCATGACTAACACAGAGAAAATAGCACAGACAAAGCATTTTCTCTTGTTCAGCACAGGTTTTATCAGCAGACTCTTATGCTTCCCCAAACAAGCTAAAATCTGCAGTTATTCTACTCATTGGAAAGAAAAAAAAAAAAAAAAAAAAAAAAAAAAAAAGATGTAAAAGCACATTTGTGTAAAAGCTCTGATATCATTTGATGAAAGCTCAAACCCTCTGTTTGAAATGCTCCAAAGGTCTCCTGAACCTCAGCCTCCTCAAGATCTTTCCTCCCCATTTCCCTGCAGATCAACCATATGAGCAGTTCCTCTTCTTTTCCCAGTCTCTGGGAGCACAGTCCTGTCTGTCTCTAACATGTGGGGACCATCTTTCAGCTCTTGCTTAGATGATGGCAGTGAAAGTTGATTCATGGCATTTCAGCAGCCCAAGCTGTACTGGTTTTTGAAAAACAGAGAGGACATAGCTGGAAACATCTGACTGGCTACCATACAGGGCCAACATACTCGTGTGTGACTAGGATTGACCTGTAATTTTTTATGAAATGTAGATAATTTCTCATCACCACAGCCCACCCATTTTTAGAGACTCTTTGCACACCTTGTAAGCACCTTGTGTGCAAAGACTGAAGTGACTTAAGTTGCATTTCTGAATTAAAATTTGAAAAGCAATGTTTGAGACATGCCAAGGTATGCATTGCTTGCTGTACATGGCACTCAATATAAAGTCTTGCGCAAGAAGTTTATCTTCAGCATAAAACATCACAACAAAACTAAATCAACCAACCTCAAAAAACTTGGCTATATTCCTCCCTCTGCCACAGGCAGTTTTGACTCTGGCTCTCACCACCCACATGTGAAATAAGGTTTAACACTACTCCGCAAATATAACCATCATTGCTGCGGCAGCATTCTGACACTTCAGTGCTATGATGCAATGGCGTTTGGGGTTTGGTTTGTTTGTTTTTTTCTTTTACTGACTAGCAAAGTTGTACATTCATATGCCATGTTTCATGCCAGTGTAACTGCTTCATCTCTGTTAACAGTTCAGGCTGATCCAAGTGATGTCTGTGCTCACAGCCCTGGCATGCTGAAGTGTCCTCTCTCCTTATGTATCACCCAGAGTCCTTTTGCTACAACACTTTTATCACTTCAGTTGGTTAAACATATATAAAATGGAAGTCCCGACACCCCTTGTTTTTGTGCCCATTCTCCCTCATCCTGTAATCAAATACCAGCACTATAAATGACCACTTAAACAAGGAGGAGCAGATAACATACACTGTGGAGAGAGACCGGCGCAGACTGCCAGTTGGTACAGATTAGCACATACCAAGCCGGGTCTGTGTGCAGGATTGGGTCCCCAAACCTCCACTTAATGACTTCACTCAGTCTCTGACCTCAGTAGTACTGAGTACAAACAAAACCTGCACTAGAGACAGTGAAATATTGTGCCAAACTGACATCGCTGTGGGACAGAGCGGTACATGACAGGAAGGGATAATACAAGCCAGCCTGTAAGAAGCAAGCAACTGTCAGCACTCACACACGAGTGATAAAGATATATATTTTTAAGTGTGTATTTACACAATCTCAGATATCAGGACTTGGAGGTAGCCACATCATGCTGGTTTCACAGTCACTGCAAGAAAAAAAAAAAGCAAAATGCTCTTTCCTACAGAGAGAAGGCAGCAGTATAAGAACACATGCAGCCTTTTATTAGCTGAATCATCCTTGCTGTAGGCTGGCCATCCTCTGACCTAGGGATTTTTGTACCTAATGTTTTCAGGGAGATAATTTTCACAGCATACCTCAGCTTCTTAGAATGCTCTAAGAGAGCAAAGTCAATCCTAGGTCACTCTTTGAGTGTAGTTTCCTTTGTACTAAATCCTACTTTCAAGAAAATTCTTGCCATGGTTCAGTGATATTTAACCTATCATATAATATCCAGGTTTACTGTGTTAGAAGAAGCAGAACAGTATTAAGCTTTTCCCACAAGCCTGTGATTGCATTTGACCCAGTAACCTGTATTAGATTAACATTTATTCTACAACTCCACAGCAAGCCTTGGACCTGGCTGAGCAGCAGTTTATAGAGGACACTAACCATTTTTACAAGTGGAGCAGGAAAAGGGAATTGAATCTGAGGGAGTAATTCCAAGCAAGTATGTTGCTGCAGCGGTTAAATTGTTTATACGAGGAGTTGGGGAATTACATCTGACTGACCTCTCTTTTTATCTGCTTAAAAGACAAAGTGCAGGTCTCCATGGCAAGTGCTAACTCCTGGGGAATGCAGTATAAAAATGCATCATGGCAACAGAGCCTCAATACCCAGAAAGGAGGGAGACCTTCAAAGGAATGTAAGCAAGGTAAAATCACCAGGATTAGAAAGGTTTTCACATTAGCCAGCATACAAACAGGTTCATAAGCATTCCTGATCACAAACCAGCCACTCTCCTACACTTGCCAGACATGTTGCAAAGGGCTGGGGGGGGGGGAAGACGAGGACATGACACATGTTGCTTTTTATTTATTTATTTAGCTTTGCATTAACCTTAACCTCATGCTAGTTTAGCCAGAATAGAATTGTTATTGTCATCATTTAAAATAGAGGGCCAAATCCTATGCTCCACTGATTGATTAAACCCTTCAATGATTTTAGTTCATACAGCTAAAACAGCTTCTAAATACTAATGAAAACGGGTTGCATCTTAAAAATAATAATAAAAAAAAGGCATTAGAATCTGGCAGGGGAAATAACAGGGGAGGTTAGGCTACAGCACAGAATACACAGGTCTCCTCCATTTATAAACTTACAGGTTCAGAAGCTGGGCAAGAGGCTAAGCATAACCAAATTTAATTTCATGTGAAGTTTCCAAAATATCTAAATTCATTCTGCTTATTATCTGCCTCTTTTCCCACCAATACTACACAACTAGTAGATGAGTAAAGATATGTTAACAAATAAAAAAAACAAACCACCACCACCCCACACACACATTAGAAAAGGAATTAAGTGAACTTCTAATTCACACCCATTTTTCCAAGTCAAAAAAACACTCAGTTTTTTTGCAAAATGTGAGCATGCTCCCGGAAAACAATGATGCAGCCAAAGTAATACAAACTCAATCAAGGATTTTCAAAGTTCAGCATTTAGAAATGAGAAAGAGGAGGGAAGATAAAAAGTCCATTATCAGCATAATTTGGATTCGTTCAGTCACTCCACGAGTCTCTCCTGAATGCAATGAGAAGAATTTATTAACCAAACTCCAAACTCCCCAAGTGCTAAAAAGCTAGACAAGAACAGGACACTCAAAGAAAGGGGGTTTTCCCCCTCCCACACTGAAGGTCAGATCTTCAGCATGTGCAAGTTAGTTTGACTCCAATTATGCTGCTGCTTTGCAGCGAGCAGAAACTGTGCTGAGGAAGATCCCATAAACAGAAGAATCCAGCAGAGAGCTTTTTTCTGGAGTCAAACTTACCAGGATGGCACATGGAAAGTTACTGGTTTGGTGGGGTTTCACAGGGACACAGATAGGCACTCTGTGAAGTGCATGATCTATACTGGCTCTGGCTGAGATGAAGTTAATTTTCCCCACAGCAGCCCTCGTAGTGCTGTGCTTTGTAGTGGTAGCTAGAAAGGTGTCGATAACATCCCGGTGTTTTGGCAACTACTGAGCAGTGCTCCCACAGCATCAAGGCTGTCTGTCCAATATTCACCAGTAGGCTGGGGGGTGGGCAAGATCTTGGGAGGGGCCATAGCCAGCACAGCGGGCCCAAACTGACCAAAGGAATATTCCATACCGTATGATGTCTGCTCAGCAATAAAAGCTAAAAGAAAGGAGGAAGAGGAGGGGTGACATTCATTATTACAACAATCATCTTCTGGAGCAATTGCTAGGTGTACTGAAGCCCTACTTTCCAGATAGCAGTTGGACATCACCTGCTGATGGGAAGTAGAGAATCAATCTTTTGTTTTCCTTTGCTTCCACGTACAGCCTCTGCTTCTTCTTTACTAAACTACCTTTATCTTGACCCACAAGGGTTTTTTCCATCTTATTTTCTGCCCTCACCATCCTACTGAGAAGGGCAGTGATAGAGCATCATGGTGGGCACCTGACATCCAGCCAAGGTCAAACCCCCCCCCCCAGTGATCATAAGTCAAAACAAGTGAAATGTCACTTAAAGGCAGGGCAAGGTACACGTGCTAGAATTGTACGCAAACTTTGCATCATTTTTCTGTTCCTCTAAGCCAGAGCACAAGAATTCCAGAAAGGCTGTAAATCCCAGATCCTGAGGAATTCAAAAAGGATATAAATTATGACCTGTTTATGAGACGTTCACCTCTACTTGGTAAGGCTGTTTAGACTCAGGAGTACAACCCGCTTTGACCCCATTCTATTTAGGAATCAGTCCAATTAAAGGCTGATGAAATGCTCTCTCTTGCACCACGATCAATAGATGCAGTTCTGAATTCTGCAGCTGTAAGTGCTGTGCGGTGATGTGGCACTGGAGCAACTGTCCTTCCTGAGAGTTTTCATACCCCTGTTCCATTGAGGGCAGGTGGAACCTGGAGGCTAATCCTGTAAAGCTGTTAGTCCTCACCCAAAAGAAACTGAGGATTTGCCTGGGCATGTCAAACCATTTTATTCAGAACAACAGAAGGAGAAAGGAAGGGGAAGACGGGATTGGTAAGAAAAGCAATGCCTATGTGCACCTGGGAGATGTTTTCAAGACAGTAATGGAATAGGCCTAGATCTTGAATAAGAGCGGAATCTGCCCTCCGGATGCCACCTACAAACAGGCTCAAGCACATTGATGAAACTGTTCAGCTGAAGCAATTCCTGTCAATACAATGAGCACTAGGTGGAAAGAAGAGTGTCCTACTTTAAAGCTTCTGTGCAAAGAAGAACAATCAAAATATTTTTAAACAACAGAACCAGACAGTAAGCCCTATGCAGTCTCTCTCCTTCCTTCAAAATGGTTTCATCTTGCTCTTCCTCTTCCCATGCTGGGCACTCAACACACTCCGACTTCCAGGAGCAGATATGAGTGGAAGGAGCTGGTTGTAGCTAACTCTGTGGGTTTTGCCTCTTTATTATCTGCCTGGGCACAGGATGGCTCATTGGCCACCTCTACATTCAGCTGGTTTCAATTTTTCACTGTTCTGGCCACTGAGTGGCAATATTTGCCTAGACCTTGTCGAAAAGTGATTTTCTCAAAAAACAAATTTAAAAAATTACGAGAGAAAAACGACAATAGTCTCACCAAGAAGAGTTGTCTTTTTTCCACAGCACTTCCTGCTGTGGAAATGCTGCTTAAGGGGTAAAATGTCATTCTTTTCTCGCTACATGCATTCAGGGCTGATCCTACCCCTTGTGAAGCTGATGCCAAACTTGCCATTGCACCACTGGGCCCTGAATGATGGATGTATAGTGGTGGTGATGGATGCAAATCACCATCCTGGAAATGAGTGGAAGAAATTGGTTCTGATTCAGCCTGTTCAGCATTAGTGGGAGTCGTAAAGCATCAGGAGAGTGCTCCTGCATACAGTGTGGGGGATTTAAAGTTCCTGCTAGAGAAAATGTGCTCAGGTAGAGCCATTTAGCAGTAGTCAGTAGCATTAATTACCTGTGTAAGACACAATATGGCATCAATGCAGCCTTTGGATTCTGTACCCCTCATTAACTGTTTCCCCATTAACCTTGACTGGAATCACATTCTAAGTCTAAGCAGTAAGATTTTTCTTTTTATTTGTGAGCATCCCCATTTCATCCTTGAAGCTTCTCAAATTCTTATTCATTGTAAATGGTCCTGCTTGTAATAAAGTGCTAGTGGAAGTATTTACTGTTTGCTGCTTAATTTTGTCCTCATGGAAGTCGACGGATGCCAGCTCCAACAGTAGTTAATATACCTTTGAGCACATGCTGTGACCTTTCTCCAACTCATGCCTGACTTCATTCTCAGATCTCATTAAACAGGAGAAATTATCCTCTGAAAGAGCAAAACCAGAAATGTGCAGATTTGCCGCAGAGCTACAGAGGACAGCTTGATTTAAAATGCACTGTGGTAAAGGGGAGGGAAGGCGCTGGGGGAAAGCAAGATCCTTCTCATATTCACACTAACAGTCATATAAAAATAAAGCTGCATTAGAAAGAAGCAGCTTAGAGAGCCACTGTGTTTGAATTTTTAGTCTTGTTTCTTGGATGATTTTCGTGTTTGCTCTTGCTAATGCAAGTGATCAGAATAGAGGAGCTTGGCCGGTAGGATGCCAGGAATTTTATACTTGCACCCTGGCTCAAACACTGCACTGTTTGGAGATGCCTCTTGCATGTTTAGCACTGGAGGGCCTAAGTTCACATGTGGGCACAATACACTACTCATATATCTCCCCTCTTCTCCTATTGCAGAGCTTTATTCTCTATTGTCTACCGTGGAAGCAAATACCCAAGCAATCCTGTTTGTCTAAAACCCAGCCAGGCAACTCTCCAACATTTTCCCCTTTCAGTGAGTATACAGTGGTAGCAAGACACTATTTATGCATTGTCTCCCTAAAGCCTTCTAAACCAAAATTATGGTTTAGTTGCTGAAAGTCGAGTGTGCCTTGGCTGAGAGACAACTATGGGCATTCCAGCACAAGACAAAAAAAAAAAAAAGCTGTTCCACAATATACCGGCCTGAGAGAGCCCACAGGAGGGCAACGAGAGCAATCTGAGATCCAGAAAACATGATCTTGGGCTGGGGGGAGTGGGCGAGGGCAGGGGGGACATGAAAAGACTAGGAATGCACAATCCACAGGAGACAGTGGGGAGAGGCAATGACTGCTCTGAAACATGCCAAAGCCTGTTGCAAAGAAGGAAATAAACTCTTTTCTATATCCTCTGAGGATAAGGCAAGAAATCAAAGGGTTAAATTACAGCAAAGGAGATCCCGGCTTGTCCTTAGGAAAAGCTTTCTAGCAGTTAGAAGAGTTCTGCTTTGGCAAAGATTGCCTGAGGAAGGGTGTCAAATTTCTGTTACGGGAGGTTTTTAAGAACAGGTTTGCTGCATGTCTGTCAAGGAGGGTTAGAGCTAGTTGATCCTGCCTTGGGGAAAGAGACAAGGCTAAATAACTTATTGTCCTTTCTAGCCCCATTTGCTAGGGTTCAGAGATACAACTTGCTGTACTAATACCAGTAAACTAGGTAGAATTAAAAAAAAATAAAGCTTAAGTGTCTACAAGGGCAGCCTTGTAAACTCTTACAGGTAAAAAAAATCAGCAGCACAAAAGTGAGTAATGTATTCTACAGATCCTGACCTGGAAGTCCAGATGAGCCTTGATCCTCCAGCAGGCAAGAGGCAAGCAGCTTGTGAACCACACTGAGCTGCTTAGATTGGTGGGTGGCAATACCCCTCCCAAGTTTCGGATTTCAGGCCCCAGCAAGTCTGCAGTAAGACAGTATGAAAAATGGTGCTGCCCTGAAAGATTTCCTTCACAAAGAGAGGAGCATTTGTCACTACCTGTAAATTCAAGCATAACTGTAACAAAGGGCCTAAAAAAAAAATGATAAAAGCAGGAGAGCCCAAACCTACCTGGTAGTACTTAATCAATGTGTGGAAAGAAAAATTCTAGCAACTCTGACCAAATCCACAAATTAGCACAAGTTCCTTAGCCTACTACCAAGGTGGTGTGACCACATGCAAGCTAAATGCATCAGATGTACCCATTGTAACAGTGAGTCAGTGTTCCTGCCTATTTGTTGAATGAGGGGTATGGTGGTTTGCTTTTTTTTTTGTTGGTTTTTTTTTTTTTTTTGGTGGTGGTGGTGTTTTTTTTTTCTTTTAATCACGTTTGCTTCCTGCCAAATAAAAGAGGAAAGCTTTGAAGTATTTGCAAACCGCTAGTACAGGTAAGTATACAGCTCTGAACACTTCCAGTCTCCCACATTTGAAATTTGACTCATGGTTTTCCGAACAACAATGCCAAGGGAATCATTTGGTAATTATAGCTGGCTCAGAAATACACAAGTTTTGTATTTTTAAATAGAGACAGGAAATTTCATTCTGTGCCCTTTAGATATCATTAGCTTTCACCTTTCCTTTAAAAATGCTCTACTTGGGGGTGTGGTAGTTTTCTCCTTTACGATTCAGTCTCTTTCCAGTGCTCCTAGATTTCTTGCCTCTTCACAGAATACCTACAAAATACATATATTCTCCCACATTACCTCTGAAATATGGTACTCATGTTCAACCCTGGAGAACAGAAGGAGCTTTTGAGTATAAACAGATAAATAAATGATGTAATATATAACCTGGCTTGATGTTTTTGTCACACAAAAAGGGACAAGTATATTTTAATTTCCAGATCTTTCATCCACTGCCTGCATTTGAGGAACTTATTTTTCTATAACATTGGGACTTTACAGATGGAGAGTTTGGACCATCTCTATTTTTACTCAAGAGGTGAGTGAAGTTATGAGCAGGTAACTACTGCATTGTTGGAGCATTCACTGTAGTTTCATGACCTCTTCATTGTTGATAAGCAGGAGAACATCCATGAAGAAGATAAATAGCAACATAACATGCTTATATTTTAAGGACCACGAGGGGGAAGGGGGCAGAAATTAAAAGTACACAAAGGAAAAAAAAAAAAAAAAAAAAAAACAGAAAAAAACAGTGGTATATGAGTTATATGTAAAAAGAAACCTCTGTCAAGTCACCTCAAAGAAGAGGCAGAAAGATGTCTACTTGGCCATATTTCTGTGAAGCAATAGCTACATCCAGTGGTCACTGGAGCTAATTGACACAGGGTCCTTGCTAAAATCTGAAGAGACCTGGGGTTTTGGGAGGAGGAAAAGGTGGGGGTTTAGTGCAACAGCCGCTGTTTCTACTCCCAGGCCTGTCCTGTCGCCCCTGCCGCTCTGGTTTAACTACAGAAGACATGACTAACTACTATGGACTGTGATAAAAAATGTATTCTGTTTCTAATCACTCTGTTGCAGGGGAAAATTAATTCTGATTTTAATAGCCTTTCAGAATATATTAAAATACATTATTTGCCGGTATTACATATACAAGTTCAGAGAAACCTATTGTTGCTTATTGACAGTTTCCTGTTCTGCAGGGGACTTTGCTACATCCATCCAGCTCTGCTACGAAACTATCTCCCAAAAGCCACATTTCTAGCACAATACCTGAAAGAAAACGGGAAAGGCTACTGCCAGCACAGTGTTGACTGTGCAGACCACCAGGTCAGAGTGAGAGTCTCTTCTGCACAGCCACGTACCTAGGCACATGAAAGGAATGAGCAAGTGCCTTAGGACAGCCTTGCCTGAGCAGCAGCAAAGCCAGCGACAAAGTAGCAACACGATTCAGCTACAGCAAAAACACAGTGGAGTGAGAGACAGTGTCTTTGCTCTGCCCACACAGCACCTCCCCAAGATGCCACTTCCCTGCCCAACCGTGAGGACAAGAGCCTGTTCCTGGGTTCAGCACAGCAGAGCTGCCCTGCAACATCCCAGCGGGATGACCAAGCAGCCAGTGGTTACATCCTCCCATCTTTCCCACAGCTGCTTTTGTATATTTAGCTTGCCAAGTTGAGAGAGGTATGTAAAGTCACCATTTCACAGTATTTCCCAGCATGACAAACATAGATACTTCTTTGATCGAGACTGCAGTGCCCATCAGAAGAGTAAAATGTATGTGTTTTAAGAGCAGGAATATGCACTTCTGCTTAACATTGCAAGTAGCCAGGGCGGTCTACTGTGTATAGGGATTTTTTTTTTAATTTGTCTGTTAGCTCCCATGTGGGAAAGTCCTATGGGATTTAACTGAAAAGAAGGTCCTTTCTATAGAACTAGTTAATCATATTCATTCTTCCTCCAGAATTCTGCAGAAGAGTTTAAAAAGGTTAAGATAATAGCCTCCCTCTAATCATTAGACCATTCAATTAAAATTTAAGTTGTATGGAGGTTTCATCCTCCTTGTACACTGCAAAACACTTTCATAAGGAATGGAGCAAGTCTCATGATGCGCATGAGACACTGTCCACCATCCTTCCAGGGGAAAAAGTTGTATTATGTCACACTTCTTGCACACAGCTTTTCCTCCTACGTGCTTCGATGCATCAGGAAAGGCAAACAGGCCTCAAGGCTGCAAGACAGTTAATTAACTCTTTGAGCATCAACAACTGAAGAGCGCTCCACAGTTTTGCTGAAATGCTATGAAGGCCAGAGATGGTAGAAAGATGGAGAGAAGGGAGAAGCAAGGTGCCGTGGGAGAAAGGACACGCATAGACTGCTCTTTGAGTACACACTGCTAAGCAAAGTCTGCTACAGCATCAGCTAGTGACACACGGGGATCCAAATCCTTCAGCTATACAACCGGAGGGGCGAATGCCCAAGTTTTGGAGGCTAACTGCATTCATTTAGTCCCTTTTCACACAGTCATGTGGAGGAGGGGCTTTTGTCAGACCTGTGATTTAGCCCAAGGATAGCACATCACATTTGGTGGGTGGGGAACGGCTGAGGGCAGGAACGGGAACACATGAGGACAGAGCAGGCAAAACCCAACCTACCTCAGGTTGTGTAGCCCAAGACAGCACTGCTGCTTCTTCCTGACTTCTCTCACAGGAGCTTAGGCATTTAATACAACTCACTGCATTAACGAGAAATCACTGGAAGATTTTTAGGAGTTAAATAAAGATTCTTAAAATGGATCAGAAGTATTTGTGGCTATTTCTGCTCAGTCATTCCATAGAAGATCACTTTTATTACATTAGATGTAAAAACATCTCTGTTATGCGAAGCTGTTAGCTCTCCTCAGCTCAAGCAGCTGCTGCACGTGATTTCCCAGTACCAAACACACAGGTGTAGCACACTGAAAATATTTTGCCAAAGGGTGCTGCCTCCACACACCCTTCCCTCACTCCAATCCCCAGCATTCCTTCACATGCATTCTCCCCCTCTCCCTCCCAGAGGGCCAAACAACAATAACAAAAAAATCAATGTAAAGCAGCAGGAGACAGAAATTTTGTGTGTTCAAATCCAAACAGCACGCAGCACAGGGACAGAGGAAAAGCACTGAGTTACCTGAGGGCAAATGTCAAGCCAAGCCCCAGGAACCAGCTTTCATGCTCATACCTGATTGTCAAGAGCACAAGAATCAGCGCTTATGCACAGGCTCCAAATTTCACAGCTGCACCACCCCTTCCACCAATGCAAATTGCACTAAGGGAGGCACACAAAGCATCATCTTTTTCTCTTCATCCTCCGCCGAGGGAGGGTAAGAATGTGGTCCCCATCTACCCGTTGCTATTATTATTTCTTTTTGTGCTTGGTCCGATTTGCCTACTTGGGAATACTTACAAGCCTGAAGAACAAAGCAAAGATGGCACTCTCTTCCTAGTCTCTGTGTGCTTCTATGTCTGCCTGCCTGGTGCTGTTAGGAATTGAAAAGGCTTCAAAAGTTTCAAAATACCCACGATACCATCAAGCCAAAACATTTAAGGAATCTAAATAAACCTCTAAGGTTCTTGAAATCAGCTTTGTAGTTGTGCCAGCCACAAGCTGCCAGCAAAGCCAGTCTTCATCAAAATCAGAAGAGCTGGAATCAACATTTGCTGTGAGAGGGGGGTGAAAAAAAAAATTAAACCTAATGTTAACTGTTAGTGTATCTGCCTTCAATAAATAATGTCAAAAGGATGCAGCTGAGTATTTCTAGGAAAATGAAAAGTTGTTGCTTTGCCTATTACAGAGTACTCAAAACCACAACACTAAGAAATTTTTCAACAAGCAAACATATTTCACAGTATCTGGAAAATATAAGGGCTTGAGAGCCAGGGTGTCATTAACTGGAGTAAGATGCACTCACAGAATTTGAGAATCTGCCTCAGAGTCACCCTAGCAGGGCAGCTGGGGATGAGGAACAGAGATCAGTTTGGGACTATAACTATAGTTTAATTTCCCAAATTAGACTCCATTTTTTCTTAAAAAAAAAGACAATATTGTTCTGGAAGACATTAGCTGCTGGCACAGTACTGTCACCCTTGTACAGATCAAGCAGTGGAGGCTACTGAAGATGGGCTAAAGCCAAATTAACTTGACAACAGACAAGTAACTGATTATGCCACCCTGAACACTCATGTTTGTACTGCTGTATCTCTTCCTGACAGAAGACAAATGCCCTGATGTTACCTTTACCTGGATGCATTTATTTGATAAAATAAGCAGGCTGTGGTTTTTTTTCATATTTGATCTAGTCAGACATGTGGCTACAAAGAAATGGCAGGGCTTGAAAAAGGCTGAAAGTTCCTGCATTTATGTTGTTTCAGGCAGACTCAAAGGTCACTCAGCTGTCAAGATTTCACCATTCCCGATTTTAGAAGACACTCTACCTAGAAACATATTGGGTTTCATGCAAACGGAGGCAACACTGCTAGATCATTCCTCTTAACAGAAGGGGAAATTCTGGACAAAGCAAGGTATTTCAGCAGTGTCCTGGGTTGAGTGAGTGGTGGAGTTTTTTTGGTAGCAGGGGAGGGGGCTATAGGGGCAGCCCCCTGTAAGAAGCTTCTCAAAGCTCCCCCAGCTCCAAGTCAGCTCCACCTCTGCACCAAAACTGAGCCCATCAGCTGTGCCTCTGTGATAACGTATTTAAGAAGGGACGTGGTGACGTGCAGGGGGACTGGTGAGGAGGAGTTGCTGCAGCTGCATGAACACCAAGGTCAGTGGAGGAACGGAGCAAGAAAGGAGGGGGGAGGTGTGCCGGAGCAGAGACCCCCCTGTATCCTGTGGGGAGACGGCAGGGCGGCCCCCCCCGTCACCCATGGAGATCTACGGTGGAGCAGACACTGATTTATGGCCTGTGGCTTCTGCCTGGTATAATCAAGGTGCTGTGCCCAAAGAAGGCAGGGGTCTTGTGGGAAAAGGCAGCCCCGCTGCTGAAATTCAGTGCTGGGAGGATTGCAGCATGCGGGGGAGTCCCACGCCGGAGCAGCTCGGGAAGGGCTGTAGCCGTGGGAGGGAATCCAGTTGGAGAAAGTTGGTGACCCATGACGGAGCAGTGTGGGGAACGCTGCGGCCCATGGGAGGAACTCATGTCGGAGAAAGTTTGTGGAGGACTGTCTCCTGTGAGAGGGGGACCACGATGGAGCAGGGGGAAGAAGTTCCAGAAGCTCCCCCCACTGAAGATAAAGGAAGTGGAAGCAATGACTGCACTCCCCATTCCCTGCCCCTGCGCCACTGGGGGAGAAGGTAGAGATATCGGGAGCAGAGCTGAGCCTGGGAAGAAGGGAGGGGTGGGGGGAAGGTGTTCTCAAGATGTGGCAATGCTTCTCACTGTCCTGCTCTGTTAAGTGTTATTAGTGTCTGTAATAAATGCATGTTCTTTTTTTAATTTCCCTAACGAATCTGCCTTTTTCTTGTGCCCATAAAGGGTGATTTTTCCCCATCCCAGTCCTATCTTGAACCCCAGGCCTGGCTCTCTGTCCCTTCTTATTGCTGGAAGAGAAGGGAGAGAGAGTGGGTGCATGGTGGTTGGCTGCTGACCAGGCTCAAACCACGACAAGCATGTAGAAACTTCCCTGGACATAATTGTGGTGGAAAAAAGAAAATCAGGATCAATAGGTTTACCAGCTAATAGGATTCTTACCAGGAAGGAAGTTTGCAATACTTGGCATTTTTCCTGAAGCTTTAAATCACCAAAATGAGGCAGTTTCACCTGCCATTTTAGAAGATGCATTTCCAGCTGCCAGCACCACAAAGAGAAAGCTGAACACTGGAAGCATACGCGTTATGAAAGTGCAACCCAAACCCAATATTCAAAAGCACTACAAACTACTGGCTCCACTCGTATTTTGGTGTAGCCTAACTCTGAGTTTTGACTGTATGAAGCTGAGTAATACCAGCTCCATTTGATTCAACAATGCTGCAGTTAACATTTTCAGTTAGTCTGAAGAACCAATTAAAAAAAAAAAAAAATCCAGTATTATACCTGGGGGCAGTTTTGTACCAAGCCATTATTAGTTTGGTTTTCTCATGGAGAAATCTGGCTTCCAGCATTAAAATGCAGTATTAATTGAAAATCAGTCCCCCTTGATAACTACACCACAGCAAAAAAAAAGTATGTCAAAAATTGTTTCCTATGCCGAGCACATTTTATTACCACAATTAAAATCTAAGTGAGCTCCAAAGGTGTTGGGGGGTTTTTGACAGGTCCGGGGAAGCTCTCTGGTTTCTTACCAGGGCTTAATTACTCAGCTCAGAACTGTGCTACCTGAAAACACCTTGGCCTCGCATCTCCCCTTGCAGTAGCATGCCGCAATAAGGATGAGCCTCATCAGAAGGCACATCACTGCTTCAACTGTCATCTTCTCTCAGACCAGCCTTAGCAGGATCCTGTTTTTCCAGAGCAACAGCTTTTCAGGTCAAATAACTGTTGAGCATTGCCAAAAACGTAGCAGGAGAGAGGCTGGGGCAACCAAGTTTTGGAAGGTCTGATCTTTATCCAAAGAATGAAATGGAGACCTTTAGAAAATTCAGCAACAGCAGGAGAAAGCAACCTTCAAATGAGGAAATTTGGCACTAAGCACAGACATCTCTTTCTGTAACATTAAGGTCAGTCACATTCTCTCATCAGAGTTAAGTGGTTCATTCAGATTCAAGTTTTTGATGATCTTGGAGTATTTAAACTGAAGAACGAAGGTTACAGCATTCAGTCATGTCAGGACAAGAAAACATGACATTTCTTTCTTTTCTTGCTTCTGCAGTGGTCAAGAAATTTTTTTTCAGTATGGATTCTGGCAAAAGAAAAGTAAATATGCAAACAGTTTTCATCCCTAGAGTTTACCTCATTGATCTCTGTCAGTATAAAGTAGGTATGACCCTATCTGAATAAAAGTCACACATATGCCATTTGTAAATGAGACTGGGCTACCAGACCTTGGTGCAAAATTCCTCAACAACTGAGTGAGCACATTCATGGCTGTTGCAACAAATAAGTTGAAATAATCATTCCCCAGGCTACAACCTCCTTTCTTCACCTTTTCCTGATTCTTTTTCACCCCTCCAGTTTTATCCCAGTCTCAATTTTTCCACTGCGAAAGACCACAATCTCAGCCTAGAGCTGGACAACCCTTCCTTATTAGTAAGCCATGTGTTCATCCGACGAATCTTCTAATTTCCAGTTCTAACATCTTTTTAAACTTCAGTAGTTGAACAATATAACTTAAGATTTAAGTTACACTTCTGCTCAAGAGTAAAAAAAAAAAAAAAAGACCACTGTCATCTTTAACCAAAATTCATAAATGTTTGATAACCTTGCCAGCGCTGAGCTTGAAAGGGAAGTCTACACATCCTAAAGTACGTATCTGTCCAAATGTACACACAGTCATCAGCAGACAAGATAACAAGAAACAAGTAGCTTGCACTGAAGCAGTTGTATGGTTGTTTTAAAGTGTGATGCTCCCTATTATAATTTATTTACCCAAATAAAGGGTAGATTCTAGACTTTGCTTGATGCTCCTTTTAAAGACGTGTTTTATCAACTATACTAATGGCTCTACGTCTTTCTGTTTTTAAACTGCTGAAATTAATGTTATACTCCTGTCATACTCCAAACAAATTCAGGCCTTACAAATAAAAGACTTGCCACTGGTTGCAGCATAGAGAGCAGTAGAGATGCAAATCCTCTTTGGGCTTTTATATCCTGCCTTGGGACCAAGCGGCAGATGTCCAGAGCTCATGTGCATGAGGCATTACTGCTTGCACTAACGCTCTCAGAGGCTGGAACAAATCTATTCTTTGTGAAATTAGTACAAAAGATGGGACATGTAATACATACTTGCCATTGGTTTACATGCATTCTGAACCCTAAAGCAGCTTGTTTGTGTTTGCAAAGGCTTGTTTTACAGGCCTAGCTCAGCTATCTGTTGCAATCAGACACCAGCCTGCACTGCCAGTCCTGGGCTTTGGATTCCCCACGCCTGGTCAGGCCTCTGAACCCAAGCAAGGTTCAGGCACTGTCAGCTTGACCTCCCTGGCACAGACGCTCATTGTTTAGGATCCTGATTTTGAGACGCTGGATCTACAGCCTACCTTTTATAAGCTAGAAGCATACTGTCAAATCTCCAGTAGCGTAGACACGTGCTCTGGAGAGCAATATTCTCATCAGATACCTTCGTTTAGAGTTTAACTCTTCGGGAGTTTGCTGAAGAGAAGTATCTTAGCAATACACTTTGCTCAGAAACAAAGCACAAGAGTCATGAACCTGGGCAAGAAATATCAGATGATGACCTGTCCCCTCCAGTGTCCATAGTGCATACAGTCTCTTGGGTTGCACATGGTGTCCTCTGACGACCTTTCAACACTCCACTTAATTTTCCAAGTCACACTTATGCCAAGCAGCTTGGCCTGTCTTCCCCACCAGACAGGCTCCTAAGCAAGACATACAGTATAGTTAACTGTCAAAATAACTATGGCAAAATACACTGGAGCTGGCAGACTGAAGTAGGCAGTACAAATACATATTAATTTATCACAGCTTGTAACACAAAACAGTAAAAACCCAGAGCTTCATGATGTGGTCTGTATGCCCCCCTTGTGCATGTAAGTCTCATTAAAGTTAATGGCAGCTGTGTGCCTGTCGTATGGGGAGAATAAACTCTGAACAGTGAAATGCACCATATGTTATCCTATCAGAAAAAAACACCAACACAAAACCCAACTGATACGAGCTTTTTTCCTTCTGGGAAGCCACACCTAATGGGACACTGGTAGCTGGACACAGGGCTTGAACTCTTTTTTTATACAGTGAGAACTCCTTATACAATCATTGATAAAATCAAGCGAGGTGCGGATGGCTTATATTTCCTGAAAAACCCCCAGGAGTTTGTTACAGTTCAGAGATGGGGAAACCTTTGATGTTTGACCTCATTTTCCCCCTCCATTTTTACCTCCAACCCAAGAATCCCAAATCCTCCCATCTTTGCATGAAACCCCAGAAAGTGTTGCATAATCAAAGCCATTTTCACACTAGTAGGAAAAGTTAGAAAGAAAAGTGACAAGCCATGTGAAGTGTAAAGTGTGGAATTCTACCTGCTATTGGCATGACTCTGCTGATAAGAGGAAGAACTCAGCTTTCAGAGCCAGCAGAACCTTCAATTCTAAGTGCTCATAAAATGGGGAGTCTATAAGAGACGGTGATGGACCACTTTATTGCAACTTTTGGGGTTTTTCAGCCCCTTTAAGCTACAGCATCACTGAATGAATGATGCTGACTCAGCATTAGCCACATGACTTACAGCCAGCATCTTGGGCAGGATCTCTGCCTGCTGGGAGAACATCTGCTGATTACTTCCAAAACCTGAGATCCAAACTACGAGATGAATATTTGGCCTCTGAAAAGGTCACTAGATACTTGCAACACATAGCAGCTCTGCCTGCCCCTTCCTTGGTTTTCTGTTGCTTTACGGCATACAGACTCCTACAGAATACAAAACATTCCCATTGTGTCACAGCCTCTCGGAGAGCATTTTCTGCAGACATGGCAATTAATATGGCCAAGTGGTATTAAATAAGTGTGAGAGAAGCTGGAAAGATGCCAGGTACAGCGGAGAAACTCAAAGCTCATTGCAGGTTTTGGGGAATAATTCTGTCAATTGCTACTTCACAGAACACCAGCTATTTGGGTGGCATTTCGTTATTATTTTGATGTTTGTCAGTCACACTGCTCAACGCTCTGCTGACTTGTCAAATGAGTGGAAAAATAGGTAAGTGGACAATAAGCAACCTCAAATAAGTATTAAGCTTTCTCCTTCTTTCAAAATAATAATAAAGAAGTAGTTTGATCAGGCCTCAGGCCTGCTTCCAAGACTGATAAATAGCTTTCTCATCCTCATCCTGTCAACCAGACATACTGATCTCAAACCAATCTAGTAGGACAATTCACTGAAAACTTAACACCATTCAGAGCACGTAAAATAAACTCTCTCTTGCATAGAGCACTTAGGAGAAAACAGTATTTCATCACTGAGCACATGTACCACATGAAAATGACGTATTGAGTTTATTCTACAGAAAATATGGGAAACTCCACATTTTTGTGCTGCATGCATAACATACAAAGTCTTCTGTACAATATCCACCTTTGGTACAGACCGTATTAAACATGGTAGTGGCAGTCAACATTTGCTGCATTCCCACATCAGCAGTAAATAGTGGCACAGAAATAGTCTGCAAAATTGCATGCCCCTCCCCATTTTCCCTCCTTGTAGGCAATCGTGCACATGTCCACACAAATCGGTCGCAACAACTGTAGGAGTCAAAGGAAGGTGAGCTGTTTAGTGCTTTACCCTTGAACTTATTAAAATCAGCTACTTGTTTTTAGGAGGTGAAAGCAGGCAAGTTTTCCCCATGAACTATCTGTTCTCTCACCAAGGAGTTTTCCTTCTCTTCTCTATAGGCTGGGCTTATATTGATTTACCTGGAAATCGGGAATGAGCACAATGATACTTTGCTGGATCAAATCTTCAATATCCTGTTACAGTAGCCAGCCTGTATGTGCACCTTCTTTGCCTTAAGCAGGACGCTCTCAGATACATCCAATGAATTAAAGGAATTTGCCATACCTCCTTCATGGCAGGGGCAGAATACAGTTTGGAGCAGGTGAAGAGCATAGTTCTGGGGCTTTAACACAGATGTAACCTGTTTCAGAAGTGCCTACAGAAGTTCCTAGTGCTTATGGGAAGCCTGTGCCATTACAAGCAGGCAGGTCAAACACACAAACCAAGCTGGTGATTTTTCATTTAATCTCAGCCTTACCATGCTTTGATTTATTATGATCTATTTTTAACTTCTGCTGGAGCTAGAATTGGTCACCTTAACCACAGTGATCACCCATCCACAGGGCAGGGGGGTGGACACTGTCTCTAGGGAACATAACTGAGATGAGCCCACTTACATCTGGGGGAAAAAAAGCAGTTTTGTAAATTTAAAACAACACACACAAGGTAGAAGTGTGACCACACTTTTTCCATGTAAATAATGTCATAATTGTGAGGAGGAGGCCTTCAGTGATATTCCATGAATGGGCTCATTATGTTGCACCTGACCTACAGACATTTCAATTGCTTTTTTGTTTTATTATTTCTCTTATTTATTTTTGCTCAATGAGTTGTATATAATCAAATGCTTTATGATGTTAAATCTTGTTAAGACACTGCACTTTCCAGAGGTATAATGTCAGTAAGTTTTTAATCAATCTATAATTTTTGTACAGGAAGATCCCACTGTGACATTTAAGCATTGAGTGATGCTCTGAGGAGGAAAGAAGTGCTCTTATTCACAGATATTTTCAGAGCCTCACATAGTCAGAGTCTTCAGAATAATTTAAGGTTTGCTTTTATTATCATCATCATCATGTTTTTACAAAAAGAAAAGTAAGAATTGCACTAGCAGGAGTGGGCCAGACTCCAGATAGAGGCCCTGTGGAAGAATTTGCACAGAGTCTAGGTTAGCTCAGATTCATATCAGCCTCCAAGAAAAACATTCAGGAGAAACATTACATCCTCTGAAGGGAAATATTAACAGATAGTCATGAATGGAAACTGATTATTAATTATTTCTCTCTCTCTCTTTCTCTCTGTTTTATATTTTCAGTTTAAAATGTCATGTAAAGCCTGACATTGATAAAAATGGCAGGAAATGTTCCTTGCTCAATTAAATTACCACAAAGACCACCTTAACATCTGCTTGGCAAACCCTTCATAAATGCATGACATTAATATTTAATAAAAATATCTATAGCTTCAGTTGGTACTGGAGACATTTCACACTTTGCTCACACATGGTGTTTCATATAATTATTCTCTAAAGGCTGCCACTTTAGTCCTTTAGCAAAATTAAAGCTCCAAGGATGATTAAATATAGAAAGTGTATCTCCTAGGACATAGTCTTCCTCCAGGAGACTGTTTCTACTGACTCTTACATTATAACAGAGAAGCACAGAAAGGAGAAAGCGGGGCCAAACTACAGGAGAATAAAAGACAGACCTCAATACTGCTGTCAGTACAGCTTGAGTAAGGTCAGAATTGTTGGGTTCAAATCACACTCTACAAAAAGCAGAGCTCATATGGAGCAAAAGGTGGAAGCAATTCCTTACCACTGTTCACCCAAAGCATAGTAACTATTTGCAAGGAGTTGCACATAAAATCTGATCACTTCATCTACTCAATTTACATGATTTATTCCCACACTGATGCTCACAAAGCCACTGCACAGCTGCTACACCACCTCAAAGATACCCAAGTCCTTTGTTTCCAGGAGCCAGAGCCTTCACAGCTCCCAGCACCTGGAGTCTGCAAAACTTCCTAATCCCAGAGACTATTCTACAGCAAGGGCAAGCCAGATACTCAAAGCAGGCGAGAAAATGGTAGTGTTACCTGCACAGCCCAGTCCCAGGCCTGTGGGATCTGGGCAGAGAGTTCTGCCGGTCAGGCCCACCTCAGGGAGCCAGCAGCAGGCTCTGAGGAGCACCAGGGCTGGAGAACATCCACGCAAAGTTAGCTGGCATCAAAGGCCAGCACAGGAGACATCAAGGATGAGCAGGAGACAGACAATGCTGGCCAGTATGGCATGCCATGCCTGCATGCTAATCTGCCTTAGGCATCTGCTTTCAGGACAAGGCTCCTGGCAAGCAATTTAAGAAAAGAATACCATTTTCTTGCCTAACAGCCATACATTCCTATTCCTACTCTGCTCTTCTCCATCTCACTATTGGTTTCCCAAAGCAGCTCTTCACATCAGTGGTCATTTTCCCTAGATACTGGGCCAGGGCAGGAAGGTAAGTATGCAGAGACGCTGTTTTTATCTTCTTCTTGAAAGCGTGCCTGTGCATCACACAAAAGGCCAGACACAGCCCTACTAAACAGAGCTAAACCTTTCTGAATCACCGTCTGAAAGGTATCTTGCTCATTTCCATTACTTCCAGATGCTCTGATATCAGTGTAATGAATGTAGAATTAAAACCCACTTTGAATGAGACAGTGTTGTATTGAAAGTAGTTGGTATAGATTTGAAATTCAAAAAAGTTCTGGAAGAAAAAACAAACAAACAAAACCCCAACCAAACAAAAAAAAAAAAAAACCAAAAAAAAAAAAAAAAAAAACAAAAAAAAAACCAGAAAAACACCCAACCAAACTAACACAAAACTTTCTCACGATGATCTCAGATCTATGGGGCATTCCCTAAAGATGTCCTGATCAATAGATGTCTGCTCTCCTACAGAGGTTGGTCAGCAATGAAATTAAAAAAAAAGTACCTAGATTTAAAACAAACCAAGCCACACATACAGAGCATCTCTGGCCTCACTCAACTTCAGGGAGAATAGCAGATTTATTAATTTGTGGCTGCCTAGAAAAGTGAACAAAAATGACAGCATCCAATCACTTCCAGCAACAACACAAAGCTGAAATGCGCCTCAAAGACTCAGCTACATTAGTCTTAGACTTAAATAACTGCATCAGAAAACAAACACACCCCTCCCAGCACAGCAGACTGTCCCTGGCACAGGACAAGTCTCCCTGGGTGTTGAAGAACAGGTATGATTAAGTTCACATTCACCTTGTTCAGAGGTTCAAGTGCATTTGGTAGAGTGCTCTCAAAAAAAAAAAAAATCACTGACCAATGAAATTGAGCTGGTGTTCAAGGGCCTCTGTTGCAGGACTGACATAGATAGAATTTAACCTGGGAAAAGGATAAGGGTGAAGACATATTACGGTACCTTCCAGGCTGTAGTCATCATTATTCCATAACTACTTAATGCTACAGTAGGGTATAGTACTTATAACAATCAGTAGATGGATTATTCAGGGCCTTTGTGTGATGCACCTCCAGCTATTAACACTTCTCATCTCTTGCCAGAAAGGGGAGGGCAAGAAAGGAATTTCTTTAGACACTGGAAATGGAGAAGCTTCATCTTAAGTCAATCCTTGGATCCTTCCTCCCAAAGAAGAAAGGTTTTTTTTTTTCCCATGAATGGAAAAGATTTTGTATCAGCTGGCTCAAGGAAGTATAACTAACTAGAAGTGATGGGATGAAACTGAGCACAGGGGTGTATAGCGAGAGAAGATGGCTATCTGGAAACATTTAGCAAAAGTAGGTATATTATGCTGTGGAATAATCTCCCAAGGGAAACGGCTGAGCCCCACTGATTGAGTCTTTCTGAAACTACCTAGACAAAGGATGAAAAAAAAAAATACAGTATGGTACAGTCCTCCATCTGCAAGAAACAGAAAAGATGTGTTTCAGTAAGCCTCTTCCACCACTAATTTTGATGGCCCCCTATTTTGCCAAGTTCTCTGTTGATGGAAGATAAGTTCTACTTGACAGTTTGTGGCTGGAGGGCAGGGGGCAGCCCCGTGAAATCTGTGAAACCCATGATGAAATGATCTGGCAGACTGGAAGACTGAAACTCTTCATCACAGTCCTCAGATGGGGATACAGACTGCAAATTTGAGAGTGTTTGTGTCCCCCTTGAGTGACTCAATTGTTTATTAGTAAGTATGGACTTCACTGCCCCATGAGGAAAGCTACAGGGGAATACAGAGCTCATAACCAATTAAAAAGCCTTATCAGATGGGAGCTTACCCCAAGATCTGTGTAATTATGAAAACATCACCATAAAATCCACCAAGGAGTAACAGAAGACTTAGATAAGCTTTAACGGTATAAAAGTTACAGGCTACATCCTTGACCCAAACAGATCGACATAGCTTTCTCCAGTCAGTGGAACTGATTTACATCACTAAAAATCTGACCTCAGCTATGGAGCCACCTCTGGCAATAAAATAGCCTTTGTGATCTGAATGTATAAAGAGCTGCCCTGAACATACTTTTTAGTATCTCTCTTTCACAATAATATTATAATTTTTTTTTTTAGAAAGGGATATCTGCTCAAAACAAAGTTGTGAATTCTGTGAAGTCTGAACTGACTTTTCATGGGATGTGCAGTTCAAGATTTATGCTTGCTTCTTATATTCCTTCACAGTTATCTGCCAGTGCCTGACACTGAGCACACAATTACAAGAACCTCTAGGCCTGACTCAGTATGATCATTCTTTTCTTAGTTATGATCACTTTGTGTCACTGAACAGTCTAATTCTTGGATAGTATTTCATGTAGATTTGCAATGAAGGAAAGATGGTGACAAACACCAGCGGAAAGTACTGAAAAAGCACCCTACATCAAATTTCCTTCCTAAAAAGCAGTTTGTCACATTAAAGCACAAAAAAAGTCCCTTCTTCATGAAAAATAGTTATGATCACTGAATTATAGGAATGGCAGTGCATTTGGGTGCACTATTTTTGATCACAATTTCTCTAGAGACTCTTCAACAGGGAGACAATGTACAGCTGTTACCATTCATTAAAACAGCATTTTATAAAACAGAGAGCCTAGCTCAGGCTTACAGCTATTTTTCACTCACCCTTTCTGTTTCCCCAACTGCATTTCCAATGTTTTGCATATGACTACATCAAAGCTAAGCATAAATAAAAAGTTAACATCCAAAGAGCTATTACATCCTATAACAGCGAGCTCATAAAGTGCACATAAATAAAAAGTGACCTTTTGTTTAAAGCTTATGATTTCAGCTCTGCAGATTTAAGATAAATAAAAAAATCTTCTCAACCCAGTTGTGTTAAAACAGAAATTGGTAGGCAAATGTCCACAGACAGAGCTGCAGCACAGGTAGGGCTGCAACTTATGCAGGCAGTCTCAGGCACGAGTGCAGGACGGGACAAGGTACAGGCAGAGCATCTGCGCAGATCTGTGCTGGCAGAGGGCTGGGGCATACCATTTCTCCTTCCCTCAGTCCACTGATTAAAGTAGGATCTGTTTTTTTCTTGTCTGAGGGGGAGCAGGGCTGGCTCATGGCTTTCGGGGATCCTAACAAGATTAAACGTAGCTCACCGACATTACTGCAAAGCATGGTGCACTTCCTTTGCTTAAAGCTATCATTTTAGTTCTTTACACGACCACTTTTTTTGAAAGTTACCTTAAATTTGTTGTGTTTCACAAGGATGCCGGATGGTGCTACTTTTCCAAAGATGGGGTCAGTTTGAGCAAACCAAATGATGACAGATTCCCCAAATCAATGTGCTGCAACTCAACTTATTCTCTCTATGTTTATCTGTCCACACCAATCATTCAAACTCTGGTCTTACCTGTTCCAAACTCATCTAAATCACTCAAGATTTTTCTTAAGTGGTGTCGGGCACCAACTGAAAAAAGCAGGGTAAAACCCATGATATTTCTGTATTAACTTCTCTTTGTATTTAGTCCATCTGAAAGACTTGAATCGGTCACTCCCGACATTACTGTCAAAATACTGGGTACCATTAGTAACTTCAACCATGTTCTCACTGTTGTCAAGATATTTAGCAGAGTCTAGGAACCCCCTGCCCCCCCCCCCCCCCCCCAATATGTTTCTTCCCCTCAAATTTCCTCTGCCCTCCTGAAAAGAGTAATATTCTATTCACGTTATCATTTCCTCGCCTTCCCTCTCTGGTAGCTTTTTGCTGTCTGACAACAAGTTGTTTTTCAAAGCACACTCAGAGAGAGAGAGAGAAGTACGCATCATTCTTACTCAGTCAAAGTACTATTCTGGTCTTCCTACCGTCAAGAGGAGCAACAAAAAAAAAAAAAAAATAACCTTTCAAAATGTCAAGCATCACACACGTACAAACAAGTTGCAGTAAAACTGCAGCAGAGCAGCAAGACACCAGCGATGCTACTGCCGCTCTTCCCACACCCCTCACTGCAGAATTTACACGGAGAAAAGAACAGACGCAAGCAGCCAAAGCGTGATGTCCGGGGAGGCACAGAGACCTGTACACTCGGGAGAGGTGCTGTATAAAATGTGCTAACGTGTAATAGCAGAGCATATTGAAATGATAAAGACAGGACTGTCTGGGGCATTGTGCTTCTGTTTTCTAATGGTTATGGATTCTGCGGAAATGCTAATGTTTGCACTAAAGGCCCTCTCAGCAATATTTTGCAGCCTGAATAACTCTTTATTTTGAATTGTTTAATTAGTTAATGAGGTTGGGGAGAAGTCCATATTAGGGATCATTAGTTAAGACTTTAAAACATGGAGATTGAAGACAATTACTAGCTGAGGGAGTAGCAAAACTTCCCCACTTGTCAGCCAAACACATCATTACGGCAAGTGCACAAGCTGCACCAGTGTTTGTTTGACGGTCTTGAAGTCCAGTCCTGGGCCAGGCAGGGTGCAGGTACATAACCTGAGGCAGTTGCTTCTGACTTCTTGCATGAGTCCCCCCCACATCCAAATCCATGGAGCAGTGACACCACACAGGGAAACAGCACACCTCAGCAAGCAGATCTAATGAGCGTGTTTCCTCTCTTAATGACACCAAAAAGTCAATCTCCGTAAAGGTGCTTAACCATTAAAATGTGTATGACATGCCTAAGGATCAAGCATGGTTTTAACCATAGGAAATGTTATGTTGCACTATCAGAGGGATACAAACATTGGGTGAGAAAGTTCAGATTAGTTAAGCGCAGAGTTTCGTTTCACTGGATAATACAACTAACAGAAGTAATAAATAAATAGGGTTTTTTTTTAAAAGACGTTTTCTATTTCTGTTGTCCACCTGGACCAATTTTTCCTTTATGGTGCTATAACAACACACAAGTGTTGTGAAGAGGTGTGGAAGGTAGAGACAGAGAGGTGAGTAACTCCAAAACACAGAAGTAAGCTATCCAGTGTGAGGTTACTCACAAACAAATGGTTACTTAGTCCTTAGAGATCTTTGTAGAGTCTAAGCTTCAGGCCAAGCTGTTTATACCTGTAGCACTTCTTAATAATTAACTTTTTATAAACTATTTACAAGCAGAACTTTAATATAAAGTGCAAATCTAAACCCCATTACCGAAACAAATGTACTGTTCCAGGAGGCTAGTTACTGTAAGAGTTCAATATAATATGAATAGGCAGTTTTTCTAAAACAGCTAGTTTTAATAAAGTCTGTGCTTACACACATAAACACACACAACTGGTTTGCTTTTGCTACCATCAGCTACAATGACTCAATGGCATGTACTGAATTATGACACACTGCTTTTATGAACAGACACACGCACAGGTAGGTCTCTTAAGAGACTAGATGGATAGGCCACGTACTGTACAGTGGACAAGAGAGGAAGTGGGAGTTAACTAAACTCTGCTACTGTGAGGGCTGGGTAAGTATGAGTGGTGCTCAGCCAAAAACTCCGGTGAAAACACAATGAAGCTCAGCTGGAAACAGACCCAAGAAAAAGAAGAAAGCATTTGAGGAAGAAAAATACTCACAGAGCAGCTTGAAAAGAGCATTGCTAACATCAGGGTTATTACAGTTTTGCTGTTCAAGAAGGCTCAACGCTGGGATTTCATTCAATTGACTGTTTTCTGAAAACAGAGCTGATGGACGATTTAGGCTTTTGTCTCAGAGAGAACACAAAGCAGCTATTGGGTCAAAGAAGGTACTAACAACTGCTTATCACCTCTGTTTTGCTAAAGCAGCTTATTGCATGATGAAGTTCCTCTAAATGTCTATTCTTTCTTTTAGAAGTCTCATCCTTATTTTGTTACCTAACAGAGCTCTAAAAGCCTCACTATGAGCATCACTTCAGAGATTCCGAAAAATCTGGCTCCAGCCTACCATTCTTCCACTCCAGCTAAGATGCATTTCAAACCGAATCAATAAAGTTTTAAACTTCATGGGGAAAACTATGTTTCTGGAAATAATGTTCATATTAAACTGCTTTTTTTTTTCCTCTTTCTCTCTCAATCCTACTATGCATAGCTTAGAGAAATTCAAACTTATCCCAGCTCTCATATCTTCACACCTCCAGCTGTGGCCCCTGGTGTCTGTCTCTACTCCATTTCCTAAATTTCCTTTCTGGACCATCATGTCATTTCATATGCTACCAGTTCTTCATAGAAAGCTGCTTCCTTAATAAAGTGACCAAGGGCAACACCTTTACAGTGATGAAACAAATCAGTAAATACAGTTGCTCAGTTTTGGTTTTTTCTCTCTCCAATTTTCAGTAACCTTTCAGGAAAATACCTCCTTGCAGACTGTTAGTAGAGGAAACTGAGTAGTAAAAGGCCAGTTGATTATACTTGTGGGAATGAGAAGACGTAACAACTGCTACATTGCAAATATTTTTCTTAACAGTTATTGTAAAAGAGTCAGGAGAAACAAAGGTACTTCTTGAGTTTTCAACACCACCAGAAAAATCCCTCTATGGTACTTACCTTAAGGGTTGAGGTGTTATACCAAAATCAAGTCTATCTACAGGCTAGTTAGAGGCAAGATCAACTAGCCCTGTTCACACCAGAGTATGCTTTGGTTACAGCCCCTACTGAAATAAGGCTATCAGCAAAGGGAGTTCTTACTCAAAATTAAAATTGGAAGTAAATTCAACACTGAAAATATTTTTCCATATGTGCCTTTTTCTGTAGCTGCTTCATACTCTTGTTCTCTGGATTAAAATATGATAATCAGAAGGATCAGCTGGTGTAGACAGGCTTCCGCTTTGGTTTTGATGTAAGTTTGGTAAGTATCCCCTATCAGGGGAGAGCTTTTTTCTGCACATTGTCTGCTGGATGTAGTTCGCTTAAAGAGTTTTAACTAGAATAGTTTTGTTCAATATTAACAACTATGGTTTGAAACAAGCAGAAGAACAAACAAAAACCCCAAAAGCTTTGCTCTGTCCTCACAACTTGTGGTAAGCAGAACACACTTGAATTCCTATAACAGCAAATGGCAGCACCTCAAGCACAGCACAGTAAAAACGGAATGACACATTTAGTTGGAAGTTTCAGGTAGTTTATAATATAGAAGCAGAAAATCCTGTTTACATTTTAACAACATCATTATACTTTCTATGACATTTGAGTCTGGGCATTTAGATTAGCACAGTGAGCTCATTCGGTAGCGTGAGTAGCTGTACCTATAGAGAAAATGTTACAGGATTTGGGATAAAAACTATTAAATTACTGCAATCCTTCTACAGGTTTCATTCAATTCTGGATGAAGCATTTTGTCTTCCACAGAGCAAACCACAGCTCTTTTACAAAACAAGCTTCTATGTCTTCCAGAAGACTATTTCTCCAACTGTCAGGTAGCACTATGTGAATCACTTATTTTCAATTTGGCAGCTGAATGAAAACTAAGAAAAAAAAAGAAAAAACATTTCAGTTCAAAATGAACTGAATTTGAATGGGTTTAATTTTTATCTTATTGAACCAACAAAACCCAGACTCAAAAAAACCCCCACACCATTTCATTTGACACGGACATTTCCACTGATAAATGAAAGTCAGATATAAAGAAGACAGCAAATCATCACTTACTTTGCAGTCCAGGTAGGACACCCAGAGAGGAGGTGGAGGGTCACAATCTTGCTTTCACCCATGGAGACTGCAGTCCATCCTTCACTTCTCCACATGCACGATGTATAATAGCAAAACACTAGGTGAAATATTGTTCTCACTTTTCATCAAATGATACTATTAATGGCAATATTATAACATCAAAGTGTAAAGACTGACTAGAAACAGAATCACCTACATTCAGTGCACTCACAAAACTCCTTCTTCACTTTAGAAAAGCAGGTTTTGGGTTTTTTTTTTTTTTTGTTTTGTTTTGTTTTGCTTTTTTTTTGTGTGTGTGGTTTTTTTTTTTTTTTTTTTAATGCAAATGAAACTTCCCCAAAAAGAGAGTGAGACCAAGGAAAACCCACATGCTGTCAAGCTCCTGAGGGCACTAATGAGCCTTAAGTGCCCTGATGGTCCTCACCCAGGACTCCCAACCTCCTTGCCCTGCCCCAAATGCTGAACTGACTGCCCCTCTCACCCTGGCCCTGCCTTATTGCTGGTGCCCTATCTGTCTGTCACCAGTGTCTGCTGGGCTCCCAGTGCTGCCCCATGGCTCAGCTCGGGGACTGCGCACTGGCAGGGCAGCCACTGCCCGGCTCACAGCTCCCTTACCTTGCTGCTGCAGCCTGGGCCATAGCTTTCTGCAAAATGGGAGATGTGGGGCTTAGCTCCCCTAGCCAAGCTGGGCAACCCCACAGCTCCCCCAGGTCATGGGTCCCAGCCTTCCATCTCTGCCAGAGCCTGTCCCACAGCTCCGGGTGTACTACCAGATCTTGTGCGGCCCCTGAAGAAGGAGAAAACAATGGTTGACACCATAACGGAAAACTAAGTTACAATAACTTATGCCAGAACTTTGTAAAAACAAAGAAAAAAATGCTACTTGAAGTCTTCTACTCTGCAGAGATGATATTCAGCAAGTTGCCTCTCCTCAATTTGATTAGGAAAGTTTAAAAGGTCGCAGCAGACCACAGAGTATTTGCAACCTGGGAATGAGTCAGCTTTCGGACCCCGGAGTTGAAACGTCTTGCTGAAGCAGCCTGTCCTTCTTGCACATAAGACATCGGAACTATAGGCAGACACATGTAGTTTTATGTCTGCAAAGCATTTTCTCAGCTAGCGTAATTATATTTGAAGTTGTAGCATGATATAAACTGCTTTTAAGCACCATAAAAAGCTTGTGGTGGTCTGCACAACAAACCTCTCTAGTGCTATATGCCAGGTATTAGTCAAGAAAAAACATTTCATTTTAACTTTCCCATCAAATACCCAGAAATTTAATCAAAATCACCCACTTTTTTCCATATGCATTTTTAATGTCGAGGACACATCACATGTCATGGCAAAAAATTTGCTGCCACAAATTTCAACTAGTTCTAGTAAAGAGCTATTTCTCTAGGAACAAGGGCCCCAACAGTGCTGAAAAAAATACCTAAATATAGCATGTGCGATAGTGAAATTTGCTCCTATTACTTCAGACTCCTGGGATCAAGACAGCAGGTTAGTCATAAATGCTCTGTGACATTAAGTTTTCCAAAGATACCAAAGCTTTGACTAGTAAACCGTAAATTTATGAACGCCAGAAAAGCCCAGTAGGCAAAACTGAATCTTTAGGTTAATGGAAGCAATTCCAGTGATATCATTTTATTAGCCCCTTACTACTTCACAGCTCAAAAAGCAATAAGCATCCCAACTAAAGCAGTATCTCCATATCAGATAGGATTTTGTAAGGAACTATGTGAGCAGTACAAAAAAGGAACATCGATTATGAAAAGCTCAGTATGATAAACTGAACCATTCCTGTTATGAGAAGTAACAGAAGACTTTTACTTTAGCTAAAAGTAATTAAACAATTACTTTTATTGAGTTAGGCTAAATTTGTTATTAAATTACTGTTGCTAAAATTATAACAGCTAAGCAAGCCTTTTTGATCACAGGTTGGGCATTGTGGGGAGTTGGCCAAGCAAGAGGGGGGGGGGTCTGTGGTTAGGAGTCATGTAAAGGTGAACGTGGATGGGGCTGGGGAGGAATGGAAGCCAGCAGAGAAGGGTTAAATGAAGAACTGATGAAGAGGAACCTGGACTTCACCCCCCCACCGAGGGCAGTGGGAAAGTACTGAGACAGACAGCCTCGGAGAAACCAAGAAAAAGGAGCTGCACAGGTGTAAAGAGGAGAAACCCCGCCATTTTCGCTTGACCAATGAAATCTCCTGGTTGCTCTATAAAAAGCAGCCCCGGCTGGGGCAGGTTGTGCCATCGTGCCCAGCGCTGTGTTCTTTGCTCCACTGACTTGGTCCCCAATAAAACATTTTTTTAATATACCTGAGCTTGTTTCTCACACTGTCTTTTTTGCAACCTTACATATTCCTACAAAGTTTCTACCTCAGAGAGAATTTGCAAAGCCACATATGGCTGAGCTTAAACAGGAGATATCTGAACAGCGAAGGTGCCCCTCTGCAAGAGGAGGCTATCTGATATACGCAACTTCACAGTTTGAAAAAATGTTGAATCTGGTGACCTCATGGAGAAACAGGATTGCGTGTGCCAAGATTTTTTTAACAAAAAACTGGTAGAGTCAGAGCTGGAAATCTCGTGGATGTCTGTTATCACAAGACTGAACAAGGATTTCAGTCTGGAGACTAGGAAGTTTTTCAGCCTTTGAAGGAAGGAGCAGCTCAGCTCACAAACCAACTTATCAAATAGCCTGCTTGTACACGAATGGGGAGCCTTTCCTCCAAGTGTACAAAGGCATTTTACCAGCAAAACCAAAACCAAAACAGACAAAATAAACATAACCACAGAGGCAGCAAAAGCTTTAAAAAGCTGGAATTTGCTTTTGTGTACAGACTACGCCCCTTGCTGAATGTCCTTAGAGGCAAATCCAGGAATTCATTCCTTTTTTTCATCCTATTTTGGGATTTAAATTTCGTGCCATCCTTTCTGTTGCCACAATGCAGTGTTACTGCAAAATTCCAGGATGCATTTCTGAAAAAAGAAGACTTCTTCCTGTCCCGATCAGCCAAGCCAAGCTTGTGCTTGCAAAGATCCCCATGGGCTGCCTGCATGAGACCCCCAGCACCCTGCCACAGGCTGCCTCGCCTCATCTAGGGGAAAATCCTCCCCTGGGCAAACTCGGGTGGGAGCTTATAGCCAGCAGCATGGCTTTCACATGCATGGATGGTGCTCTGGAGGAACTGGACTACAGATACGGGGAAAGGGGAGTCTCACAATGGAGATAAGATGTCCAAAGTCCCACTCTGTTCCTGCCACTACCCCAAGCAGGCCATCACACCCCCACCCCATCCCACAGCTTCCCAGGATCTGCTCCATGTCTTTGCAAGACAGTCACCAAATAAAGATATTCTGACCAGCAGTTAACAACCAGCTTGTTAGTTAATAGCCTGAGGGAATCTGAGGGCATTTTATGCTCTAATACTCTGGTAATTAACTGTAGTAACAACCAATTTCAAGGTGATTATTGCTATTATAAGCTATGATCAATTTTTTAAACATGTTTCCATTTTTATCCAGCTTAAATCTGGTGCAGTAGAGCAAGGGGAGCAGCTGTGTTGAGAATTAGACTTTTCCCCAGATTAATATCTGATTTTCCATCAAAGAGAATACAGGACACATTCTGTTAGGTTTCTAATTGTTTCTACCATAAACCTCCACAACACTGAAATATGATCTCTAATAATTTTTAGTTTGAACTTCCTATACATAATCCATCTGACTAGATGGTCCTCAGCAAAAGCCGTTAAAACAATTTGTTTCACTTACGTAGAGGAATAAATCAGTGCTTAATTATCTGTGGTTTATTATTAACAGCACTGGTGAGCTGACCATATGCCATGACTTCATCTTTTCACACAGAAAAATGAGAATACACTGATTGTTTTTATTATGTCTTTCAACACTCAGCCAGGGTTCCAATGAAATTAAGATGGAGGGTTTTGCAATGTTACTAAATGATAAATAATAATATTCTACAATTCTTTGCCCTTGCTTTTAGGATTCACCTTTATATGCTCTTTTACTGGAAGTACTTACTAGCATCTCTCATGGCAGAAGATACAATTATAACTTAGGTTATTTCCAGGAGATATATGACATGTAGCATAGTACATTTCTTTGTGAACCTTGAAATATACTGGCTTCAAAACACGGCATATGTTCAACTCCAGAATACTTGAGATACAGTATGAATTTAATGTAAAGACCAGAAAGACACACCTTCCTGATTTTTTAGATTTAATTGAGTCCATGCTGCAAACCCTTATGAAGTCAGTACAGTACCAAATAACACAGGTTTTGATCCTCTGCCAGGGCAGCCTTAAACTCTTTAGTAGACACAGCGGCAAAATAAAACTTTCTTGAAAACATTACAGATTGATGAACTGCTCTGGAATGAGTCCAGCTGCCCAGACTTTCTCCACTCCAGATAGACCCAAAATGAACCAAAGGTTCTTTGAGATGCAGACCCCTGTAGCATGGTGGCAGACACAGGCATAACCTCAATTCAGCAAATAGCAGGTGTTTTACATTTGTCAAAACAGGAGTGGAGAGCTTTCAAATTCAAAGGCAGCTATGAAGTTGTTCCCTCTTGGGAACAGGAAAAGACTCTCCTGCATCCAACATGCTTCTGTGGAGAGGTGGGCTTGGTCACCCTGAGAGCCACTGGGTCCGTTCTCTGAGATCTTTAAACAAAGCCACATGCGGGCTTTAAGTGTAAATCTTAGACATGCTGAGGAGACACAATGTGTCCATCAACCAACAGGGCCAAGGAAATAAGTAGGTACATGTGAAAAATCCAGGAGACTGTCCCTTTTAGAGATTTATGTCATGACTTGTGCTTTAGAGTCAGCCTCCTGAGCTGCACCCTCTTTCCTACCTCTGCTCCAGGGGCTGTGAGATCATGGTGCTCCCACTCAGAAGCATAAATGGCAGCCTTATTTCTGTGAATAATGCTGTTGTACAGCAGGGCACAAGCTGGGAGCCCTGGTCCACCTGTGATTTGCACTGGCAAAAGAGGTCAGCTGACAGCTGGGGAACCTCCACTACTTTTTGGGTAAGAACAGTATTTCTGGACCATACACACCACAAAGAGAACAAGAGCTTGACCATGTGTTTCAGGGCGTCATGACCACTAACATGTTATGTCCTAATCAGAGCACTACCTACAGCGGTCAGCCTGCAGATTGGGAAGAAAAACAGAAGCTCTGCAAAGTCACAGGTCCATTTGTAATGATGGAGATTCTCTTGTTGTTTGTTCCCTGCATGACCAGTTGCAACTTTAAAACAAATCCCACCAGAGTACCAACTCCATTGCAAGGGCCAACATCAAGAGGAATGGGAACCACGTCTCCCCCACTAATATTTTCATGCTTCCTGTCCCACAACACAGAGAAGATGCTGTGCCAGCAGAAAATACGGCGTTGCTTACTAGCTCATTCACTCTTGTGTCACCCAACAGAGATTCTTAATCTCCCTCTCCTCATGTGTTTCATGACTTAATCTCCCACACACTTGGAACTGCACTGAGACCATCTGCTCTTTTCTCACAAGCGGAGGGGAATGACTTTTTGTTCAGCCTGACTCAGCACCCAGATGAGTTACTCTCTTGTTAATACAGGTGTGGCAGGGGAGGATACTAAGGCTGAAAATTAGGACTGTTTTTACAGCTAAGGCTCTTGCTCCTCCAGAGAATTGCTGCTTTCCCCCTTCTCCCTCCTCCTCCTTGCAGCATCAGGCACTTGCTCATTGTCAGCTAACAGCCTCCTCAGAGGAGGCACCACTGAACTTTCTTGGTTGTTTCCAGGTCTGAAGCAACCATGTTCCCCCCCCAAACAGGATTTTCTGAATGAAAAATTCTCGGAGAAGGAGTGAATGCACCAAATTTCCTCTTACTTCCTCAAGAGCCTTAAACTCTCAGCATGCAGTACTATACTTTTGGTCTATCTGTGATCATAGGCTGGTTTTAGGCACAGAGCACTGCAAAGGCAAGTGGCAAAGTGCTATTTCAGCAATGTGATGGAGGCAGGAGAGGGACAAGGCTGGTGGCTGGTCATACCTTCCTCCCCATTTTTTTCCCACTCTTATACTGTCACACTCAGATAAGGGACGTTTTAGGTCTCATCCTTGGGACAACAAAATTCAAAGCAGTCCATGCAGTCAAGAAGCCTGGAACCAGACTGATTAAATCAATATCATAACCAGGATGCAGATGAACAGCCATGTGCATCAACATCTACAATTGTACCTCCAGCCTCTTTGCTGTCACAAGTCAT
Organism: Tyto alba; assembly: GCF_018691265.1. Taxonomy (NCBI): domain Eukaryota; kingdom Metazoa; phylum Chordata; class Aves; order Strigiformes; family Tytonidae; genus Tyto; species Tyto alba. The sequence continues at coordinate 2,593,413 of NW_024881296.1, forward strand.
TAATTTGAGGCTTCTTTGGAGACTTCAAGAACCATTCACAATTTGCTTTGTTGCTTTTTTTCCCCTTCTTAATTGGCTCTGGATAAACTCTCTGCTGCCCAAGCAACTCCAGTCTTGTGAGAAGGGGAGAAACAAGTTAACCTTGACTCTGGGCTTGTCTTTATTTTCAGAAAAGAAGTGAAGAAGCTGCACAAACATATGGCCTGAATAGCCACAGGTCTGAACTTGGAGGAGACTGGTAATCCATCAGTCCTTTCAGTTTGCTGACAAGATTTCACCTGAAAGAACGCCACAATCCAACACTTGTAAAAAGTAATTTCAGTGGTGCCATTTATCCATGGATCTCAAAGGGCAAAGTGAATGGAAATGAAATACAGTACACCAAGACACGATCTCCATAGAAGGCACCATAAACATGGTTAGACTGAACAATAAACTGAGGCTAGACCATCATGTGGCTTAATTCAAGCCATTGCAGCTCCAGGAAAACCACCCAGCATCCTGATCCAGCAAAGCACCTGAGCACATGTGCAACTTGAGACCATAAGCTACATCATTGCTGTGAGATAGCATCAGTTTAGATGGGATGTCATTTGTAGGGGAAGTTCCTCATTTTCTTAAGTGGTCTGGATCAAGGCTTGAGATGCTTGGCTCTTGGTTCCTGTTCTAATTACATTTCCTCTCCATGTAGGCATTATGAATGAAATCTAGAGGCCGAATTTGTTCAGGAAAGGAAGAAGAGACCTATTTTTGGCACAAAGAGCTAATATCCCCAGTGTCAGGTGCGTGTACTCTTTCTTTTTGTTGCTCTTGTATCAACTGAATGCAAAGGAAAGGGTTGTTTCTTCACAAAACTATCCACTACCCATTACTGTTAAATACTTTGCTGACCTTTTAATCATCACATTCATCAGTTGCTGGATGTCATCTCATATTTTCCGTGGCTCTTGGCACCTCTGTGTGGTACTACCGATTAATGGCATCAGCCTGCTGATCTCTAGCTGCCAAGTGCTGCTGGCCAGCACCCTAAACTTTTGGGTGGTTCCTCACCCTGGCAGAAAGAACTGTTTCCAGTGTAATCAGGTCATCCATGAGCAAGGGAAAAAGAGAAATGGAGGCTGTTAACACATACATCTATAGGAGTGATTTATCAGCAGAGAAAGAGTGCCTGGGCCAGCTCCTCAGCTGGTGCAAATCACTGGATCATCAGAAAAGACCACAAGGCTATGTGATTCACAGCAGCCTAAGACCTGGCCTTAATTTTCTTCAGCCCTGCTTCTATGATTTACACTCGTGCTGAACAAATGACACAGGGTGTCAAATGCTATCAAGCTGATTGATACTGCAAACCAGAACTAAATGTTCACAAAATACAGAGGCAGTGAAGAGTCAGGCCCTGTGTATTCATTAACAGCCCTGTTTCCCATGGGACAGAGTTGATACATTGCTCCACACTTCCAAGTGATGGAAACAACTCTGTGTCAACTCTGCTCCTGCTGACAGCCTCAAGGGAGTTTGAGTTTGTTTCTCCTTCTCTTATCCTGCAAACTCCTTTCTCACACCCTTGCCCACAAAAAGATATTTTACAAACGTATCTTCCACATCTCCCCCTAAATGCAACAGGCTAAATCCTGTCCCCAGTTAAACCTTTGCCAGTGTATGTAATCAGATTTAGTCTGCCTCTCTATACAGAAAGCACACAGATGTGAAGATGGTCTGTGGCATACCTTTGTAAAGTGTGCCCTGTGGTTTGTGAGAGCATCTGCCAGTGAAAAGGAAAACCATCTCTGATATTCAGCTAAAAATGACTCGGTGTAATTTAGCATGCCTACGCTGAAGTCAGTGAAGATAGAGCCATTTACTCCAGATGCATATCTGGTCCGATATGTATAGATTCAGCTCTTCTCAGTCATGTATCCACTAATTCCTCTCCCATTTCCTAACTGTATTCTGATCAGCTTGCTTGGGGCTTTTTACCTCGTATAGTAAAGCTTGCTGAAAGTGCCTCTGTTCCAGGGCATGCTCTTTGAAATATGTCTTCGCTTCCAAGGGTAATGAACTCTTTTATAATAAACGCCTAGCTATAATGTGAACAATACTTGGCTTCCAGGAACTGCCTTATAATTACACAGCTTAGTATTGCATGTCAGAGGTTTGCTTCATCTTTAATATTTTATGAAGAAATTCAGATTCTGACAGTAAAAGTATTTAACCCAGAGGACCTAGAACCCTGACTATTATTTTGTAAAGTAGCCATCCAGCTACACTTTCGTGCACCACCATTATCCCTGGTGCATACTCATACTCTTTGATACTCTCTAAGTAGACACAACCACATGCTGTCCAGATGGAAACCTGGCTGCATCATTACATTATATTGAAATAACCCAATACCACCTGTTTCTGCTGGGGTTTCTGCCAACATTTTCCCATAAAACATTTATTTTGCTAATATTTTAGTTGGTCACCACAGAAGGACACTTGAAGTTAAAGATTTACCATGTGTGCAGCCACAAGAAAAACTCTTTTAAAAAAAAAAGCAACAAAGCTCAAGAATAGCTAATGCCTATTGTTTAAAACGTGGATGTTCACCTAGGTACTAAGCTATAACACTCTGCAGGGACCAAAAACCAAACACAATTTTTTTGGCAGTGTACATCAAGTGAATTATCTTAGCTGTGTTGGTACTCACCTCTCATATAATTAAAGAAAAACTTTCATGTGTGGAGTGGGACTAATATACAATAACACTAATGAAAACTCATGGGATTTTTTTGGGCGTCTTTGTTTGTTGGTTTTTTGTTTTGTTTTGTTTTGTTTTATATTAATTGGTGATGTTATAAATCTCTAAGTCTTCCTCCTCTCCCCCTCAGCAGATAAAACAGGTTATCTTCAGTTAGTCTGCAGAAATGAGAAAGGGATTACAACTCCCAGCCTACTCAAGATGTTTGAAGTATTTATGAGATACCCTCTATAACAGTAATAGGATTTTTTATTTGGAAATAGTATTTTTAGAGAAATTTCCTTTAAAAAAAAAAAAAAAAAAGTCAAGAAACACTTGATTTATCAAAAGCATTTGATAAAAATCTTCCCGGCACGTGGTTACTCAGGTATATACCTTTTACTTTTCAGTGTTGATCTCCGTCTGTGCAAAAGTCCAAACAGGAGCTGTACTTCACACAAAGAGCTTTTTCTTGCATATGCAAAGTTTTGTCTGAAAACCAAGAAAGGTTATTAACGATTGAGTATTCCCAGTATATTCACTGGGCATCAATTAATGCTATCCAATTTTAAAAGTTTCTGTCCTACAAAGGGAGAGGTAACAGTGCCATGTAAAGTGACCAACAGAACCCCATAAATACCCAGCAGTAAACCACCAACAGGAAGTGTTTCTTGAAATCCAGCAGATCAAACACACGTGCATTAAATGACAAATGGTAGGCACTTCAACAGAAAAAAGGATGTGATCCAAAAAAAAAAACAATCCACAAACAAAACAAATGTACAAACTAAGGCAGTATTCCCTAATTACAAATGAGAATTTCTTCAGCTGTAAGAAAGCTACCTTAACAAGAGAGAAAAAAAATGAGTTGGAAAAAATAGAAATGTGATGGTTTTGCTATAAATGTTGATTAAATATGTTTCAGAAAGCTCCAATTATATTAAACTGAAAAAGTAACCAATGAAAATCCACCAGATAAAATAATAGTAATTAAAAAAAAGAATGGATAAAAACAGCTTCAAGTTCACCTGTTTGGATTTGTTCTAAATATTGCCCTAGCCATTTTTATCATGTCTGAGAAACAGAATGTTTTTCTATGTTGTAAAAGAACAGTACAAGAATTGAAAGGAAAGAGAAAGGGATCAGCCATGAGTTTGGCCCCGTTTTGCTCCTTTCACTTTTTCATCTTAATTCCCCATTCCATTCCAAATAAAATCACTCATTTATAAAAAAATCCTTGGCTGCTGGCACAAACGCAATTTAAATTTTTGCCTATTTTTAAAAAGCCAACTTATAACCTGCAATCATTACAGTAATTGATTAAATATCACAAGCAAAGCAAAGTACCTATTTGACAGCTTCTATTCATGGCCACATACCTTCCCCAAAGACAGGTAGTTAGATAATTAAGCGATCCATTCCGCTGCATATATGCTATATACAAAAGAAACTGACACACAATGAATCTTGCTAAGCTTTTGTTCAACATATGAAATACTGGATAATCACCTTTTTTATGAAAGCACTTGACCTTTAAATTGATATCCCCCAAAAAAAGATGGTAATCACTGCTCAAAGAGATATTGAATGCGCTGCTGCTAATCCAGAAGATCATTGCCCATTATTAGATTTCTTTAATCTAAAGGTGAGCATTTGATTATAACAAAGAGAAAAATAAAATACTATTTAGGTTGCTGTGAATGCTTATACTTTACTCTTTGCAAATCACAGTGACAATCAGAGTTATAGACTGACTGTAACATGAATATCATTTACACATTTGATCCCTACTCAAAGAGCAGCTTTAAAAGCTCTGAATGACATAAAGCAAGATTATCAGTGACGGCGATTTTAAATATTATACATGTTGCCTGTATCAAAAGTGTTTTTCTTTAGCAGCTGATGAGTATTATATTCTTTTGTATAATACACTGGAAATACATTTATTTTCCTCTGTTCAGGAAAAATATAAGAAGAATGTTTAAATGCAACAGAGAAACTGCACAGCCTTCTGCAAAAAAAGGACACAAAAAGCTATTTTTTCCTTTTATTACAATTTAACTGTTTTCCTGTTCACTTTTTATGTGACATCACTAATCATATGCTGCACTCCAGAAATTATGTTTCAGCTACAATGACAACTAGATGGGTAAAACACTGGCTGGATGACCATGCTCAGATGGAAGTGGTTACTGGGTCATGCTCTACCCGGAGGCTAGTAACAACCGGGTAGCACCAGAGTCCATCCTGGGGCCTGTGCTGTTTTATACCCTTATCAATGACCAGGAGGAGATGGTGGAGAGCACACTCGGCAAGTTTGTAATGACACCAAACTGGGGGATCTGTTGATATACCCCCAGGCTGGATCTGCTACCCAAAGGGACCCGGATGGTCTGGAGAAAAGGGCAGACAGGGACTTTGTGAAATTCAGCAAGGACAAATGCAATGTCCTGCCCCTGGACATGGTACGGGATGGCTCTGCAGAGAAGGGGGCCAGTACAGGTTTCCCACAAAATAAATAAAACCAAGAACAGACCAGAAACTGCATTCTCACATTAAAATCTCCTCTGAGCACAAAATTGAAAAATCTTTATGAATAAAAAAAAAAAAACACAGTATCCTTTTATGCTTTTTTTTTTAGGCCTTTTAAGCTTCATGGCTATTTCGCCAAGGTATGTGTGACAGATTACCTTTTTTTTTTTTTTTTTTTTTGCATTAGACCTTAAATTTAACATTCTTGGGCTTGAAGTAAAATTAATTATGAAATTCCTTTCATGTAAGAAGACAGCCTAGATGACCTTAAAGGTCTGGCCTTCAGATCTGGTAATCTGACATTTTCAAGCAGTCTCTTTCCAGTCAAACACTCCTGATATTCTTCATGACTGTCTTGCAGTGTTGGTACCCAGACACACATCCATCAGTCCAACTCAATTCAGTCTGACCCTCTCCCACATTTACATTTGAGACCTGATACCTGCCCAGTTGTCATTTCTAAATTGCAATGCAGGACACAGCACATTCCAATTTGACTTGGTTTTCCTCTGGGATATATTTTGTTCCACCCCTCCCATAATCTGATTTTAGGATGTACGGAAATGTTCCTCTCCGCGTTAGCTACAGTGGGCACTTGCATAGCCAGCCTCAAACAGAACCAAATTCCTTGGTAGCTGGTGATAGCTGCAGTGGATCCTATCCTCCACACTGAGACACGGATAACTGCCTGAGCACCTTCTCCAGTGAACAGAGGCAGGCTCTGCCAGAGGGCCAGCCTGTCTGCTACAGGTGACCTGTATTACCCTGCTGGTGTCTTACCACTGAGCAAAGGTGAATATTATACACTTAGACCAGCCATACCCCATTAAACAGCCAAAATTCAATGAGACTATTTCTGTCCCAGGGTAGGAGAAGTGACTGAAGTCATACCACACAGGATTTTTAATGATAACCTATAATTTTACTCCCTGCCCTTCACAGGAACTGGCAATCTTCACATAGACAAGTTTTCTAAATTAAGTCAATGCACTATTACTATGTAAGAGCAAAATCTAGTAAATTATTTAGGTAGAAGATGGATGCCTAAAGGCAAAATTATGATTCCTAATCTTACTAGGTATCCTCCCAATAGAGCTGAAAGTATCTAAATCCCTGCATCTGGGTATCTATCGGGCTTCCTCAGTTGGAACAGCTCAGAAACTCTCTGGAAGCCATGGAAAAAAACAGCAGACATATTTTTCCAGACTTGTAATGATAATTTGCTGCATGAAATGTAATCAATATCTTCAGATCCAAAGAGCACCTGGCATCATTGTGCTACAGCTGTTAAGAGTTCACCTTCAGGATAAAGCCTAGGGTGAAAGACCACACCATCACTCAAAAATGATATAAACATTTGTTGCATCAGTGCTTTGCAGAACTAATCATTATGCCTATAATTACTCTGCTTTGGTCTCTCTTACTCCTTCCTGAGCAACAGAGCTTTGTCCAGCCTTGCCCAGGCTCTTAATCTCACAGGGCTTCTTGCCTACCTCCTCCCTTTAAGTTACTGTCCATAACTTCTTGTGTGATGTTGCCATGGAAAATTTCTGCCGTATAGACCTGGGAGCAGCTGATGAAGTGGTTTCTGTGAGACATCTATAAATAAATCACTAATTTTATTTCATTTGTGACCCCATTGTACCAAGATATCCATGATTAAAAATCTGCTTTATCAAATAGTATAATCGTTTATCTTTACTGAGGGCATAACCCAAAATGGGTAAGGTTTTCCTTTTTTCATGCAATCAAAATATTAGCACTACTATTATATATTGTTTGCTGTAGCCTGTGCTTCACAGTGCTAGACTTCACAAATATCCAGGCAGTTTTTGCTCAGAAAAGGAGCAGAAGTTTTCACCTGTGGTACGACATGAAAAGACCCTGGAGAGATAGTGGAGGTGTTTTGAAAATTTCCACAGGAAAGAAGAGAAGGTGAATCTGAAATAAGATTTTAATTTGTGAATCCCTACAACAGATGATTATGTATTTCATAATTTTATCCATAAAATTTAAGTTCACCTATACTTATTTCTTTCATCCATAGGCTGCTCTTGCTTGGACCCCATCTGAACTCCCTGCGGTCAGATCCTTTCCAGCCTGTACCTACAAGCACAAATTGATTCATGCACAGTGGAAACAAGAAATGTGAGCATTCGAACAATCACAGTAAGAAGCATTCATTAAACTCTTCTGAGAAAGCAACTCAGATGCTGAAAGCACTCACAAACAGGCTTTCTTTTTAAGAAAATCAGCAGTATTGAAAGACAATAATGATGTTTTAAATGAGCATTACATATATCTATGCATAGATCTGGGATGTTTGGAGTTTTTTAACTGCACCTCAATCAACTGAGATATAAAACTACATGTCTGTTGTAGGCAGTAATATGAAAATGTAGTAATTTCCTCTTCAAAATCCCTAAAGAGCTCCTTTGCATTTAAAATAAAAATTAAATCACCCTACCATGATAATTTACTATTTACACCAGTTATTCAGATATTTATCTATATGTAGGGGGAAAATATTAAACATAGCTATATTTTGATAGTAAAACACTTGTAAAACTTAATTGAGATTACATGGATGGAATAAGTTTTAATAAAATCCTTGTATAAATTCTGATATCGCTGTTGCTTTGGTTTAAAATCACATCATCTGTGGCAAACATTGACCTGTGTCTGCAGAAGGACTGACTGTGATGCTAAGGGAAGGTTTGCCAATTTTAAGGAAGTTTTGCACTCCAGATGTGTAAGACACTTTCATTTTCTTCCTATGACTAATTCAAAACACCAAAAAAGCCCTGTCTTCCATAAAACTCCTCCCACAACATTCAAATCCTAGATACTTATCTTTGGATGGGATGAAACCATTTTAGGAGATGCATTTTCTCTTTGCGTTGACTAGAGAGAGTAAAAACAAGTTGCTTAGACAACTTTTAAATAGCTAAAGCTGGAGAAATAAATCCCACCCAGAACTGAGGAAAAGGTCAAACCTAACTAGCAACCAGACAGCAGCAACACCAGCAAAAATAAACACAATTTGAAAAAATATATATACAAACAGGGAACATCACTATACTCTCGGCTTACATAGCCCTCTGGCTACACTATCTCAGCATTTACACTTGTATCACTGCAGGAAATCTTAGTTTTTCTGTTGGGCAACCTAAGAAAAGAGCTGGGAGATATTTTCAAAGGCAAAACCAGGAGCTAAATGGTTTGTTCCCACTGACTTCCAGCAAGAGCAGAGCCTCTCACTGGGACTGAGAAAGGCTTGACTGGAGACATCCAACAGAGTGAATGCAGGGCCCAGTCCCCCACAACACACACACAGAAAAGGAGCTGCAGAGATCAAGGGCGTCCTTGTCCTCCTCCAGACAATAGCGAGCAAGTCACTTTTTAAACCCTTCTCAAAGGAGCCTGCCAAAAGAAATGTCTGAGACAGAGCTAGAAAATGAACTAGTTCCCCATAGACTTGAAACAAGGTCCTTTTTACCACATCATCACCCTTCATCCTCCTCCACATCCTTCTTACTGGATTACCTCTCTCCTAACTATGTTAGGAATTTCAATTCCAAATCATTGAAACATTGTAGGTGTGTCTGTGTGTATATATGCAACACTTGTACATGCAGTCTGGCACTAAAAACTCAGTCAATGCCACATCAGGATTAAGAGTTATCAAAGGTACAGTTGCTTCAATGGTAAATAATGCTGATAATGTTAACCCTACCTCAGTGGCTCTGCTTATAAAAAGCATTACTCCAGCTCCAGTGATCCAGTCCATAGTTCCTTTCAGGTCAACAGCAGTTTAGAAACAAAAGTAAAAAAGGTAGAAGACTATAAAAACAGTTTTAGAGGTCTGAAGGAAACAGAAGTGTCAACCTCGACTCCCTCCTCACCATCTGATTAACTGAACTTGGTAAAGAGATCCAGCTACAGAAACACAACTTTTACATAATGCTTTTGGGATATAACCCTTCCCACAGAACAAGTTGAAATAAAGTCAGAGGAGCCACTTATTATTATTATTATCATCATCATCATTATCTTTACTATTATTACTACTACTATGATTTTATACTGCCTGTAAGAAACAGCAGCTGACCTGACTGTGGCATTGTCAAAATCAGTGCCACTGGCAGAATGAGGGGTAGTCACCATGGGATATAGGATCCAGTATGTCACTGGGATCAGATGGTGTTCAAGGACACTGGGTAAAGGTTAATACAGTAAATGGGAGGCAAAGCACAGTTGAGGGTAGAGAAGCTCTGTCGGAAGTAGCAGGAAACAGAGCAATTACAGGAAATGCTCTGGATACAATGTGAAATATTTATCTTTCTGGTTCTTCTAATTTTTCCATATAGCCTCAGTTATCCAGACCAGGACCCTTTGGTTTAGAAGCTATTTAGAGCACAGTGATGAAAGCAGCTGGTGTAAACTCTGCTATAGCCTTGAAACACAGTTATCACATGTAAGCAGCTAAAAAATGTGGCACTAAAAAAAGAGCAGCATAGTAGGACAGTTGAAGTCACAGTATAACTAGCCATGGTTTGAAAACCACTTCACGTTTGCAATCTCACAGGAGATATTAATGCAGTAATGTTAATAATAGATCCATTAGGAATTGCTGAGTAGAAATGCACAGCCATGCATTCTTCTGCTTCTGCCAGGGCAATCTCAGCTGAAGAAGGTCCTTCCAGGCCACACCTACAGACCCTGGCTGGAGAGGACAGGAAAGCAGCCACACAGGACTTAGTTTATGAGACCTTTTTTGAAGTATTTTACAGATAACTTTTTCCAGGGCCTGATCTAGCCCCTAGATGCTAACAGAAAGTAGGTAGCAGATGTAACATTACCAAAAGATATTGGAAAGTAGAGGCCCTTAGATGTGTTTATAAATGTAGTTTCATAAGTGAAAGCACACTTTATAAATCTTGGTCCTTTGGCAATGACTTTGAACAAAGAGCCAAGGTTTCCCCTCACCTCAACATGTTCACATGTGTAGAGTATGGACTGATCTTACAACATACATGTGAACACACATACCTAAGAGAGTCCCATTTCTGACTCCACTATTTCCTTTATACCACAGGGACAAATTCTTCCCTTAGTGATTGCTGGTGTAACACTGAAGTAACTCGGTCAACTGAAGTGGCCACATACTGTTGTCATTATTAGTGCAATGCAGGGAACATATATAGTGAAATGTTGCTCTCCACTCCCTCTTTGGAGAATTTATTATCTTATAAATTGATGTGCTAGCTATGGGGCCAAGGCCATCATGAATGTTTGTATGGAGTCAACACCTTTCCGTAACAGCAGAGCGAAAGAGGAAGTCCCTGGTTGTTAAACAGCCTACATCTGCAATACCAGACTAAAACAATCTCTCAAGTAAATGTATTCCTTGATCTAAAAACACTCATTTCACATCCTATGAATCAATTGTCTTCACTCTCCAAACACAAACGACTGTGTCCTACACTCATTTACAGTAGCGTTAATCCAAAATAACACCACCAAGTCAGCTGAGGTACTCCAGATTTACACTAGTGTGAGTGAGAGCATTTGGCGCCCAGTACCTATGGTTGTAGATCCTCAGCTGGTGGAGATCATCACAGTTCTTTCAAGTCAATGCCTCTGAAATTAATGTAGTTATGCTGATTTACAGCAGGTGAGGATCTGCCTTGTGGTTTCTGGCTTTAAGTTCTCTTCCTGTCAGCCGTCTCATTCCAAAATGGTTTCAATAGACAACTTCTAGCCAGAATTTCCTCTGCTATTTATAGGATTATCTCAAGAGTTTCTGTGATAATCCCCATATTTCCATCTTTGTATCAGAGCCTATTCCAGGGTTGTATTACAGCCAAACTATTCACATATCCAGATGACACCATTCCTTTCTCTTCTTTTTCCTTCCCTATTTGGGGTGATTATATGGAGGGGAAATGTCTCTCATGGCCAGATCCTCAGCTGGCATAAATCAGCATAAAATTGACATTAGTGATTTACATCATTTAGCAATACAGAAGAAAAGACAAAAAAAAGTAAAGAATTAGTTTTTACCAATGCAGTTTAAAATTAGTAACAGGTCTTTATAATAATATTGAAATAAATATTGAAATATTAAAATGTAACCCATATGTACACCTTTGATGTGTGTTTTATTGGCTCAGCTAGGCATCATTTCCAGCTTGGAATGACAAAGCTTCTTGCTGTTTTGTTTAATAAAATCCTCAGCAATTCTGCCCCTAAATAGTCCATACTTATTCAACATACTTCACCTCAAGTGTACTTAAAACATAAACCCAAGGTCTTTCACGAATAAAACATAGCTTGTCGGTTTCACGCTTTCTTTTCATCCAGCAAAACGTTAAATTCAACCTGTTGAAGTAAGTCAGGTTTAATAGAATTTAAGCTTGCTATACAGAAGTGCCACAGAAGATCTATAGGTATCAATTCTCACTCACACTCCAGAAATCTTACAGTAAATAATTTACCATGCAATTTCCTATTGATCCATCTAGCCTTCTCTTATCTGTCATTCACTAATGTCCATGTCCACTTACAAATATTTTTGTTCCTCTTACAAAGAGCTAGATTTCCTCTACGCTGAGTCCTTGTAAACTGGTAGGTATCTGCTCAACTGTGATGCTCTACACAAAGATCTTAATTAATAAAACAGCCCAGATCAGAAGAGAGCTGCACACACAGCAGAAAGAGTTGAAAAGTAGAATTCCTTGCAGGGACAGATTCAGAGTCTGTGAAACCCTTCAGAGAATCAAAGCTACCTGCATCACAAGCACATTTTCCCCATACAGAAGTGCTTGCAGGAAGTGCCAGTTTCTACAAGTATATAAGTAAAACCAAAAGAAGTAAAGCTGACAATTGTGATTTCTACTTGTTAGACTTGACATCTTGACACAGTCTTTTGGGGGAGATCTGATAGCCAGTGGCAGAGACTAAATATGTAGGAAAAGCTATGTATTACCAAAGGCAATATTGAATACAGGCTCTTGAATCCAGCTCTCACAGGTCAGCAAATGAAAGCCTTTCCCCCTCCACTACCACATACGCACTTTCTTCCTCAGGGCCAAAAGACTGGAGTAACATTAGGCACTTCTGGCCTGGAAATTAGTTGTTATATGTTTGTGGGGGTGAGGGGTTGGCATAAGGGCAGATCTCATTTCAAATAAATATCTTTCCTCCTTTCATTTCCCTTTACTTTCCATGTGAGATAGCACACCAGGGTATCAGTGTTCAAAGTCCATGTCAAAGATTTAATTTTGTACAGTTTATACTACTTGAAATCAGGTTATTGCTTTATCTTTATGGAGATGAATCCAAATTGAAAACAGAAACTGAAGGAACCGTGTGGATGCCAGACTCACAACAGCAGGCATTTAAGTGAGAATAGTGTGTGTTCACACTCTTACTTTCTTATTCAGCCTAAGGAGTGGTGAGTCAGTACACGTAGGAGTTCAGTGAGGCCAACAAGCAATGGCTGCTAAATTCTTACAGAAAAGGTAAACCTGTTCCCTCCTTCCGCTGCACCATCACAGGGTAAATTCATCTTCTTTTCACTTACTGGGATAAAAGTCATTCGTTCTGTTGACCTGATTGGAGTTAGACCAGGGATAATTTTGCCAAAAAACAAGCAATGACACACAGCAGGATTATTTCAGGGTGTAACTTCTGGCTATGGTTGCTTTCTAAAACATGTGTAAGACTAGTCAATAACAAAGCAGAGCCCAATAAGCAAAATTCAATGTCATTTCAGATAAAGTAATGATACACAACACTGTATAAACTGTATGTACTTCATTTACAAGCTGCAGCTCCTTAGATACTGTTATGTAGCTAGATCACTATATTAGCTAATGGGATATTAAAGATCAAAGGTTTGAAATCAATAAAACTAATCCAATAAAGAAGATAGGCAAGACAGAGGGTAATATTTCTAGGCTGCTGTCTCAAGCATTTGAGTCATAACAGCTTGCCAAGAAAGAGATCCCCAGAAATCCCTGTGACCTACAACAAATGTAGTTTGGTAAGAGTATATGATGGAATTTGCAAAGTTTATATAATTTTAGATATAACTTCCTATCCCTGAAAACACTGCAGGTAAAATTGTGATCCCACTTAAGTTACACAGACACTGACATCAGTGGAGCAAAGAATTAATCTCCTGAAAGGCCAGAGGTAGACCAGTAAGCAACACTGTTAAAATTCTATTCAAGTTCAAGAACCAAGTAAAAAGCTTTTTGTTTTTTCTCTGAACCTAAAACTGTTCCTTGGAAATACACATTCAAACGGCTATGAGTAAGAATTCATTCTAGTATTGAGTGCATAATTCATAACAAATATTAAGTTTAAGTTGTAAAGCTGGCTGTTCTACGTACTGGTGATGAAGAGCTGTCTGCAAGTGTTCAGCTCCTGCCACTTATTCTGGTAAAATGTGACCACACATGGAAAGTATGTGGCATTCTTTCTGCTCTGACTGAATAAGTAGGTAAACACCTTAACACAAAACTTAAATCTAAATTAGGTCATCGAAACGGACCTTTCCATTCATTAACATGGAGCCTAGGACGACTGCCCTTTTAATGTTGGTACCTCAGAATTTCTGCAGGAGCTTAAGGCAAATTTTATCCTGCTGCTGTTTGCTGAACAGAAAAAGGGTTGTGGACAGAACAACAGCTGAAGTGAATTGTGAAATTTATGCTTCAAATTTTTAAACTACATGCCCCAATGCATTTTAAGTAGTCACTTATTCTTCCACAGATGTACACAAATGTAACACTGAACAGGAGTTAGATACATTTAACAGCTGCCGTACTCAAAACACGTAGAAGAATATTTACCCCATTTATTACAAGTGCACAGAAGAAATCATAGGGAACAAGGATGAACAAAATCCTGCTTGATCAGACTGATCTTCCCTATTATCACCAATCTTAAAAACATCAGTCACTGTGCCACAGGTGTACTAGGATTCAACAAGATGCAGCATAAATCTTCCTTTTTCCTCAAGTTTGCACACTTGTAGATTTAGCAGCCATGAGCCTTCAAAAGCCCTATTACCTGTTGTTTTGTTTTGTTTTTTTTTTGTCCCAGTCTATTAGCTCTGCAATGAGTGTTTATGTGTGTCCATGTGTACTTAGCATCCTCATCAGGCAGGCTTTGAGATAAGCACTGAAACTATTTATTTTAGACAAAGGTTTCAAATGAATTCCCACAAATGATTTAGCAAAACAACCCCCATCATGTGCCACTCCTCAGCCTACTCAATTGCCTGACCTAGTGACCAGCTAGTAACTGTGGTCAAACATGCCCATAACAGTTTCCCTCAAATTTTCTAACCAGCTAGGTAACTGAGTAATTCACAGAAGGTTTGTTAATTATGTAAATACAAACTTCTTTATCTCTACAAATGTGAATGCCTCTGTCTGAGAAAAAAAACAATAATCCTAATCACTGAAACAGCCAAAGAAAAGTATACCATAGACAAATGCTCTTACTTTCTAGCAAAAAGATGAAGAACTTCAGATTAAAATACTGAAATACCAGTAAATATGATCATCTGAAGAAGCAAAAGTGAAATTAGGGGGAATGTCTGTTATTTTACACAAGCATAAATTAACACCAGAAGCATGCAGACACTAAAAAAAAAGTACTGCAAATAGCAGGATTCGGTAGAAACTAATTATGATTAAAGCTTCTGGCAACTTGAGGTAAAAGGGATTTTCATACTGATAGGTAAAATGCTACAAAAAAACCCAAAATAAATACAACACCTGACAAAAGCAGATTGTCTCCACTCAGTGCCCAGAGGGATGTAAACACAGAACAGTAATTCTGTCCTGACTGCTTCATAAATGAAAAGGTTTAGGGTCTCTAATGCTGCAGGCAGCAAACCTGAGAGAGTGAAACAACAGCTCAAAACTGGCCAGAGGAGCAGGCTGGCTCCAACGTCACCAATTTCTGCAGACTATTTGTTAATCCTAATTACACTTGGATTTCCTTTGTGCATTTCTTCTGGACAGCTAACAAAGGGACCTTTGTGAAGGTCCAGCATTTGAACTTAATGTCCAGGGTGTATCAGCCAGTGCCACAGATCACATGGCATCATTACTAGAACCTGCATAAAAACTGCATTACAAAGCTAGAAGCTATTCACGTATTCCTGCAAAGAGGAATGGCACTGACACGCTAAGAAAAAGACTTTCTAAATAAGACTGGACAGGAAATATTTTTTTGTTCCAGCACACTTTCTTCTTTTTTTCCTTTTTAATTTTCCATAGAAAAGTAACAACACACATGTTGAATTATTTTTCATTTGGGTTTTTGTTTTTCACCACTGATTTGATGAAAAGCCTTTTTCATTGAAGAAGACATGTCAGCTTTCTTGAAAAAAAAAATTTGACAGACTCTACTTGGAAGACTGTATTTTCAACATAGTGCTATCTTGTGACCATTGTAATATCTGATTACAAGGCTTAAGTAAGCAAACTACCACGGCATACATCTCAAATAATACAAATTAATATACAGAGTATATATTTTGTCTTTCATTAATATTCCTGCAAATAACACTCAATCATTAAAATGCTGACGCAACGTGAGCACAAAGTGACAGATTTTTGGCTGCTATAAATCAGCACAACTTCAGTGAAGTTTATGGAGTTACACACGTTTAGACTAGATTAAAATCTGCCCTCAAGATTGCATCACATATGAACACAGGCAAATCAAAATATGTGGGTTTTTTAATTCAGTTACCCTGAAGAGAACAAGTATTTCCTCCCTTTGATCATGTTAAGTAAATGTGGTCCAACAGAACAGAATATTATGTTCTTCAGCAGAAAGTTTCACCGATTAAATAGCACTGCAGTTGGAGCTGAAACTCTCATTGACTTTGCAATTCCAAAGTGGCCATTTTTAACCTTTCAGAATAGTTGTTGAGTTGCCACTTCAATATGCCCTCGTTACCCCTGCAGAATGTAACCAAAAAATAAGAAAATAAAATAAACACAACATGGACTGAAACAAAAGGCAGTTAAACACTCGCTCTTCAGTTCTTGGCATTACTGGGCTGGTCAGGAAATGAAACCATTGCTGCAGGAATTTGAAGGGGTGAATATACAAGGAAGAGGGTCAAGGTTTGGGGTGGCTTCCTCTCCCTTGGCACTGGGAAACCAGAACAACCTTGTATCACTGACCCAGCTCCGGATGCTCAGTAAGTGGCTGGTAATGGATGGAAACACAAGAAAAAACAGCATTTCCTAATGAACAACTAGAGAAAACACCACAAGAACATTGCTTCTTAGAGTGATCCACGGCTGTATTTTGTAGAAAAATATCCAAATGAAGGAAAATTACCTCCTTATTCTCCATTTTTTTAAGTATTTGCAATCAAACACAAGATTGGGAAGCCTCTGGTAAGGTTAATGTTATAAACCAACCACAGAAAATTCACATATGCACACACATACACCCCTAAAGAAATCATGCTTAACACCTTTATGATGAAAGATGAAAAAAATATATCCTTATCTAGGATAAAATTATTCCCATAAGACTATGGGAACTAAGTCACATCATAATGAAAATAATTGGAGAAAATATGAAATACATTTATGCTATATCACACACACCTGCTGATCAGAGGCCCAAATACCCAAATTCACTTATTTTAATAATTTCCTTGGCCATGAACCCACACTGGAACTGAGTAGGATAGACAGCTGTCAGCAGGCCATTGCAGGTAAATCAGAGCTACATGATCCAGCATGACACAGCCACCACGACTGCCTCCTGCTCAGGCAGACAAAACTTCTTATTATTAGTTGTCTCAACAGGTTCCCCTACAAAATCTAGCCATGTCCAAACTTCTGGAGCTGCAATGAGCCTGCATCATTTTCAATTCTGTTCTCAGCACTGAACATACAGCTGGCTTTGCATGACCATTTCACCTACTTGCTTGGAGCAGGGCTGGTATCGCAAACAAGGAGGTGGTACACAATGGGTAACACAGGGGCCCATGGGAGCTGCAGGAGGCAAACCCAACAACCTCACATAGGTTGCCAGATTACAATTTGACACCCCAGTGCCATTCCCCTTGAACCTTCCAGGATGCTCAGAATAACTTCTGTTTTGGATGTCCTTCTTTTGCTTTGAATTCATCCTGGGCTCATCCCTCACTTGCAGGCATGTCAGGGGAAGAAGAGAGACACCAGCTTTTCCTTTTGCTCTCCTTTCATGCACCCTATCTCTGTCCTCTTCCTTGGGAAGACCAGGAGCCCGTCCTGCTTCATCTCCTCCCCATGAGGTTCATGTAGTCCATCTCAAAGACAGGAGACGACACGCTGCCCATGCATCTAACACAGGAGCTTTGTAGAGCTGCCCAACAGCTGCTTACTGCCCAAGTGGGAAAACTTGCACCGCTTGGTCAGGTTCCTGCACCCATCAATGTCAGGGCACACCTTGGCACACTGTGGCCTAGTCTGGCACAAGGCAGGAGAGCTAAAAAGCCACACCAGGCTGAGACGTTAACACTTATCCTGTCTGAAAGGTGATGGGGGCTTTTGCCTCCTTGTGTGTGTGCAGCTCCTCGTCCTCTCAGGCTATCTCTGCTTACATAGGATATCGATGTGAAAAGCATAAACCCAGAAATGGTATGCTGTTGGAGCATCACAGAATTTCAGACACATCCCATTGCCTTCTGGAAATCTGCACCTGCTACAGACATCGCTCAGGTCGGACCCTGTCTAGGGGCTGAACAGGATGAACAGCCTGTGCCAGATATACTCTGAGGTTACTGAAACAATTCAAAGAGGATAATTTTCGATGTAATATCAAATAAGAAAATTCTGTGTTTATCAATACAAACTAACATACCCCATCTTTAGATATTGGCCATTTCTTTAGTAACTGTGTCCTCTTACCCCTTCTTGTTTCTGTAGAACAGCAGCAAATGCATGTACAGTAAACCATAATGGAAAAGCACGTCACAGACTTCACAGATCCCACTGGAGTCATCAACAGCAAAAGACTGATTTAGCATTAGATCATATATGGTTAAAGAGAGGGACCACAGAAGGGTGGGAAGTATCTTATTTCTTAGTTTTGAAAGGAGAACAAAGGCAATCTTGGACAGGACCCACTAGTACAGAGGGTTCAAATCCTTGTATTGCTACAGTTGTCCAAAACACACTTCAGAAAAGTCATTTTATCACCCCCCATCTCATTCACCCTGCCATTACATGGAGATAACAATACCTCCTATATCTGATGGAGACTTACAAATGCTGCTATAATAAAGTCCAGACGGCCCTTTGTGAGTGTCTTGACTTATGTCCACATAGTACCCTGTTTTCCCCTATGAGAAGTCTTGGCACTCTGGCATAGCTTACATTCAAAACACATACCCAAAAAGTTAATCTAGATACTGAACTTCGAAACCGCAACAGTTATTGCTTACTTAGAGAGGACACTCACTGCACCTTCCTGGGAAAAGGATGTGTATTCCTAAACAAGCTCCACTGAAAACCCCATTGCTATCAGCAGTATGGAATTCTGTAACATCAGGGTTTACTAGCTATAAAAATTTGGCAAAATAAATGTAGACGTCTTTATATTCAGGAGGTTTTTTTTTTCTTCTCTGGTTGCTCTGGTCTTCTATGAAAAAGCAACTATGAAGTAGAAGTCTTAGTGATGATTTTGACCAATCAGCTGCAGAAATGTAGATAAATTTGGCTTTTCATGGACTGCAGCTGTTGTTCTTTTCAGTGCCTTAATGCAATTTATCATTCAAATGTGTTGGCTTAGGAACGCTGCTCCAGTTTTCCTGTACCAGTATCATTAATCCTAACAGTATGAAACCAATTTCAAATGTTTGTTTCTTTTGTAGAGTCACACTTCTCTCCCCTTTGGTGTCTGCGGTGGTAGGGAGTTACGGTGTGGAATCAGCTGCCATCTCTCTGCAGCCTTCATACAGTTTCTGCAACAAACAGAAGATCTTTCACAAACTCTGCCAAAAGGTTTCTCAGATGAACACTGCCAAGTCAGGGCATCCAACTCACAGCAGACACATTGTGGTGCTATGAGTGACCCACAACATAAGGGAAAGAGACTAAATCCAAACCCAGCAACAAAAGTGATACCCCACACACCTCTAAAAAAAAAATCAGCAAAATGCAAGCAAAACAACAACAGTAAAATTTTAGGGCCCAATTAGAAAGAAGGGGGCTGAGAGTTAAAAAGTAGCACACAAAATAGAATTTAAAGTTAATTTGTTCAAAACTGATGTTTTTAAGGAGGAAAAATACCTGGTAAAATGACACTGCCTGGTTCAAATTCATCAATAATTCATTATTAAAGATGATATCTAATAACCACCTAGACAAAGCTATAAAGAATAAAGGCAAAATCCCAACTCTTCCAAAAGAGTTTCTGTTACTATTTTATTTCCTGTCATGCAATTAATTATGTGGGTCAATATGGGTCATTACATGGTTTCATATCTATTTTAGAACTTCAGTTATTCTCATTACTGCATTTATTTACTTTGGTGTGGAGGAAATGGGCTTTATTTTCTTTTCTCCATAACTTGATACCTACAAATCGTTGCTTACAAAACTTTCACAGATTTGTTGTGTAATCATGAAACAAATATTTGTGGCTTTTCTAAAATGCTAGTCTAGTATCTTCCGACCTGGAGTTCCCATACATTAGCTAGAATTTCTGTCTTCTCCAAGTAGAACGTTGCCACAAACTGTTGGCCCTTATTGGTTTTTATTTTATGTTTATATAAACCAAGAGAATTGCCAACAAGGTCAGTGAGGTCCGTAAGTATCTATGTCACTCTAGCCTCATCCCCACATACCACAGGGGTAATTAGGTCTCTGGTTCCCCTTTCACATTTTTGGTCAGTGTTAAGGCTTGAAAGGAATCTAGTATCTTCAGCCTGATTTTCAAAAGGCAGCTCAGTTAGAAATGAATGAGCTTACAGTTCTCTGCATTTAAGTAATTCCTTAATTCTAAACTCAATATTCAAAATTTGGGTCTCGATTGTGACCAGGAATACCCTGAACACTGGGTATGTTTAGCCTCAAAGTCCCTTCCAGATTTCCCCATGAGACAGGGAAAAAGCCTTAAATGATTTTTCAAGTTTCCAAATTCAAATCAAGAGTTAGACTTGAAAAAAATATTAATGCAGATTTTAAAATATCTTAGTAACTTTTTCGGAATCATTATCTTAAGTTAATGAACTCACACACTAATTACCAAGAAGCAGAAATATAGACACACTTAAGAAAGGCTGTTCTTGAGGTGTTACTGGCCCGGGCAGACGCAGAAGGAAAGGGAAATTTCATTAGAAAGTCTGAGGTTTTCCAAGCAGTTGTGAAAGCAGAAGTTTGGATAGTCTGGATAAGGTTCAGATAAAAATTAATTAGGTGAGCTGGAGAGCAGGAAAGAAAACTTGCTTAGCATAAGCTGAGTGAAGGGAGTGCTATGAAGGAAACTGCTCCCCCACTTTAACAGAGGCTGGTATGAGAAGTCCACCTTCCTATCTGTTCATCCCAGCTGGAGCTGAGCAGCAAGTGTGTGAATGTCTGAGTGCTCAACATGGAGCACTGAATTCCTGAAGAATATTTTCTCACCTGAAACCTGCTGCCACCAGTGAAATCATTGTTTGCAAATAGGTGCATTCCAGGAAGCCTAGATTCAATATAATTTTAAAACCTTGAGTCCACAGGTATCCATACATGGATTTCACTCTTGGACCAGTCCTGCTATCGGCATCAGCCATGTTACTCCCCAAATAAAAGAAATAAAAAGGCAGTGAGCAACAGAATGCATGAAATCTGGTTTTCTATGGGTTTGCTTATCATGGTTTGGTTCCCTCATGTTTAGAAAGATGTATGCTTTGATAAAAGCTTCTTTCAGTTAGGGGCATAATAATAAAGACTCCTTCATGTGGATGCTTTGGGATTTAATGCAGCATAAGCTCAAACGACAGTCTTTTCCTCAGTGGAGACACTAATAGGGTCTCTCTCCCCTATCTTGCTGCCTTTTTTTTGACAAGGCACATTGGAATAATAAAACTTTGAGACCTCTTTCTGACACATTTAACTGAAATTATCCACTAGGTTGTTAACAGGAGGACAGAGAAAGATACGTGTTCTGAGATAGCTATGTTGCTTAGTCTTAGTCCTTCAAGTCAGGACTGAGCTATGCTCAGAAGATAATTTTGCCTGGGCTGGCACTTTTCAGAAAGGCTTTCCTGAAGGTAAACTGAGCAAGACAAACTGGTCTTGGATTAGGACAGATAGCAGAGACCATGTCTGCACCCACTGAACTCAGCTAACACTGAGAGAGGCCCTGGGGAAAGCATAAATCCCATGCAAACAGCCATTCAGAGTAAACTCTCTTTGCTTAGTTCTAGATTGACTGAAATATCTCATTCCCACCACAAAGACTGCAGCAAGCGCACATACAAACAGGTTCACAGCCCATCTCACAGCTGGCCTATTGCTCTCTACTTGTGCTCAAAAGCCAGCCTTCCCTTTGAAAGCAAAGGCTGCAGCTTCCCAGAAAAACTGAAATGCTGCCTGAAGTTCATAAGTGGGACTTTTGCCTGGGCAAGGACTGTGGGCTTGGTCCACGCCCTGTAGGTGAGTGATCCCACACGAGCCCCCTTCCAGCATTCCTGTTTGCAAAGGCACATGAGTATGAAATATGAAAACAAACCCTTGCAGCTGCAGGGAGTGACTTTTCAGCTCTGTGTTGCTCTAAAAGCACTTCAAAAGGAGGCCAAAAGCAACTATATGCACTTTTGTTCACTTAAAATGTTCTCAGTTGCATTATCAATCACCAGCTGAGGATGTGTACGGACTGTCAGTCAGACTACTATAAGCCTAGTGCCTGCGATGTAAGTACACACACCACTTAGTGCAGAATGTCTTTCTCCCATGTGCTCTTATACTAGATTCCATACACTATTTTTCCTATTTAATTAGTGTAAAATATTTCTAACCCTTGTTATTTAAAAATCTGTATCTCCAGGCTGGGGTTAAGTTAGCTGACTGTTAATTGTACAAATGAAAGGACTGATCCCTGCATGCAAGAACGCAGCAGTAGAGAAAAGCTTTAGCAGTAGGATTATATGTAATTTACACAATAAGACCTTTTTAATGTCACCACTGATCTAAAAGGCCATAACATACATAAATATAAGTAGAATAAGAATCAGTCCCATGAAGTTCTTCCAGACAGATTCTTGACTGATGGATGGTCTCACTGGGATGTTCTGGAGAGAGATACTGATTTCTCCAAGTGCTGGTGCTAGCCTCTATTCCTCCTCAGAATACAGAAAACCCAACTATGAACCATCAGGAGATTTCCGCAGTAACAGAGAGCACGCTCAATTTTAAGCCTGAACTTCTTATTTTTGGTTTCCTGAACTTCTTATTTTTGGTTTCAACACTCACTCAAAACATTAAGAATAAAATGCTGACGGAGACAGTAGACGGAGTCTCAGCTAGCCTCAATCAGCACCAAAGTCAATACTAACCAAGGATCTTCACGACACTGCCAAGACAAACTGCTCTGTGGCCAAAGAAGAAAGTGGTCAAAGCATGTTTGATACGTTTGATAAGCTCCCTAAACAACAGCACAAAAATGTACTGCTAAGGGTATTTTTATTCTCAGATGCTGGGTAATTGAAATACACAACCTCTGTTCAGCAGTAACTGGGCAGTGTTCATTCAAAGGACTGTCTAAAATCAGATAACTGCAGTAAGTTCGGATGTTTTCTTCACTATGATCATGCCTCATATTACCCACAGCCTGAGCTCATTCCCCCCCCAACTTTTTTAAGAGAGAGGAGGAAAAGTACAGTAGGATAAGAAGAGTGCTATGAAGAAGAAAACTGAACAAACCTAACATCCAAGGAACAGCTGTTCTTCCTATGAATATACACATTCACGTGCAAATAAGGATAGTCAATACTCTGTTCTGTTTGCTGTAAACTTGTTATTAGTTATTCTCTGTTTAAACTAGTTCTGTAATCCAGCCAAGGTGCATGAGCTAGACAACCAAATCCAAACACAAGTCACAAAAAGCTACTCATCAGAGTAGTTATTTTGCATACAGCTTGGGATTAATTTCCTTAAATCACCGAGCAAGTACCTGTAAATAAGGAACACACTTGCAGTTCTCAGGACCAGCTAAGAAATAGGAAGAGATCATTAAAACAAATCATTTACTGAAAGAAAAAAATATTGATTCAGCAGCTCTGATAATGACAAAGATGACCTTTGCCAGTTCTCAGGTGGATTTGAGTTTTACACCCTAAATATAGACTGCTTCAGTTCTAGCAGCTAGAAAAGAGAAGCACAAAGTCTGGAAACTGATACTCATTCTCTGCTTCTGACTTGCTCTTTATCTCTAGAAAGTCACTAGACCTGTGCACACACAGCCCCCTACACAGTGGTTGTAGTAATGATTATCCACCTGGCATAGGGACAGGGGCAAGATTTATCTCACTAGTGCATTGAGATTGCTGTGGGGAGAACTTGATAAAGATGTTAGCATAAATGAAAACTGCCGCTGTTTACTGTATTCAAAAAATACCTTTCAGTTGCTAAACTACTGAATGGGGTAAATCAAATGTGGCTTTAGATGTCTCTGCCAACAAGGTGCAGCTTGATTCTTATCATTAACCTGTCCTCATCATGCAGGATCTCCTTCTGTAAATGAAGAAAGGGAGGAGTCTACAGGAGCTATTAGGAACAGAGTTGACTGCATTCTTAATCATGAATAAGGTGCCTGAAAAATACACTTTTGTCTGTTCCTAAAACCATTTAGGGTTAACACATGGTTTGTTCCCCAAAGAACAGATATGAATATACCTCAGCTAACAGGATGCTTATGAAATGTTCATTTTGAGCATCCTCCATTCAAGAGCTGTGAAGTCTGACTTACACACTACAGTCATATAGGTAGACTATACATAGATCCTGAATTAATGACTTTTAATTCTGGATTTTTATGTTTAAATTTATTTTCTGACAGAACAGCAAAGAAAGTTAGGTAGTAAATCTCTTGTTTATGTGAGGATACAGATATTTTTGTGAGAACAGTGACCCTCTACCTACTAAGTATGACAGAAAATATCCAAAAAGAGTGAGGAGGAAAGGCACGACACTATGACTGCCTCAAACAGTCCTTCAGAGATTGACTAAGCATGTAGGACTTTACTAGTTCTATTTGGAAAAACTGAGATTAAGTATGTGGTTCTGTATTTTATATTTCTGAGGGCTCTACAAGACCCTAATTAGATTATTTCCCCCTTTTTTAACTTTAAAACCCTACCAACCAATCTACCTCATTCCTGCTGTAAGCTGTCTTGCCTCCCTTTCTCTCATTCACTGTCACTTTACAAAAGCACATGGGATACATAGGTATGGCTGTGGTCTGCACAGTCTTCTAAACCAGCAGTCTGGTTTAAAATTCTGTTTTCCACTAAAGTTCATTGTTAATCAAGCAGAAGTAGATGGACCACACCTAAGCAACTCACAATGTTACATGCAGATACTTCAGAAGTCTACACCCAGTGATGGAAGGAAAAAAAGAAAACAGACTAAAATAAAAGAGTGGACTTTGTCAGAGCTCAGAAGTAAACAGAATGGAGGAGAGGGTTTGCAGATGCTTTAATGCAGTGTACGTTGGCACTGCAAAGCCATGCCCTGTATCAGCACAGTCTGCCTTGATTTAAAAGCAGGCATTTGCTTCTGCAAAGCATTATAGCAGCTTTTTCACTCAGATATAAAATGTTGACATTGCCAGAGCAGAAAATGTCCTTTTTCATGGGAAAAGCAATTGTTGGTGCTGGCAATTGACTGAGGCTTACAGCCAAGGGTTTAACATGGCAGCATTCTTTTGCCTTAAGTGGATTCTTGGACCCCTACTCTGTTGCAAAAGAGGTCCGTGTGGAATATGTGCTCTCCAGCCTAAAAATGGAGCTCTCCTCCCTCCTCCAGTGCAGGCAGTACCACAGACTCTTACTTAGCTGCTCTAACAGCTGGGATATAGCATGGGTCCCTACCAGAATTTGATCACCTGAAATGAAAGTGTTAACATGGACTTGGAAGCAAGGCTGGTATTTTGTTATCTTTTTGCAAAGTGAATTCTTAGTTATGAACCAAAGGCATTACAGGGAAGGAAAAGGCCACTTGGCCTAATAAACTTTCCCCCTTTGGGGTTAGCTGAACACCACCTCCTTCAATCTCCCTCTCTCTCTGCAGAAATAAAATATGTCTCCTTTCCTCCTGAACTCATTTATAAAAGCTTGATTTAAGGGCCTAACTTGGCAACATGTTCCATATGTCTGTTATTCTAGGAGCATGCAGGCAATGGGCCAAATGCAGAGATCATGCAATGGGCACAATTCTCCCTGCTTGCTGTAGGAGTTGTACCCGCCTTTGCCTGGGTTTAATTTACTCCAGCTTGCCTATGGTTACAGAAGAGGGGTGGGGATGAGGAAAGCTGAGTTGCATTCGCAGCTCTGCCAGAGGCTTGCAGTGAGACCTAAGGGAAAACAATCTCTTGGCTTTGTTCTGCCTCAGTTTACACAGGCTCTAAGATACTCATCCCCTCTGAGGAAGCTCTGTGAAGCTTAATTAATAATGGCAACTACTAAGTCCTTCAGAAGACAGGCAAGAAATACCATGCATACTGTAAGCAAAGGGGCAATATCAGAACCGGGGCAGCTGCATATAAAAAATTTGCCTTGCAGAGACTTATTAGAAAGGAGGTTTATTTAAAATCAAATTAAGTTTGGGACCACATTCTGCAGACTCTGACTTACAAGCACAAACTGTTCCAATGAAATCTAAGAGAATATTGACATGAATAAAAATATGCATGAAGGTGCTTACAGGGGCGAGCTCTGCATGACTGATCCTGACTACACAGAAGAGTAATTACAGAAATCAAGTTGGTAGAATCAGATCCTGAAAAGAAAACTGGATAGCAGTGTGTTTACTAGCAGACTCTTGTTCCTCCAATTATTGCAGAAAGCAAAGAGCAGCTAAAAACTTTACTGCCAGGGCTTTCAGAATCAGACAGAACTGATTCTTTTCCCCAGCTTATGAATTTAGATGATGCTCTTATATAAAGGATTTCATTCAGAAAAAATTAGACTGTTTTGACACTACAGTGACACCAGAGCCTGCTCGTTTTTTACTATGAGACACCGCAGATGTGCCCCCTCACCCCCAACCATGAAGAGGCCATCAAGAGAGGAGCAACTTTGCTGAGCAACTCCCCTCCTGGTGACACCACCACTAGACAGACCTGTGGCCACTTCTAACAGAACCGCCAATGATGCATGCCCTTGCCTTGAAACACATAACTTCACCACTATGGCTATACCACATTTCCCTGGTGAGACTGAACTACCTAGGCTAGTAAGGAGATGGTGTCAGGCCTCAAACTCTCATACTTCACAGATGGCTGAGAGTATGGAAAAAAAACAAAACAAAACAAAACAAAAAAAAAAAAAAAAAAAAACCAAGAGTTTTGCCCAGCTACAAGTTTGCTTTGAACACACACACACACACACACACACACACACACACACACATATACCCCCTCCCCCATGTAAGCAAGGAAATGTTTGCCCAGGTCCAGCACTGCTCTGTTTTGCACACTGTGCCCTGCTTCTCCTTGCAGGGAGACCACATCCATCACTGCTGCTTGCTTTGGCAGCACCCTACATCGAGGACTGGGATTTCTCTGTCTACCTTGTGGCACTGGCGAGCAGTAAAGCACTGTTTGGAGAATGCCACCCCACTCACTGTCACGTTCATTCACTGTGTGGTGAAGTCAAATCCATTGTGAACGGACTAAAAATCATCTCAACTGTCAGCAAAAGGATTTACAAAACTTGCTTCTCTCCCTCGAAGAGTGATTGCAGTGTGAAAACATGCTGTTCAGCCAGTAGCAGCATTCGCTGTTTTCAAACAGAGCAAGCTGGGGGAAGGGGGGAGTTTAAAGAAAAGGAAAAAAAAAAAAAAAAAAAGTCCTATAAAGAATTTCTTTTAGGTGATGCCAAATAGACATTTACTGTAAATCCAACACACCAGCTTCCCCATATATTTTTTTCTTGCGCCCCCCTCTAGAACTCCCTCCCCACAGGTGGCTGATATTAGACCTTGCACACCTCCGCAGATGCAGCAGCCCATCACCGGCGGTCTCAGACTGCCCTCTACAGTCTCCTCAACCAACCAGCTCTGCAGCTGATCTCCAAGCTAAAGACCTGCCAGATCTGTCAGAACTTGTGACATATTAAAGACACCGGAGTGTCACATATCAGGCAGATAAGCCAGTAACGGTGAGCCATCCGCTCAGGGAAACGGGTGGCTCAGAGAGGGTCTCTCCACTCGGACTTCTCCAGTACAAGAGATGATTATTATTCATTACCATTTCTTCTGCTGGCTGATTCTTCCTTCATCCTTAGAAGGGCTAGGGAACAGAGTATAGATTACAGCCAACCTCAGCCAAGGAAAACTCCCTGAGAAGAAATGAGTCACCTCCTCACCATCCACTCACACCCCTCCATCCCTTTGACATGCCTTTTTCCCCACCTCCCTCGGACACAAGCGCAGCTCACACTCTTCAAGCAAGTGTTTCTTCCATCCCTAATTACACTCCCAAATATCTTCAGGATAAAGTTGATGTTTAAGAAATTGCAAACGTTTGTCTTGACCTTTAGTGTTGGTGATTTTCAAAAGCTGTTACTGTGTCCCCAGGTATTCCCTCCTCCATGATTTCTTTCTGTAGCATCAGGTTATTGCTAGGTGTCAAAGAGGGATGGTGGCAGATAAAAAGAGGAAAGATGCCTAATGATTTTTCACTTTTAAGCAGAAGGGAAAAGACCACATACCCTGCAACACAGACTTATTGCAGGAAGCAAAATGTCCCATAAAGGGGACTCATGGAAATTAAGTGAGAAGAAAAGCCTGTAAAACCAAGCCCAGATATCACAGGTCATAGACAAAAGAAGAAAAAAGAAAAGCAAAACAAAACAAAACAAAAACCCAAACAAAAAAACAAACCGAAAACCTCCAACAAGTGTGCATGTGTGTGTTTATAAATATACACACCATGTCTTCATTAAACCCAGATAAAGTTTGTACACCTTCCCAATGGTGGCTGGCAAGAGCTTGTGTCCCAGAAGAATGGCTTTAATCTCATTTCAGACTCAATAATATAGTGCCAGATGTTCTTGGAAATCTATTTTGCCCCTGTACATTGTGCAATTAACCTTTCGGTTTCCCAGAGATCAAATTAGAGCTGTGGAAATGTTTCCAAACCTCTCTCTTAACAAGAGAAGCATAGGGTGTTTGAACCAACTGCTGAGCCATTTTCCCAGCCCTCTGCTCCTTTGGACATGCCAGGAAGGATGTCAGGCCAACCAGAGATGCCACTGTTTCACTTGCAGGGGAGCAAAATATAAATAGTCCATGTGAAAAGTACTTTATTAAGTTTCTGAGGTTGGAGCTTGATTATAAGCAGTACAACTTAAAGAACTCTGTTTCCTCTGCTTACAGAAATTTCTTACAAATTATGGGCATATTTTTCCAGAAGGAAGTGGAAAGCACAGCATTTCATCCAGAGGCATTTATTATACTCACAGCTCTGTGTGACACTCTAACAGGCAAGGGTGCTAGTATGCCAGCAAACTGACAACTGGTCCAACAAGCAGATTTTTCTCGGTAAGCACTGTGCAAAGCCCTGCTGGTATCAGGTCACAAGTATGGGTTTGCTCCTAAGACCAGTGCCTAACTTGGGACAAGTAATTTATCACATCTGTAGTCGCATCCTAGGTGCAGAGATGCAGCTTCTTACCTGTTCAGTTAACTCAGGATCCACTCAGAGTGTGACTGGGCTTCAGGCCAGCTGAATTCTGATTTCAGTATTACCCAGGCCTTTTTAAACTCTGGAGTCACTTAGGTGCTTTTGCATCCTATTTCTGAGCATGAAATTACAAGTAAACTGCTGGAAATTACAAATGTAAGAGGGTTAAAAATTAAGTACAATAAATTTTCCTATAGCACTCAGGAACAAACAGTGAACCTGAGATATGAGAGATTTAAAAGACCCCTGACAAGTACTTCTTAGGCAACCCAACACATTAAATGTCTCTATTGTCTCCTTAATTCCATCACCTGGCATTTGCAGCCAGCCACAGGAAAAGCTAGAAAGCAAACAGAAACTTAGCAGTAGCTCAAGAGCACATAAAAGGTTGCTCAGTCTTAGGGTATTATTTACTCACAGGTATTGACATGATGTTGTTCCCATAGTTTAAAAGAGGGAAAAGTGTTTGTGTTGGCAAATATCTGTTGGTTCTAAAATATTGACATAGCAGAACCTCAATGGTTTGATTCAAAACTTTCAGTGTAGGACACATCAATAGAATATGACCTATGCATTAAGTATAAAGACAGAATTTTAATTTTAAATTTAGCTCACAATCACAGTGAGCTAGATAAAATCAAAGATTCTGAGCAGGGGAAAACTTTAACTTTTCAATTACAAGATGATTTTGAGGCATGTGTACCCCTGTTTATTTATGAAGTTGCTACTATTGTTTTAATGTAAATAGGATTCAAAGTCTACTGGCAGCTAGGAGGGGACAGTCAAAATGATTTGAAAGCAAGCTCCTTAGGAAAATGCTTTTCTATTCATGGAAGCTGTTCCTGTATCATGACTGAAGCGCTATTGAAAAAATAAACAAATATTTTTATTACAAGATGATAAAAGGGTTTGAATAGAAAAGCTGGCCAGATATGAAAACAAACTTTCACATAGAAGGGCTTTTGATACACATGATTTACTCTGATGACAACAGGCCACGCTGAGAAGTGCTGAAAGCTTATTAATATTACACAAAAGACTTTTGTTTATCGTTTGCTGGACTGCATGGGGGTTGCAATAAGCAAGCAGCAACATGGCTGGCGTCCAGTCTTTAGAGCCACAGAAGGAGGGAGGGTTTAGGAAACACTGCTGGAGCAAACCACTGAAATGAAGGCCGCTTTCGAAGTCAAAGGATAGTGATACTAATGTTACAAGCACAGCCCAGAGGTTTGGAGCTCTGCAGGTTCAGCTCATCATGCAAAAGATTAGATCTCTTCCCCAGAGGAAAGGAAGCATTTCCCAGTTAGGAGTAGCCCAGTTGTATTGATTTAATGCTGCGTGCACCTTTTCTCCCCCTCACACTCCTAAGGCAGAATTCAGTACCAAGCAATTTTTGTCTGAGATCCCAGAGAGCTCAGTTTTAACCAAATGAAGATGGAGCCACTGCAGCGAGGACGTAACACAAGCCTCTCCTCCTGTCAAGACTGGAAACAGTTCTCCAGGATTTCCATGCCTGCCGCACACATATCCCACCCTGGCAGTCTTATGTTCTTAAATCCCACATGGGCACAGAAAAAGGATGGTGCCTTGGTGCATGCCATCCTAGCTCTGGCCTCAGGCTTATTTTCATCCATCTCCTAGAAATATCAATTAAAGGAAGGGATAGCAGTAAGTTTCTATTAGGAAAAAAAAATAATTTTTTAGGACCAAAGGCCACTGTCTGCATTTAGATTATTGTAAAATATTAATAACAAAATGCTACAAACTCCTTGGTCCCTCTGGGAGAGTGATACTAGCCTCCACACTGCAGTGCTCACTGCAAACCTCAAAGCCACTTGAAATTAATCTCATTTCATATTTGAGAAAGCACTCAGTCGGAATAGGAAACTTTTTGTCAACGACAGCATTGGTGATAAAGTACGGTATTACTTGCCCACACCTTTCCCAGATGGACATCATTCTGTCAGCAATATCGGGCATTTGAAATTGGCACACTGGTTATGGTCAGACAAGTAGGAAGGATCTTCATTGCCCCTCTTTTTTCTGCTAAAGAGGAACCCCAGTTCAGGGCTTTTAGAGCACTTTCCCTGAGCCGAAGGACTCACAATGTTTAGTCACAGTGTATTAGTCACAGCAACAATTTAGTGACAGATTATTTCTTTTCCTGACAGATAAAGTCATGTGCAGGGCTTTAAAGGGGGGAAAAAATCACCGAGTAAAACAGATCTTCAAAAAGTCACCGTTTTCATTAAAAGTTTTTGGTTCCGTTTTTTTCAACATATCCTCAAAAAGGATGCCTGATACAAAACATCATCTCTTCCAGCCAGGCTTCTGGTAGGTTTGCCACCTAATTCCACCACAGGCACCAGCAAAGCCACCAGCTGAGGTCAGCCGTCAAGACATCTTCCAGCTAAAGCACTGGACCGCTGGGTAGACACCTGCCTGAAGCCATCCTGCCAGCCAGCACCATCCAAACCACCGTTCAGAAGCTTGGAGCCACATCTCAGAAGAAGCCAACATGCCTACAGTGTGAAAACTAAGTAGTTCTTGTTCAAATAAGAGCTGAGAGATGGCAAAACACTAGCAGGCTTTCACAAAGCTTTTCTGTTCACAGCCCATAAAATTACACTGTTCTGTGAATACAGGGAGACTCTTTTGCTAATGTAGTAAGTATGTCAACTTTTAAGAATATTATAACCATTTCAAATGGAGGAGAACAAATAATTGAAAAAGACAGAAAACGGCAATATTTGGCATATATTATGAAATAACACTGTGCCTATGGCCACTGCTACATCCTGTCATGCAAGAAGCCCAAACTGGGTTTTGCAGGGGGTCTCCTACCCAAAACTGCCCTGTAAGGGAAAGCCATGTCTATGTATGTTTTCCAGCTGGCAGAGAAGCAGCAATAAGTTAAGCAGGAGAGATTCAGACCTTGCCATGAAGGTGGTAGGCCTAATTAACTGAAGATGCAGAGCTATAAATGATACATGAATGATTATACAGAAATGCCGTGACACCAAGATTAGGTAGACTGGAAAAACTGAGATACTTCCAGTAAGAGTTGGACCCCAAACCTGCTGCCGTTTAACAGAAATATTTCTATTAGTTTCAGTGGACCTCAGATCAGCTAAAGGAAAGTATTCATTAATAAATAAAATGCAGGTGACTTTAATTACAAGATTTTCCCATCTATTTGAGAAATCTATATTTGCACAAGGATCCAGGATACCCAACTGACGATTCCTACATTAGGATCCCCTGGGAATATGATGGTGTTTTTCAAAGCTATTAAAAAAAAAAAATGAAAACAAATTTGATTTTATTTAGAAACAAGTTGTTATATTCCTTGTACTAAGAAATATGGCTCCTTTTGAGAAAT
The DNA here is from genome assembly GCF_018691265.1 of Tyto alba. Taxonomy (NCBI): domain Eukaryota; kingdom Metazoa; phylum Chordata; class Aves; order Strigiformes; family Tytonidae; genus Tyto; species Tyto alba. The sequence continues at coordinate 2,625,977 of NW_024881296.1, forward strand.
CTCACCCTGAACAGGTCAGATTCAGCCCAGACAGCATATACAATGGAGGTACATTTGCAGATATATTCAGTGTACAACAGAAAAGCCACATGCTCTTCCTCCTTACACAGGAAATTATTAAAACATGGAACAAATTATTTCTGTGTAAATTATGTAGAACCTTAAAGGATAGCCTAGAGAGAAGAAAGGAAGAAAAGAGAACACCCATTTGCACATGCTTCAGTCCTGGGGCTGCTAGAGGGGTGCACTGTTTGCGCCTCACATAAATGACAAAAAGCAGACAGTCTTGGCTCCAAACAGCACAGTACGAACACTTGTGTGTGTCTGAAACTTCTGGACTCAGTGGGCTTTTATGTCTGTATCTGAGCCATGTATCACAGCAATTAGCATATCACATCAGCGACCACACATGATCATCACTATTTCTGCTGTTTACCACGCAATACATGCTTGTGCCACAAGTCCCTCAGGGCTCTGGCAGACCTAGAGGCAGCAGCTTCAGGCATTTCTGCCCCAGCCCCAGGTCAAGGGCAAGCACCTGTTCTGCCAAGACAGTAGCCCTGGACGTGTCTCGGGGTCTCAGCTACTGCCCACCATCTCAAACCCTCAGGGATAAGAGGTTTGTGCCATGGTGCAAGACTGCAAGCTGGGGCCACTGAAGTAGCATTTAGCATCCTGTTTTATCACTCTGAAAAGGATGGGGACATCCAGTGCAGGGGATATCCTTGGTAATAAGGTTTTAAAGTACTGCTGCTAAATTCACTGAGACTCAGCTTCTAGACCCCTACATCTTAAAAGCTGCTACTTGTCCTTAAAAATAGAATTCAACCTGTAATTAACAATTTCACTCCATGAATTATGCCTCTTTTTTATTTGTCTATAGATGGATTACACAGACATCACTCAACGTTACTATTATTTATATCCTGGTAATTCAAACAGTTTCCATCAAGATCCCTGACTGTAGCTGGTTAGTTGCACATCTTTGCAAATGTTTGATGTTGGAAGTCTGACCAATTTTGACTCAGATTAAAGATTTGAAATTTGCTCCCTCTGATGTTAATTTAAATTTGCTGTTTCTTAGAATATTTGGCCAAATTTGTCTCCTGGTAGGAATATTATTCTGAAGTGAATATAAAAGGGACATAAACTAATGTAATTTGGAAATTCAGATAAGTATTTGTGGATTATTTATCTGAGTTTACGTTATCCCTAAGAATGCTATTATTTGTCCTCGTTTGATCATAAAGAAGTTCTGTGACCTCAGAGGAAAAGGCAATAGGGAGTAAAATATTTGCATCAATTACAATCATTCAATAAACTAGCAGACTCAACTGGCATTTCATCAACTTGCTTTTTCTTGGGATTTTTTTTTTTCTTAATTTTTCACAATGTCAACTGACAATAAACTGTAGCTATGTAAGGAAAAAACATTAATACAATCATCTTGGTTATCCATAGATGAAGTTATCCATAGATGAAGTCTCCAGATGGGGGACCGTGAGAGTAGAGATGATGTAGGTGGTTCCTCATGAGCTGCAATCAGTCTGGAAGCACTCTGTGTTTACTTACAGCCAGGTTATGCAGATTTACCAGCTCAGACCAATAATATTGGACCTCTGCAGTTTATCCCAGTGATATAGCTTTTATCAGTTACATTATTGCTGTAACTATGTTCAGATAGCCGAAGTTGCATATATACTGCACTGAGTACAGTTTTTCTTTATGTAGGTTATTCTAGCTCTCTTCTGCCCACTGCCCCTGCTAACCAAAAGTTGAGTGTACCTTGCTGGAGTGCCTTTGGCATTTCAGAATTTCATTAAATTTCATACACTTGAATTTACATACAAAGAAACTAACTATAAAGATCCAATCCATGCTGCCAAGAGCATCCGAGACCAGACCGCTGAGGGAGGGCACAAAAAAAGACCATGACACTGCTGCTGTTAGTTGTAGTTGGAAAATCCTGCCTCAGCTCCAGCTGCACAAGCAGTGCAATCTCTTCACATGTGACCTGAATCCAATGTAAGCCTGAGCAGAAAAACTGGCTCCAGCAGGAGCACATTTGAGGTCAGTTAAGTTTTGTCTGTCCTAAAAGCCATGAATCTGACTTAAATATGTTCTGGGCTAAAAGCAGAAAGCTGGAAGCCCGTCCTTTTATGACTGTTTACTCCTTTCCAAAGAACTGCTTGAACACGTGTTGTGCTTCCTTTATCTTTGCCCTGCAATGGCAGTTTATCAAATTCTTACCCATTTCCTGAGTAAGAGCATTCACTTCCTAATTAAGAGAAATGCAGTTTCTTATTCTCAGCAAAACATAAACAGCCACACCTCTTCAGGACAACACAGTAATTTTTTTTTTTTTTCTTTAAGCATATACCCTGCAGGTTGGATTCTAACCCAAAACAGCAATACTCTTCCCATTGGTGCTACTCCAGCTGGTACCTGAGCTTGCTATTCACTGAAGGAAGACAGAGCCCAGATACTCACTCAGTATATAAATGCACCAATTCTGCAGGAGCAGTGCCAATTTACAGTGACTAGGGATGTGTCCCAGTATTTTCCAGCTATTCACTGAGTGTAAAAGAAGAACACAGCCCCTCACAGCTGGGAGAAGAAGTCGTCAAAGCTTTGCATGAATCTTGACCCTTTCATCAAGCTGATATTACAGCAACACCGGCTTCTGAAAACTGCCACAGTGCCTCATCGCAAATCACACTCAGATCTAGCAGGGCACATGAACAAGGCTCCTCTTGAACCTCAACCACTGCGTCAACTCCTGGGACGCAATGGAGAATTTGGAAAAGCCACCGCATGCTTGGCCTGTCCACACAGTGGCATATCCATGCCATGGGCGAACACAGTACAAAGCCTTTGCCTAAGGCCCACCTAAAACTGACACCTGAGATAGGGCTTGTGCTCAAGTCTTTTTGAAAGTCCAGGCTCAACAGAGAGTTTAGGCAGAACTGTAAGTTCATTAAGAATTATCACCCTGATTAGGGAATATAAAATATGAAGAGATCTGTCCTACCACCAAATCAAAACAGTAAAAGAGATTAAACAATTACATATTCCTTCACTGTAAAGTTCTACAAATCAAAAGCAATGCCCAGACTTTCCACCAGGACCCTCTGGTACTATCAGCTCATGTTTCCAGTATCAATTAGTGACTGCAGAATGGGAATCTCCTCCAACTTAAAACAAACAAACAAAAAAAAAAGCCATGCTTTTCTCAAGTGCTGAATACATACTCTCTGAAAATAAACAAGCCCCTTTAAGAAGTACCATTTGAAAGCTGAGCCATAGTCACTGCTGAAAACATAGGCCCTTATATTTAGCAAAAATGTTAGGAGCATTCTCGCTTCCTTGTTGAGAAGGACATAACCTTATCTGTGCCTTGACAGTGGCGTAACCTTTGCTTGACATGTCAACCTGGCAGTAGCCAAGGGGAACACAGTGAACCTTAAGAAACTCCATCCAGAGGTTGAACCACAGCCTGGACTTCTTGCAAGACTTCAGCTGCAAAGTGTTAATTATACAGTCTTTGCGTATGCCATTATTAGGACTGCAGGGTACTCAATTAGCACTTTTTTTCCTTTTTATTTAATGGCATTACAGTATGATTGGTAACACAGACATCCCCACTGGCTGCATGGGTTGCACTTATGCCGCACAAAACCCAGAAAATTTGTAACATAAAATCTGGCCCTTTGCCAGATTTCTACAGGGCATTAGTAACAAACTGGTGAAGCTCATTAAAAAAAAAGAGAGAGAAACCTATAACCATTAAAAGTCCATTAAGCAGCATGTCATTTTGTAAAGCTAAATAGCCCACAGTAATCAAAAGCATATGAACCCCAGCTGGGTTACCCAGCAAATTGTTTCGATTTAGGGGGGAGAATTCATCAAGAAAGATTGTTCCTAGGATTGGGTTGATTTTTCTCCTTCAGTTGCTGGCTCCATGTCCCATTATAATTACAGTGATTGATGCACCTTGCAGACAAAGGTGAAGAGTGACCAGAATAGACCAAACATCTGCTCACTGCAAGCCACCGCTAATGCGAAATCTCTGCAGAAAGGCACGTCGCTTATGGTTATCCCACCACTGCTGATCAGCCACACAGGAAGCAACTTCTTTCCTGTTTTCCACCTCACCTAAGTTGCACATGGATTATGAATCAGCTTTTCCCATCCCCATGCCCTAAGTAAGATGAGAGAAGTCACTATCATTAGAATTTGGCATGAAGAAATCATTGATGGATTGTCAACCAAGAAAGAAAGAAAGAAAAACAAACAAACACACGGAGGATGAGTCTCCAGCAATGGTAATTGCCATGCACCTCCTTTTCCAGTGACAGAGACAGTCACCTTTTCCCTGAACGCATGAGCAAGACCTGTAACTCTGCTTGGAATAAGACAGCACAGAAAGCATCATAACACCATGAACTAGGCACCCATGTTCACCCCCCTCTGCATCTCATTTGCTTTGGTATTTCTGTAAGTACCTTTAAAAAACTGGTCCTTAGGTGTCAATTCAGCAAGGCATGGCAACACACACCTAGACACAACCATGTTCCAGTGAGCCTGCTTAGGTTCATAATATAATCCAATATGCTGCTCAAGCAGGACTGCAAATTCTCTCTGCTCCCAGCTTTGTAACATAAATAACTCCTCTCTACATAATCTTAAACCAGATGACCGCCCAAACCAAAAGGGAAGAAACCAAACTACCAAATGACACAGTTCTGTCACATCATCCATTTTCACACGGGCCTCTCAAGATTTTTCTCAAGACTTTTAACAGATGATTTTTTTAAAAGCCACTGAATTTTACATTATTGGGGTGGGGGATGCAAGGTAATTAAAAGTCTCATTGAATTGAAAACTTCAGTTGACCTGCCCAAGTGCACAAGAATAGCACATTACTTCTTTAAATGCAAGGTCTTTTGGAATAGCAGGACTCAGACCTTTGATCTATCCCAGGAATTTACATTTCTAACTCTCCTGGAAGAGGCAGCAGTTTGGAAATTGTTACTTTATGGGAAGTCCACAAAACTTACAGCCAAAACTCCAGCCTCTCCATTCCACAGGGTCACGATGTCCTTGAATGTTTTCACAAAAGCTTTTTAGGGCACCCAAAGGGCCTTCAATCATCCAATGGCTGAAATGCGTCATCTCTCTAAAGATGAATTTGAGGATCTGCAGCACAGGTCTCAAAGCTGTAGGCTCTTTGTAAAGAAGCATATGCAGCCCTTTATGCACTGTGTTTATTTGCATAAGACATCTCAGTCAAGCTGGACAGTTTATTTACAATGGAAGTCTGCTGCTGAAGAAGAGCTTTAGATGGTACCTAGCTGAACTGACAATACTAAAGTACAGCAAAGTAAATCATCCAAGTGCTGAGTTTCTTCCAGTGCACTTCCCATTGGGAGTAACAGGATGCAACTGGAAAAATCAGATGACATCCTAAGATCAGGAGACTCAGATCCCATCTGTTTCAACTGCTGGATGTGGCCATTGTAAAGCATACACAGAAAATGTTTCTCAAACATGCACATATTAACACTGGCCCATGGTTAAGAATTGACAAGAAAGGAAGCCATGCAAGCGAGTTGCTCATTCCTCTGTTCTCTGTGGTCTGACAGTGTGCAAAGAGACCTGACAGAACTCATGCTTTTACTATTTAAAAAAAAAAAAAAAAAAAAAAATCACACTCTACACACTCTAAGTTTAGAATGGTCATTTTTAATCGACCATTTCTATCCATTACATGGCTACCTACATGAGTGCCTACATCTGCTTTGTAAAGATGGCACTAAACCCAACTATCTCACCAATGCCTGGAAGCATCCTTTCAATTCTTGAACAAAACTGTTGCAAGCAACCCTGGTTTGGATTTTTGTTTTGCCAAATCAACCTCTAACAAAACAAACAGCTCCTCCAGCATGATGTCATGGTTTGAGCCTGGTTGGCAGCCAACAACAACACAGCAGCCACTCTCTCTCCCTTCTCTTCTGGCAATAAGAAGGGACAAAGAGCCAGGCTTTGGGTTAGAGATAGGACTGGGATGGGGAAAAATCCCCCTTTATGGTCACGAGCAAAAGGCAGACTCGTCAGGGGAAGAAAAAAAGAACATGAATTTATTACAGACACTATCAACACACAACAGAGTAGGACAGTGAGAAGCATTGCCACATCTTGAGAACACCTTCCCCCCACTACTCACTTCTTCCCGGGCTCAGCTCTGCTCCCGATATCTCTACCTCCTCCCCCAGTGGCGCAGGGGCAGGGAATGGGGGGTGCAGTCAATGCTGCCGCTGCTGCCATCTTCAGTGGGGGGAGCTGCTGGAACTTGTTCCCCCTGCTCCATCATGGTCCCCTCTCACAGGGGACAGTCCTCCACAAACTTTCTCCAACACGAGTCCCTCCCATGGGCCGCAGTGCTCCTCACACTGCTCCGTCATGGGTCACCAACTTTCTCCAACTGGATTCCCTCCCACGGCTGCAGCCCTTCCCGAGCTGCTCCGGCGTGGGACACCCCCGCATGCTGCAATCCTCCCAGTGCTGAATTACAGCAGCTGGGGCTGCCTTCTCCCACGAGACCCCAGCCTTCTTCGGGCACAGCACCTTGATTATACCAGGTGGAAGCCACAGGCCATAAATCAATGTCTGCTCCACCGTAGATCTCCATGGGTGGCAGTGGGGGCCGCCCTGCTGTCTCCCCACAGGATACAGGGGGGTCTCTGCTCCAGCACACCTCCCCCCTCCTTTCTTCCTCCGTTCCTCCACTGACCTTGGTGTTCAGGCAGCTGCAGCAACTCCTCCTCACAAGTCCCACTGCTCCTCATTACGTCTCTTCTTAAATACATTATCGCAGAGGCGCAGCTGATTGGCTCAGTTTTGGTGCAGAGGTGGAGCTGACTTGGAGCTGGGGGAGCTTCAAGAAGCTTCTCACAGGGGGACACCCCTATAGCCCCCTCCCCTGCTACCAAAAATCCCCATCACTCACTCAAACCCGGGACACATGACTGCTGCTTAGTTTCCAATGGATGACAGCCCTGGCACCCACCCTTGTGGCCCACAGTCACTGCAGTAGCCCCCATTTCCACTCCCCCAGCATCAGTCCACAATTCCTTTCAGGCAGGCAGGGGAGACAGGCAGGAGGCAGCACATGCCATGTGGCTGCTGCTTTCCCCTTAGCCAGGAAAGGTTTTATTTCCTTCCCCCATCCACTCAACCTTTCACCAAAGTCCTGAAAGCCTCAGTGCCTATGAGACCTCTGTCCTTGTGTCAAATTAGTGGGGTAGTAGGGAGGCACTTGCACACAAACAGATGGAAGGACAGCTCAATTACAAACCCTTTCATAATGACACAGAACAACACAAGTATCCTCTACTTTGGCCTACAGAACGTGAAGCTTTACAGTCTATTTTATTAGCTATTGAGGGAGACAGTAACTAAGCTGTAAAAACTTCAATGAATGACATGAAACTGCTTAAAGGACTGTTGGTTATAGGAAGCACATATGTATGCATATCTGAAAAACCCAGATTTTTTGCATCTGCAAAGCTGCGGTTGGAATTTCATCACTATAGGTCCCCTTATAACAACGTGACATACTAAAGGGTCAAAAAAAAAAAAAAATCAATAGGACAAGTATAAGATAGGCAGGAGTAACTAGCTGCAAAAATAAAGGGTGGTGGTCAGCTGTTGGGTAGCACATCTTCAGAGAGGCACCAGAGGGCTGCATCTGATCCTGAGTAGGATATGCTAATGCTCCTGGAAAAAAAGGACTACTTCATACTGGGATTAATAAACATAAATACAACTTCTAAGATACCTGAAGCAATCTCTCTTATATCCATAGTTAGATCTTAGCTGCATACTGGGTCCAGTTTTGAGCCTTGCATCTTAAGAAAGATGTAGATCAATTGAAGAAAAGGCAGAGATTTGGGATTATTTAGCCTAAAGAGCAGAAGACTGAGGGAATATGTGATAACATCTTCAAGTCCACGGTATGTTACTGCAAAGAAGAAGGAATCATTTCTCACTGTATCTTTGGAGCAGGATAACAACCAGTGGGCTTATACTGCAACCAGAAAATTTCAGGCTGGTATCTACAGTAATAAGAATAGAAAAGTGCAAGAACAGAAGGCCCAAGGAAGCTCCAGGGCAGGTGCTCATGGAGATCTTTCAAGAAGAGGTTAGACAGACATGGCAGGTATGACACGGTTTTCGTTGATCCTGCTCTGAGGTAAGGAGACACACAGATAAGTTCCTGAGGTGCTGACCACCCCTACTTACCAGCTTTAGTATGGAATCAGAGAAAAAGAACACAGAAAATGCTTTTTAAATACTCTTTCCCCTTGTCTACTTTTTTCCCCACAGTTTATCATCTCAGTAGTGGCTGACTTCAACTTTAATCATAGTGTTGACTAAAGTGTAAGATTTTATTTGAGCTGAAGTGACTCTCTTCCTCCTTTCACAGGATGAAGCCAAGACAGCTTGCAGTATAAAACAAATGCTATAGCCAAGTTTTTCCTACAATACCCAGAATCTAGTTCTGCAAATATGATGCAAGTTTACACATAAGTCAATTTGTTGGACTCACAGAAAGGTATTGGTATCTTTGCAAGACTGGGGACATGATTTCTGCTTCCTCTAACAGCACACAAATGGATTCCCCAAGCTCATTTGAATTCTGTACATAATCAGGATGTAGCCCACAGCTCCACTGATTTGTGAGTTTTATGTTCCGTAGTTGAATTTACCTTTAGGGGTTTGTCACCTAATGCACTGAACAAGCAGAGATTTTAAGATAAATTAGGAAAAAATACAGAAGAAAATAAAACTGCTATCTGAATGCACAAAGAGAAAATACTAGTAAGAGAAAGTGAAACAGTCAAAGAAGAAAGGACCAAACTGGATAATAATATTCTCAGCTAAAAAAAAAAAAAAACAAAACAAAACAAACCACAAAAAAAAAAAAAAAAAAAAAAAAAAAAAAAAAAACATAAAACAGGAAGCATCAAAGAGTGATTTTACATGAGCACCCTAATCCGAACATGGCTGATGTTAAGGGATTATTTAAACAAGGCGGGAGAAGTTAGCACCAGTTAATGACGAGTTTGTTAGCTAACAGGCTGTTAACACTCAAACAAACTGGTCATTAAATGTGGTTACTACTTATTTTAATGGAAATTTATTAGAACCTTTATTTAAAGGTTTAATGGGAGAGGGAGCCCCAGCATGCACACCTGGAGTCCCACAAATCCAAACAACACAGAAGTCAAGCTGTTTTGCCTGGATTTGAAACAAAAAATAGAAACAAACCTTTCCCAGCATCAATGACCACTTTTTCTCTAGCAATAAGATATTAGACAAGTTTGGATTTTCTGATAGCTTCATATCTAAGAAGAGCCACTTGAATCTTCATTACTTTGTAGTGCCATTATGGTAAGTGGTTCTGATCTGTGTCCTTTAGAAGCCCATTGCAAATCTCATTATTATTATTAGACAGAAGTTTGATAAAGCTCTTAACATTGCCTCTCATGAATCTTCACCCCCTCGGAGTTTAGTGGAAGAAAAAAGGGGAAAAATAAAAACAGAAATAGCAGTGCATTAAAGGGGAAATAGAAGCAATAAAAACTTCAGCCTTTTTTGATTAGTTTTCATGATAAGTTAAAAAAATCCAGTTTCCTCAGGAAAAAAAAGATAGAAATGGATCTCTAATGTAAGACTGGATACTGGTACACACTGTCAATAAGGTATATAGTTATAAGGAGAGAAAGCACAATCCACTGGAAAAAAAAGCACTGGACTAGACCGGGAGAGACAATTATACTCCTAACTCTGTAACTGACTGACCGCAAATTACTTGATCCTCTCCAGCATCCTCCCCTGTCATTTTGCCTATTTAGTTTAAACTGTCTTTCACCAGAGGGTACTACTGAAGTGCCTGTATTAGCATTCCCAACTTCCTTTGTGTTCACGGTTATAGAGAACACAGGTCAGAGTAGGAGAAATAATATACTGCAAATTGCAGACAGACCAGGAAAGGATATGAAAGACCGTTTGGAAGCAGTAAAAATCACCAGAAAAATATGATTCAGAGAAAGACTCTAACTTAAAAGTCACCAAATCAGCCTCTGGAAGAACATCCCTCTCCATCAGTCACAGAGGGTCCCACAGATTTGCCTTAAGTGATCAGGAAGCCTAAAATCAAAAGGTATATTACTATCCATTATATGCTTCTGCAGTGTGTCAAAACACAGGACCTCCAAAAGCTCAGGTAAGATCTCTAAGCAGATTATACAGTAAGTGTCCACCTCCTTAACGCAGTTTTTTCACCTATATAACTCTCAGTTTCTGCAGTATCTCTCCTGATTAACAGGAAAGAAAAATGGGGGGGGGGGGGGGGGCAGAACTTGTAAGAAGGCCCCAAAGGCAAATACGGCCAATGTGGGCACACATCTTTTTGACTAAGCAACTTGAGGTACTTTGGAACAGTTTTTGGCAAAGCTGAACATCCACAGCTCTAATTAAAGTCCCTTGCAGCTCTGGGTGCTCACGACTTTGAAAAAAGCTGAGGCTGTTGGAGAGGACAGGATCTGATTACTGGACACGCTCAAGCCCTGTAAGGCTCTCCAGAAATCCCTGCCTGAAGCCAAGAAGTGAGCTGGTATCAGAGCTGGGAACCAGCCCCAGGAGCCTGCACCGCTCTGCCTGAAAAACTCCTTTTTCTCAACTTGCCATTTCTATGATTTGCTCTTTGTCTTTCAAATATTTCTCACTTTCAACCTCATGGGATTTGACAGCCTCCTGTCTGAACGCTCACATGTGCCAGACCCATTGTTAATATTATTTCAGGAGATATTAGGATTTCAGATGCATCTCCCTTGCCTTGTTTGCAAGAGCTTTTCAACAAAAGACTATGGACATGTCTAAACTCCTAATATTTGCTGTGATAATACCATTTAAAGGCAAGTGGGCTGGGAATGGGAGAGAATAACTGATATTTTCATTTAGCTGCTGATGTGACTGGGATTTAGAGAACAGTCTGATTGATGTCTCGGCTTCATTTAAAATAAAATAATTAGGCTACTAAAATCTGGAAAGTATATTTTCATTTTAACTGGTCTGTGTGCTCAGCCCAGGCTCCAAGAAAGAATATGGAACATTACAGGAATGGAAATGAGGGGTCAGAGTAGGTGATATGATATACTGTAAATTAGAGGCAGACGAGGAAAGGATATGAAAAAGAGTCTGGCAAAATTAAAATAATCAGAAACTAAGAGGAAAAACCAAGAGTTCAAAAAAAGTGTAGAGCATTCCATTAATCATCATTGTGGGAGGTAACAGAGGGTGGACAACAATATGAGAAGAGGACTGAAGAAGCACAGCTAAGAGACAGAAATCTGTAGATATGAATAAAACAAGTGTAAAATCCATAATTTTTGTTCCTTTTTCTAATAGCACTCAGGTCCCTGCTTAGTGGAAACAATGAAAGATTGGCTGGGAGAACAGAAGGATCCCAGCTGCCTGAAAGGAAGTTGTAAGATCAGACCTGCAAAAACATGCACAACTTAAACAAATTAAACCCCCAAATAAATGCACTTATAAGGCATTTTGATCCTTTGCATCACCCTATCACAGTACAAAGGCAGTTAAAGCACTGGACTATCCCGGGTTGAGTGAGTGGTGGAGTTTTTTGGTGGCAGGGGAGGGGGCTATAGGGGCGGCCCCCTGTGAGAAGCTTCTCGAAGCTCCCCCAGCTCCACGTCAGCTCCACTTTGGTTTGGGAAATTGAGCCAATCGGCTGCGCCTCTGTGATAACGTATTTAAGAAAGGACGTGGTGACGTGCAGGGGGACTTGTGAGGAGGAGTTGCTGCAGCTGCCTGAACACCAAGGTCAGTGGAGGAACGGAGGAAGAAAGGAGGGGGGAGGTGTGCTGGAGCAGAGACCCCCCTGTATCCTGTGGGGAGACGGCAGGGCGGCCCCCCCCTGCCACCCATGGAGATCTACGGTGGAGCAGACACTGATTTATGGCCTGTGGCTTCTGCTTGCCTGATCAAGGTGCTGTGCCCGAAGAAGGCCGGGGTCTCATGGGAAAAGGTAACCCCGCTGCTGTAATTTAGTGCTGGGAGGATTGCAGCATGCGGGGGAGTCCCACACTGGAGCAGCTCGGGAAGGGCTGCAGCCGTGGGAGAGAATCCAGTTGGAGGAAGTTAGTGACCCACGACGGAGCAGTGTGGGGAACGCTGCGGCCCATGGGAGGAACTCATGTTGGAGAAAGTTTGTGGAGGACTGTCTCCTGTGAGAGGGGGACCACGATGGAGCAGGAGGAATAAGTTCCGAACACTCCCCTCACCGAAGATGGAAGTGGCAGCTCTGACTGCACCCCCCATTCCCTGCCCCTGCGCCACTGGGGGAGGAGGTAGAGATATCGGGAGCAGAGCTGAGCCCGGGAAGAAGGGAGGGGTGGGGGGAAGGTGTTCTCAAGATGTGGCAATGCTTCTCACTGTGCTACTCTGTTATGTGTTGTTAGTGTCCGTAATAAATGTATGTTCTATTTTTTTCTTCCCCTAACGAGTCTGCCTCTTGCTTGTGATCATAAAGGGGAATTTTTCCCCATCCCAGTCCTATCTGGAACCCCAAGCCTGGCTCTCTGTCCCTTCTCATTGCCAGAGGGGTAGGGAGAGAGGGCTGCTGCATTGTGGTTGGCTACCAACCGGGCCTAAACCATGAGAGTTTTTGGCGCCCAACATGGGGCAGAGGGTTGTGATTTGATAAGGATATTAATTGGGAGAGGTAATGAGCAAAATACAGACTGAACTCCGTTAGTGGAATGATCTTTGTAATGTCTGTAGTTGTAATTGTGGGGAAGTTTTTTTTTCAGGTGTGGTGAAGGGACTATGGGTGGATGTTCTGTATTGTGTCTCAGTATTTTGTCAGTTATGTTTTATTTGGGTGTGGGGAAGTTCCTTTCAGTCTGGTTTTGCTAAAAAGCAGCCCAAGGAATTTTGGATTTGATATCTTAATTCTGTGAAAATTCAGGCCTTTATCTCAACTGTGTAAGAGCTCAAAAACACAATCAGATGGACCAGCTGGATAGTCCCTGGTTATACTAATACACAGTCTCTGACAGCAAGAAATGCAACACAACACACTTTGTTGAGACAAAAAAGCCTTTTGTTTATGTGAAGCCAAGATACAGTACTTTACATCTGTACACACATGGACCACAAGACCACAGCTAACAAGTTAATCATGTAGCTTGAGCCAGGTGCAGAGCAAAAGCATTATAATACCCACTCCAGTGGCCAACAGCATCCTCAGGATTGCTCGGAAACATCATGTAAAGTTTCCAGAAGCCAGGAATCTCAGCCAATGAACTGAAAACAACTTGAAACAAGATCAAGTAATATCTCCTTTGGATCTTTATAATCACTCCCATAGTGTGAAAGCCTCATCTGACTGTGACAGGAAAGGGACTAAACACTCTTTCTCCCTTGTAGTGATTACTCCATATAACTCAGTTTCATGGTTGCCTGGTCTTTCACACCTACCTTCCTCTGGAAGTCAGTCACCCATAAAATATAGTATATGAACTGCACTATATTAGCTAGAGAAAAATGAGGCACTCGAAATCTGAGAAAGCTGAAAGAAATTTACACTAAGTGAATCCTGCATACCCAAGGGACAGGGGTACTTGGAAGAAAATCCCTTTAAAAACAGATTGTTTTCCCCCTCTTCAGACTTTAACTTTTTTTTTTTTTTAACTTTTTTTTTTTTTTTTTAATACATTTGCCATCCCCCTCTTTCTCAGCACTGAGAGGATATTTTAGCCACATACTGTCTTGCATAGCAGAATACACTGAAACGGTCTGGAGAAGCTTTTATGTTCTACTCACCATCAGTGAAACAAGCTGGCTTTTGGGGTATGTGGGTTTGGGTGCTATTCTACAAGAAAGGTAAGGCCTAACCAGGAAACCAGCAAACAAACAAACAAACAAACAAACAAAAAAAAAACAACAAAAACCACCACCAACCAACCATAAAAAACAAAAACAAAACAGGAATTCATATGAATAATCCTAGAAATAAACCCAGAAAACATGTCTTAAAAATAAAGGTAACAATTTTTGCCGTTGCAGCTTTATTTTCTGTTATACATACCTTCTTCCAGATAGTAACAAAACCTGTTTCCACTGGATAGGAACAGGAAATCTGTGAACCTTACAGTCTGCTTTAGTTTGCTGGAAACACATCTACCCTGTCCAGCCTTACAACTGCACTAAGCACAGGACAAGGCGGTAAGTTTTTCATGAAAGCCTGCAGATTTCTCCACAGAATAACCCTTTTGTGGTCTATGTCACTAATAACTCTAGGCTCATTAGCTGAAAGGAATCATAAGTAAAACAGGGATTAGAAGGTTTATCATAAAGCTTCCCTCTTCACCTTTTGCTCCTACCTGATGCACAAATTTGAATCAAATATCAGTATTCATGGATGCATCTCATGCAAGCAAAATGAAAACCCACTTCCTCTCTGGTCTAAAATATTTTGGCTTTTCACACTATTCACTCAAAAACAACTCATGATAGTTAAGAAAACTGTAAGGGAAGTATCTCAGGGAAATTCAGAATAAAAGAAAGTACCACCCTCTTCACGTTAAAAAGACAGACTTTTGTTTCCTATTTGCTAACCATTAATGGTGCATAAAAAATATGTGATTAGGACCCTGGGAGCTGGCATGGCTCAAATACTGTACATTGATGAACCACGCTGGAATGGAAATCAGATGAAAAGTATTCCTGTAGTGGCACTTTAACCTAACTGTTGACAGATGGAGAATGGAAGCAACATAAATGCTCTCTTTTTGTGTCAGCACTATAAAAATGTCTGACTAGCCCATGAAAGATGGAGATGAAAGCTTAGGCAGCCATTAGAAACTGTGACTCACCTCAAGCAATAACTCATTCCCATGGTATTATGAAAATGGTTTTATTGCAGAGGATTACTTCTTCCCCTTCTGCAAAAATTACTGCTTATCAGCAGTGCAGAAATAAAGCCAGAAACTCCAAATCTTTTAAATTCTCCTATGCAATCTCCTTCCCAATGGTCAGGAATCTAATAAAATGTAACATCTGATTAAACCAGTTTGCATGCCTTTCTGAAACCGACACCATTACCTGAAATAGAGCACTTTCAAGTGTCCTGCCATTAGTTCACAGCAGCTTGATTGCCTGTTGCATTTATTTATCTGAGTAGTAATGCTCTGTGAACTGCCTTGATTGGAATCCAAGTCTTTTGGCAGACCTGGATTGGAAATCAAAAGGAGGTTGTAACTACAGGAAGAAATTCAAAAGCAGTGTCAAATAACTGGGTTTTGTTTGGGTTTTTTGGGGGGGTGTCTTTTTATGCACAATGCATTCTGGTTACTGCTTGTTCCTAAGCAGTCAAACTTCAGTTAGAAAGCAAAACAGAACCAGGTGTATTTTAAATTCAAACACTCACGAAATCCAAAGGATGCAGTATCTTCATC
The DNA here is from genome assembly GCF_018691265.1 of Tyto alba. Lineage (NCBI taxonomy): Eukaryota > Metazoa > Chordata > Aves > Strigiformes > Tytonidae > Tyto > Tyto alba. Next base: position 2,641,525 of record NW_024881296.1, read on the forward strand.
ATCAACACAACTGGAAGTTACGTCAGTGTGTCCTAATGGGATCACAGGCTCCCCAAAGTACAGGGAATTTTGCCTGAGAAGTGAACGTTTAGAGTCAGTGCAAGGCAGCAGTGAGGTGTCAGTATCAGACCCTACGATCCCTCATGGTATCAGTGCCTATCAGAATGTGCAGCTGACACATCACGGCAGATTTATCCAGACCTTGCTTGACACTCCAAAGCCTCTCTCTTGGCAGCCGCTTTCAGGAATCCCTGTTATAAACCTGTGCTGACGGACTGGCCAAACCTCATGGGATCGCTGCAATGAAAGAATGCATCCTCACTTGATTAAAATACATTTTTAGTTTTGCTTTCTTCTATATTTCAGTAATTTCCAAAGCCAAAAAAAAATCTAAGCAAGTTTGGCTTCAAATGGTGCTGACAGCAAGTTGGCTAGCCCAGTAAGGCTATTCCCAACACTTCTTTTGACAGTCATGTGCACATGTGCATGCATCTGAGCACTCATAAAAGAGAGAGGAAGCAGTGACAGAAAGAGGGAGATGTTATAGGTAGATTAAGGCAAATCACATCCAAATATGGATTAATGAATCTTTATTAAGGTAAGAGAGCAAATGCAGCGCTGGGGTGGCAGAGGAGTCGCAGCTCTGTCCAGGCTCACCAAATTGTTTAAGTTTCAAACCCCCTTTTATCCACACAGCTGCCGGTTTCAACACCTTCAGCACGCCTCCTGGCTTCTTCTACAATCTTACCTTCTTCTTTCTTCAGTCCTGTGGTCCTGTGGTCAGGTACACCTTGTCCTTCAAGCCTGGGCCAATTTGCAGCTCCTTTGTCTTTATGGCTCAGTGGTTTCAGTTCCTCTCTTACCTCAAGGACAAGGGATACCAGAGATGGCCCATTCTGTTCTTTCTCATTCCATTGCAAAGGAGTTACCATCCTTTGATATGGACCATCTGGTGAGCATCCCAAGGAGGGGGGGCTGTTGGGTTGGTGTTTCCTCAGATCAATTCCCCCCTTTTCTTTTCCCAGTAGTAAAGACTTTTACTTTTCTTAAAATGTGGATCATTGTACTAATAATAGCTGTAGCCTAAGAAGTAGTTGTTTAATTACTTTTAGCGAAAGCAAAATTTTTCTATTATTTATCACAGAGATACAGCTCTTGTACATGGCTACATCTCTGCTGAGCAACCCCAAATCACAAAATGAATGGAAAACATGCCTGACAAACTTGGAACAGACCTAGCAGACAGAGCGTGCATGTTATCTCAGACACTCCAGGACTCAAAAGAAACCCTACATGACAATTTTAGAACTGTGGTCATTTTTCAGCTGACACACTACAAGAAGGTATTGTGGGCTCCCAGGAAGCCTTTAAGGCTCCCTCTACACAGTAAAAAGACCAGAAGGGCTCCCCAGCCTCTGGTGGGACTCAACCCTTTGCTCCTCAGACCCTGATATGAACATCTGCAAGAAAATGTTTATTCTGAATCTTAGGAGGAGACTTCTGAAAAGCAGAGCTTCTTTTCCTTCAAAATGTCTCTAGTATCACACTGAGTTTTTCTATGGAGAGGGCCTCTAGTTCTACAAATTACGCACATTGTACATGCCATGCTTTCCAATGACTAAATAGAAACTTTTGCAGAACAATTTAGCTTTGTAGTTTTTTCTTTACCATTGATTTTTATACCCAGAAGAGCAGCAGTGTTACACTTCATGTTTGGGAGTTCTCATCATCATCACATGCTCAGGAATAGCACCCATCTGTCCTTTTTAACCTTTGATCATATAGTTCTGAGCTAGATTTTCCTCAAGCTGTATTTCAGCCAGCCAGGTGGCTTTGAGTGTTGTGCACAGGGAAGGGGGATTCATAATCCTGCAGTATCTGTACTCAGGTCTTTTTACAAAATACCTTAGACAACACCACTCTGATGCTCTGTATCTTAGTGAGGAAGCTGAGCACCTGCCTTGGAGCACAGTCATTTTCTCCAAAACCATATGGCCAGCTGAGCTAATCACTCAACTGTGTGAGTGCTTACTGGTGTAAAACTACATACTCAGAGACCATTTACAGAAAAATGTCATTTGCCACCACTACAAATGCTTAAAGCTTGCCAGCGTTTCCTTGTTAAACCACACCCTATCTCCCTTTTCATCCAAGTTTTACCAATCTCAAACATCCAAAGTCCGTTTAGAGACAAAGTTCACGAGGGAGAGGAAAAAATATATTTTAACTTTCTATCTATCCATCCTACGAGGGTAATTGTCAGTTTGAGTTCAGCAAAGAAACATTAGTAGAAGTCCTACATGCTGAAGTATTTGCTTAAATCAGGAGGGACTTAGGCATTCAGCGTTTGCCGAGTCTGGCCCTTATTAGAGAGCTTTGCAGAGACATTAGCCACACATACAGACTGTGCATTTTAAATTTAAAGTGACAGAGTCGCTGATGTTGAAAACTTGGCTACCTTGCTTGTACAGTAATGTTCTTACAAAAGTTTTTAAAATGTGCTTAATTTGCATAACACCATTATGAGTTACCCTGTCGGAGACTCATTTAGTAACAATGCCATTGACATGATAGCTTATTATGGCTTCAAATAATATGTAAATAATATTTAAATGGCTTCTCTCAGAGCAATTACTGTCAATCAAATAAATACCTATATTTTGGCTTCTCATTTTTATGTTCTTAACTAACATTAAGAAATAAAAAAGCAACTTATACACAAAACCTGTAACAAACAGTTACTTTGCTAACAATCCTGTTTAAACTGCCATGAAAACAACACAACTTGGCTGTAATGCCAAAGCTCTAATTTGGGTTGCCCTGTTGCAACTCAATATTGCAAAGATTAGTATTAATTTTGTGGGTCAGGACAACCACTAATTATGGACATCAGCCCAATGAGATGATATGCATAATTTTATCATCAAGAGATTAAGCCCACGGTGTTCTCAATAATCCTCATCATATACATTTTATATACATTTTAAGCACCAGATCTTAAAGTGATTTGCAAGATGGGATGAGAGACCACTAGCAGGGACAGCTATACAGGGAAACAGACAGCAAAGGGCGCTCCACTCTTCTGCACTAGCACCTCATGGTGCATCGAGTACTTTGTACAGTATTGTGCCAAAAGGAAACACTTCCCCTACATACTCCATGTCCACCTGCCACTCGCTTTCTAACCAAAACTTTGCTTCCATACTGATCATGCCCATGTTGCAGATGGGATGAGTCATGTACACAAAGCAACAGGACATTTTAAAGGGGGCACAAAAATCAGAAACAAAGCCAGGAACAAAGCCAGGTCTGCTACAGGTAGTCAGCGCTGTGCCCACCATACTGTGTGCATGTAGCTTGGACCTATATAAAGTAAAACAATCCAAAATCTTGGTGGTCTATCTCAGCCCCAGTCCGGTTCCATGTAAAATCATCTTGCAGCTGTGTCCCTTTCCCTACTCTGTGCCTATGAACACAGGTGCAGAACAAGTCCCAGTAGCATGTATTTCAATACATTATGCCACATTTTTTTTAATTCTGGCAGAAAGCTATCCTCTGCAGCACAATTATGATGTTGCAAAGATTCAGTGTGTTACCAGTACCACATACCAGAGCCTGGGCTTCATCCAGTTTGCAGGCAAACAGCTCAGTGCAGGCAGATGTGTCCAACCAGGGTGAGGTTATTTGATAGCTGAGTTCAAAATTAACATTGCAATAAAAACAGTCCTTTTTCAGTCATGTTTACTCTGCAGTATATTCATTAGCAATATTGAACCATGTACCAAATACTCTGCAAAAATATGACTTCACCATTTATTGAAGGGGGGGAAATGCCCCAAAAGTACAAAACCTATGTCTCAGCCAGATTTCTGCCTCTGTCTTTTGGTTTCTCTATTTTGTGGAAAGAAGCTCCCTTTCTCTGTTGTGAAGTTGAATCACAACTCCAGGTTCTCGGGGAGAAATTTGTCTTCTATCCTCAGAAATGATGGTTTTACTGACATGCCTCCTGGTACATTCCCAGCCAGAATGAGAAGGTCCTTGTAATGGCTCTTAACTGGGACCTAATAGCTGCTCAATGTCTTCTGTGACAGAGTTGGTTTGTTTTTTTTTTTTTTTCAGTAACCTCGAGTAAACCACTTCACACTTTGTCCACTTCAATTCTCCACCCACACGATGGTCTCCTCTATGCAATAAAGAGGTTGTGAGGTTACAAAACTGACCATGAGGTGCTCAACTTCCATTTCATGAATGGCCATATCAGTACCCTAGCTTGACAGTAACAATTAAAGCTAAAGCTGTCATTTTTCCTTTGCTCTCTGTCCCTGATATGCCTGCTGCAGCAGTGCCAACTAGGCTGACCTTTCTTTACAGAAATAATAAAACCTATGAATATTGTACATGGACGAGCAAGACTAAAATTAAACAATTAGGAAATGCAGCACATCTCACATATGTCCTTACTAGGAAAGCCAGAAATATTAGCATAATCAGAGTGTGCTCTGTTAGCATTAGAATTAAAACTGGAGAGGTGAGGCAGAGGGAGGGTTGTTAATGCATACAATTCAGCCAGACAACAGTTGGCCTTACTAATTAGCAAAACTGTGCCACTTTAAGAGCCCTCTTTGGGCACTCCCCAGGGAATTTCAGACATCAAGGCAGCTAATACGTTTTCCAAAAAAGCTGGCAAGAGCTAAAACCTGCACAGCCAAATACCTGTGTGCAAGGAATCACTATCCTGAGCAAGCTCCATGCTGAGAAAAGCCTGGATTCACTCATTCATAAAAATGTTGACAGCCTGTACGTTCTACTGCAGGTCTCCTAAAACTTGTCTTTTGTTTTGTTTTTCACTCTCATTTCAAGCTCTTGAAAGCAGACAATTATCAGAAATTAACATATCCTTTTTTTTTTTTTTTAAATGTGCATCTCTCACCCTATGAAGGATGAAAACTCCAAAGTGTGAACTTTGTAAGTCCAAGCACAAGAACAGAATCAAATAAACCTGCTTCATTCCTCTTATGAAGCTTCAAAAAATTTTGGAGAGAAAAGGAATCTGAGATTCTGAAAAGCCTGGAGTTGGACTTTAAAATATACCTGTCTGGATAACAAAACTGTATCATTTAAGTAAACATAACCCCTTGCTTCCTTACCTATGGGAAGGATGTCTCTCGCTGCCTCTCAATTCCCACGCCCAGCAGTCTGAAGCCAGCCCCCACCCTGCCATGCTGCAGCTGCCTTGTGCTGTTCATGGCAAGTTAACATGCAAGCAGGGCCTACAGCAGGTCCCCAGTCTCTAGTTACTAACTTGGAGATGAAAGAAACAATTCTTCTGGGAAAAGCTGTGTACTTCATACTGCATTACACTTACTTCAGCCCATGTTTGTGTATTTAAAGCACTGCTGGATACTTAGCATAATGATTCAACTAAGGCCATTCATTATAAGTCTGACTTAGAAGACAGAAAGATCTGTTCTCCTATACAGAGGGTATTTTGGCTCTATAAAGTATATGATGGCTGCAGAGAAAGATATGCCTAAAGTACAGCATACAAGAATAATAACCTTAAATGTTAAAAGCATATTAATAATTCATCAGGGGAACCAGAGGAGCTGGAAAGCACTGGGAGCCCTATCACATGATAATCATTTGATGGGACACTACACCCAGCCACAGGGATAATTCACAGGGATTACAACTGCTCTATTTTCATTGGCAGGCCTGGCAAGCAGTGCTGGATGCACTGACAGCAGGAATTCAGTTGCGTGAACAACTCCTGAGTAATTAATCAGGGTCAGGGCAGGATCTGGTTTCAGAGAAGTCAGGCTTGTTACTGGCACTGCTCTCCAAGCTTTGCGCCAGCCCGGTTGTCCCATTTCTTCTGTTCATGTAAATCAAAGGATTGCTGCCTGCTACAGAATACAGTGGATTGAAATAATTTATTCTGCTTTAGCCTGCCACGATCTCGTTTCTTTTTTGTCTAGCCCACCCACAGATGAATTGTCAAATGCTAAAAATTTTCTGAGATGTCGGATTAGTGTTTGGAATTAAACATCCAAATTGGCCAGCCTGATGGTCACTGGGTCACTCAGGAGACTGACTCCAAGGTACATCAGCTTGGGGCGAAAAAAAGGCACAACCCAGCAGTTTCTCTCCCAGAAAACAGCTCCTCAAGAGAGGCTCATCACTCATGCAGAGATCCATGCATCTCCAGGTAACAGTGCTAAATTGTGCCCAAAAAGCCTCAGAAAATTACACTAGAAGAGACACAATAGCACGGAAAGCCTAATCGGAAACAACATCGTGGAAAAGCCTGAAGTTTCTGTCGTCATTCTGCCTTCTGTCTCACAAGCAGAGACAGATTATAACATCAAAAGTGAGAAAATTCAAAACTGACAAAGAACAGAATTTTTTCTGTGCAATTGTACCAAAATCTTACTGTCACAGAATGTCAAAAAGGCCAAGAATTTAGCAAGACTCAAAGCAAGTTTAGGTATTTACATGGTTAATGAGAACCTTCTCTGTTTTATCTGTAGATAATAAGTGCTAACATACCTTTTGGAAGGGAGAGGCAAAACAGATTATTTCAGGGTTTAAACGGATCTTTAAGAATTTAACACCATATCTTCATCTGCACTCTAGGTGCTTATACCATGCATGTTGCATGATATTTAAGTGCCTCAACAGAATTATTATCCTGGGTTTCTGGAGGCCCATAGCTGAGGCTTGGCTTGATCCAAAACTGAAGCTAAAACAGGTTGATCTCATTTTATCCCAACCCTTCCACCATGCTGAGTGTGGCATTAAACCTGTCCTTTACATTTCAGTAAATGTAAAAAAGGCAAGCTTTGATATTACTTTACCTATTTTTCCATTTCTGGAGCAGAGGATGACTGCTTATTACACAATGTTTTTGCTGTTAATATTTCCATACTTTCTCAACCTAAAAATGAATTAAACTGCCAAACAAGCAGCTTGATGGTTTTTCTTTTGTTTCTCTCTGTTGTCACCATTGCATATATTGGAACACACCTGTTATAAATTAACAGAAGGATTTTGCCTTTAGTAAAAGTAATTAAACAATTGCTTTTATTGAGTTAGGCTAAAGGTGTTATGAAATTAGTATTGTTAAAATTATAAAAGTTAAGCAAGCCTCTTTTGATCACAAGTTAGGCATATGGTTGGGCATTGTGTGGAATTGGGCAAGCAATAGGATGGGGGGGTCTGTGGTTAGGTGTCATGTAAAGGGGAACGTGGATGGGAGGGGCTGGGCAAGAATGGAAGCCAGCAGAAAAGGAAGGGAAGAACTCCTGCTGAAGAGGAACCTGGACTTTGCCGCCCCCCCGCCTCCTCCACCCTGAACCCCCTCACCTCCACCCCAACACCCCCCGAGGGCAGTGGGAAAGTACTGAGACAGACAGCCTCGGAGAAACCAAGAAAAAGGAGCTGCACAGGTGTAAAGAGGAGAAACCCCGCCATTTTCGCTTGACCAATGAAATCTCCTGGTTGCTCTATAAAAAGCAGCCCCGGCTGGGGCAGGTTGCGCCATTGTGCCCAGCGCTGTGTTCTTTGCTCCACTGACTTGGTCCCCAATAAAACATTTTTTTAATATACCTGAGCTTGTTTCTCACAACACCTAAAGGCATGTAATCATGCACACCATATGGTGTTACCACAAAAACGTTACATTTCCTTGAAATCCAGACTGAGCAGTCATATTTTTTTTTTTTTTTTAACATATATACACACAAATAAAAATAAAACTGCCTGTAAACAGCCTTCAGGCATCAAAATGTTTGTGGTCAAGTGTCAACAATCTTGCATCACCAAAGAAAAGCCTTCTGCCTCCTCTCTTCCCCATACAACCAAAATACGTTAATTAAAATTGTGTTTGTTCCCTCCTCACCCCAGTGTAAGCTCATCCCCTCATGGCACGTTCTGACCTTCAGAAAATAGGCTGCTTCTCTGCCCTGCTAGCCTGCAACATAAAGCCCAGATCTCCATAAAACTGTTTCCTAATTGCTTGTCAATGATCACATTTATCTCCCAGGCAAGCCAGATTGCAGTGGTTAATAGTATAAATGGTGTCTAGAGCAACAAGGACTATGGTTCTGTTTATTTCATAGCTACCTACGTGGAAGTCCACATTAGCATCTGTAACCTGAAGACATTATTCACACAAGTTTTTAGGCCTGTTAACACAATTTATTAGAACTTGGGGGCTTTGTAGTAACAACCCATTGAAACAAAGCGATAAAGAGGCTAGCTATGACCGCCAAAGTGAACTTTATATACAGTTAAAGCAACTAACATGATCAAGTGGGACAAGGATAGCATAAGGCAAGAGTTGAAAAATAATTAAGGCTTTAACTTAATTCAATTGAAGCAAAATATATTATTTAAAAAAAAAAAACCACATTTTCCAGTAATTCTGATTCAGTTAAATTTTTACAGTATATAAATAATTCTAATTATCCTCATATAACATTAACTTTCCTGCATGTAGGCTTTTAGAAAAATGTTAAATTGAATTATCTACATGCACTGGAAACGTGAAACAAAGGATTATCTGAAAAGGCAGGAGTAGCAGACCAACATGAGCAAATCTCTTATGTAATATCTGACAAAGCCTAATACGAGTGCAGAAATAGAACTCACATTTTCCTAGGAACCACTTTTTTTTGCAAATGAAACATTTAATTACGAATCTGAGTCCATAAATAGTCTCTTCATGTTGAAAAGGTAAAAGGAGGACTTGATGCAGATGCACCACTGGATTAAGGCAATATCCTAAAATAAATTTATCAATGTCACAGGTAATTAATTATAATTCCCCATCTACAGATGGGCATCGCTGTGTTTATCAGCCAGGATTCCCAGTATTGCAGGTGGCCAACAAAGAGCCTAGCAAGTTCTCTGTCTGCTCATCTACGTATTTGTGACACTTCTACATTACAAACACGTGGCTTTAAATTATTCACACTGGGTTGAAGAAATTTGTTGTTGTCAATTCTCATGTTTATTATCGTAAAACTTGTGATATATGTTGATCTTTTGTAAATATCCAGTTTTGGAGGTCATGTGATTACACTTCTTATATTTAAGGCAGGCTGATTAACTTCTAATCTTCATTATTTCAGAGAATAGCATGAAAAAGATTGACTCAAAATATTCAAACACATGAGAAGGCAAGTGCAAAGAAACCAAAACGCAGTATTTCTAAACATCACTTTATTAAGCTTTTTATATTTTGGGGATATAAACATGTAATCTTTATATTAATCTTACCAAATATATAGTAGTACTTGCAGACCAACTATAGCTTTACATATGCAACCTTTAGACAAGATACCAAGCATACATGTACAAATAGCAAATACTGAAATACATGCATAGATCTGCTCCTTAAGAACCTTAGAGAAGAAAAACTACATGTTTTTCTGATGTATATCTTCAAATTAAACAAATAAACAAATTAAAAACCCCAAACAGGATAGGATAGGACTACATTTTTCATGATGTGAATAGACTCTGGTTCTCTTAGCATATAAACCATTAGTGTCTGCTCCTGGGAACAGTTTTGGACTACATTGTGGCTCTTTAGTGTTTTTTTTTTTTGAAACAAAGTACAGCACTCTCAGTTTCTTATGCATTACCCTCAAGATCAAAATAGTCTGATAGCTTGAAATGAAAACTACAGCCAGCACCTGTAAGCAGCTTTCCCAAATGATGTTTTCAAACAACACACAGTTATCTAGTACTGGTCCTCTCGGCTACAAACCTAGGCCCAATTCCTTGAATGTAACTCAGAGCCACAACTTCCTGGCCAGAGATAAAAATGCCAGTCACTGAGGCACCACAACATGCAAAGCACAGTTTAAAGTAGTTTTAATGGCCTCTGCTGCCCCATGCTAAAATGATTTTCCACACCAGCAGAGCACAGGAGAGCAGTCTGTAGCTGCACTGACCAGGAGGGGAGGTAGCACTTGGAATTTTACCATATGTGATATGGAATTGCTTCTTGAGAATCCGCTCCTCTAAATGCTCAGCTGTGTACAAGAAAACCTACAAAAGTAAGAGGTGTGCTGAACTCAACGTGGGCACCTATGTGAGTTAAGTTAAGCAAAAGCACGTGCATTGGTATGGTCAAGGTCCCAGTAACCTGATTGCCATTAGGAAAGTCTCAAGAATAACTTGAAATACAATTCATCAAGTGGAAGCATAATGACAACTGGAGTGCTAACCTGGTCATTTAAGGCTCAATTTAATTAGTGGATATGGTCATTCACTTACAGTACTTTATGTTTAAAGCTGATTAAAAGAAAAGAAAAAAGAAAACTCTGCTCAAGAGCTTCATGTTAGCAGAGTCCTCTCTTTCTAAGACAGGAGATAACAATACACTCTAATTTCAGGCCCCAGTAACTTCCAGAAATGTTTAGGTCCTTTAACTAATATGTTAAAAGTATAATTAACATAAGTGAGACGTGTCTAAGATCAAAAGAAGCACAATGAAGTCTAGTGTGTCACAATGCTAAGCATTCAAATGAAAAGTCTTTAGGAGCAAGATTCTACAACTTTTATGTGCATGAATAGCATCTTTACATTCAAACACTCCCATTTGTTACGCCTTTGGTGTACGGTTCAGCTGGTTGGTCCTGGGAGCGACCTGACATCCAAACAGTTCCTGAGATCCGGTAACTAATGTCCAGCACTTACTATTAAGTGGTTTGAAGTTGCTCCCCAATTTCAAGTTGCCCATGCCCAAGATGAAATGGGATTCCTTGGCAGACTTGAGGAAGGGAGCAATGGGAGCACCCAAGGAGCTTCAACGAATTTGTAGATCCAAGCCCATGACACCTGAGCCAGTCTGGACAGCAAGATTGCTTTGGAAGTGCAGGATGCAGCCCAGGTTCTCATCTCTCAGGTTTACCTGTTGAATAGCACCAAACCAGCCCTACTTCAGGAATCAAGTATGTGTTTGGGATGGTTTGAGTCTGGCCCCAAGGCCAGGATCAAAGACACTTGTGCACAGCAGTATAAAGGTGACTGTTAACACCAAAATTAAGTAGAGTATGGAATGGGGTACTAGGGAAACTTCAGCACGTGTTAGGTAGGACTGTCCTCATTTTTCAGGCAGGACAAGAGGTGGCAAAAATTGTTGCTGAAACCTGCTAAACATCACTCTGCAAATGTCACAGTCACAGATGAGTGGCAGGGAAGCACAACTCAGACACGGCTTGCCTGCTTCACATTACAGACACAGGATAGCTGAGGCTGCTCCATTCCGTTCACCAAATACATGCAAAAAGCACACAAGGATCTGTCTATGCCTGAGAACACACTGGATGCATAGCACCTTGACAGCTGAATCCCTCCAAGACGGTTTTGAAGTGGTGGGGGTGGCCCTAGCACCCTACTGGGCCCCCTGTCCATCCTCCAACCACCAATAAACCAGCGGGTTCCCAAACACTTTCCTAGCAAAACAGGAAACATAAGAGACCCCAGACTTTAATGTGAATGGACTTTGAAAGAACAAATGTGACAGCAAAAAAGCAATCACAGCAAAAAAGCATTTGCCTGCTCACCAGGTTTTTTAAATAAATAAGCAAGAGGGCACTTGGGAGTGACATCAGAACCAAATCCCCTGGCTGGGAGAGTTGCCAGTGTTACCGAGTCTACCCCGTTTCCTCCTCCATCTTCCTCCTACATCAAGGCCAAGTCTGCACCAGCGGGAATGACCACAAGTGCTGTAACTGTGCAAGTGCAACCCTGCCTTTAACTAACAAGGCAGTACTAGTGAACTGCATATCCCTCAGCTTCAGACATTAATTTGTATATTATTGTATAGAGAGGTCAACTTCAGGCAAGTATTAGATTATTTATAACTTCAAATAAGTTACTTTGCAAGCTCATTTGCCAGACTTCCATGTGAGGCAGCATTTGATAGAAATATGGAAAATGGCCTGAACTTTAAATGACAAACAGATGAGAAGGTCTGATGAAAATCAAACACTTTTGAAGGCCATGTGTTTTCTTAGGGAATATAAATGGGATTTTTAATTGATGTTGACTTCAGTTCATGGTAACATTTTAGGTGATCTCAATTAGTGGGGTTACAAAAAACAGTAAAGAAAGGAATTTGATTATGGCTAGCCCTGGAAAAAGAGATCTAGCAAAATTATTCCCTACATTTCTTAATTCAGGGAGTAATCTCTTCTATAATGTAACTATCTGTAGTCAACATGTTCTTGCACAAGACACAATAACAGCTTCTCAGTGCCGAAGATGATGAGTACTATCCTATTATCTTTTAATCAGTTTTCCTTTTGATCTCTAGTGATTTGGACAGGTCTGAGTACAGAGCTAGCTCAAGACTCTGAAGAAACAGGTTGAACTGGAAGTTCCCATAAAGACTTACTATGTGATTTTGTGTCTTTGTGCAGAAACAGTTTTTAAATGAAAACCATCTTACTAAGTAACAGCTTGCACACAAATGCACCACCAAAATAAATTTTTACTTGTGCCAGGAAAGCCTTTCACATCAGATTTAACATATTTACCAGCTCTACATTAAGAAGTACTTTTTCTTGGTTCACAACTGACAAGCAAAATATATCTTATCAGTCATTTTTTAAAACCCCATATTTCTAAAAGCTGGAGTACCCACACGGAGTGTCTGAGATTCCACAGGTTTATAGAAAAAAGTCAAGTCTGAGCATTCTTCTATGTGATATTCATGAACCTGTGTTATTTACCATTTCCATTTGTGCCTTGATATAAAGGTACTGAAGCCAACAGAATCTACAACAGTCTAAAATTAGTTTAGCTGGTTAAAAAAAAAAAAAAAAAAAAAAAAAAAGAACAACAAATAAATAAGGAAAAGAAACATTGGTCTCCTTTCAGGGAAGGAGAGCTCTTACAGTCAATTTGAACACTAGTGAAGTTATTCTTCAAAACAGTGTTCAACTTCTCCCTTTTCAACAATAGCATCATTTTGTGTTTCATCTCAGGGATGAGGATTAAAATCCAGTGGGGAACAGTGAGATGGAGCACTGCTGGTCTGTCCAGGAGCAAGGCTTTCACCTTTCCCCCTTGCCAAAGCACCTTTCAGCTGATGGCACAGAAAGATTCAGCTCACCATGGCCTCATAGACCTACACTCTCTCTTCCCAGGCACCAGTCCCAGCCTGACAGGACACATTTATCCTTGACGCTGTATTTTTGGTGGGGTGGTTCTTACCTTGACACTGTTATGGCTGTGCCTTTATACCTGAGGCTCTTCCCTGGGCTCTTCTGCTCTTTGCTTTTGTAAGAAGGCTTTTGCCCATTTGCAGCTATCAAAGAGTAGTCACTAACCCTTTAGGGACTCGTGGCACAAGTGCATATGTAAAAGGCGCAGAGATATACTCCCATCTTCATTTCCAGTTAGGCCCTGACAGCCACTGTTTATTTTGTTTGGGGCAAATTCATGTCTGTCATCAGTCTGCACAGCTGTGAAGCCCCCCAGACCCTTCTTCCAGACTAGAGACCCAGGGATGGGAGGAAAGGACAATTTTGCAAGTCACACACAGCTTGTTCCCCTCTTCTCCCCTTAAGTCATTCCTGCATCATAGCTATATCAGGGTTCAAGAGAATCTGGGGTACATTCACTGTTAAGCAAATCCAGCAGTTATTTATGACTAGAAAATAATTGTTCCTTTCCCTCCACTTCTTCCACTGAGATCACAGTCAAAAAGCTTTTGAGGACCTTTTAAAAAGAAAATACAAAACAAAACAACAAAAAACCCCAACCCCAAAACAATATTCTTTCTCTTCTTGCAAAGAGAGTGGATATTTACCATCTATAGAAAGTGTCCAAAAAACTGATGAAGAATCCAGAAGCAATGGAAGTGCCCTTGTTAAATACAGTCTCACCTGGGAATATAAAATTTAGACTTGTTATTCATGCAGTTAATGCTTCATCACAGCAGATCCTTTTCTTTCTTTTTTTTTTTTTTGTCTGAATTTGAAAGCGAGGAGATAGAATATCAGAACACCAAAGCATGGTGTTCTGAAGTTATTTTTCTCATTAGGTTGTATGCTCCAGGATATAGTTAGATCCCCCAGAGATTTACCGTCTTTTGTACAACAATCAGAGGCCTTGAAAGGTGTATAAGTATTAGTTTTGAAAACACATATGGCTTAGAACAAAGAGAAACAGACTGATCAAACAGCAGGGGCAATGTACAGGAGTTAATAATACAAAATAATTCTGAGCAGCGGCCAGTTTTCACAAAGCAAACATCTCAATGTGGATGCCATATTGTCAATTAGACCCAGTCATTTTCAGATGTAATGGGAAGTGGAATACAATATCTACATCTGATGTATGAACACAACTGTAAAGAATCAATACCATCTGGCTGCAAAGCATTTGGTCTTTTAGTCAGCAAAACCAGGCCGTTCACACAATAAAGAACAGTTCAGACAATATGGGAACCTCAGACTTTTCAGCATATCATTTGCAGGGCAATTTTTAAAAGAGGAGACAAAGTTTTATCAGTGCTTTACCAATAAATCTGAATGTAGGGAATAACCTCAGTGAGGGCCAGGGGTTAAGGTAGAATCTGTGTTCCTTCAGGAAAGGTTTATGCCTTCACATGTGTTACATTACAGTCCAAATTCAGAGCCATGTAAGCAGGTCCAGAGCCAGGTCTGGGTTTGGCCCTGCATTTTCTCATTACACGTGTCACAATACATCAGAAGTAATCACACCACACAGCACTATGAATGCTAATAAAATAAACCAATGATTGATGAAGAACTTTATCCCGAAACATCAGCTATCTTAACTTGTGTTTCATGGGTACAGTGGCATTAATTGTTTCCATACTGACTGCACTCTGTTTTGCCAGAAATTAGCACAGCTGCTATTTACTGAAATTGTATTTCTATGCCAATGCTTTTCTTTTTCCGTTTTCTTTTTTCTCCTGAAGACCTAGTCCCATTATTTACCTTCACTTTGAAAGTCTGGATAAAAGACACTCTGCATGCCACATTGTCTTCCCAGTGGCAAATTAGACTGCACTCTTGACACTTTAAGAGCTAACAAGCTCTTGAAAACCTGGGAGCAAGTTTGGGTTTCTAATGACGCATAAATCTAGGGGATGAAGGAATTGTGTCATCAAGCAGGGGATTTTCCATAGTAGGGAAGGAACAGTCAGAGCTCTATTTGTCCAGCTTGGTATATAGCATTGCCCTAAATTCTGGCATGCAGCAGACACCCAAGAATACACCTGGACCTTGGCCCTCAGACAAGGCAGTCTTTAGAGACAAAGGGCAAAAATAGCCACGATGGGTAAAAAGCCAACTGGCTAAATTTAGGAAGAAATGTCTAAGTAATGCAGTTATGTATAAAGCCAGGTACTGACTTACTGTGAACTGGCTTAGCTCTAGGGAAGCTCGTGCAGAAAGGCCAATTACATAAGCTGAGGATCTGACCAGTGTAGTTTTCTAGAGGTTTTTTGTTGTATGGAGAAAATGATGTAGGACTTCACTCATTATGTCATATTCCACCCACACAAGTCTTCAAGGGACTCTACTCCCAGGAACATACCAAACTTAATATTTCTTCACATTTACATACAAATGTATCCCATTAGGACTGAGCTCTAGTATTTGTGATCCAACAGACTGTACAGCCAACTCTGTAGGATGACCACTTCATGAGTGGAGTTCTGCACAGTACTGTCCTGTTTCTCAGTCAATACCATCAGTGAGGATGCTCCCAATGTAGTAAGAAGAAAATCTCAGACATGCAGCAATACCTCTGAGCTAAAGGATGAACTCAAGTCTCCTGACCTTATCCTGGCTTTGTTTTTTTTATTTTGTTTGTTTACTAGAGGAGAGCTGACTGGCCTTTTCTGCTCTCCTGGCTGCTAGTATTTTGCCTGTACTTGCTACTTTGTCAGCATCACAAAATATTGGAAGATTAGGTCTTGCAACACCCTTGTAAGCAAAGCTCACATATATTCATATCTCCTGAAGTAAAACAGTACACACTCCAAGAAGCTTGCTGCCTCTCAACTTTTCTTTAACTTTATAAATTTGTATATTACATTGCCATATACGCAGATTGAGAGCAGGCAGGAGTCAGGCCACCCGTCTTCATGAAAATCCAAGGGGAAATAATGGCGTCTACCTGACTGCCTACCCCCACTCCCAAACAGCCTGAATACAAGTTAAACACAGTTCCTTCTACTTTTTTCAAGACGTCCATCATACACATGCTAACTGCTGCCAGGTTTCACTACACAGTGAAGCCAATGGACAAACTCTCATACCATTACACTGGGTTGTATCCCACCCCATTGACTCCACAATCTGTCCCCTGAAACACGTCTGGCTGCAATTCCTATTTTTAGTTACGCCTGACAAATCTTGAACTGCTGATATCAGAATTTAAAGAAATACATGAAAAACACTATTTTCTTTTTAAAAAATTGTCCTCCTGGGTCTCCTAGAGATAATAATTACTGCTCTGCTCAGCTAGTGCTGTCATTATATCGCTCAATAAAATGGATCATTTTTATCTCTCAGGAGCATCGAGAGTGCCGCTGTTTCCTTGTGTGAAAGCAGGAATGTGTCAGTTTTGTTTAGCAAATATAATATTTAATGTCTTTGCTTTTGGCATTCGGGACCAGCACTGAGCCAACAGCAAGGATGCAAAGTACACCCTGAACAGTCTGACTTTTAAAAGAAATTATGCGTGTAAAAAAATTCCCCCAGGTAGAAAGCAAACCTAAAAGGAAAAATTTCACCAGGAACACACAAAATACACAAGTCATAGCCAAAACCACTTTATAGATTCTGATTCTATGTTATGCTGTCAGTAATTGTGCCTCACCACTGAATTAGTGGCCCACGTAACTCCCACTGCAGTTGCCAGAACATATTGCTGGATCTGTCTGTTTCTATTTTAGTTGCCAGAGTAATAGTCCACAACCCACAGGCAAGCGAGGGCAGTCATAAACAGCCCCAACACCCCCTTCTTCCAGTTGTATTCATCATTTACCCCCCAACTTTAGTGACTATACCGTATCGCATGCAAAAAAGCCTCCCTAATAGCTCAAACGTGAAAAGTATCAATGATCCCCCCCAAGCCTAGTGACTAGCAAGGGGGTTGAAACAGTCATCCCTCTGCAGAGACTGCACCTAGACTCTGTGCTAGCATAATCACAATCTTTACCCAGTGCACAGTAACACTGGAAATACTGATTTTTGTATCTTCATGTCTCCGGTCCTCTCAGGGACTATACCAAAGAACCCAGCAGACAATTCACCTGTACAGGCATTAAAAGAAGTCACAGTGGTTCCTTTGTTAAGAGCTGGAGGCCCACTTACCACCATATTATATCACCTCTCATACCCCTGCACTCACCTCCTTTCCCCTAGAAGTATGCATGGAGCATGACTAAGAGTACAGCTGAGTCTCAGTCTCCTTGATGTTGGAGGCTAAACTGGCTATGTTCTAAGGAGCATTTTGTGTACAGAATATTATCGCCTGAATTGATATATTGGTTTGGTTGCTGGTTTAAAGTACAGAATTTGTAGAGCATGCTCTGGCAGAAAGAATCCAAGGGATCTAGGATATGCCCTGTGAATTTCTGCAAGTTTCTGTACAGAGAAGCAAAGTTGCCTTCCTTCTGAAAAAGAGGTGTCTTGGGCCCATAACTCTTCAGATTCCCTAGATCCCCATTAATCTTCAGCAAGCATATGCAGAAACCCTGTGCCTCCAAACCATTCCTTCTCATGCTCAGACCCCATCAACACAGTACAGGATGGTTCTACTTCTCAGGACTCAGCAGAGACTCTGGCTGAGTACTTGGTCTGCCCAGGAGAGATTCAACAGAGACTTGTAAGGTGCTTTGTGTCTTGTTACCACAGTCCCCTCTCTGCTGGAGCTACAGAGAGGGTCATCCTTAGAAAAAAAGGGAGTAAAAGTCTTGAAGACAAGAAAACCCCTCACTTACTTGCAGACTCCTCTTCCTCTGCTCAGAACACACAATTTAGCTTATTAACAACAAAAAAAAAAAAAAAAAACAAAAAACAAAAAAAAAAAAAAAAAAAAACCAAACCAAAACAAAAACCAAAACCACAAACCTAGAAAAACCAAGAAGAAAACACAGGAGAGCAGTGAATACCAGCTGCTTTACAGATCTTTCCCAATATTCCCCCATATTTATTCAAAACTGGTGTGCAACACCTGAATGCAATTCTTCAGCCTGAGAATGATATAAGCAAAGCATTTTCATGCCATCTGTAACCTGATCCCACCCAGCTGGGCTGGCTCCCTGACAGCAGAAGCATTTCATCTTACTGAATAACCATGCTACATCTGCAAAGACAAAGAAGCTGCCATAAAGAGGTTCCCAACCACAGCAGAAGGGGAGCTGGGGGGTGGAGAAGAGGAAGAAAAAATAAGACCAGATCTGCTGCACTCATGCTTAATATAAATGCACTCGCACACAAAAAAAAAAAAATTCCATCAAGAAGATGAAGAGCTTCTCAGATAGGGAAACTTGCTTGCTAACATCACACAGCCTGAACTTCTACCTGACTAAATGGGAGCCTGGCAACAGAGCTCAGGGGGACTGAACTCAAGTTGCCAGCAGAAGCACAGATCTGGCGAGCCAGCTTGGGCTTCATGTCACGAAGCTGTGTTTTTGAGATTAGCTGGGCCAAAAATAGGCTTGGAATCATGCTGCGCTTCACGGAAGGGTTTTACCCAACTGCAGAGCAGAAAGGGTCATACAAGCAGGCAATAGTAGATTTTACTGAGTCCCAAGAGTGGAAGAGTGGGAAAAGGTGTTCTGATACTTTTTTTTTTAATCCTTTTTGTTGTCAAGAAGAAAAAACTTTTTCAGTCTGATGTCTTTTTGCAGCTTTCAAAAACAAAGAATATCCAATTTGCAATGCCTGGGCACATACCACAAAACCTGAGGCTTTATTTTGGCAGTCTGGAAACTTCTATCTTATTTTCAAAGTTGGTTTAAGCACATGGAAAATAATAATTAGTGATCATCCTTGAAAATTTTACCATGGTACACAGAGGTGTTATTTTTCTTCACTGAAAGAAAAAATAAAAATATTGTTGTGTCATCTTACTTATTTTATGCTGAGAAACCCAGTCCCACAGGTTGTCTAGTGACCTCCTGGGAGCCTGCCCCTGCCAGAGTACAAATGAGAAATGAGCGACCTGAGACTGCAAAAGGGAAATGCCCTTCAGAATCAAGAATGTCTGTTCAGAATCGAACAGACGTTCTTGAGCATCCAAGACTCCCACTGACTTCAGGGGGAAAAAAGACAGTAGATGAAAGGTTGTATTAACATTGACTTTCTAAATCTTCATGTGCCAGGGTCTCTGGAGTTCACTGAAGTTAATGAGAGCACTGGGTGCACAAAAAATGAAAGACACATCCCCCCGCAGAAGGGTGGGAGGCTGTGGCCCACTCACTGCAGAGTTTCCTGTGTTCATTTGTTTATAGAGCAGAGTTGAGGTTAGTTCAGAAGAGAGTTCCTCATTTCCTCCTCCTCCTGCCCCTCTGCCTAACCAGATGTGACAATGTTACAATATTATTATCCTGTCAGCACCAACAGGGGGAAATACAAGTAAAATGGAGGGTGAAAGGAGAGCCAAAAGAAAAACAGATCCAAGGCAGCACCTTTCAGATTCACAAGCCCATCTCAGGAAATCAGAAACCTTTACAGCTGGACTGTGGTTTCATTTGAAGTGTTTGTGGGTAAATGATTAACAATAGCTTTCAGAGGTCCTGTTGTATGCTACAGGTGACTCCTACTGAAAGCCACAGAAGCTACCTGCAGCCAAAGGATGGGATGTGAACCTTTCAGGCTGACAGGGTAAATCACATCCTAGACCACAACGACCAGCCTGTGTATGTCACTGTGACAGTGCCCTTCAGCTTCTCAGTGCCACTGGGTAAAGCATACCCAGACTGGAGTTCTGCTATACAAACCACTGGCTTACTGGTTTCCCCCGGCAAGTCTCCCACCAAAGACAAGCAGGCTGTGCTTTCATCCAGACACAGGAACCAAGAAAGGATGTGCAAAAGGGAATGCATCAAGCAAAACAAAGAGAGGAGGGAGACTGTTTAAATGAAATACCATTAAACATTCAAAATATGTAGATTTCTTTTCACTGAAAGGCTTTTGCTTCAGCTTACCATACTGGCGAAGTCAGAGATACAGCAGTTTTAGGAATACGTCTTGAAAAACTCAGAAGCAGGACACTCCTCCCTTCTCTGCAGCCTATGGAAGAGTTATAGCTGCAGAATAAACCACCACTCTCTGCTCACTACATGCTGTGGCCAAAAGCATGACATAGACATTATTAATCTCCACCAATGCTATAAAGGTAGTCTACATTTTTTCCTCCAACTGGTAAACTGAAAGACACATAGTCATTGCAGGAAAGACTATTAGCTCCCTGTAGATCATTTTCCTTTGTGTTTTTTTCTCCTCCATCCAAGGACTGGTAAATAGGAAATCTTGCCTGAATAAAGATTTAACCCCCAAGAAGCTAAAACTGCTTTCTGAAAAATAAAGAACTCTGAAATATCCACCCTGCTTCACCCTTTGTCCTTTCACCCTGAAAATTCCCCAGGGTATGCTTCTACCCTACTGAAGAGAAGTTTGTTCCATCAGTTCACATGGGACCAGGATCTGCCCCCAAGTTTCTAGAAAGTATGAAAAGAGCTTTCAAAAGCACACAATACCGTGTGACATTGTGTTGAGAACTACAGGTTCATCATGAGGTAGACAGAAATCTTCTCAATTTTCCAGCCAAACATGCAGGCTTTGGAGGACAGAAGTGTATCCTGCTATGGGGTCCCCACGAGGTAAGCATTATGTTCTTGTTCAGCAATGGTCTCTCCTGGCACACAGATGGGTCTCTACTGGGGCTGAGGAAGTAACCGAATTCTGGGTTCACATTCACTCAGCATTCTGGAACTGAACTACAGAAATAATTTCAAGCCTGAAGGTGCTTCACATACCACTGTGGTCCTTTCACATATCAGCTCTGCTAAGGTACAGATTATGGATCCTGACAGACCCATTAATCCTCAGAGTGTCTCATCCTGTTTCTTCTCTGTAAAATAAGGCATTCCTGTTCTAAGGGAAAGAGCACTGTCATGCATTTCTGCAGCTAAATATGATGTAATGAGCAGAAAAGCTGTATGAACTGACTTTGACAGAGTACAGTTGGAAACAAAAAGGAGATCCAGGACAGTCAGCAGGGCTACTGCTTACCAGGGGTGAGACATCAGGGTCAGCTGAGCCCTTGAAAACAAGGAACTTGGTTTGACAATGTAAAAGAGCCGAACCCAAGAGATCTTTGAAAACATTCCTACTTGAGCTAAGAACCAGACTGGCATCGGTGGTTCTACCCATAACAAGCAGAGCCAAGTTTAAGCAGCCCAAGTTTTCCAAGATCTATGCCAAAATGGCAGTATCTGCACACTGGTAGCAAAATAATTGGAAAATATAGATTGGGTACATGCAGAGGGCTCAACTGTTTCTCATTGTGGACAACAGCATTGTAACAGCTTTAAACAGAAGCCCCAAAAATTTGCAGAAAGCTCTCAATATGCAGCAAGAGGACTGATTCCAGGGTAAGAGCTAGTACTTGAAGACCCTCTGCCCAAAAGCAAATTCCTGACAGATGCAGCATTTCTTCTCTTTTGCGTCAAGACATAGGCAGTGCAGATGTACCTCACCCTTTGCAAGGGACACAAGCAGTAGTGCCAAGCTCCCATTTGAATGCCTGTCTTCTCCAGTTCCGTTTAGCTGATCTTCCACTGCTGTCCTACAATCCGTGAAGGAAACCCATTGGTGAGGAGGCAGACAGAAGCACAGCTACCAACAAATGCTCAGTGTAGTTTTGTGAGCAGCTGTCATGAGCCAATGATCTCATGCAAAGTAAAGTTTATGTTAGCAACAGAGGAGGAAGAAAGGTCATTTTATCCAGTAGAAATCAGCAAAAATTAATAAAAATTATTATATTCCCAGAGAAGAAGGCATATTGACTTTGCCAGGTGTCTAACAACCATGTTGGAAAGAGCCGACCTCTAGAACATGCCCTGTACAGACCTCCCAGTTTCAATCAACACAATTATTTGTCTGGTGTTAATACAGTAACATGCTGCTTTGCTGAAAAGTCCCTGGCTGCCTTTCAAGCTCTTCAAAAGACATCAAATACTTTTGGTTTGATTTCAAACTATTTTTCAGCACCTCAGTGTTGGAGTGCCCTTATAAAAGTGCCCACGGAGTCATTTGACAGGGCTATGTGACTCAGGCACTTAAAGGAAGGAATTAATGTTAGATGCTGACACCCACATAAGGACTTCTGGACTTTAAAAAAATTACTTTTCTTTACCCCACTGAATTTTCCTGACACTTCCAATTTACTAAGTTATAGTTTATTTTATAAAAAGGCTGTCTTAACCTCAATTTCGAATTAACAGGTCACCAAGGAATCTAATACTATGGTAATACAATGCAAATATCACCTCACAATATGGAACTAAAATAAGCCAATAAATTATTTACAATACATGTTCTTAAGTGGCCAAACTTGCAACATTCTGGTAAACCAGTATGTCACTTTTTTTAAAAAAATGCAAGTTGTTCTCCAAGGCCCATTCTTTCAAGATGAAACAAATACTTTCCTCCCATTACTGTTCTATTTTAGAATTTCTATTGCAATCCGGTATTGAAAATTTGCAGTTATGCACTAAGCATATGCAACCAATGTCCCATACTGCTGGCTGCTGACAGGGCAACCACAGAATGTCTGGCACCCAGAAAATTTATTCTTTTTGTTTTACAAACAAATGTCAGGCACCTGTATGAGCATGATCCCGTTCCCATCAAATTCCAGAAGGTTTCCGCAGGTTATCATTGAGCATCCAGCAAATTGTTCTTATAGTAGCTCAAAGTTGAGCTGATAACACAGGAAATATGAGAGGTGACTGGAGCAGGATGGATCTTTTGATGTGGCAGTAAATCAAAACCACTGCAAAACAGTGTTGGTAAAGGTGAAAAACTTACACAGCAAAGGACACAGTAGAGCTTTCAGTGCTAAATGTGTTGGGAAAGGCAGGAGGTCTGAAGAATCAGTTCACAGTGAAGCCTCGGCGTCAACTTTCGTCCCTGCAGAGAGTGCAGATTACCTGGGCAGGACTGCAGCAGGGGAGCAGCATGTGCAAAGCAGCAAATCAGACTTGAGATACTCAGCAGAGAGAATATCCCTGCACTGCTCTGCCACATAGTGGAAATGTGGCTTTTTCTGGGTTTGTTTCCTGAGCTAGGCCCTTAGGCTAAGATTTTCAGGGGAGTCTGAAGAGCACTGCCAAATCCCACAGGAATTCAGTACTTTACCACCCCTTTATGCCTTTTTGAAAATCTCAGCCATAGCTATGCTCTGTGCTGGGCAGTCTCTGTACCGGAACATGAAAAGGGAGTCTGAGCAGAGCTGTAACACAGCACATTAAGTGGAAAGGAAAGGTGGATGTGTTTGGGACGGACTGAATACTTTTATCAGAGAGAAGACTCATTATCAGCTGAATTCGGCTTTTAAACCAGAAAGATTGAAACTACCAATTCAAATAAATATGTGAGATGTTGAATCTATTCTTCAGCTGAAAGTTGAAAAACTTGTAAAAAGGAACCACATGGTGGTGGTGCAAAAGTTTGACCATCTTCCTGTATTTAAACAAGGAAATAACTGTGAGTAACTGTTGACTTTGTTAATAGCATTCATTGAGGGTATTCTGAGGTTTGCCTTGCAGATGAGGAAACTGAGACAGAGGCATTAAGCAAAGGGCCCAAAGCCACAGGCAAACTTCACTGCCAGGACCAAGTTTATTAAAAGTTCCCTGCAGACACCTGACTTCCAGTCATATCATGAGGCCTCTATTGTGTATTAGAATTACAATGATTTCGTCTTCTGCTGTAAAACAAGGATTATATCTGTCAGCACTTACAGCTGGGATATTCCTGAGAATTCCTAACAAGAAATACTAACAATGCAAACCATTTTTTCAAAGTATATTTTTGATTTGAAACATTCACACACTTGTAGTGGGAAAGGCTATGAAATTATCACAGGGAAATGTTTTTCATGCTGCCTAACATAATTTCTCACTGTTAAATCAGATAGCTTAAATTATGTGTGTGTGTCATCTTTCAGCACCCAGATCCCTGCAGAATGGGACAAAGTCAGAGTTTTGGCAGAAGAATCACATTTCAACTTCCAGCTTAACAATAGCTTAGAAGTGCTGGTACCCTGCAAGGGAGCTCAAAACCTAGTACAAGTATAGGATCACAGACAACAGGGTAAGGAGAGGTCACCTTATCTATCTTCTGGCTTCTCTCCAGGACCTAGGCCTGAAATGCCCTTTCTTCACCACTCCCCCATCAAAATCCTTCTCCAGACACCTGCCACAAGAATCAAATTAAATACCAGCTTCCCTTCCAAAATAGCTGTAATGCAATCCTTGCAGAAGACCTGTACTGCAAAGAGCATGGCTCAACGGTAACAAAGAGGAAGAAAGTTTACAGGGATCCAAATGCTCTACGTAAAATGAAGTCCTAATTCATATCTTTCTGTTTACATAGACTCTGAATTAACTTTCTGTGGTTAGTGAAATAGCCTCCCTTTATGAAAAGAAAAGGGGATAAAGCCCTTTATCAAAACACTGAGGACCAATGTATTTCAGTATATTTCAAGTGGTAGATTCCTGTTCTGTTAAGAATGGGTCTGATTGTCTGGGTTTATAATTTATAATTTTAGCACTACCTACTAATGGCATCTGATTTTCTTGAGTTCTCAGGATCTGATGAAAGCCTTCAAAATGCAATATCCCATCTTTTCCAAACGGAGAGCAAAGGTGTTAATATCATCAGTCACAGGATATTAGTAATCAGATTTTTTGGTGATACAATAAAATGACACAAATTCTGACAGAGGATTCTTGTTGACACCCTACGAATACAGAGTTGAACTTTTCAACATTCTGTGTGCTGCCGTCTTCTTTGTGGAGACTTCCACCCAGACATGTTCTGCTGCTGCCCACGGTCCTTCCCCAGGTTCCTTCCCAGACAGGTTTGGACATATCATGTCTACTCCCTAGGCACCAAAATTATGGCCAGGATGGAGATGCTTAGGAATACAATAAAAGCGTCTTAGCAGCTCAGATATTTATTTAACCTGATCTAACACTGTTCCAGTAAAACCAGAGGAGTAATGCCATATAATTAAGACACATCTGTCTCAATCTCTACAAAATATTAAAGGGGAGACTGAGTCACTGTCCAAGACTATTTACTCTAGAATCCCAAATGGACTCACAAGGGGGTTTATACTTGGTATAACTGCAAGTAATGAAATCAACTATCCATTTGTCCTTATTGAATCATGAAAAATAATCAAACAAAAGAAAGATTACCCAGACAGGCACGTTCATTTCCACCATGCAGAGCATAATCCAGTACATATCTTATTTATTCAAGTACAAGCACTGCACTTCCTCAACTCTACCAAAATTGTTTGCCTAACATAGACCAAACAGACTATGTTGCTCTTTCTCTACATTTTGTATTTTCTGTCTATGATTTTCAAACTTGGGAAAATCAGTTGGACCCCTTCAAAAATCCATTCTGGCTTCTAGTTGGATTCCTCAGAACAGACCAAACTGATTTCATTAAAATCTCTGCATTTGTTTATCCTATTTGCTTTTGCAGTGAAATCTGACTCAAAAGAAGAGCCGCTCAGAAAAATACCTGGTGATAGCTCTCCACAAACTCCTATGCTCATTAGAAGCCTCTGACCTGTATAAAATCCCCAAGCTGGTGCTTCCTCTTCTTTTGTGCAGTGTTGCTTTGCATTAGTGAATGTGTGTACCACACAGACAAAGGGGTACTCATCACCTGCCTACTGACCCAGAACAACACAGTCTCTACAAAGCAAAAAGGGAGAGGGCTATGGAAGGGGAAAAAGCCAGAAAGCAATATTTGTCCCTCACTGCCACAGAGTTTACAATCATCTATACCCAAATCCAGGTTAGATCTGCTTTCCCATGTGTCCTCCTATGCTTTCAACAAGTCTAAAGTCTCCCAACAGCTACCGAATTCTCCCCAACTCCTTATTTTGGGCTCATAATGCTCATTTTCCTCACTGAAGGAGCAGGTTTTGTCACTCCTCAGCACAAGAACGATCACACCAAGAGCAAATAACCACCTCCCACCATCTCCAGTAGTGGCCAACAGAGAAAGCCTACAGAAGAATATAAAAATGAGGCCAGTGCATAAATAGTTATTTACTGCATTCTCCCAGCCTCCAGAAATTTTGGCTTAAAGAAGTCCCAGATCTTCCCGGCTTCCCAGTTTGCCAGAATGGTAGTGATTAACAAAGCCAGCTGGGTAAGCTTCTCCCCTGCGTTGCAACTGAATATGACAGATGAACCTGGGGAGACTGTCTGACACCACACAGCATGGCAATGTCAGTCATGCACCATGCCCAGCTCTCTCCTAGCTCCTCTTACTACCTCTCATCCACATGAAGAAATTCCACTTGAATAGACTGAGACTAGGGAAACTTGCATTCAAACCCCTGTTCTATATCTGGTTTCCTGTGCAAACATCAGCAAGGCAATTTGGGATCCTTTTTTTTGACGACTTAAAGAGAGAGGCTCCTACACAGGTTGAGTCAGAGCAGTTTGGCTTCCTCCTGAATCTCTCTAGAACAGCATGTTTCTCTCCACTGAATTACAGCTGAAATCCCCTTTGAGTCCTCAACCTGTAAAAGGGGATAATGCACCATGCTGATTCTCCAGACCTGCTGGGGAGGAAAGACATTAAAGCCTTCCAGTGTACAGCAGTGAAGGGGTCTGTAGAGGTATATGTAGCATCTGTTGCCCTTACAGAAGACAGCATCATGTGGAGCAGGCAAAGTGAGGTAGCGGGTGGCATCCTTGTTCTGTGAAAACAGCTGGTTCTTTGCCATATTGCAAGCAAATGGGCTTTCCCCCTATACACTTGGGACAAGAAATTTGTAATTGAACTGGCACTCATACCTGATCACACCACAGATGGGCTGACCAGTGCTCAGACTCTTCACACAACACAAAGTTCCAATTCTGCCACACTTCCAGCTTTGTGTTTTCTCTTTCCAAGCTATGTACAAAGTTGCAACAGATAAGCCATTTTTCATGCTGGGGTGAAAGTAGGGAGGGAGGGGGCTGAGGGAACAGGGGAGAGGGTATGTTAAGATCATTTCTCTCCATCCCTAACCTTGATGGAATTGTATTCTGCACACATGCTGAAACATTAGCATCGGCTGATTTGGAAGGAATATTGGAAATGAAGTGATAGCAGAGTAAATGTCAATGCATTCAGTGTGACACAGTGAGCACCAGATCTTAAACAGCTTCATCATTGTGGCATTTACTGTATCCTGAAATAATATTAATCCCACTGTTGTCCTTCTTGATGGAATCATCCATGAATATGGTTTATGGGACTGGCCAAAGTGCTAATAGGTTAAAAGAACAACCTATCCAGTGTTCCGCTAAATTAAGGTCGCTTCATGAGATTTAATGAAACAAGTACTGTGTGGGGTTTCAAAGGACGTTCCTGTAATTCATGTCTATTTAGGGCTCCTGCTAACCAGAAACCTAATTTCTTTGAGTAAAATAGGTTTTTGTGAAGCCTGGCCATGTGAAAAAAGCTTTAAAGGGCAATAATCAGAAGACCTCATCTGTAACACTTTGTTATTTCAGATCAGTGTTTTGAAAGTTTGGGGGATGGAGTTATTAAAAAAAAAAAAAAAAAAGAAATCCAGTCTGCAAATTAATCAGAACAAATGTATTACTGCTATTTGTTTCTCAAAAATATCTGGATGGTTAAAGTGAAACCAGGATACCATTAAGTTACAAATGGTATAGAGGCTTAATAAGGCAGAGACCCTGCCTCACAGACCAAGTAAATTGGCTTTTGCTTGCTCAGTGAGGAGCTGATTCTCAAAAATTGTGGGCAAATGGCATCATCTAAGGCCACTGCCTCAGAAACAGAACTGCATTTCCTTCCCAAGTTGTATATGTATCATATAAAATACTGAAATTATTAGTACAGATGCCCACTACAGAACAAAATAATAATAATTTCCTATTAATTTCCCTAATACAAGGTCCAGCTGCCACCAATTTTTTATTGTATCCTTGATTCAAAAGAGCATCTACAGTATCTTCTACAAAACAGGTTTGGAAGCCACCTTAAAAATGGATGGGGCCAGCACCCAGCAGCATCACTGAGCATCAGAAGACTGGATTTTATCTTGGCAATTTCTAGGTGTTTAGAGAGAAATATTATACACTGCAATTACTGCAGCTCACATCCATGCTTTCAGTGTAGCAAACTGAGGCTTGTAGAAATTAAACAATAGCAGCTGCAGCCCCCAAGGATCTCATAGTCTGAGCAGTGTTTAGTCATATCTTGACGTTTTACTCTGAAGCAGGATTTAACATATCTGACTACCTGTGCACAAATGACAATCCATGAGAAGACTTTGCTGTGAAGAGAAATGAAGAATTAATATGCCACTGGAGACAGCAAAGGCAATAGGAGATTGGTGAGCTGTGTTTACCAGTACTAGAATTAAGTCAAGACACCAGAGGTGTTACCTGCTACTATTAAAAGTGGACTTGTAATGACAACCACAGACCAAAATTTTGATCAAAGATGTAAATTCACAGTTGCCTCAGGAAAGAAGTTTTTTCATACTTTAGAATGCTACAGTCAGCTTAGTACTCCCCAGAAGTCCAAAACAAGCTAAATATCAACAGCCACAGTAAATCTATGACTTTTAGATTCAGATCTTCTATCTTTTTTCTAGATCCTGGAAATAGAATGCTGATATCTGTATTTAAGACAAGGACTAATCCTGACAGGTGCTTGATTTTAACATGTGCTGTCAGAAAAAGATGAAGCCACACAGTGCTTACATTTCCTACCTTGGTGACTCCTCTCAAAGCCTTGAAAACATCTACCGATAGTGCTGGTTCTTTGCAAAGGCCAAATTGCCAGCTTCGACTAGGACATCAGATTTCTGCAAGCTGTAAAATAGCCATAGCTCTGCAGCCAAGTGTGCCCATGCCAGAACTCAGGGACCCATGCTGGACTCCACTGATGTTGTGAGAGACACTGTGGGGATGGCAGCTATTTCTAGGAAGAATGCTACTCCTCTGCTTCCCAACCTCCCACCTGCAGCAGGGAGGAGGTGGCTTCTCTCTGACTTTCCAGAGATTTTATTCCCAGATTCACACCAATCCAGTGCTGGTCCTTCAGTCTTGATAAAGCAAAATCCTCACACTGCCAAGAAATCCGGTCCCTGCCTTGCCCACAGCATGTAAGAGAACATCTACAACAAATTCCTGATAGAAAAATCCTAATATACATAATAAGTTTTAATTCCAGCATTTCAGTGCTTACAAAAGCAAAAGGCACCTTTAATACCTTTGTAACAGAAATCAGTGACCATATCTGAAAGAAATCTCTAGACTAGCTACAGATACAGCATGTTCTGCCTGCCACCCACCACTGTCTGTCCACACACTTGCCTTGGAGGCAGGTTCTGTACTGACTTGTCCTGTGTACCCAGCATGGCACATGGAGATTTGAGGCAGCTGCCTGCTTCTTGCAGGAACTTTTCTGTGTGTACCAAAGGGACAGCCTGCATGCATACGCTTTATTTGGTTTTCTCACCTTTGGAAGGAATATAGTTCCCCCAGTCTGTCACCTTCACGTGGATGCAACTGTAACCATAGACAGGTTTAAGGGATTAAGGAAAATAAATTCAGAGACAGGACAGATTGCAATGAAGGTTGTAACCTGAAAAATATAATTTCAAATTATATTTTGGCATAGGTTATCTTCTTACTAATTCTAGTAACCACTAGGCAAAATCCTTAAGACATGCCTTAACCTTTACAGGCATGATCCAGACCTTGGAGTCATATCCTATGAGGCAGAGATTGACTGGAAATGAGACCAAAATATATCATCTCTGCATGACAGATTGAAACACACACCCACCACAACAAGAATAAAACACTTTCTTTACTGTGTCTGCATTGTAAAAGAGAGAGGGGGAAGACTGATTTATTTAAGCAGTACTTAACTAACAATAAACACTATCAAACCAAAGCAAACTAATGCTCAGCCATTAAAGCATCCATTCAATGGCCCATCTGTCATATTGTTAAGACCTTTAGAAGTTGTTTAACAAAATGTTAAATAAGATGACATTCAGCAGCACAAAATGCTTGACTGCTAATGCAACAAAAAGGGGTTGGCCTGCTGGTGTTTGATATACTGCTCTGTGCTACAGTCTGAAAGCTCTGGAACACATGAGGGGGGTCCCAGGCTGTCGCTTTTTATCTGAGTGAGCAGTGCCAGAAAAGCCCAGAATCACCACAGTGCCAGTGTCAGCAGCAGCACGCAGCAGAGGGGAAGTAAATTCCAATGCAGACAGGAAAAGATGTACTATACAAGGAGAGAAAGAGGAAGCTGAAGTAAAAAACTGGCCTATGGTAGGGAGAGGGAAGAAAGCCCCAAATTAGCCATGGTGACCCATGGCTGTTCCAAATCCAGTTGTTTCATGGGTTTTTTTTCCTCACCCACCTCCTATCTTTTATTCTACATTTGACAGTAAGGTTTGATGAACATGCCATGAAAACACTTCAGATTGGCCGTGATAGACTACTCAGTAAATATCTAACAACTTCAAAGGCGGATGCAAATTCAGCAAAGATGCGTGTAAGTTTTGTTCGATTGCTTTCTTACATAAGGACAGATTGTTCTCATTCACTTTTGAGAATAGCAACCCTCATACAATACAACTTTTTAGGAACTGATTGCAATGATGCCAGAGACTTGGACAGCTTCAAATCTATCATCAAAGGTAAGACAGTACAACTTGGCAAGGTAGGCAATTAGGAGGCTTCCTGAAGTAGTTGAAGAATGGAAAAAATGCTGCCCTGAAAAAGCCCATTTCCCAAGGAAAAAAAAAAAAACAAACCAAACCAAACCAAACCCCACAAATTACTTTCAGATCTTCAGAAGGAAGGAAAGGAAAAAAATATTTTAGGTTTAGACAAGTAACAGTTTTCACAAGACACTAGTGGACAGCTCTATTATCATAGATGATGCTCCCCAGCCCTAAATCTGTGAAAAGCAAATAGCAACATGCAAATGACTGTTTAAAATAAGAGTAGAATTTTCTTTTACAATTTAAATCCTTCCTGTAGGCTTCACAGTACCATGAAATACAACCCTTTGTCTACCAGTATCCTTTGGTATACAAGGGCTTTGTTTCCCATATTCCCTACCAGCACATTTCCCTTACCAGCGCTGAGAAGAAAGAACGCAGAAAGCCCAGCTGACAGGTTTAAATTTCCCAGCAATTCAGAACTGACAGTACAGAGGTCCTTGGAAAATCTGGCCTCCAGTGCCACCGGCAGAGATACTCGGTACCACAAATGTCTGGGTTTTGTCTCATCATGGTGACAGCTAATAAAAGTATAGTATTAGCAGGCAGTATGGAGCTTATGTGCTAGACTCTGTCCACACAAAGACACCCCTGCTAGTTACATTAGTAGAGCAGCACCATGTTAAACTCCAGGGGAGAAGGTTTTAACCTAGAGAGCTTACTGGTGTTTTCACTGACCTCCAGTGGAAGACAAATACATATAAGGATTAACTATGATTAAAACTAACCAATGTTCCCAGGTAGCTTATTGATTTAGAAAATATTCCCTCTGAAAATATTATTTTAATCAAGTGTTATTTAAGACCTCAAAACTGAGATACAATAAAATCCTAGAAAATGGGAATTCGATACGTTAGCAAGTCTAGATGAATACCAACTGACAAATGCACAGAGTTTACTTTGGCTTAAAATTGCAAGCCTTGTTCATGCTGTGATTGATAAACAGATTTTTTATCCACTATGAGTACACAACTAAAAATTTAAAAAAGCCCAAAACATTGTTTTCCCAGCCTGAAGGATATTCTTAGAAAGAAAGTAAAAAAGAAAAGCCATGCCAGTCTGGCGCTAGAACCCAAACTGTCTGCCATAAAGTTGCTACTCTCACACAGTGGTAGTGGCACGCTAAGTATGAACCAGTTGTGGGCACAGCTTCAGCTTAATAGCAAGAATGATGGTGAAACCACACAGCCCCTTCTCCTCTCAAACATCCTCCCACATCATGTTTCTGCCTCAGCAAGATCTATTCCAGTTGAATAAGGGACCTGGGAAAAGCAAGCAAGACTAAACTGTTCTATAGATGACGTGAGTAAGTAACTATATATATATATATATATATTTTCACTCCTTTCTCACTGAAATTATCTTGGCTGTCAGTAAAGAATACTTACAGGAACATCCTAGAATGATCATTTTCCAAACTAAGAGCTCTAAAGGTCAGCCTTCAGTTATACCAAATTCAACACTACCGTGACTGTGTCACCTCTTGGGAGAGAGGGAGGGATTGTTCAGCAAAACATATGGCAACAGCAGTTTATTTTATCACATTGCTGTATTGTTTTGAAGTGATAGAAAGCTTGTAGGGAAAGACAGTATCTTTTATTAGACCATCTATTATTGTTTCTTCCCCACCCTTTTAAAAGTAGTTTATTTTATGGGTTAAGGGTGACTAGAGCAAAGAGATCTGCTGTAATACTTACAGACAGGAGAAAAGAAATAAAGATAAAAAGGAAAAATAAAGAAGAAAAAGTAAGACAGGCTGATCTATTCAAAAGCTAGCACATGAGGGTTTTATTAGAGACATATACTGGCAGACTGAGGGAAAACACAGGAAAAAAGACTCAACCTATACAATGAGTATCTGACTCCAGATCAATTCAAAGAGCCAATCCAAAACTCCAACCAGGTCAGCAGAAAGATTCCCACAGCTGCCAGTCTAGTCTCTTCTGTATGCAGTTTTCATTTACATAAACATTGCTGTGAATATTCAAGTGAGAAAGAAAAGGCTATGCCAAATTTTGGACACTATAAGCCTCCCAGTGCAAATTACACAGAGGAATACCAGCTAGCTGCCTTCTGCATGGAAAATATGTCAACTATTGACACAAAGGAGAAAAGAGCATTGCACTGGCCTTTTTGGTTTTTCCTCCATTTTGGGAAATGTCTTTGCACTGGCTTGCCCCTCCAAGAGATGTATGGCAATGAAAGCTTTCTACCTCTAAACTCACCTGAATAACACCATGCAAGGTAACAGGAGAGCACCAGCAAGTGGAAGCTGTATTGCTACAGCACCAGGGAGATCCTGGCTCCCACTGCAGGTTCTTTGCTTGCATGATCATTAGTTAACTTCAGAGAAGAGGCTGACAACCTTCCACAGGGCATGAAGAAAGCTGAAAAGATCAATTACAAAAATGATTAGTATGCAAACTATACCCGGGTTCTGCAGGCAGCTATTCCTCAATAAGTATATCAGAGACCAAACAAAAGGATAAATAAATCATCCTAGCTTCTGTTTACAGCAGAAACAGCAGTCAAAATGAAACCTTTAAGGATTTTATAATTCTATTGGAAACACATTCCTCTCTTTCTATCAAATGCATTGCACTGAAAGTTAAATGAAGCCTTTAAAACTCAAAACTAAGAAAACTCATTATCCCATAAAAGAACAGATTTGCTTCCTTGGTGAATTAGTCACCCAGCTAATCTATCTAATTCCTTCTCTTTAAAGCAATCTTGCTCTCATCAAAAGTTGTCATTAACTGTACCTGCATTTTTTGTTCCAGGGACAAGGTAACACATTGTTACCATATGCGTGCTTGCATAGCATTAATATGAGCGCTTTGCAGTTGTGGAACTAGGTATGCACCCAGCACCTTTAATGTAAATACTATTTTCAGGGATCTACAAATTGGGTGTTAAAAAAAAAAAAAAAAGAAAAAAGAAAAAAAAGAAACACCAACTTCTCTATAATGGCCAGTTTTCTGAGCCTCCCTCAACCTGTTTAGTGTTTTATTGATTTATATTATGATATATATTATATATATATATAATGAGTGCTTTTCACCTTTAGAGATAGAGTAGGAGTTTCTCAGGCTTAGTTCTTCCCTAAATGTAGGAAGAAATCTGATTTGTAAATGCATCAGGCAACTATATTCCTTACTAATATGAACCAGTGCACCTTCACTGACATCCAGAGAGCTGCACCTATTCATAACAGCAAAGGATGTGTGCTATAATACTGTGCTATTCAGGGCCAATAGGTCTCATCAGTCCTCCACTAAGGAGAAAAAAGAAAAAAAAAAATATAAAAGCTGAAAACCAGCTATCATGACTATATCATCAGGTTCATCTTTCAGGCAACTTATGCGTGATTGTTTAACCTGAAGTGGCCTTGGATTAGCATGAGAGACTTACAAAACCTGCAAACCACATAACAGGTCATTCATCCATGAGCCTATTTGATGCACACTGTTTCAGAATTAGCAGAACACATGCTGACTTGGTATGCTGCCTCACCATAAAGACATTAAACCAGATGTGCAGCAACTGACCAAGAACGCCTTTTCCTAAGCATGTTCTTTCTTCCTGCTGAACTATTTGTTACATAGATAGGTCTGCTGAAAGGTTACTGAACCACACAGCTAACAAAAACGCACAGAAGTAGGAGCTGCATCTCTGACTGCAGCAGATTCCTCGGATCCATGTTCAGCCACAGAGAAGCTGTGCTGCTGTTAAACGGCTGATTAGTTTATTCTGCCAAACATCTGAGAGCATCATTAGTTACACAAATCGCTTGAATTATGATCAAATGAGCTGAGTAACCTGCTGCCATGAAACTCCATGTGAGTCCTGTTTTATAAGGTCTCAACATGTGTTACTCAGTGAGAAGCCATGTCTCCTGGCTCTATCTGACAGCTCATCCAGGCCAGGGCTTATGAGTCCCCTTCTCATCCTGAGGACCACCTTTCCCACTGAATTGTTTTAGCTGAAGATTGCCCCAGTGTATATCTCCACCAGACAAGAAGGATTAACACAATATTTATCAGACATTTTTTGCCACTGTACTTTCACACACTCTTTTTGATAGTAGGTATATGGATGCATTGCTCTCTGCTTTTAGAAAAAAAAAAAAAAAAAAAAAAAAAAAAACCCAACATGTTTCCCTGTTGTTTGAAAGCTCAGTGGTAATGAAAAGGAATTAATGAGATCAGTTTGTCATTTTGCTAAGACAAGACCAGGCTCTCTTAGACCACAGAAAGAGTACTCTGCACAACAGCAACCATAAGATTTACCTCTCTCCGTTACTTTTTGCTGCTACTCCTGCAACCCAACCATTTATAGCAAGAGGCTCTGCCATAGATCAAGATATAGCAGCTCAACCTAATTCCAACAGAAACAATTCAATGCCAGTATTTCAAAGCATCAGTCCTCCAGTCTGCTCCCATTTTTGAAGGCTGACACCTGCTGTTCTAAATCCCAAGGGTGAGTAAACCCCTGTATTCCAGCAAGTAAGAGATTCTTTTATAAACAAAACCATCAGTTCCAAATTATATTTCCTCTACTGGGTCTCTAAACTCTGCTCAGGAAGTAAAGTATCAAGCTCACAAATGTGGGAATCTGCCATGTATTTACTTTTGCCCAGTGAAGTACTTTACTAAACAGGAGATAGACTATACAGAACCAACAAAAAAAAAAAAAAAAACCCTGCTGTTCTCAATCCAGGGACACTGAAACATTTTACCCTGCCATACAAAAGAGTGCTTCTGTCCACAATGTACCCCAAAATTATTGCATGGAAAGGTATCAAGAAATACACAGAGGTACTGATGAAAGATTTGTAAGGACAGCCATAAATCAGTGTGTTCTTTTGTAGTTTTACAAGTCTCAAAATTAAGAGTTCCATTCTCACCTCTGGGAATAAATGGTTTCTAAAATCTGAAGGGGAGAAATGCATCACACAGAATCCACCGCTGCCACCGAGAACGGTTACACTCATTTAGCCATGACTGATCAATCAAGCAGCTCTGCAGACGCTGCCATGACAGCACTGTCAGACAAGAAATAAGCAGCCGGGTTCATTCCTGAGATCAGCAGAGAGATAACCAGGCTTCACACATGAACGAAACCCTGTCCAAAGAGGA
Organism: Tyto alba; assembly: GCF_018691265.1. Classification (NCBI taxonomy): domain Eukaryota; kingdom Metazoa; phylum Chordata; class Aves; order Strigiformes; family Tytonidae; genus Tyto; species Tyto alba. The sequence goes on from NW_024881296.1 coordinate 2,677,761, forward strand.
GTTGTTGGAGGAGGTACAGCACAAAGGCACTTGACCTCTTGCCCATCTTGGGACACGTGCACTGAGTGCACTGCTTTATGACTGAGCTGCAGCATGCCCATTTCCAGGATACGTGCAGTGTACAGGGTGGCTTGGCAGCTTGCTCTGGATGATGACAGGAAGGACCTGGAAAGGTGTGTTTGTCTCGCTAATGCACAGCCATGCTCTCTCACTCAGATACACACAGAGAAGGGGTGCTCTGTGCAACTCCAACCGTAAGGGTCCTCCCTCTTGTTTTGCCATCTCCTCCTTGCACTAAAGCAGTTCAGAAATATGGAAGAAAGGAGACCATTTCCCCTACATTGAGCAGTACTTGGCCAGTGGACACCATTTTGTATCTACTACAATTTTGTTACACAGTCTTGTACAAATCCCTGCAACAGAATTAGTGACCTGCCTCATACTTATTTTTTTCCTTCCTGTTTTCAAGCACTTCCTGCAGAGAGCACCTGAACTAGAGTGTAGCTGAGCCAGAACTAGATCAACCACCTGCTGAAATGCTATATATGTTATTTGGGATCATTGGATAAAATAAAATCACAGCAAACACTATTAGTTCTAATAACAATGAGTCCAAGATTTAATCATATTGTACTCATGTGGCTGGGAATTTTCTAACAAGAGCTTCAAGTGAAACAAGTAGTTTATGTAAAAATAAACTTCTAATTCAAGAGATTCCCATTTATTTCTTTTAGGGTAATCAGAACAAAACTATCCAGTTTCAAGGTGGATATACTTATTTGAGCTCACCTGACGTACTGCAGTGCTTCGTGACATTTCAGTTTTCAACTACTATACCACTGACAGAACACACATAAAATGGTAACATATATTAGTCTGGAAAATATATTAATTAGTATACTACTAATAATAAACACGAGACAAAAATACCACTTTTCTTCTGCCAGGAATACTTTTGTTCAAAAATATGCTCACAGATCATGTTTAATTGCAACAGCATTACATAATGTACACAGGAAAAAAGTGCGCCACAAATAAATAGTGTATTTTTAAATTCCAACAATTCTTACTGTATGAAGAAAAGAGAGAACCTCGGTGGGATTTTCATGCCTAACACCTGTAGGCTCCCAGCCTGTAGCTGCAAACTCGTACCAGCCACTAAAACCAGTTGACTCATTTTCTGCCTTAATACCTTTTTCTGCTGTTGATGAGGAAACACCTCACAAAAATAAAACCATATTCCAAATCACCACAGATCCCAAAATAATATTTTTCCCCACTAAGAGACAGAACTAACAGGTAGAGTTATTCAATAGCTCTCTTTTGCACAAACTCACCCTCTCAGATTTGTAAGAACATTTTCATTACCCAGCTCATACAGTGCATACAATTGTTTTCATTAATCAGAAAAGATCAGCAATGTTAAAGTCACGATGTCCTCTCCTGACAGAAGAAAAATTGTGATCAGTAGAATTACACTCTCTTAAAGGTGGAGTAAAAGAGCAACCACACCTTGCAAATTTGGTATTATATTTTCTGATGTTGCTATGTGTTATAATATTAAAGGATTTACTATGGCTTCTAAGGCAATAGCTGCAACTCTTTTTATATGAAGGGACATCTGGATCAGGCACATATCCAGAATTAGTATTCTTGCAGAAGAACTCCAGCATCTGTTCCATATGCTATTGTACCCTGTATAGTGTCTAATTTCCAATAGCACTGGATTTTGCAGGGTTTACTGCACTTCTATTAGCGGGCTCATCAATATATCCTCCACTTAGAATTCAAAAACCTACTCAGCATTATGAAATATAAAATTACAGCTTTTTTCTCCCAAGAAGCCTCTCACTATTGCAGTTCTGTATACTGTGACTCCTGTTTGCCTTTGCATCCCTGTAGTTACAGAGAGAGCAGACATCAGTTCTTTTTCTGCAATAGACTTAAAGAAGTCTTTGTTCCAAAGCTTCTCAATGGAGCCCTAAGATATGGAGGCATTTTACCATCAACAATCTGTTAATGCTTAAGGGCATATTTTTCCTGCATAGCATTCTTCCGTGTTTTCTTTTTGATGCCTCTGAATGACCCGGAGTAGATGGCCAGTTTTAAGTAGCCTCTGATAAATTATCAGTGATAGAGAATACAATGCTGGGGAGAGGTTTGCCAACACAACCTCAAAGCACATGATTTTTCCAATTTCCTTCAAAATTTTTCTGAACTTACAGGAAAGTCTTGTTAGATTTCCCAAACGTCAGATGTTCTTTTCCAACTATCTCCTTTTAATTTGAAAATGACCAGAGTATTGCTTGCTTTTTGTCTTCCACTTTCTCCAGCCTTTCCAGTGTGTCAGCATAACTTCTTGCACATAAGAAATTTCAAGGAGTACACTTAAAAGTTTTATATCAAGACCACTTTTCTAGATGCAGTAGTTCTACAATATAAGCTGCTCTGCAGACAGGTAAATGTACTCATGCTCTTCTTTGTATCATGATCTCCTTCAGATATTCCCTGCCTAGTAAAGTTACTGCTCAGTTTGTTTTCTGCCTTGTGTGTAAAAAAAAAAAAAAAAAAAAGGTGATTTAAGCTTTTTGGGACTTCAAGTTGTTATCATCCTCTTAAGACTTTGTGCTGTTTTCCACACAACGTTCCTTATTCCACCACATATCTACACTCATCTGACACCCACCAGTCTGTCCCGCATTTGATTTGAAACACTTTGCTCTATGAAGTGTTCGTCAGCTGAACTTCTTGTCTTGATCTCACACTCTGTTGCACAAAAACTACAAGTAAGTACTCGTGGGCGTATTGAGGAATTCAAATTGATCACTATCGCACCTACATCTTGTCTCGCCTGCTTGAAGACAAATGTTTCATTTACCCTTCTTTTTCTTCTTTTACTTCCTAGAAAGGCATCATACTGAAGGCATTTTCAAAGGTATTTTCATCTTCATCAGGGATTTTGCTAAGCAGTGAGTCATAAGTGACATTTACCTTCTCACCCACACAGAGCAACCAAAGCGCAGCTTGTTGTTTTGGTCACTAGTTTCAAACTGCTGCCAAGGGATTTCTGAACCAGCTTGTTCACTGCTGCACCACTGTCAACCCAAGCTCCCCCCCTCCCTTACAAGCATGCTGTTTTGTGACCATACACAAGGAGAACACTGTACTCCATTTGGGTTTTCCATCAGTTTCTCCCACATGTCACCTCTATGTATTTTTCTTCTTACCAGATCTTAGTCAAATTTATTTCCATTTGCCTCCCCCAATTTTTATGTTGCTTGCCTACTGCATGCTTTATGACTTCCTCCCCTTTTCACTGCAGACTTCTTTGCCCTTTCAACAGTCTGCATGGAGCTTGTATCAGAACAAGACCACTGGTTTTTTGCTAGTTTCTTTCGCCTTCAGTAAAAGACAAACACTATACATCCCATACATTGATTACTCTCACGTCAAATCCTCCTAATAAGTGTGGGAATCTCATTACAACTCCACCCTGGGCTCTACAGATAGAGAGCCTATCCACAGCCAAAAAAAAAATCTGTTGAAAATATGCATGCATAACACACACACACTATCTTTACATCTGTGGAGACCAGTCAAAATTGCCAAACTAGCAATTAATTTCAGATGTGTCTAGTAAGATTCCCAACAACACGTCACCCTTGTGGAGCTGAAGGAAGGATGCCCACCCATCCTCAAGCTTTCACAGCCACATCACCTCACCCAGTGAGGGGCAAGGGTATGTGACAGCAGTTCCTGCCAACAGCAGCCACCTCTGTTTCACTCTTACCATTGCCTGGGGAAGCTGAGGGTGCCAGATGTGTTTCACTAGCTTAGAGGACAACACCCAATCATGGATTGCCCTCCACTTTCACTAAGGTTTGTGGCTTCATTTTCTTTAAAGTCATTTGCCAATTTTTTCTATTCCATTTTTGGGCTATTAGGATTATTACTACTACAGGAAGAGTAACCTGGCTCATTGAAACCTAAAGGTTGCCCACTCCACTGCCTTCCAAGGCACATTCAGAAAGCTTGTCAAAGCATGGGGTGGTTTTGTGGAGTTCACCAGGAATTTTTTAAATTATTATTTTTATTGTTTTTACTCTGCACCTGCTGAGGAAAAAAGACCAGCAGTGGAAGGGTTTTCACCTCAATGCAGTGGGTGGAAGGATTATGTAAACAACTTGTCTGTCTGGAAAGAGGGGCCTTGACAGGTCCCATGTTGTCAAACGACAATTGTGTGTTCTTGTATTTCAAAAGTCACGCTCAGATGGTTTCATCTGAAACCCTCTGGGTAATAGTAGCCTTTTGAGGTTATGATATCTCTGGATGGAATTCAATAAAAGAAATTCACTTTCAATTGAAGCACTGGAACACCGCCAGACAGCCCCAACAATGCGATACGTCTCCAAAGAAAATTGGACTGATCTCCCCCTCCTTTTTTCTCCTCCCCTTTCTATTTCTCTCTCTGTCTTTATTTGTGCTTTTAACCTTGTTTGTGGGTTGCTTTTTTGATATATTTCCTCTCCCAATAAGCTTGGGATGCTGAAGCTTTAAAAAAAAAAATAAACACTTGGGACTGAAACAGTAGTAGCTAGTAATAGAGAGACACAGACGCTCACAGCAGCAACGACAAGTTGCTCTCAATAGCTGACCTTTGCCATATACGTGAAAGGAAATAGAATAGAACCTCTGCTTTAGGTGAAGGGGGGATATTATTACAACCACCAGCTTCCTAGTACTCGTTAATAAGGCTGGTTGATGTACTTATTTATTTAGTTAGTTTAAGGCCCAGGGAAGGGAAAAAGCTCACAAAACCTGCCTGACTGCCAGAGGCAAAAGTGTTGGCTTTTTGCTTGGGTTGTCATTCACTCTGCCTTGGGACTTTTTTTGCCTCCCACCCCACCCACCTTTTCCCTGGGTTTGGCAAGAGCTGCAATTGTCTTTCCTTTCTTGTTTTTGATCCTCTAAGCAGATTAACGCATGTGCATAGTTGGGAGGCAGAAGATGGAGAAAATGCATCAGTCTTGTGAAAGCATTCATTTTCTCTGGTATTTTCTTAGTCAATGATCTACCTCTTGTTACTACTACATGTGATTTTCCTTTGATTTCCCACCAGGTCAAATGGGCATAGGAACTGCATAATAAAAAAAATAAAAACCCCATGCCCTGGAAACAGACTGTAGATCTGTTTGGCAGATTTTGCACTGAAGTTCCTTGTGATTTGCATTTGATCCACCTTGGGTTGTAAATCCCTTCTTTTGTCTCAGTTATACAATGATTTACTCTTCCATTAGGTTAAGATTTCAAAACCAGTAGAGTAACAGCAATGTTAGAGTTAAAAAAAATCTGACCTAGTTCCTCTCCTTACAGCATTATTTGTCCTTTTATCCCTCCAAAGCTCACAAGCTACATACTTTCAGGTCTGGTCAAATGTCAGCTGAGAAAACAGGCATGGGGGTAGCATGGGGTCACTCATTTCATAAGAGCAATTGCAGCTAGAGTTCCTTGCAAAGACTTTACTTACACAAATTCAGAGTGTCAGCAATAGCATTAAACATACCTGATCCAAGTTACCTGGAGAAATCTATTTAGGTACTGCAGAAGCAAGCAGATGGCAGCTCTGGATAAATTTGCATGCACAAATATTAAAGAGGGATTACAAGTCTCTAACACACAAGATTTTCTCCTAAAATTCTCAGAAGCACAAAGAAATTAAACAACTGCTTCAAGCTCACCAAACAGCTCGGTGACTGAGTGAGAAATAAAAAGCAGGTCTTCTCACTTTCCTTCTCACTCCCAGTCTTGAAAATATATCACCTCCTTACAGTGCAGGCTTGGTGTAACAGACCTTCCCAGGGACTAAGGTATTAAGTAAGTACTAAAAAATTTAGGTGCATTTACCGCATCTCATGATGCTGGATTAAAAAAAAAATTCCTTCTAGCCAGCAGTCTTTATGTGCTCATTGTCTAAAGTTAATATGTAAATAAAACACATCCATGTGTATCCCAGTGTAGTGAAAGTTCATGGAGGTATATTCTGCTACTCATACATTTGCCCTGTCTTAATTCTCTTGAGTGCTAGGCTTGTATATAGTCTACTTGGACTGGATTTTCTTGTTGTCTTTAAGTTAAAGAAGAATGTCAATTCTCTCCTCAAAAGACTTACAAAAACAGTCATATGTTTGTCCTTTATGGACAAACTGTCACTCTCCAGAACATTTTTCCCCTTTTTCCTCTTTGCAGGAAATACCATTTACTCACACATAAAAATGTATTCTAACTACCTGTATAATGCATAAGAGTAGTCAAAGAACATTATTAGAAAATGGTAAAAAAAAAAAAAAAAAAAAAAGAGCAAGTTTAAATCACTGCAAAGCTACTTTCCTAGCCTTTTTAGTATTTGAAAGATTTTAACTTTGTTATGGAGTAGTAAGTCAAAGCTCTTCAGGCAGAGTAGTTCACGAATATCTCATCAACATTCTCCCTGTCTTATTTACCCCCATGAATTTGCAATTTTTTTAAAGAAGAAAAAAAACAAACAAACTGTTGTAACAGACTTAATCATATAAGACAACAGATTTGTGCTTTTGAAGCAATTCAAACATCTGCAGTCTAATAATCTATGCTTTCCTGTAGCAATAATAGAAAAATATTCCTTGCAGAGTATAACATAAGGTCTAATCTGCAAAAAATTACAAGCATTCTTCATTTTGTTCTTGAAAAAGAATCTTTGTGAACAGAAACAACAGGAATTTTCCATTGCTCCCTGCAGGGCCAAGCACAAGTACTCATCAAGGTGGTGGATGGTCTTACTGCCTTGAACAGCGCTCATGCACTCAGTGGCCACGCTGCAATCACAGGTGACATCTGTGCTAGCACAAACCTGGTCAGGTCAGGTACTACTGAGCACAAAGAACACCAATATGTTTTTAAAACTATTGAGTAATAACCAGAATCCTGGCCTGACTTACTCAGATAAGCAGACCAGCTTCATGACTGGCAAAATTTAGCTAGTCCTAATGCATCTATACACACTGGTAATTCTTGGGTGTAGTCACAGGATTAATACTGAAGTTTGGCATCAAGCAATAAATAGGTGCAGTCCTACTTACCAAGATGAGCATATTCTCTTCTCCTGTCAACATATATTTTATTTGATTGGTTAATCATAGTATACCACTAAGAGCTCTAACATGGATACTGCGATATGAGGTACATTCTTCCAGTACAACTTATTTTTTAATCCTAGAACACCTTATTCCAGTTGTCAACCCAGAGTGCACTATAAATCAAAATAAACACATACTTATTTATATGAAATAGCATCCACATTGGTAACAATTAAAATCACAATACCCTGTAAAGTTATAAACAAAGACCTTGTAGTCCAGACCAAGAATCTAATTTTCACCTTCCTCCTTCCATATGTCAGGTTGTTAACAAACAAGTTATTCTCACAGAGGGGAAAAATATAAAGCCTTGCTTAGAATATGTAACTTGTACTTTACTCCCATGGACAAAGACAAAATTCCTTAGCAGAAGAGCTAGGAGTTCTAAGCTGTTCAGAATCAGAGGAGTCCAGGAGAAAAACATTTTGCTCTAGCAAAGAGAGTCCATACTGACCCAGAATCCTGGGTAGCAGTGTAATTTACTTACAGCATACAATACTAGTCCTAAATTTAAGCATCTGGGGATTTTGAAGTCAACAGAACTTAATGGGGTATTAGGCTGGGTGTTTTAGCTGTTGTCCTAAGTAATTTCATGAGAAGAACTCAGATCCATGCCCAAACCCTGTGATTTTCTTTTAGGCTATTTCGTTCTAATAGACTGGATTATCACTTTGTGATCCACTAAGTTTTCTCATTCTTTCAAGATGGTCACTGCAGCATAGTACTGAGAAAGTAATTTATTATTTCAAGCTAGTGCAGAGAGTGCCCCAGGTGACCAATATTGGCACCAGAATAACAGGTCTGACTCCCATCAGCCTGAGGTGTTGGCATTCCTGGGACCATTTCCAACCCAGACCTCCTTCTCACAGTGTGAGCGTTGTTAGGGCTGACACTGTTCCAGAGTCTAACCTGAAAAGGAGTTTTTAAAAGCCTATAATTATGCTTGTTCAGCCCTGCAAAGTCATTGTGAAAATTAACCAGGATAGGCAAAAAGTCTGCTCATACCACATTCATGATAAAGAACAGTGATAATAAGAAGCTAGACAAGGAAGATGCTTACCCCTCAAAAAAAAAACCCACCCAAAACCCCAAACAAAACTGCCCATGTACCATAAACATGTAAGACTTCTGTGAGAATGTTTGTTTTCCCCCCAGATTTTGACAAGAGTATGATATGCCTTTAATTTTCACTTCTTGAGCCACGTTAAAAATCAGCCTCTCTTTCTGCACATGAAAACATTGCTGCCCCAGCAATATTGAACTCAACTTACAGAGTAAAGTGCACTTCTGTTGTCATTCCCACTACAAAGCTTACCATCTACTGGGAAGATACTGCAAGAGAGCAAATTCCTGCACAGAAACATCCAAGAAGAAACAGAGAATGGTCAAAAAATCGTATCTTCCAGAAAAAAAGAATATCCAGAGAAAAGAGGAAATTTTTGGTTTCCTCTTAATAGACAATCTGAAAAAATTACTGCAAAATAAAATTTATCCTATTTGTTGTACTAGTACTACTCTGAAGGATTCTTCTTCCTGTACTGATGGTTTCTGCATTCCATTTTAAATTAGTTGATCCTTCCCTCTCATTATGCATCAGGTCTCCAGTACCGTAGGTCAGAAGAGATTGCAGCTACACCTGCCAGCACTGCCCTGCTGTGCTCTGCAGCCACAAACATCTGCTTCTTACCTAGCTGTGCCAACGAAGGAATCTCTCTCTCCAGACCCTCATTTTGCCCCCTGTGATCCCACTACCATCCCCTGTTCAGTAAACAGAGTGACTAGCCACCGAACAGCAGTTGTGTGAGGACACACTATCATGTCCAAGGCAAAAGCTAGGCAGCTAACAGCTCACACAAATCAGTCTGGTGAAAGCACTCATCTCTTCTACTACCACCTTCTGTTTCTGGAAAAAGATCTCTTCTCTCCACAGTCTGCAGTCCTCTGGGGCCAGAAAAGTAAAAGTGCAAGTTAGAAATTCTCATCATAATAAAGAAATACAACTTTCATTGGAAACCGTGCTCCAAAATCCCTTGGCACTTTTTTAATCTCTCTCCCATACGATGATTCACCTCACCACCTATACAAAACTCCATCTTCATTTTAAAATGTATTAATCAATCTTCCCACTAAAAGCTAGAAGAAAGTTTCCCATTAAAAAGTGTTTTTTTGTAAGAATATTCTCTGCATAAAAGAGTTTTCATTTTTGTTGAAAAAGGCAAGCATGCTGACAAAAGCAAACAAGTACAACCCACCAGGAGGAAATCCCAGTGAATCAGAAAACAAAAAAGAACTAGCTAACAGTAACATTGGCTTTACCTAGTACAGACACTCCATTGTTGATCTCTCATCCCTGATCCTCTAGGATCCCCAGTCTACAAATGACCTTCAGAATACCAGTCTGAAAACAAAACCTTCCCAATAAAGTGGTTGCTAAAGACTTAAAAGATGTTCTTATGTCTCTAAGTTTCCCATTATGCCTCAACAGCCAACCCACCTAGCAACCTAGCTGTCTTTCCCTTTCCCCAACAAGTCTAATGACCTCAGCCATTTCTCCTACTTCATATCTCAGGCACTACATCAACCATCTTTCTCCAATTCACTAACTGATTTTAAAAAAGTAAACATAATTTCACTCAGAACTATGCAAGCAGTTACAAGGACTAGTTATTAATTCCATTCTTGGGATGGTCACCTACTCTTCTCAGCATTAATAAGCTTTTAAGTGGAAAATTATCTGATAACACATCAGGTCTACAGAGACGATGACAAAGAGAAAACTGCTATATTACTTACACCCGTGCTACTATAAACCCATCATTCCAGTAGGAAGTTGGGAAAAGCACCTGTGTTGTCAAATAAGAGAGTGCATCTGGGAATCCTCTGTGATACACTGTGTGGAGTGAGAAGGCAACCATTCAGGCTGAGCTACTGGTACTCTCCACATGTTTCTCATTGTACAGTGCTATTCCAGAAGGGCAGGAAAATCAGACTCCAGCCTGTCAATGAATAAGGGTGAAGATCCAAAGGAACAAAACCCTCACCGTCCTCTGGGAGTATAAAAGTCTAAATGCAATGACACTCCCCATGAGAAGGGGACATTCACTGGGGTTTCCTTGTACTCTGGGAAAAGCCAAACAGAAGCAACAGCTGTGCCTTGCATGGATTTGATAAATCCACTGGCAAATGATACACTGTGGAAAGTCATTGGCCCTGCTCCCTGCCAGATGCAGGGAACGTGGCTGTATGCAGGGAATGCTGCAGTTTCCTGCTTTTCCTTCTGGGTGTTTCCAGGATGACAGCCAGCACAGAGACCCCCTGTGCTACAGCATCATGCGGTGCCTCTGTGTTAGATGTTACTGCTGTGATTCTGGAGAAGCTGAAGCAGTGAACATCACTATGCAGTTGTTCCAAACCATTGGGAAGGATTTTACCTTTTTTGACCTGCGACCTGTACAGAGCAGGTATAAGGACCTAGCTACACCTTCAACAGGAAAGGAAGCAGGGCAGAATTTTCTGGTGAATGGCTCCTGTTTACGAACCTCAGCAAAAGAGCAAAACCTCCACAGCTTTCAGCATCCAACTATTTTAGCTGATAACGGCTTTTTGACCAAGGAAGTCCTTAGCCTTTGCTTGAAAAATACTGCTGTAAATACACACAGCAAACATGCAGAGCCAACAATTCCATGGGAAGTGCTGCCTATTGAACACTGATGAAAATCCAGCTGCCTGTATCCCGTATGGCACCACCAGCTCCTTTTTCAGTACTGACCAAACAGTCCTCATTTAGCCAGAGAATATGAAAGGTGTGAAGGATGCCTGTCCTTCCAGGCCTTTCCGTATATGCTTGGCCAAACCATAAGCAGACTTATTTAAAAAGAGCTAATGAGAGTTATGCATCAGCTGCAGCTCACACAGGCTAACAACCAAATGACTCTGTTTACTGTAACCTCCATGCCCAGAGAAGTTTCCTCTGTTCTTAAAATAGCGTAAGTCACTGCAGAGTGGAGACACAAGAAAATTGAAGACTATATATATACACACACATACATATTGTCACAAATCCTGGGGCTTGTATATAATATTCATTTTAATTATAGTTTTAATTTATTTGCATATTATAGTATTGTAGCTTCTGTAGATCAATAAATATATCAATATTAGGTGTTAAATAAGAATATTAAAAGGTTCCTCTAATGCATAATTTACTTCATGGCAAACAATCTCTTCCTCTCAGATCATTACTATTGCAAATTTGGAACCTTATCTGAAAGGGTTTCCCTAATGCATTTCCTAGAAATTAAATTATTCATACAAATATGATTTACATTATGATTTTTTAATTTGAGTTGAGTAGCAGTGTGGGAATGTGCTATTTTCTTAACTGAATGAGAATGAAAACTTGAGGGAAACATAGCAAGCTTTGAGTTAGAACATATTTATTTTGATTTTGTTATCTGTATCCCAGTAACCACATCAAAGTCCCAGCCCAGGTCAAGATCTCATGGACCAGGAATTCTGCAAAGCCATCATAAAGAAAAGGTCTCTGGCATAAAACAGTTTGCAAAATAAACACATGATGGAAAAGAGGGAGGCAAGACCCCGAGTATCATTATCCCCACCTTGAAAAGTAGTGATGGAGGTGCAGAATGCTGGAAGTCACAATGAGTTAAGCCAAGAGATCTGAACTATGGCTAGAAAAAGGAACTGGACTCTATTAAATGTATCATAAGATATGATCACTGCTTACAAAGGGAGTATTTCTGGCAGTAAAGGTCTCATTAATCTAGTGGAAAAGGCATGACAAGATCTAATGGCCAGGAGCCAAAGCCAGGCAAATTCAGAGACATGAAGGTGACCATGTCTAAAAAGGGAAAGTAGGCCATTAGAGTTGCAACACTGGTACGGAGGGACACAGTGACTTCTCCAACTCCTGGGGGCACTGAAATAGAGCTGACTATCTGCCTAAAAAGGCAGAGATGCTGTATCCCAGAAGTCGCAGGCCTCATGCAAGAATCACTACTCATATTGCACCATCTGTGGTCATATTCAGTGTCAAACTCTTCTGGCTTTAACTGAGTCAACAGCAAGCTCTCAAATTCCAGCCTTTTATCTCAGCTACTTCCTCTCAAAGATCACGTAACCACTAAAAACACACCAGAAGCTAGACAACAGAAAGGTGCCAACAACAGCTGCTGATGTGAAACCACAAAGTGGAAGAAGAAGCAGGGAGTGGCAAAGAACGCAGGGGTCTATCTGTCAAAACATCATGCCAACAGAACTTGACATCTCTAACACTGACAGCAGCTGACAAAAGAAAACACATGGACCCCACATTCGCTTCCTGTCAGCTGGGGAAGGAAGAATTCCCCATGCCATTCCCTGAATTTACACTGTGAAGAAGAAGAGGGTCAACAATTCTACCACCTTTGAGAAGCAACACAGCACCAGTGTTGAGAATTCATCACTAAGGTACAAACCAGCAATCAGCAGATGCAATCCATACACATGGAGAATGATTTACGCCTGCCTTACACAGGGAATGGGAAAGTGCTCAGCAGGTCCCCAAACAAAGCTGTCTTGCTCAGGCAGTTTAATAATCAGAACAATCTCAAGGTCTAGAGGAAAAATCCTGGCTTCAAGAAATTCAACAGAGGAGCTGTCATAGCAACTCAGTTGTCCCTCCCAATTCTACTCCCAGCTGAACCATTAGCCTGCTGTATGACCTTGAACAGCCCTTCACTCCTCCAGGACTCTCTGGCAGCCTTTGCACGCCTTGGGGAGCATTGTGTGACTCTTGCTCTACATATATACAGTGCCTAGCATAGCAGGGCAAGAGGTCCTTGGCATTTCTGCAGTACAAATGCTATTACTAACAGCATTCATAGACCAATCTTACTCCAGCAATCACTGTGCGGCTGGCTGTCACCTCACTGGGATACACAAGGCCTGCTTTTGGGAACAAAAGTCACAGTGCTGCTGTACCAGGAAGGATTGTTCGCATGTTGGTGACTGGTGTTGATCTCTTCTTTGTACCAAATGTGGAACAACATTATACCCCATATACCGTTCCATAATGCCACCAAAATCATAGGCATTGCATTCACAGAGTTTGTCCTCAAACCTGACCAGTTTCCTGACCTGCCTCTTTTCTGAAGTAGCTATATGGATACTAAGGGAAGGAGGGAAAAAAAATATTATTGTAATAAGCAAGAAAACAATGCTCGAGATCAATTTGAGATCCAGCTGCACATTCTATTATGGGACAAGACAGAGTTTAAATACTTTCATTGCAATAATGTGACCAGCTCAAAGAAAGTTAAAAAGGGCAACTTGGGGGTTTGGTAGGGGTTTTTGTTTGTTTTAGGTTTTTGTTTATTTGTTTTGAGGGTTTTTTGTTCATTTTGAGGTTTTTTTGGTTGGTTGGTTTTTAAATATCTGTCTTGTAACTGACCTTATGGGCAGAGAGAAATTACCTGCAAGTGGCTGCACGATCTGCCATTCATACAGCCCACAAGAAAAAGGGTATGCAGTTTCTTTCAATAGAAGGTTTTGGACAGAGCTAGTCTTAAAATATTGAGAACTAACTTTCCACTCCATTGCCTTGCTGCTCATTTCTAAATAACGGCCACCAAACAGGAACAGGCAGAGAAGAAATAAGTTTTAATTAGCTGTACAGTAAGGGTCTTTGTCCCACTGATAGATTTGATTATATTGCTGATAACCTTCACAGGGCTTGTTATCGCATTACACTACACCATTCTTCTGAGCTGAAGAAATTTTCCATGCACCCCAAATAGACTTAGCAGCAGTGAAAGAATAAGGTCAGAAGTCCCTTCCAGATATTTTGGTGGGATTCTTCTGTTTGACTGAGTTCACTCAATTGGGATGGAGCCAGGAGAGCTCATCGGTGGAGCGGCAGAGTGGTGAGTGATATCAGCACAGATCTCTGCCAACTCCTTGTTTACAGAGCCTGTTTGTAAACGTGTTTATGGGGTTTTTATGGGGTACATGAAGTGCCTTACATTAACTCCTGAGAATAGGATCTCAGACAAGAAATACCAGCACTGATATTACCCCCCATGCTGTGATCTTCGGGTGTCACCCACTATGATTACATACCCCAAGACCTCACAGAATTGGGCATGTCATGAAAAAAAACACCTCAAAACCAGAGCAAGCTGTTTTCTCAGTTATTTCAGCCCCTCCACTGCATTGTTGTGCACTTGTGAGAAGTACACCTACCATTGTGCTTCAGTCCCCCTTGCTACTAGCCCACATAAGGCACCAGGCAAGGAGCAAATCAGAACCTCTGTTTTACAGCAACACTGGGAAAAGAAAGGTTTTGGATCCAGCAGAAGGCTTTTTGGATGAAGGTAAGTGATCCTGCAAATAAGCATATACAACTTAGATCATTCATTTCCAGTTACTGCACCAGCCAAGAATGAGGGCTTCCTGCTGTACTTAGGTAAGTAGCTCTAATTTAGTAGGGCTCAGACAGCAGTCATTAACAGCAGAATTCCTTCTCCCCTTCCAAAGCAGGGAAACCAGAAACCCCTCCACAAACTGTCTCCCTATAGAGTACAGGAGATCTGATACTCATAGCCCATGCACAGCTTATAGTGCAGGTGTAACTTCAATAAAGGATTAGCTCTAGCTCACAGCAAGACAGTTGAAAGTAGGATCAAGCATTGCCATCTCTTTCTTTCACTGCTGCTGGGATAGATAGAGCCTTCAGTGGGCTAAGAAGACCAGCTCTACCAGTTATGTTTTATCTGCTATAAAACTGCTAGATGGTAGACTGCAAAATTCAGTCGCTTTGGTGATGAGCAGAGAATAAGCTCATATATAATAATTAATAAAAAAAAACAAACAAACAAACAAAAAAACCCAAACCCTGGTAATGATATTAACATATCCTGAAGCAGATGTAAGAATCACATTTTGTTTATACCTGTGGCTCCATCACTCCACTGGCCTTGTGATGTCCCTGAGGAGGAAGAAACCAACAGCCAGTAACATCCCTGACAAAGTACAAATTGCCTGCACTGATAGGTGCATATTCCTGAGTGTGGTTCAGGGTGAAAGGTTTTCTGTTGTCTGTATGCCCAGATATGACATACAAAGCAAGGGAAAAAAAAAAATGACACCTTTGACTTTTTACTTCAGTCGGTCGTGAGTGCTGGCTGCTGTTTACCCTCATGGCAATAGATCTCTATTATCATTGCCCTTCCTCATACATCCTTCACAAGGTTGGATTATTGCTGGTTCACATATCTGGCAGGAAGTCTGGGCAGGAGTTTCCTCTCCTTGTCTTACCTCCCTGCTAGGCCCACCCGTATCTGCAGGTTTCCCACCCAAGAGTCTCCAAATGCCTTTTTGCTGGAATTCAGTGGGACACAAGCTCTCAAAAGGCAGCACCCAGGGATGCTGAACCAGTGGGAGTAGCACATGCCCCTCTCTTCTAAGAGGCAGCCAGGACAGTTCTTCTGAGGACAGGGACGACATGGTGCTCCTCTCAGTCGGACTCACTCTCTTTCTCTGAGAATGCAACACCACAGCATCTCAGATGGATGCCTGCTAGGCACACACATACTCCTGACTGAACCCTGCTATTGTAGATAGTACAGGGTGGTCTAACCTCAACAGCTGTGGGGGATGGATTTGGGTTTACAATTCCCCCTCCTTCCTTCCTCACCATGGGTTGCATCCTGCCTCTCCCTCCCCAGCAGTGGCCAGCCCTCTCCCTCCCCCAGCACAGCAGAGGCTGCCAAGCACAGCCTTGAGACCCTCCACACAATGCCAGCAACAAGGCACTGCCACAGACTGCGACCTGATGGAGCCCATGATGCTGGGTAAAAACCCCTGGACATTCGCCCCTCAGTAGCAACTGATTTCCAATCTCCCCCCAGAATACACACACCCGCTGTCAACAGCGGCAGTGTTTTGGTTTTGTGTTGGAAGACAAGCTCGGCTGCTGGAGGGTGCAGTTGTAGCTCAGAACAGCTGTTCCCCATCTCCTCCAGGGAAGAAGCCAGTGGGCCTGATGGATCAGTGCAGAAGTCTGGAACAGGCCTGCAGGCCACCAGTTGGACCACACGTAACACTTCCAGCAGTTGTGGCAGGCTGCTAGCATGCCCAACGGCTCTGAGGCAATGCAGACTACCCCTTTGACCAAGGTCTTGTAATGATGTACTCACATCTGTAACGCACATATAACATCTAGTCATCCTTTATAAATTAAGGTTTTATTACAAAGTCCTGTTTTTGAAACTATTCTGAAGCATGATCCTTTTCTCTAGGAAGAGGTTTTAAAGACTTGCCTTTTCACACAGTGAAGAAAATAACTATTTTCCCTCTCCCCCTTCTTCCTGCCACTGCCTTTCCATTAACTCTTCAGCACAGTTCTGTTTGCATTAATTATTCTCTTAATTTCTCTCTCTTCCTGAAGAATTAAAAAAGTTTTTTGGAAAAAAACATGGGTTTGAGCAGAAGTCAACAGAAAAGCACTAGTCTGGGATCATTCAGCTCCTTAAGCATCAGGTTGAAGTTGCTTGCCTAAGACTTATTTTAACTCCTTAGAGCAGACCTACCGATGGCAAGCCCAAACATTCATTTTCATCTCAGTGCTGCACATATTAATTTTTTTTTACTATAAATTACTGTGATGAAAAAGCAAAGCGTACAGCTAATATCACAATAATTGAGAAGTATGGTAAATCATATAGCAAAATTAGTTTGGGCATTGCAAGGTGGGGGAAAGAATTCAGCTGAGATATAAATTGCAACTTCAAACTGAGGAACACTTTCTCTCAGCCTGGTAACATCACATAGCACTTTTTTAATCAACTGAAGCACCCTAAAAGATGAAATTTAGCAACATCATCTGTTGAGCAGATCTTCAGGTACTAACAAAAAACATTATAAGATATCTTCATGGAATCTGACTTTGCCAGTAAAAGTCACTGCATACTTCAGTCATTTTCACATACGGTATTTGTTCAAATCCTGAAAAAGCTTTTCACTCCAATACCAGAATTATTACTATTACAAGAAATGTTTTGCTGAAAGAATAGCCAGAACCACAAACTACGATATTAAACTTCAGATCAAGGTGTGAGCCCTTACAGGAAAAGTTAATGGGAATTTTCAAACTTTTAGCAAGGTGATACTCTGAAACTCTTTCCAGGTTTAATCTACTTCCATTCTTCCAGAAAAGTTCTTCTTCTGATATATTTTTAGTTAAAGTAAGAGAGAGAACACTTTAGAATTACTTCTTAACTATATAAAGAAGTTTTTAAGATCTCTTCCTCTCTTTTTTTCCCCAGTCCCAGTGGTTTTGCCATTGCTTGCATTGCTGATTGAGCCTTTCTATCAGCACTTTGACCACACATTTGGCTCTTCATCTTCTCCTTACTTGATCTCGCCCACATCAGAACATACTGCTTTGGCCTTCAAAAGCAGTTTGCTAAAAACTAAAACAACTGAAAAATATAAATGGCTCTAAAGCAGTAAGATTAATACTGGACCACAGGAAATCAGAATGTTGTATTTTAATTAGTTGGCAGGTAGTTCATGATCATGATAAATTTCATACTGTACTTGACACATTTTCAAATGTTAATGTCCTCTAGAGGAATAAACTGTATTGTAATGACTGGAATAATGGCTTCTAAGGTGAGCATTTGGCTTATTATAGTTTCAAACCCTGGCACTCCATGTAGATAGGTGTTAGGCTATGCACTCTACAAAAAGGAAATAATTATAATCGTGTAATGAAGAAAGAAGAGGTTTACAGAAAAGGGGTTGTGAAGAGGATCTCAATCATGGAGAGAACAACCTCCTTCATCACTGTGAAACAATAGTTAATCAAGTACTGTATATAACATAGCAGACAAGCACTCACAGGCATCCCAAGATCCACAGTGTTCTGGATAATTGCAGCAAGTTTCTTGGTGGTTGTATGGTTTCAGCAGAAGCAAAACTCCAATATCCTGCTTCCTTCTCTCTCCACTGCTCTCCCCACTGCTCTCCCCTCTCCCACCCCCGCCACCCTTCACTATAAACTGGTTTCCTCAGGGAAAGGAACTGAGGCAGACTGCACAAAAGAAAAAACAAGCAAGAGGAAGGTTGTGCTCTAAGTCCAGACCCATGGCAGCCAGTAACCAATGCAAGAAAGGCATCCATTGAGAAGCAAGGACATTTATACAGATTGCCATGTTTGGGGACTGTAACAAAGTATCTGGATCTTTTGTCTTATGAGCCATGTGCTCCTTATAGGCAAGTGCTGTAACTCCACACCTTCCTTCTCCCCTAATGCTCCCACATTCTCCTCCCACAAATACGCACACACACAAATACTAAAGCCTATGCCAGCCTAAATATTTACACAACGCAAACAACACCACAGCTTCTGCATAACCAGCGTCATTCCTCACAATTCTTTTCTTTGGGTATACAGTTCCCCTCCAAGTACATTCTCAATACCCAAAAGTTCCCATGCATAACCATGCAGTAGCATTCTCCTCTAACAATCCACTTGTCATCGCAAGTGGAATTAACCCAGGTCGCATCCACTGGTGATCCCACAGTCACAGATATATCCCACTGTCCTCTTAACAATGACTTGTGTTTCAATGTCAAGGATACCATGATGATTTATGCCTTCCCAGGACAAGCAGAATCATCTGCTGAGCTGCAGTCGTGGCCTTATTTGCTGAAGTATTGCACAATCCTACCTTTGCCCCCATAACATTACTTTAAAAGTGTCCTCTGTCAAGAGCCACTCTGCAATCAACATTGCTAACCATGTGTTATTAATTAAGTAATTTTACAAAATTAGAAATACAAATCACATTGTTTTCAACCAAAATAATGATCTACCAATTATTCTGCCAACAGAAATGACTTGTAGCTTTTGGCAGGTCTTTTCCCTTTGGCCATTGTTTTCTTAGTTATTAACAAGGTTACAGTTGGTCCTTTTGATTAAAAAGCTTTTTGGCCAGAATCACTGCTATGGGAAAACAAAAGCTGAAATTCAATATCCTTCTAGAATTCTTTTGAAATTTGATCTGAGTACCAATAAGGGAGGAAGGTGAGGGGCCACAAGGGACATATTTTGTAATGTTTTAGTTTTCTTTCCAGACTAAGATTCTTAAAGATGAGGCAAATAGGCCTGGAAAGCAAAAAAGAATACTTTTGTTTACTCCTCCCCCTGTAAGGTACACACCATATTACTTAAGAGCTGACTGTAACATTAAACTTTTTAAAAATATGAATTAGGCTCATATAGTATACAAGCTAGAATAAGGCTAAGTTGCAAGGTGTATTTCCATAACTCTTTCAAAGCAGGGCATCCACATAACCCTAGAAGATCCTTCTGGCCCCTCTAAAGGAAAATAAAATCCAGGACAATTCATAATCCATGACATTCTTGAACTAGAAAAGAATCTTTAAAAGGTGTACTTCAAAATGAACATATATAAAGAAGTATCATGAAAAAAGTATGATTTTTAGTGTGACCAAATATACCTCTAAAATCAATACTTGTTCTTCAGCACTTAGCACCAGTGGTGCTATGGAAGTAATTTCATCTTAGAAAGATTACTTAGAAGGTAGTGTGTGCAACAGGGCACTGCTGTACTCCCACTGGGGGAAAGCTTAGTGCTTAGGCCTTCAGCAAAATTAAATTTCTATGCATCTGCAGTCATATGAGAGCTTACAGAAGTATGGACTGGCTTCAGCCCCTGTGTAATACTGCAATAAATAATAAAAAAAAAGGGGAGGGGGTCAGGGGAAGAGGGAAGACCTGTACTTAGTTTGTTCCTTCAAAAGAGATTATTAAAGTACAATGGTACACTGTTCCTGTCATATTTATGATAGTCAACATCATACAGAGGGACATAAATGTGCAGTAACAGAAACAATCAAAAGAGTAAGGAGCATTTCCAGGTTTCTCTATAAACTGGCTTGTGCCAAGATACCTCAGATTAGATGTTTAAACAAGCATGTTAAGCACTTCAAGCTTGGAAGATTTTAAGCCTAGGGTATAATTGACTAAACAATTCACAAAATGGCACACAGGGGTGTCAACCCTGCATATCAGCAACAGTAAAGAGTCAAGTCTACCCTTCTCCATTGTTTTGCTTTCTTGCTCCATCAGAGAGACCAAGTACAGATAACAAATCCAAACAGTAACCATGTGAAAACATCATTTTTAAGAAATAACAGACCAGCTCTTTCACAAGACAGACAAACTGAAGGGAGTTGGATTTTTTTTCTTTTTCACCTCTTTTGCATCTCTCTGATATTTACAGTCAGTGATTTACATCAACCAAACATCTAGCCCCTAAAATGAACATACCACTGTTGTAATTAGAGCTCTGGCAAATAACACATTGTTGTATGCAAGTTACTTCAGCAGCTTTCATACCTCAACTTTTGCAGTATCCCAGCAAAAGTCCTCGTACAGCTACTGTTGGCCACCTGGAAATTTTTCTCTTCCCTAGTCATACACCTAGAATAAATGCCACTTCTGCTCTGACATGGTGCTTTGCCTGGGAGTGAAGCGAAAAATTTCTTACTCAAGAAACCCTTTTCCAGAGCCAGTTCATTCCATTCTTGAAGGAGGTGGGGGAACCCAAGAGAAAAAACAAAAACAACAACAAAAAACCCCAAGCCCTTCAAAATTAACCCTTCAAAAGAAGACGCTGAAAAGCAAATGTTGAATGTTACCATTTTGACCGCAGAGATCGGAAGGCTAAAATTAAGTTGTGGAGTAGTCTTGCTTGACCTTAGAAGAGAAAGATCATGCATTTCAAGACTTCTTGCTATTAGTAAGATTTATGCAATGCTGCACCAGTGACACTCACAGAATGTGCATTATGCTTGGCAACAGACCTGCAATCCAGCCACTTACTTCCACCATGTATTATAATGTAGAAACAGAGTCATACCTGCAAAGCCTATGACAAATGACATTTCATTATCTTTGAAGACTGCTGGATCATTTTCGCAGGTTACATGTGAGCCAGGCCATAATAGTCCTTTCAACAGCCTATCATGAAAAGAAAGTCACTATAATGTCCCAAATATTTCAGGGAGTAAATACTTCTCAATTTGTTAATGATAAAGTTCTATGTCAATTATATGTAATGGGATAAAAGCCTATCATTAGAGATCCTAGGCCACACAAATTTAGAATGGTATTTCCCATTGCTTGTTGTTCCCCACCACCCTTTCTCTCTCTTCTATTTATTTAATTTTTTACTGTTTCAAGTGACTAGCAGAGTGGTCCAGTACATTTCACACAATCTGCTTTCATGTCAAACAATCTTTCCAGGTATTTTATTTCATTCCCCTGATGATTTAATGGGATCAACAAATCAAACTGTGAGGTTTTACAAACATGAAAATGTCAACTGAAGAACAGAGGATATAATACCTCAGCTGCTTTCTTTCCAGATAGAAGAATTCTTTTCTCCCCAATCTGCCTTATCTTAGTTACAACAACCAAACCCTGTTTAACTCATACATATTATAGATGTATTAGGACACTAGTGTGCACTGCAGATAGAGAAGAGCTTACAAAACAGCTCTTTGTACAACGCATGTCAGTGTTTTGCTCACTGTGACTTCTGTTGCCCTGAGTAATAGCACTCCTCTCTGCTTTCATGGAAGAGGTGGAGATTACTCACATATATAAAGCTAAGCACATTTTTAACAGCTTTGCTATACCGAGGCTTAAGACTTTGAACAACAAGGCTTCCTTGAGAAACTTAATACAGCTTAGACTGGGGCCTGCAACTGGATCCCACAAGCGTGCGAAGTTCTGCAGGCAACAGACTTAACTGCACTACAGTGGCCTCACAAAAATCGAGGGAGCAAGAGAGTGTTCACTTCAACTCTACAGTTACTTCTCCAGGCTGTTTCGGAGGACCTGAGGATCACAGGGTGAAAGTCCTATGGTATTCCTGGTGTGGGGAAAGAAACACTTGCAATAAATAGGTACATCAGTCTCCACTCAAGCTTATACTAAAGAAGTTATCAGGAACATCATGCTCTTTCACAGTTAAACTATCCCCTCTGAACAATATCGGAGTGCACACCAGATCACAGCTCATACAGATCACTATCAAAAAACACCTGCAGATCCTCCCTCAGAATGAGGGCTGGCCCTCTATGCCATCTCATTGCACATCTAGGTATCAGAGCCCTCCTCTTGCTCTGAGCCTTGCTCAGCCACTGAGGAATTCAATCAGGATTAAGCTGCATGGACTAAAAAGTCCTAGAGCTGCCAGATCTCTGTTGGTGTTTGTTGGCTTCTCAAGGAATCACACTGGCAACATTTATAAGTGTATTGAAAAACTATTTGCAGCTTGAAATCAAGAAGCACACAAACAAAACATTAATATTCTCTAACTACTACCTCTGGAGCCAAGTAGGGACATATCTCTATTAGGAGCACTTTAATTGTGAAGATGCAAATGAACTTGACAAAATGTAAAGCACACATGAAGAGAAACGAAGAAGTTCAGGCGATAATGTGGCAATACCATGATGCCATTCCCTAAGGAAAGTAAACTCCATGGGTAAAAGCAGAGCTTTGCTGTTGTAAACATGCCTATACCCAAGGCTCATATTGTCTACACTGCTCTGTGAGCTGGAAGTTACATTTCATAGCATTCAGCACAGGAAAAAGTATCTGAAAGAAGCCTGTCATGTACAGATGGCCCATAATAATCAGACCTATCTATTGTGTCGATCTACTTTTAACAGGCTATACAATTTTGGATTGACTCAGAAGGTTCTGAATCAAATACCACAACAATGATCTAAACTAGGTATTGATTGATTTATGTCAACATCCTTTTACCTTAAAACATACTATGGCAGACTTCATCCATTATTTTTTTCTGTTTAGGAGTTTAAGTTTGTGTGTCTCTATTACTACTGTATTTCAACTACATACCCTATAGTAAATAATCTTAATGATCAAATGACAGGCTTCATATCTCTCTGAGAATTCATCTGATTTATTAAAGTGACACCAGACATTTACTCAAGGAGTAAACAGAGCTGACATTATAGGATGATCTCTGAGGGGAACACTCCAGGGTAAATACTGATGAAAAGGAGTGGTTATGCATTCCGTCCCTTTGTATTTCTTGGCTAATTCTTTACTTTCCTCTTTTAAATGTTCTTATTAGTATTACAACATATTTTGTGATCTTTAGGCAATAATCTCTGAAAGGGAGCTCTTGTAATATGGTCAGTCTTTACAGAAAAAGAACAATTGGTTGAATCTGGAGAAGCATCTGGGGAAGCCCAGTTACTCTTTGTCTGAAATACAGTCTCAGAGAATCTATGACTACTTGCTCTGCAGTGGAGTCCTGCATTGACAGGGAGGCATCGAAGAGCTCCGGACAAACCTCTTTACCTCATCTCTAGTGACTAGTTCAGAACAGGATTGTTGCCCTTCCTCCCCATTCCCAGAAAACATCAACCATCAACCAGATTTACCTTTTCTTGTCAGGATCATGGGATTGTGTTTGTTAATAAGAACAAAGGGAAACAAAAGGAAAATAAGGAATAGCATAGATCAAAAAAGATAAATCTCTGAGTCTAACCATAAGTGCAGTGTTTTCTTTTATGACACAGAGATTGAATCAACTTGACCTAGAAATCTTATCCCTTCTATGAATGACAGTAAGAAGCTGTGTAGCTCGCTTTTGGTGAGCTGAAGATAGCTATTTTGTTACTTGCATAGAAAATAAGCACTACCCTTCTACAAATCTAGTGCAACACAATATCCTGTTTCAAGACACTGCTCTGGTGACGATCTACCCCTCACTTGCATCAGTGCAGAAAGCAAACATTCTCAAAGTAAAAGGAGGAGCTATTCAGACAATCATTCGTGAGTAAGGTACAAGGTTTCACACTCAAAAATGCCTTAAAATGTCACTCACGGGAGCAAAATGTTTTCCATGCTCACACATATACCAACCAAAGCCAACAGAAGAGGAAATGGGTTACTGTCATTTTTGAAATCACAACCATGAGTTCAACACAGTAAGCTGCATCTGATGAGTGGAAACAAAATGCCAGAGCCAGGAGGGCGACAAAGGGATTCTCCACAGCTTTCAGTTCTACAGAGAAGACTCTTGATCGTCTGGTGACTGCTGGTGAGAGGATATACCCTTAGACAATAAAACAATATGCACAGGCACAACAGGCCAGGTTAGGCCATGCAGGAAAACACAGGGAGAAAAAATAGCAACTTTAGATGGTCTAGAAGCATGTAAGCATTACCTTCACTCACCTTTCTCTGATAGTTGTTTTGACAGTCCTTGAACAAAGCTAAAGCGAGGCCAAACAGTTCTCACTCGCTCAAAAAGAAAGTGCTTCAAACTTGTACACAGGGAAGGGGAGAAGCCTGTAATGTACACTGACTACACAGACATTAAGAAACACAGTATGAATGAGACGTATCACAAGCAAAAGCCTTGCCTTGGCTACACTAACAAGAACAATGCTAAAGTCTGGATTACCTTGCTTGACATCTATCGCTAAAAACCAAAATTTAAGAGTTCCTCAAAAATCATAGTATCAATAAGGCAGCCACAGCAAAAATGCCATGTCTGACATGAACTGTCCTTTCCCCTCCCCTCACATGGGGGATCATCTAAACTCATTCCCTCCCATCCTCCCCTCAGACAACCATGTGGATCCCATTACATATGTAGGACAGATATATGTAGGGAGATGTCCTGTCCTCTAGGCCAGAAGGTTCTGGCTTCTTAAAGCACCGTTTTTAAGTTGAAAGTGCTTTAGCTTTTCAGCTAAAACTTGGCTAAAATGCTGCTGAAAAACACAACTTTGCCATGCAAGATTGTTCCATCTGCAGTGTGGCCCCACACATGAAGCTCCACATCTGTAACTGCTGTAATTCAATATAATGCTCCTTCAGCCAGCAGTGATACGAGCAGAACTTACAGCTTCAAACTTAAAGACCTTGCTGCCATAAACACTGAAGACAGCTGGAAAACTATATTTAGCTACAACCAGCAAGCTAACCTGGTACTGTCATGAAAAATGTCTGTTTCCTTGACTCACCCATCATCAAAGCATAATAAACTTATACTCAAAATGATATCACTTCAACTATTGCTGCCAATCTTTCCTTAATGGATTTAATTTAATAACATTTTTAAAAAGTTTCCATGTGTTTCTATAGTAGACAACAAGAGTAACAATAGCCTCATAGGGACTGTGGAAAAAAACCCCAGCCTATTCCACAGTGGCAAAGTGCTCTGCCTACCGGATGTTCCTGGGGGACCACAAGGCTGGCGGCACTTAACCTGACAGGGCAGAACTGAGCTTAACTGCCTTTTCAGTGAAATGGAGAGAAAAGACTTATCCTTTTATCTTCTCAATTCTATTTTCTCTGTCACTGGCTGGAATTCAAGCCCAGGAGGGTTGTTTGCTGGAGTTTGGGGAGTTTAGGAGGGTTAGGTCTCTGCACCTGTAGATAACATTGCAAGGTCTCACTTTGTAACATTCATGAGATGGCAAACTGCTATTCCCCTTTGGCTACTTGCTCATTCAAAAATTTCGCTCTTTAATTTCCACATTATTCCAATCACTCATGATGATGGGGCCAATCCAGTGTTTACTGAAGTTTTAGGCCCTTCTGCTAAGCTCGAAAAGTCCAAATGACTTCTTTTACTAGATAAAAATAGCACACACTACAAAGTAGAAAGGTAAATTAAGTTCTGCATTCAAGGCAGAGACTCACATCCAGATAGAGGAAATTGAGGGATTTTGAAATTTATGATGGCAAAACCTAAGCCAAGGTTACCAGCAATTTTGCTTGGGTCTTGAAATCAAAGGAATGTTAGTATGGTATTTTCGGCAACTACAAACCAGTTTCTACCAGTTTTAGTCCTAGTCCTTCCATCAGAAAGCAAACACAAGATTAACAGAGATTGTAATCAATCAAAACCACAGAAAATTCACTTCAGTTGGAGCAAAAGTGGGGTTTCTATTTAAAGCAGTACTTTGACACATGAACAAATGGGTTTTAAGCTGCTCATGGGCACATTTTGTCTTGAAATTAGAAAGATATTATTAAACCAACAGCTTAAATACAAGAATACAGTTCTGGATCAACTTTCTTGGGGCCAACAAGCCTAACTAGTTAAG
The DNA here is from genome assembly GCF_018691265.1 of Tyto alba. Classification (NCBI taxonomy): domain Eukaryota; kingdom Metazoa; phylum Chordata; class Aves; order Strigiformes; family Tytonidae; genus Tyto; species Tyto alba. The sequence continues at coordinate 2,704,133 of NW_024881296.1, forward strand.
GATGTTGACAGGATTTTTTTTAACAGGACTAGGCAACATCATTGTCTAGTGGAGGACTTGATGTACATGACCTACAATCCATCTTAATTGTGACACTGATGCCCTACCTGTGTTAGTCAGGAGCATTACAGGAGGCAGCACAGGTATAGACACATTGTTTATGAAGAAAAGGGGAGAGAAGAGAGAGTAAAAATCCCTTTTTCTTAATGAATACACATAGTAATCTGTTTTCCCTCTAAAAAAAAAAAAGTAAGGAGCTAAAGGCTTTGGCAGCTAGTATTCATTCCCTACTGGGTTTCTTCTGGGAGCTGAGTATTTGGCATTCATACTCTGAGATACAAACAGGGAATACATCTCAGGACTTGCCCAGTGCAATGTTATACCAATGGGTTGATTCAGGAGCAAAATCTTCAGAGACTCATGCTGATGAAATTCTGGAGAGAAAAAAAGGAATGACCAACATGCAAGTAACTACATATGTCAATGGGCTATGACTGAAGCTAAAGGACTTGACTTTGCATTCCTCCTAAATTCAGTGGGGAAACTGGGGCAGGAGGGGTGAATCACCATAAGTTTTGCTCAAGGAATGTAAAACAGAACATAAGGTCTATTGCCCCCATTGGGATTTCACAACTACATAAAACTGGTGATTTCATTAGAGCTAGCCCTGATTTATTTCAAAGCAGAATCAAATCCCAGGTCTAAGGAAGCCCTTAAAATAAGTTTTTACTAATGTCTTATTATTTTAATGGTGTAAATCCACAGGAATCAGTCAGACTATCCAAGATTTACAGTGGTATAAGTGAAAGCAAGATTCAAGTCTTAACATACAATTTTCTTGGACCTGTGATGTGCTAGTTTAAGCACAGGCATGAAAATCATCAGTGACCAGATGCTAAGCAGAGAAAAAAACACTATGAAAATAAGACCTTTCCTCAAAAAACTTCCCAGATAAAGTTATTAAAAAAAAAAAAAAAAAAGTAGATATTTGGGGCTACCATCATGTGCTGGTAAAAACCAGAATCATTCCATTAATGGAGGACTTCTGCTGGCCAAGGCTGCAGTCGTTGACCATCTTTTCCCTCCCACTGGGAAGGACACAACTCTAATCTGAATGGGGCACTGCACAGATGTGCTCACCTCAAACACACCTAGCATGACACATCATGCCAGCTAGGACTGATAGGCAGTGAGCAGGGAAGACAAGTCAACACCTTCTTAGCCCTTCTGGTAAATCTGCATCACTTCATTCCCAAAGAAGTGCAAAGCCTTTAGAGTCCATGGAGCATGGCTCACTGTACCAGCTGGGGTTCTGTCCTCCAGTCTGCAGCTGAGAAATTCTGCCCCCTTTTCCACCCAATATTTGCAATCAGGCAGGATCCTGAGCGGAAGAATAAAGAACCTGATCTGATTCTTGCTTACACCACTGTAAATTAGAAACAAACGCATCAGCATTAGCAGCCCTCCATGAGTATAAAACAGGTGGGAGAGTAGAAACAAGTCCATAAACTCAGATGAATTTAGAAGTCAATGTATTACTTTCCAATTGTGCAGAGATTACATTATGTATATACATACACAAACATATATACACATCATTTTTAAAACCTCTCCAAGAAATCAGACAAAAAGTAAGCAGAGCATATAGAAATTTAACTGGTTTCTCATAAAAAGCTGCTAAAATCTGCCAGTCAGGAGACACAGTGCAGTCTACTACAGAGGCTTGTTAGAAAGAAATAAGGTAAGAAAAGGAGCATTTTTAACTATGACTACCTGATGGGTGGAGCAGCAATTTCACTTGTCTTAGAAATGCAATATTTCTGCATTTTTAAAGATTTGAGAGCTTGGGTTCTTTTTCCGTTTTTTTGTTGTTGTTGTTGCTTTTTGGTTGGTTTTGTTGTTGTTGTTGTTGTTTTGGGTTTGTTTTGTTGTTGTTGTTGTTTTTTTGTTTGTGTGTTTTGTTGTTTTGTTTTTTTTTTTTTTTTTTGTCCCTGAACCTCAGAAGCAGATTTCTAAGGCTTTCAAAAAAGCACTTCTCGCCGCTGCCTCCAGCCTGTTTGATGCTCCTTTGCTGCCACCAAGTGGAAAAGAAACAGTAAAGCTAAAATTTGTCGAACGAGCCTTTAGCAGATGCCATGTGTCAAAGACCTCGTCTAAATTTGCTTTCCCGCTTTCCTCTCCCAGTTTTTCCCTCAGCCTCTGCCTCCTCCGGGTCTGCCTGCAGGGAGAGGGAGAATAGGTGCCACCCTGTTAACCACAGGGTCGCCCCCAGCAAAGCCACCCTGAGAAGCTTGCCACAGCACCCCCATCCGTGACGTATACCTGGGAAACATAAAAAGCGGGGAAATAACAAATACACAGTATCACCACGCCGCACAACAGACGTTGTAAGGAAGGGGCTCCTCGAGCATTAAATGCACTTCCTCAGTAACACACCTCCATTTTGCCTCCTTGCAGAGCTGGTGCTCCTCCACTAAGTGACACAGGTGCACTTTATAGATATAAGTGCAAGGGAGAGTAAAGCCTACCTTCCTTCTGTAGAAGGACCGAAGCACAGATCAAAACACGCTGGGAGGCAAATACAGCACCTTACAGCCCTGCTCTCATGAGGTGAGGCCAGCCAGGAGGTGCCGCTATTTTAGCCCTGGGCCTGGGCAGTGACTGACCACAAAATTGAAGCACAGAGGCTGCAGCTACGTTGGGGAGGGCAGAGGCACCTGAGCTACAGCTTTTGGTCTGGGCATGAGTACAGAGAGAGGAAAAACACACACACACAAAACCCACCAAATTCAGGATGAGCCTTATATGCATTTAGAATGTGCAGGGAATGTATGTCTTTCTCTCTGAAGGGCTCTGCTGGGGAAAGAAGGAGGTTAGCTGGTAACCGTAGCCTCTGGGTGGCTTTTTGTGAGGTAAGAAAAATGGCCTGCTTGAAGCTTCTGAGCCTGGAAGTGCAGGGGTGATTGAAACAAGTAAAGGTACCATCAGGAGATGAGTTTTGTTACACTGGAGGGAAAAAAAAAAAAAGAAAAAAAAAAAAAAAGTGGGGGAGGTGTGTGGAAGGCAAGTAAGTCTTTTGGTGAACCATTTAACCTGGCTGCTGTGTTTGCTTAAACCATACATGATATACCTATGCATTTAAACAAGGTAACCCATGCCAAAGCAGATACCATCAGTGACTGTATTCCAGGAAGGATAAAATCTATCAGTCAACACTTCTTGCTAAGATGTATCAAGCAGTTAAAGGAACAACCATCTCTTTTATTGAGGGGGGGAGGGAGGGAGGGAGGGAGGGAGGGAGGGAGGGAGGGAGGGATGGATGGATGGATGGATGGATGGATGGATGGATGGATGGATGGATGGATGGATGGATGGATGGATGGATGGATGGATGGATGGATGGATGGATGGATGGATGGATGGTTTGGAGGGCAGAAGTGCTGCCCATACTGGAAGGGTGCAGAGGACCCTGTGGAGGGTGATGAGAGGGACACTTCAGTGCAGATGCTGCAAAGGAATCCAACAGTGCATATTGGTTTCAAGGGATATATATGACTTCCACCTTCCCTTTTAATTTAAACTAACTTAACCTACTATAAGATGTTCTCCATGTTTTAATAGATCTTGTTTTTGTAGCAATTACTGTAATTTAGGTAATATTGCACAGATGTGCCCAAGGAGCACAAACTTGTGAGAAGCCCTGAAGAATTTCTGGCAGCACTTCTCTTTTTCAATCTAATTTCAGAGCAGAAGGAGAGTCACCCGGTTGATTTATGTTGAGAGTGGACATAAGAAAAGCAACTGAAAGACTGAAAAAGAGATTAAATGTCCTTTAAGCACAAAGGTAATTAAATGTGAGAATCTACATGCCTTCTCTGTTGTGCTGTAATCAAACTGAAAAATGCTTGTCTCTCAAACTTACACATGTAAGCTAACCTACTAAAATAAGAAAGTATCAGGTACCCTAAATAGGGGAAAATGGCAAGCTTCTAAGCTTATGGTTGGCTGGTTCATTTTCCAGATGCTTCTCAAAACCTAAGCTTTAATATGTGTTCTTCAGTTATGGCAAAGAAATATTCAGATATCTTAACAGCACAGAGGGCTACAGACGTGTTAACATGCACATGCTGCCAGCAAAGTCACTCCAGCTGAGAATCAACTTTTGGTTTGTTGAGGTTTTTTCCTGCTGTTGATGGGACTTTAGCTGAGATGTCTGAATAGAGTAAATCATTACTATTCTTTGCTAGCTGAGGTAATGGCCACTGAGGTTCCTGAGGCCAGCAGGCTAACCAGTACAGGCTTTGTCTTAAACGACTCAGAACCTCAGATTCTTTCTTGGACACAGGTGAGCTTACCACTATGTATTAACTGAAGGCTTGGCTCAGTTATGTCTTGGCTTTTTGCTATGGGAATGGAAGTATCATGGGGTCAGGAAACTCTCTGCAAGTCAAAAGTCACTGTAGCTAATGTCAGAATCTGGCCTCTTTGCCTCCAGAAAACCTGTACAAGCAAATGCAAGGGCAAAACCTAGCCCTTAACTTTTCTGATAGTATAACCTCAACTAGGTGGCAGAAGGCAGACAAAAATAAAGTTTTTCCAAGCTTATTTTGTTCTTGTTAATTTTTTTAAGTGGGCCAAGTCTCAATCTGGGAAGTTTGCCCTGGTTTCAGGAAGAAAAAAAAAAAAAAAAAAAAAAAAGGCACTACAAGCTACAGGTACATCTAGAAATATTAAGCTGTGCCCAGAAATTACTCATATCTACCAAAATTCTTCTGTGTAATTCTATATATAAGGGATAAAGCTGAATTCTTAGGCTTTATTGATCTGAGTGTCCTCCAGAAAATAGGATACTTCATCCTACACATCCCAAGAACACCTACTAAAAAGAAAACATTAAATAGACCAGACTTCATTTTATGAGCTCAAACTTGGAGCAGCTCCACAGCTTAAAAAATAAACACACCTCCTCCAAAAAAAACCCCAACCAAACAAAAAAAAGCCCAGTATTAATTGTAACCCTTCTTTTTGTTATGGTTTGAGGCAAAAATTTAAGTTTCAGATTTCTAATACATTCAGCATACTTAAACAGTGAAAAGAGGTACACTCACACTGGAGTTACCTCTTAGGAAGGTGACACGTGAACTAGTTCCATTTTGGTTAAACTAGTATGAAATTGAATTCCAGTGTGATCATAATGTAAATTATTCAGATGCATGAGAGCATCTTTTGTCTACATCAACTTTTTTAAAAATCTGAGATCCACATAAAGCTACATTAGAATACTGTTAAAAGTTGCAAAGTTGTACTAGATCTGCAATTCTGCAAATACAGTATGTTATAGAGCCCTGTCATCATCTGAGATAAACTGAACTAAATTGCAGAGGCCATATTCTTGCCTAAATTATTTGTGGCTTCAAAACTGTGCTGGGAGCTCAGTAATGCTGAAGATCATGCATGGGAAAACTGTAACCCAAGCAAATTAAGGGCCGGTATCTACCATGCAGTTCTCTGAGGTTTCTCCAGAGCCCTAATCTGGATAGATTTCCACTGGGATAACTTTTTTTTAATTTCAAATTTTTACCTCAATGAAGAAGAGTTTCCTCTCTTTAGAAAAACGTGGTCAAAAGTTTTAGCTAACATTGCCAATGTGGCCTATGCTTTACAAACCATGTTCTTGAACAACTGTAAGAATAACTGATCAAATTTTCCAGAAGGGTGAATAATAAAATAAAATAAAAATAAAAAATTCAGCTATAGCAAAGACCAAACATTCAAAAGCCCAATACAAGTAGTTAAAAGCTGGCAAAATTATAAACATGTAGGAACAGATTTCCATAAGAAGCTGAGGCACAGTGTGAAAATATCAAAGGTAAGCCCTATATATAATAAAATGTAAACAAAGCTTAACAAACACTGACAAAACATCAAGGAAGTGGACTTTAACTAACAGACAAGTAAATTTCAGCAGAAGTCAGTGACAGAATCAGCTAGATTTTTAGTGCTGTTTTTGTGATATAAAGACACTCATACCTACATTAAGCCAAATTCTCGATTATTCTGTGCTGGGTTTTTGCTACTGTGGCCCCAGTGAAATCAAGAGTTAAACTGACTGAAAGCAATAGAGAATTAAGCTGCTTATGTTATACACAGTCTCCAACAATAGCATTTCACTAATATGCACTTTATATTCTGTTACACACCAAAAAAAGAACGTAGTGCCATTCAGGAGATATATAACATGCAGGTGGATGTGTAATGTGCACATACACGGACAGCACCTCGTGAGATTAACTGCCTTGAGGAAACAGTCTCTCCATGGAAACATTGTAGGAGAAAACATGTTTTGTCTTGTGTGTGAGTTGAAGAGTAGCTTTGTCAGCCCAGGGCAACAAATTAAAAAGATTGTTTATGCTCTCCAACTTGACAGTGTTTGTTACTAGGTATTTCTCCTTCTCACATTTTAATAATGGGGACAATAACTTTGTGGCTTTAAACAACAACTAATTTGTTCCCATGAGGCCAAAAACCACTCAAGTGACAAAGAAAAAATAAGCAGTCTGAGAAACAAAGACTATAACATATTAATGAAAATGAATATTCGTATCAAATGAGAGAGTACCAAAGACTACTGCTTTTTCAGACAACTTTTTCACTTGCCTAACTCAGCAGCTACTCATTTACTTTAATAAACTCTGCTGGTAAACAGCAGCTAAGAATTTGCCCCTAGAATTACTACTTTAAAGGTTTATTTGCAGGCACAGCTGAGTTCCATTTCCTTTCTGCCTATTCTGGATCACTGATATACAGGATTTATCACTCTGAATTTGAGATGATCCTTAGCTTGAAAATTATTTTGTTGCTCATGTACTCTTTGGATATACCAACTAGGTACCTTTGATATCAAGACTATCTTGATGTGAAGCTGGAACAACATCATGCTGAATTAGACCCATTTTCTATCACTTAATATAGGCTTTAAATTTGTCCATGGAATGTGTCCACACTAGACTAAGAAGAAGCCTCTTGGCAATACTGAATTATCATACTGAATTGCTTCCATCCATTTGCTGGGGCTGCCAAATTGAAATGATGCATGTCAAGGCAATCCTAGACTAAAAAGTAAAAGATAGCCTCTTAAATGTTCCATTTATAAAGCTTTTTATTCACAGTCAAATTTAGTATCCCCTCTGAAATATATCACTTCACAAAATTGATACCTTGCCATTACAAGATTTCCACGCCATATTCACTCAGCTTAGTAGTAAAAACAACCTTTTGCTCTTTTCCCTTTGGTACAGCTGATGAAAACTGGGCAGTTCAAGGTCTGCTTCTTAGATCACCAGCACTATGTATTCCATAGATCTGTATTCTCCTACAGGGAAGGTTAAAAGTCAGCAAAAGGGCAAACTGTTAGTTCTATCCATACGATATTACAAGTGCATCATATCAGAAAGCAGAAATTGAAGAAAAAATAAACACCCAAACTACTACTAATGCTAAGGATGCTCAGAATGGTCTGCAAAACAAAAGCATTCATGTGGACTTTCTGGAACTCTCTGCAAGAAATATCACTCAAAGCAAATTAGCAAAAAAAATAGAATTACACTGTCACACTCGGAGAACTTCAATGCATTTTTTCCTAGTATGTGTCACATAGGATTCTTAAATTACAAATTGCATTATTTACTTTCTATATTATTTCCCCCAAAATTGCTGTAGCCTAACACTTTTTTTTTAATCACTGGCAAGTAAACTTCTAACTAAGAAATACAGATAGCCTTTTTAAACTAATGCCATGTTTTGGCATCTTTACATCTCAGTTTATGACAAAGGAATAAACTGCCCACATTTGGGATGCAACCAGTTTCAATTATTGTGTCTCTCTAAGTCAGAAACTGTGGCTTTATCAGGCTTACTCTTTTGGAGAAGCAGAACATTTCCACAAAGCGTCATAATAATTTCTCCAATTATACTCTCATTTGCATGTCACTGTTTAGCTGAAGTTAATTTTTTTCAACTTCTGATTTGCATCAGAAATGGCTTGCTATTGTTTCCTTACACATTAACTCTCTATAGCAGCTACAAATTACTAGCCAGCCATGTCTGATGGAAGAAAGAAATGACATTCCAATCAAGTAGTTTGATTTTTTTAAAATTAAAAAAAAAGAAAAAAATGTCACCTATCCCAGCTTGTAGCAATGTAAAAAAGAGGAAAGGTTTTTTTTTTTCTAGGTATAAGGGATCTTTGCAGTTGCTTGCAGTAAAGGAAAATCTGCATGAATTGACTCAAAAGTTCAGTGAGATCTTGCCAAAAGGAACCTTATGCCACAGAATGCGACTTACACCAATAAATATACTTTCACCCACATTTCCAGATTGAAGTTTGCTGTTCATGACTCCTGAAAGCCTTCCCGTGGCTAACAGCTGATAGAAGCCTTAATCCAGGTAAGCTAGGTCTCCTCTTCTGGGGCTTCATCAACCCCTGGGCAAAGTATGTCAATTACTATGGAAACCAGGTTTTTCCTTCACATTTGTAATGGTCCCAGCCCCACAGTTAAAAAGTGAATTTTGGTCTACCCTCTTAAATCCAAGAAAATTCTTAATTCTGAGAGAATTAAGTTTATCATTCCAGATATCTATGTTTTGAGATTTCCAGTGAAACTGCAACATTAATACTTTTTGACATAACTTTATGTTAGTATTGATTTTCAAGGCCAAGAAGAAATACGATGACTTAATAAAACATCCACTTCTGAGGATGCAGTTCGCCGATAATAAAAATACTGAAGGAGTAGAAATGAGCACCCGTGACGTGTTGACTTCCCAACTCATGGCTAGCATTTATAAGGGTGAGAATTTAAGTTCTAGTATGATTCCTCCTTTGTAGCCACAGTAAACTCTGTCAGAGAAAGGTTTTCTAGTAGATCTGCAGAAACTTTACACAGCTAGGAGAAGACCTAGTTTCTCAGGTCTTCTCCCAGCTTCTCATGTCAAGTCCCTACTGTCCTATGACCTCCAAATTTTGACAAGAGCTTCCCAGATACCCCCAAGTGCTGTTTGCTATTTTAATGTCATTATTTAACACTAACACTAGTGGGGCTTAAAATCTTGAGTTGCATTTTGATTTCTCTTCTGAAGTATTTTTTTGGTAAGCTTGGAAAATTCCCCATGCAACCAAATTCTAGTCATAGCCTGCTAACTTCACATACTCTTGCCAACGCCATCACTTTCTTGGTGCAAGGACTAGAAGCAAGAGAAGTTCCAACAACAGGTAACACATTAAAAATGCATCTGTCAAAACACAATCTTTAACAAAATAAAGACTATTTTCACTTTTAACTTAAAAAACCTGAACACAAAACCTTCTAATTTTGACATCATTGATTAGCTCTAGCCAGTTCAACTACATATATATTTCTACCATAACTTAACAAATTTTACATAAAATGTTCTCATTGCCTTAGTTAAAAGCATTTTCAGGAACAGCAATTTTGTCAGTGCTCCTCTTAGCTGGTATGTCTAACTAATATCAATTAATCCGTAATATACTTATAGCAAAATCAAGACAAAGCAGGGAGTGTCATACACTCCTTAACGTTATCTTTAAATATCTTAATACTTTAATCCACTGGTACTAATAACTTACTATTATAATATTAACTCTGCATTACATTGACAGAATTTCTATTTCTGCACCATATTCAGCACATACAGTAATGGGACTAGAAGTGTCCCAAAATTTTTCCTTCTCTTTCAGGCCCTGTAGAACCATTCTACAAACTATGGCTCCTACAGATTTATGCACACAGCCACTGCAATAAATATTCTTCTTGCCAGCCTCCTATTTTGAGGCAGGAAAGTTATTTTTTATTCCAATAGTCAGGTAGATTTTCCACAGGGAGGAACTTTCATGAACAATGTTCAGCCAAGTCATTTCACGTTTGAGATGTCAGTAAAGTTAAATACATATCCTGAAGTCTAGATATTCCAAGAACACTTCAGCGACATAAAAAGCACTTAGAATTCATGATCTTGAATTTCAAACCTCTTTCTAATAGGGCTGTTAGTGAATAACAAGCACATGGTGATGCTTCTTAGTTTGTGGGGCACGTGTCTGCTTTGTTTTTGTCTTAGAAAAGCCACAAAGCCAGGCTGTAAACAGCCACACTGAATGATACAAGCCTTAAAAGTTTACTAAGTTGTATTTGTTACATCTATTTAAACTGCCCTAACACAAATGCTAAATACCTGTATATAATTAATTATACCAGATGGACTTCTACCTCAGTAAGTCTTAGCTAATAGCCTTGCATTATTCTTGTTTAAACATTTACCAATGAAACCTGTGTACTTTACTGGACACTGAATTATGATCCTTTTCAGAAATTATCCTTTTAAAACAAAAGCTATAATTGAAGCTTAAGAGGAAAATCATGTAATGGAAATGTCCTTCAATCCCCTTTTAATTAACAGCACTGTGTAAATACAAGCTAAGCTACTCATTTCCTCAAGACAATGCCTCTCAAAGTATAAGGCATTATCTCACAGAAAAATCTCAATATTAAATTGCTCGGGCTTGTACTACTTCAGACCACTTCTATCCTCTTGTCTTCCCAATTAATTCATAGGACACCTGGCCTTTTTTTCTTTTTTTGAATTGATGTTTTAAGATTAATGTTTTGAACCTCATTCTTTGCACATGCAGACCTCTACATCCACACAAAGTCCAGATGCCTGTTTATAATAGTCTCCAGCTGTCATTTGCAGTATCAGGTTGAAAGGGTTACAAGAGAGGACACACAGACTTCCAAATAAACTCTCTCCAAACCTACTGAGCACACCAAGAGAAGAGCTGCTTCAGAGTATTGCTATCTTCAGTCAAGAACACACTTCGGGTCTTTTGCGTTTTTAACCTTAATTGCACAAAGAAAGTCACTGGAGTCCAACAGCTCTTTCATTTGGCATAACTATGACATTAACCTGTAGAAATAAAGCATTCCCCTTTTAACTTTCAGCTGTAAAATGTTTGTGGGCTTTTGGCATCCACACCCACACGAATGGTCTGAGGCAGCAAAGTTAGGTACCTACATGAACAAGCAAGTTCTCTCATTAATTGGATCGAATAAACTATTTATACAAAGAGTCTATCATAAACAAAAATGTGTAAATTCATACCAGTCACTGAAAAAGTTTCTAGGGATATGCAACAATTATTCAAGTTTAATAAACTCGATAATGTATTGAACGTTTACTTTCAAATATATATTTTTAGACTGTCAATGACAAGAGAACCTTTATTTTAGCACCTAAATCAATTTAGTTCATATTCTGCATTGCATGATGCATTACAACTCTGTAAGGACTGTAACCATCCATTGTACATCATTTAGCCTGCTGGATTCATTTGTTGTTATCATTTAGTCTTTCACACTATTTCCCAACCACATCTGTTGTTGCTACCTAAAATGAACTTTGATGAACTAAATTGTTTATTTTTCCTTTGTAAGTAGTTAGGTTACTGTCAACTGTTAAATAGCTTTTGGCAGATCACTGAGTTTTGCTCTGCAGAGTATTGAAAAATTAACTAGTGAGGTTCTTCTGAAGAAACTAACACACCTCCTCTCCTAAATGACTAAGCTTTACATTTTGAGGAAAACAAATATCTGTAAGACAGAGCAGTAGTTTTTATTGCACCAGAGAATGCCTGCCTTGATGAAGATTTGAGAAACAGCAATGGATGACCACACTCCTACCACCTCAGAGCATACTTCTCACACTTGCAAGTGTCAGCAGTAATGGATGAGCATTGCAGCCAAAATTCCAATCAAGTTCCTGCATGTGCTGTTTCCCAATAGCTGTCCCCAGCCTGCTCCTTTTTTCAGACCCCACAAATTGCCCTTTGGGGATATCTATTTTTTCTATTGACTAGACACAGTGGCTTAGAGTGGAATCCAGGCTGTTTGGTTGCGGCCCTTCAAGCTCCGTTTTCTCAGAGGCAACAGAAGCAAGAGAATATAGCACACATTCAAATTCAGAAGATGAAAAGGAAACAGTTTAACACAGTGAATAAACTTTACAAAATTCTAATACAGCATTTCACAGAATGATGTAATGAGAAAGTAAACGTGACTCTTTTATCAACACTACAGACTGGATAGCATTGTTTGAGACTTTTTAATATTCAAGAGATGAAGGACATATAAAAAAAGTGTCAGCCATTCAGCAGTAAAAAAACCCAGAATTTTTAGGCATTGTGAGAAAAAAACATCACTATATCTATTACCAGCAAGCGTATGTCAGGTCATTATCATTTTAATCATGAAATGTTACTTCTCTCGCATAAAATGGCACTTTCAGATACATATACAGTGCAATCTCCTCAGTGACAAGTGTTCTGGACAAAATACAATCCTGTAAAATTCTTAAATATATCTTAATCAAGATGTTGCTATACAGCACCTCTGTAAGATGCATGCAGTATGCAAAACACATTTTGAAATAAGTTCTAGGTGTCTCTAATTTATATAAGTGGAAACAAAAATTTAGTCCATCTTTCTCTTTTTTCCTTTAGCAGGAGTTTTGGAGGTATGTTCATTTTCAGCATTTGGTTCCCAGAGTGCATTTCTTACAAATCTAGAAGCAGCTCCTTTATCGAGTTTGGATGCCTTTTTCTTATCTGCTATTTCTTTGACCTTGTTCATGTACATTCTTATTCTCTCCTGGGAGGGGAAAACAAACAAACAAACAAAAGTATATTTCACATCCTTCTCCCAGTATTGCTTTCAAAATAAAATCAATGAGTAGAAGCTCTCCACACTGGACATTTCTGTAACTACAATACCTAAAAAATAGCGTAATTTAAATACATGTAGCAGGCTCTTTTCAAACTTGAGGCTTCCCCTTTAGCAGAATTTCCATCACAGATACCTACCATACTAATATCTGCATGACATCTGCTGTCATAGGAATACGAAGTCCTACAGAGATGAAGACGGCATGTAATTTACAGTGAGCTGAAATTGCTCTTGCAAGCAAAGTTACAAAACAAAATACTGAACTAAATTTGGAGTTTGGCCTACATAAAGATGGCAAAATAATATTTAGATATTTGACATACTTATAGATGAATTATACTGCCTGTTTAAAAAAAAAAAAAATCAGCATGTCCACGCAAAGCCAAAAAGCATCTCACACGAAATCAAAGATGTTACAAGCATTACACATGCAACTACACAGAAGTCTGGTGGTTAAGATCCTGAAATGGTCAAGGGGGCTTATCAGTGAGCCTATTTAAGGCAGTCTGATGAATTTCCAGCTGTACTAGAAGCTCCTTTTATGACCATAAATAACAAAAAAAAAGCCTGTTTCCACTGCCATTCCATAAAGCAAGGGCTACCTTCTTGCCATCTGAGCCCACCATTGTCATTTGGTGTGTAAGGGGTTTTTTTGAACAAATCATGGCTAGGATTCAGCCCCATATAAGTATACCCTTCCAACTTAACAGTCTCCTTTATGTGCCTACTCATCCTCATCTACTTCTGCAAACAATAAATAAAATTATTTTGAGAGGGTAACTAAACCCCTCTAAGATGGGAATCACCCTCTGTTAAGTGCCTGCTTCTCTTCACTGACTAGAGAGGACACAATAATTCTATAAAATACATAAAAGTTTAGTTGATAGATTTCATGTCTACATATTTAGCCTAATATGGTCTTCAACCCTAGGGCCTGGAGGTGTTACTGCAATACAAACAACAGAAGCAAATATATACACACACACGTATATATAGCACTCTACCCGATACTGAATTATAAATGTGGATTAACAGAACATTTATGGATACTGCTAACTAATAAATGTTGGTATTATGTAACCCACATGTTTCTCACACAGCCATTGACAGCTCTTTGAATCTGGAACAAAAAATACAAGACTACACTACAGAAGTGCTTTTTAATCCTTCAGTGACCATTAAAAGCAACTGACTTGTCAAAAAGTTGGCCACTTTTTCTCTATCAAAAACGTAGCTTTAAAGAGGAGAGCCTTACAGGGTCTGAAATCATGATAGACTGTAATATTACTTTGGTGACTGAGATGGCTAATGAGAACAGATGGCAAACCTACATGTACCAACATGGGAAAAAGGAGCTGACAAATGTCAACGTGACAAAAGAAATGAACTCTGATAGCTTGAATGTGAGCTTTATTAATACAGTTTGAATTCCCCTGTATTCCCTCTATGTACACAAGGAGAGCAATTCTAAAAACAAAACAATCATGACAGAACAGGTTTTTTTTTTTAATTCCCTTTCCACATGAATAAGAACATCACAATGCTCTTGGAAGGAAGGAATGTGCATTCATTCACCTTGATACTTGGAAAAGAGAACTGCATCAGAATCTAGGATATTCACTCATTCTTCAGAGTTAAAACGACTGGCAATTGTGAAGTAAAATACCAGCATAAAATATCCACAGCAGAAGAGGTAAAATTTATTTTTTAGTATTGCTAAATTAACACAATATTCAAACACTATATAATATAGGAGGAACAAGAAACTGGCTGAAAGCCCATGAAATATTAACTGATCCATTTTTTATCATGATACAGTCTAGACTAGTGAAAACCTCACAAAATTAAAAATAGAAGTATTCTTGTTATTCAGGCTAGCTTTCCACATTTTTCAGTTCTATCTTCCATTCTACTGGTTACGTAAGGATTACACTTAAGCTAAGTATTTTACGATTGCCCAGATTTAATATTTTCATTTATACAGGAATTAAAATGGGTAGCTGTAAGTTTTGATTTCTATTTTTTCTTCAGGCTAAACGATTTGATTTTTTAAGTCAGCAAAATTTCCAAGATAGCCAGCCTTCTATACTGTAGTCATGCATCTAAATGGAATATAAAGACAAACCTAAAAGATTTATTATAGGTTGTAAATATGTCACTAATGCAGAATTACTGGACAATACACATACAAGTGGTGCCAAAAAAGCTTTTAGCTTTGTTGCTGAACTGGATTCTTTACTGCTGAGAAAATGAATTAATGGAGGACTTGGAAGGGGGAGGAGGGCTCTTTCCCGTCTTTGCTAGTAAATCAACTACACTATACTTTTAGAGTCATACAAAAGTAAGAAAAGGCAGCCTCAGAGATTAACATGATTCCAAGTATTTATAAGAAAAAAAATGCCATACTGGAAGTTATAAATTATTATCAGACATGTAACATTTTTCCATTTAACAGATACAAGTGAAAAGCTGCTCTGTTCAGAATCCAGTTCTTAAAGGTGAAGAAAAGATATGATGACACCATTCATCTTCTTGTTCTTTTCTAATTTCAGCAGACTCTACAACTTTGCTTTAAGCAGTACTGTTTGGAAGTAAAAGTATAACTTTCTTGATTTAGGAAGCCCATCAAGACATATGAACAGTTATATAACACTGTGTAGCATATGTGTGCTATTATGGCAACATATCAATTTTAAATGTAGATACAGACATTTTTTTTTACTTCTGTATGAGTTCATTGTCCAGGGCAAGTAAGATATTGCAGTGCATGCAGTGTAAGAATCTTACCAGTTCTTGTTTCACTGGATGTTCCTTTGGATTGATTCCCTGAGTAGCCAAGTACACTACAAGAAAAAAATACGTTTTTTTTGAAACTGAAGGCTGTCATGACTGAGGACCCAATCAGTAAGTCACATAGGAAAACTGTAGCTTCGACATGAAACCATTAATAAGAATTGGAGTTAGCTGTGTTGCTAAGTATCTGACAAACTATTGTCATCAAATACTACAGCTAAAAAAAGAAAAAAAAATCTAAATGGTTAAACTTTCTGTCCTTAAAAGGACGGAACAGGTTGCCACGAAAAAAACCAGAAAGAAACATCCTCATGCATGTATAAAGTCAGCTTTTGTAAATATCAATTTTTGATTTGGAGTTTCAACATAATTTACCCTGCAGATGGCAATAATTTTGGTTCTCAAGGTAATTACAAGTTTCTAATTATTTGGCTATAAAATATGACTATTTTATGTTTGAGGGTCTCTAGTAGGTGTTCAAATGGCAATCATAAATAGTACTTTTTCATCCTACCACATACTTACCCCAGAACATTGAATTTAATGTGTACACCGAAACCAAATCCAGCTTTGCTTGCTCAAGAGGCTCTAACTAGAATGAAAAAAAAAGCACATTTGCACGTTTTTAAGCAAGATGAGCAGATTTCAGCAATATGCACATTTTATAATTGTGAATATATTCATAAAAAAATACATACTGAATAAGCACACTTTTGTACCACAAGTGCACTAAGCCCATGTCTATGCCTTTTTCCATGCCACCACAGACAGAACCATCCCCTCCTCTGCAAATATTCACATAATTTTCCCAGTCCAATGTTAAATGCCACAGTCCCATACAGCCAAAAGCACAAAAACCTCTTGGCATGTAGCTCCTAGACTACTGTTCCTATAGTCAGAAATAAGTCCCTATTCTTCCACAGAAACGTAATTCAAAATAGCTATTGCTATCAATGGAAGAAAAAAAAAGAAGCCTTAAGATTGCTGAAGCTCAAATGTGAATATAGTATGCTACAATCACTGAACTGCACTACACATGGTAGACTCCGTGTTCAACGCATGCTGGAATACTTAGGGCTGTAAAGCAAAGGAAGAATAAAGGTAATGAGGTTTTTTTTTTCCTTGACTGTCAAAGTCAATTTATTATTTCAGTCCTATAGGATTTCCAGAAACTCTGATAACATCATTGTACAGCTCACTAGTTCTAACATGGATACTGTCAAAAGATCAGTGTTGTCAAGACCGTTTTCTTCATAATTTGTGTTAGAAATCCTCAGAGGATAAAGAAGTTCCCCCATGTGCTGGCTTTTTCTTGCCCTACAGAAAGAAATTACATTAGCCTTTAAATGTTAAAAGATACAGAGGCTCGTATGAAGTCTTCAGGCAGTACCTTGCTCTATCTTTGTGCCCTGATAAAAAACCCACATTTTACAGACCTATGCTTGTAACACAGCTGGAGGAGACAGCTCTGTTTTTCAAGCACCAGGTTCTGCAGGTCTAGACTTCTAGAATCAGATCAGTTCTCACTGCTCTCAATTCACCTTTAGATCCTTCTGGTTATACTAAGTTTCATTACATTTGTTGAGAAAAGGTCTCAGACAAAAATGTGAATGACCTCTCCATTATGAAAGAGCACTCAGCATGCACTTTAAGGAAGGTCAGGAATAAGCTAGAATGTCCCCCACCTGAATGACTCACTGGTAAGATCATCACTTTTCAGCTTAGAGGAACATGTATTTCATTGTTTAGTTTGTAAGGCTGTCTGGATACCTTAGAAATATAAGAATTTCAAATATTAGGTATCAGTGGTAAGAAGTGTCATATTTGTTATTTCTCTGTGCGCTGATTAGCCTAACAGACCCTTTTATTTCAGTTCAGGTTCCCAGGTATTCTTGTATTTATAACAAAAAGGCTGTGAAAAGGAAGGTTACCTTTTGGAGCAGCTCACTCCTGGAAATTGCCATCATTGTCTTCAGCATCTCATCTACAGAACCAAGAGATTTTTCAAATGCTGCAAGATAATCATGAATTTCAGTGGGGTAGTCTTCCGTATTAATATTATCTTCTGACATTTCCATCTGGAAAGAGGAAACAAAACTAGTAAAACATTTCCTTAAGTCCCTACAGAGTCAAGACTGTAATTTACAATACAAAGCATTAGCATTCATTAAACATTATAAGAAATGCCTACTTCTGAAGAGTTCTAGCAGGTCATGTCAATAGTGACACAGTTAAAGGTCCTATAATTTCAGGGATATCTCCTAACCTCTTTACAAAATGGCATGAAGGAGCATTACAAATTACATGACTGTAGTACCTGTTCTTGTAACAGTCCCAAACCAGTATTTAGCTTTTATGGTCTGTGATAAAAAGAAATTATTTGCTTGTTTAAAAGAAGTGCTCTATAAATCACAGTATATAAAGAGCTACACCAAGCAACAGGCAGGACACTAACAAAAACAAAAGCAAACAAAACAAAACAAAACAAAAAAACAAAACAAAACAAACAAAAAACAAAACAAACCACCACCAGGGATATGGCTTCAGCCTGTCTTGGGAACAGACATTACTTCACCTTTAAAGCAGTTATGCAGCACTGGTTACGTCAGGGTCAGTTACATCTTCCAATGCTAAATTCAGGAGTTAGTCCAAGAAATTCTTCTTGTGAACCCCGTATGCAGCTTTCTGAATTCTCTACGCGGTATTATAATCTGTGATATAACTCTACCAGTAACAAAGCTGAGTTGATTTGGGGATTTCAGAATACTCTGGAAATCTTGTAGACACATCTATGCACAGCAACTGTGAGATAATCAAAGATCTGAAAAATCCCAAAGCAGCCCCTTTTCTAACCCCAGCATTCATGGTAACATGGCACGGCTACTGCCAAGCCATCTGGCTGCTGGCTCAGAATCGGTATCTCTAATTCTTCTCAAATCATAAATAACATATTATTTTGGGGAGTTAATGTTACTTAAAGCTATGTTATTTTCTACAACTTCTACCGACTGAGCAACAACTCTTGTAAACGTCATAAAGAAAGAAGAAATACATGTTTTTCCTGTCCATTTGGTGAGCTGCATCAAGAACAGCGGGAGCACCTGGATCACTGCAGTCCTTCCTACTTAGGATCAGTGTGATAATCCCACTACCCAGCCACTGAGTACAGAGGGTGGGAACACCAATTGGAGAAACTGCACTTTATCTATGAACACCAAGCCACACAGCCAGTGCAAACAGCAAGGAAATAGCAAACAGCTTTCACATCACTGGAGTTTGTTTTAGATAAGTATTTGATCTTTCCCTTTTCCTGGCAAGAGCGTGGTATGTGTGAGAGACGTTTCTTTTTATTTATATTGTCTCCTGGAGGTCAAACAGGAAGAAGACTGGTAGGAAAAACTGTGGAGCTACTCAAGCTTGTCTGCAACTCCAGTTTTAACCACACCAGCACGATTCCAGAAATATGATCAGCCAGTTAACAAGCCCAGTTGCACTGCTGTTGTTTGCATAGTTTAGAGTTATAATCCTATTCAGCTGCATGCCTTTTTGCCCTGGTCAGACCTGGTTTTCAGATTGAGTACAGAATCACAATGCTAACCATGATATGTTGAAGGTCCCCTCCCTACCCCAGCACACAACTCACACATGTAAATTCTGTTTCAGTCAGGCCTAAGCAAAAATTTGAGCTGGACCTCAAAGATGCTGCCCACAGAAAGTCAAAATACCAATACAATTATTTCTGCCATTTATGATAGTGTATTGTTTGGGTTTCATTGCATCATGACCGCCTGCAATATAACCACTGTTCTTAGGTTGATTAAAAGAGCCCAGAAAAAATGTTTGTTGTTAACTTTTAGTCATATAATACATCATAAAAAATACTCAAAGCTACAGAAGAAACTAGATTTTCCCAGCTCTTAATACAAATAAGCTCGGTTAGAGTGTCTGTCAATACACATTTACTATACTTACAGACACTGGGAGAGAGGTGTAATTCAATCCAAAAATCATTTACAGACCTTACTATCACTACAATACTTAATCTACTATAGTCTTAATTTGATGGTCAGACACGAACACAGTAATAAATTCCAACTTTTCTCTCTGTCTTTATCAGGGCATCCAGCACCAGAAACTGCAGGAATAAAAACTCCACCAACAAAAACCTGTAGCAGCAATGTGTTATCAATCAAAACGAGCTCAAGCTATTTTACAGCGTTGCAAGGATAAGCAGTCACTAGAGCATATATGCTTTCCAATATCCCAAGGTGAACCTAAAGAATGAGACAGAGAAAGAACAGGAAGACAGAAGGAAGGACAACAGATAAAGTCCAAAATATGTTTTTCTGTGATTGCTATCTCACGAACCAGAAAGAATTAAGTTTGCCATCGTTATCACATTTACTGTCAATTAGCGAGGAAAGCGGGAAAAAAAAAATGCATCAGCCTTCAGTGGAACAAGGCTGCACATTAACCCATGTACAGTACCCTTCACTGATAAATCCACTCCTTCTGCCCAGGGAGGGGGAAGAATTTGTTGAACTTGTGTTTTCTGTTCATTCCAACAGGAACTAGCAAATTCCTACTTCTGCTGTGTAGGGACCTCTCTTTTCATTAGACTGTTGTTTCAGCATTACTAATTTCTAAGCAGGATATGTTACAGTGTTGGCACATGCCAACAATAAGGCAGCAGTGAACAGCCTAAAATAGTTTTGGTAATATTAAATCAACAAGAGCAAACTTACATTACATTAGAAAATGCGTACACCAAAAACTGCCCAGAATTGTTTCTGCCAGTCAACACCCAGACTGCACAGTCACACCTGCAGAATGACAAAGCCAAGGATGGGAGGAACTACGACCACATCAGTGATTCCCTAAACGTACCTAAAGGCTACACTGCCCTCAATAGTTATGTTTCAGATATTAAACCACAAACAGAACTTTCCTCAAAGTTTTACAAGTGTTTCTCTCTGTATTTTGAACAAGTTGATGCTTACTACACAAGCATTCCCTGTTGAATTTGCTGACTTTCAACTGAATTTTATTTGGCACTGAGATCCTGCTTAAAAAAATTAAGGTCAATACAAATGCTGGGTAAGCATGTGAATAATAGGGAAGTCTAAGGGATATAAGGATAAGACAGCATTTTCATTATCAAGTAATAACACTTATGATGCAGAACACATAATCTGTGGTTGTGATAATACTTCGTAAGATCTTTAATTTTGAAAATGCAAAGGAAAGTTCACAACCCATAAACATAAAATAGAAAAGGCCTACTTTGATTAAGGACACTGAGGCAAACAAATAGTGATGAAAAATGCAGTATGACTTCATAACATCAATCTACCAGAAACAATTTTCCATTTTAACCCTAAGCTCAAAAACTGCTGTGTACTTTTTTGGGAAAACAGCATAAGAGGTTTGAAGAAGAAGAGGACTTTAAATCACAAAAGTAGAACATTTTCAGGAGAAAACTTATTCATTGCTTTTAAGTCTGATCAAGAACTGTCTTCTAGAATGAGTTTCCACAGGTGTAAGATTTCTGAAAAATTTGGAATAAATTCCCATTTATTCAGAAACATGACTACATTAATGTAAACTTCTGCTTAAAAAACAAGCAACACCTTGTTTTTCACTCCAGTCAACATAGTATAAACCAGAGCAAGTAATACATTCAACCTGCAAAAAGAGAACAGAGGAAAATATTGGACATTATGAACCACAGAGAAGACACGAATATGAAAATGAGAAAGCAAGAGAAAATATGCAATCTTCTGCAGACTGTATAAAAAAGACTAAACTGGTGACAATCAGATGTAGTTTGCCATAGTGCTAATGTGGCTAATGATCAAGGATCCAACTGAGTTAAATGCTGTGTTAAGGAAGTTTAAATAAAACCAAAGTACGGATGATTATGCACAATACAACTAGCAAAACTGTCCATCTTCACATTTATCTTTCAGGAGAATGAACAGAAGAATTTGGCAGACTTCTTTCAAGAAAAGCACATCCATGACTGGCATACAAAAGGTAAGAAAAGGAAAAAAGGAAACTGCAGACAGTTTGCAGGTGGCTTTTATGAATAATCTTTGAATACATCTGGTGCTTTAACATAAGCCTTAGAAAGTAATTGCCAGCTGTCTTAAAAAGCAAAACCAAACTTCCCTTCCTGCCCCGCCCCCAGCAAAACTATCTGTCATGCTGAAAGACATAAACTCTAAGCCCTTGGTACCTCTGTGAGAGGTTTTGCTGCAGATGCATCGTGAAAGCAATGCAAGCTACATGCATATATCCACATGGCAATAGGAGACCCCAAAAGACAGAATTAAAAACTGCTCGGTGTTAGTGTCATGCACATGGTTTTCAACTGGAATTAAAACTGCAAGTTCAGGATAAAGATGCTGTATTTTAAATATTCTGTAACATACAAACAAAAGGTGAAAGTAATTTAGCATCCTTCATTCTGCCTGATACTGCAACTCACTTGATACTTCATGTTAATTCTTACCTAATTCCTAAGCACTAGAAGGCTTTGTCTTCATACTGATCTTAGATCTTTTATTTTTTCAGATTATTCATCTAACAAAAACCAGGTTAGACTTCCCTTCTTTGCATGGATATTTACAGATTATACAAAGAAAACCAAAACAAACCCAAACCCTTCTGGTTAGGGCATATAAAAATGCTCTCAAATTCAAAACAAATGCATTAGCAACATCAGTATGACAAACCATCTGTCAGCTCCTAAAAACTAACACTGTCCTCCCTCTCATGAGTTCTGACTCACAACATGCAGTGAACGTGGCTGATGTGCAAGTGCAGCAGAGATGTCCTTTCTGCTCTAATGCTGTAGTCCACTGCTGTGGCTACAGGACAACAAAGCAACAAGGAACAAGCACCTTTAAATTTAAAGCTACCAGAGATCATGACTAAGGTTTTTGATCACAAACCTCTACTGGGCAGGGAAATCCACTTTTCCATATTTGCAAAGCTCTCAGGCTTTTCCATGTTTGCAAAGGCTCTAATCTGTGACAGACACTCCTCAGCATTATTGCTGCATAATAAATAATTAGTTGCCCACTAGTCATCACTGTGTCCACAGATCTGTTTTGCTACTAATGCCTTTCAAACCAGCCTGGGGCAGCTGGAGAGCACATCTAGTACAATTAGTCAGCGTGCTCTTGCAACGCCAACTCACAGTCTTGTTTGCAAGAAAGATTTCCATTGCAGGAGTAATTAAGCCTACCATGAAATACCAAGTATGCGCCAACAGGCTTATCTTGATCCCCTTAAAAATATCCCAACTCAAGCCATGGTAGTTACCCAATGCGCAATTTGCACTATATTACAAATGGGCAACAGCCAAGCAATCATATTAAACCTGCTTGCAAAGCTAGGCGCCAGTCAGCATCATGACATGCACAAAAGAACCATACAAAACAGCTCACAGCCATCAGGCTCTTGCTGATGCCACTGAGATAAAGTTTCTTGAGGCCGAGAAGATTTGCAAAGTTTATTCTGATCGCTCTTAAACAAAGATTAAAATTTAAAGGGAGGGAATGATATTTTTGAGGCTCACTTACACTTCAGCCGATGGTGGGTATCACATGAGAAAACAGATATCTCAGCTTGGCTTGAACAACACATATTCACTCCAGCCCCATCTATATCCACACTAACCAACTTTGCTATAAACCTTCAACTTGATCTGCATGATTCATAAAACATTTTTATTCTCTGTAATCAGCTGTCCTAGATTCCACATCTCTGATGATATAGCCATTTCCTCTTCTGAACAAATCCAATATACCCTGGCTCTTGTTCAGCAACAACCGGTCAGTAAGTACAACAAAACCAGCTTTCTTTAGGTATGTCCAGAACACTTCCTAGTGAGAGGTTTTCATAAAAGCTCTCACACTCAGACTATGCTACCACAGCTCAGTGGGACTTTAAAGTGATGTTAAATCCGTATGTCTAAACTGGTCTTTAAAACATATACTTTTCATTGCACTGAACCCAGCAAAAACTTCTGGTACAGCAAAATACTGTCTTCTTCCACAAAGCAGCTTACACACAGTGAGTTTTTGTTTGTGACAGCAATGAATGCTGAACACTTCTGTCCTGCCAAATTTGCAAAGAACAGGAAATAACCTTCCTCCAGTCTATAGCTCCTGTATGCTCTAAACCATGGAGTTTACAAACTCTTCTAAAATTCGCTGCCACTCTCCACTGGTACCAGCACCATGAATATCCAGAATTAAAGCCAATAAGTTTTTTTATCCTTTTAAACTGCTGATCTCCTTTGTTTTCTTTAGCCACTAGTTCCACAATGTGTGAAAAAGTACTTCCTTCTATCAGAATTCAATTGCCTGTATTTACTCCTCATCCAGTACCTTTCTCTACTGTTTAGAACTGCAACCCCAATCTATTTTTGGCTGTTCATTATTTGACTGTGCTAACAAGAATATGCTCAACTACTAGAACCATATTTACTATTTTTTTTGGTTGAATATAATGTAGCAACTGTGGGATGTTGTGTTCTAAGTATCAATCTTACTGATGCAGGAGAAAAATGGGGAAAATCTTTTCTACCTATCCCCTGAATTGAATTTAAGAGCTGATAATCTGATGAAAAGGAGACCAACCAACATCAGCAAAGAAAAGGGATGTGCAAAAATCACAGAAGTGAGGGAGTAATAGGAAAAACTCATTTGGGGACATGGAGTTTTCATAGGGACTGAAGTAGATGAAAATAAAACACTGTAGGATGGAGAACAGTGATGCACTTTGGCCTGGCACAGGAAGAAAGAGCATGGCAGTAACCACAGCCGGACATGGAAGGGAGAACAAAGAACCAGGGGAATAGAACCCAAGGAATTTCCTAGCAAAGACAAAAAGAGCTTATACAGAAGAGCACACATAGGGAACACTGCCTGTGTGAAGAGGTGACTAAATGTGGTGTGTATCCTGAGGCCCAGCAGAATGCCTCACAGCAAGGCTGCATGAAGAAAAAGCAAATAGTTACAGTGAACAGAGAGGTCAGACAAACGTAATAAAGTCTGCAACCTTAAAGCTTTCACAGTCAGTTATCACATCCACTTGGCATCATCTCTAAAGTGAACAATATCAAGCTTCACTCTCATTATTACCCCTCAGTCAGTCACCTCTGTTTCTTCTTTCTGTGCTGCCTTTTCCAATTCTGGTTCTGAAACATCTACCCGGAGGCGTGGTGACCACAGGTACCACGAGGTACCATTCCAGTGCACTGTTTATTTATTTACAGGAACTGATGGTTTCCTCAGTTCACCATTCCATTCCCTACACATCCTACAATTTTGTACTGCTGTCATTAAAAAACAAACAACCTTTACTAAATGTGAGCAGTTCATATGAAAAGCAGACCAACTGCACCCAGATAAAGGATTGATTTGAAAAATCTTAAACCACTTCAAAGAAAAATGGAGTTGTCAGAACAATCTGTGTGACTTCTGCACTGCGTTTCTGATAGGAAGCCCAAAAATTCTAACAATCACTTTCAAGTTTCTCACATTCCAGGGTACAGTCTTGTGTTAAGAGCTTTCCGCATTCTTTAGCATGGGTCATACCGCCACAGGATTAGCAATATACAAGTATTTTAGACTGAAAGTGTTCTTTTATATTTTTGAAACCAAGAAACATGACAGACACCTTTCAATTTTATTTTACAATCAAGTCTTTCATTTTTGTCTCAAAAATGGGGCCTTTTAATTAGCATAATCCAGAGTTTAATTTGCAAATCGAAGTCCCTTCTAAATTGCTAGCAACAACTATGCTTGCAGTCAGAAAGCTGTGACATAGCATAAGGAAGAAGACATCTTCACCTTTGCAGCAACATGAGAGACCTGTAGCGAGATCTGTTATATTACAAAGTACTTGACCTTAGTAATTTTAATTATCACCTGCCTTTCTGTTAAGGGAAAGAGTGCTGCTGAACTATCTTAACCATGGCCTGTGCATGCAAACTATATATTCTCTTTGAAAAAACACCCTCCTCTTACAATAATTACCCAGTTCTCAAGGCTACTCGAGTTGGAACACTATTTTACTGACTTTTAATAATAACATAGCCGTTTATTGCCTGCAGTACAGCCTTCCTAGGTGCAACCATCCTCATGGCATGATGCCAGCTGAAAAGGCTACAGTCCCTATTCTCTTATTCATGGGTAACTAAACAAGTCATACATTAAACTGTGTTTACGCAAACATGATCAGCCCTGCACACAACTTGACCCCCAGTTCTGGGAGGCTATGGAGGAGTGTCCAGGCATTTCGGGCAGTGGTAACAGAACAACTTGGACTGTTCAGTACGGACTTACAGCTCCCCTAAGAAGCCAAGTTTAGCTCCTGGGTTCCTCAATTCCATGCAGACCAGGTGAAGTAGATACGCATGCAAGCCGCGGCCTTCCCAAGTTTATACCCAAAACCCCCTATCCTAACACCTCTTTGTGAAAGATTAAACACTTCAGAGACACGGTAAAATGGGATTTTAGCATCCGACCCGACTTCCCGAATGTGTATGGTGGTAACAGTTCCTCAGGGAGCTGGATGTACCCTGACGTGCCCGCACACCACCGTGGTTTCACGTTAAGCCTTTTTTACCACTCTGCGTCTCTTCTCCACTAGACCCGCGAGGCCGAGAACAGCCACCAAAGACCTCCACTCCCGACAACGCACCTCCCTCTTTTTCAAGCGCCTCAGAGAAAAAAAAAACAAAACAAAACAAAAAAAAAACCAAACCCAAGCCCCAGGAAGAGATGTGAACGCCTTCCCAATTCCCAGGCCGGCGGCGCGGCCCACGAGCCGTACCACCCGCCGGCGGGGAAGCGGGGAGAGCGGGCAGGCCCATCTCGGGGGGGGGGGGGGGGGGGGGGGGTACGATGACACACACGACACGACACGACACGACACGACACGACACGACACGACACGACACGACACGACACGACCACGCAGCCCCACGCACGGGATGAGGACAAAGAAAAAGGCGGGAGGAGCCGCCTCTTACCTCCGCGACAGGCGGCCTAGCCCCGAGCTCCCGCCCCCCACCCGCCACTCCCTCACGGCGCGCTGCGGTGACGTCAGCGCCAGGGCCCTTAGGGCGGCCGTTGACGCCGGGTGCTCGCCCGCTGAGGGGCGGCTCCGGGGGGGGGGAAGTGCGTGCTGAGAAGTGTGTGCCGCGTCCCGGCGGGTGAGCGCTTCTGGTAAGGCGCGGAATAGGGGTGACGTGCTGGGTACGGTGATGGCAGCGGCTTCCGGCCCTCACGGGGGAAAAAAAAAAAAAAAAACCAAAAAACAAAACCGGGCTCCGCTCTTTTAGGGCAGAAGACCGTGCTTTTCGGCAGACGGCTCGTCTAGGTGAAGTAGGTAAACAGCCCCCACCGGTTCCAGTTGCTTGCTGGAAAAGGAGAGGCACCGACTGGTTTTAGAGGTGGTGCCTTGATGCCGGAGATCGCTCGTTTACACGAGTGGGAGGGCATCGGTTCCTGGCTGAGGCTGCACATCTTCCCCTCATCCTCGGGCGAGGGTTCTTTATAATAGCGTTATCGGCTGTGATTTCCATTGTGGTCCTCCTCGAGATTTCAGCAAATAAATCAGGATTCAAAAGGCAGTGGATTAATATTTCTCCACTGCGAGAGCTTGCTGACTGGAAGATTGTACAAACACGTCTGTGGCTCCCAAAGTCGCGTTTTTCTGATTTACATTCTGATAAACGGAAATCAGTATCCACATCAAAAAGTATTGGCATTACTAGCCAAAGACCTCCTTTTGCCTCCTTTTTGTTCATAGTCTCCTCTGAAGCTGATTGTAACTAAAGTCTACAGCCTATCCTTGCCAAGGCAGATCAAGATAGGATCACTGGAATCCTTCGGTGTGGTTGGAGAGGGCCTGGTCTCAACTATAGGTTTGGCAGGAGTGTATGTGGCTGATTAAGTCGTGGCTGGTTGCCTGGAGGGAATATGCTGAGCTGGCTTACTCAACATCAGGGGTTCTAGAGGAAGAGAAAACCAGGACCAGTCTGAAGAAGGGTGAGGTCAAGGCTGGCTAAAGTGGAAGAGTGTATTCATAGAGGGAGCAGGACTAGAAGTTTGTGGTCCTACCTAGCTTCAGTGCATTTCTCTGTGCCTTCAATGCAATTTAAAATACTGCAAAAGTGACCTTCCTTTTAATAAGTTGGTTTACATCAAAGGACGATACTGTGTCTATTCTAATTAAATCAGTCTGAAATGCAAATGAGAGTCTTTCTCCCTACTCCCCGTTGGAAGCATATCTAAAGATCTTCAGATGGAATAGTTACTCGTTTACATCTTGTCATCTCCTTTTCCTTCAGGAAATTTAGAGGTTTAGGTTTTCAGTTTCAACCAAAAACGTCTGCAAAAAAGCAATACAGTTTATTTATTTATTTAATAATAGAGTGTTTACAAAAGCAGGAAACACAGGGATTCTTTCAGCTCCATGTGGGATGTACATACGGATAGTAGAACCACTGTGGTAGGGAAGAGTATCCCTACTGTCTGCTAATATTTTAGTGTAATAATATAATGTTTCACTCAATTCTCATAACCATTATTTTTAAAAATACAGTCTTAATTATTTTATGTTTTTCATTTTTACTAGTACAGAGTTATGCACTGTAAGTAAAATGAAGTTTAGGAGAGATTTCTTTTTAAAAAATCAGAAATGCAACAGTCTGAAGGGCAGCAGAGAAATAGCAAGACCTACACTCCTAAGTAAAATAGTATTTTACACTTACAGTGTGCTGTGTCTACAAGGACCTCATAACACTTGACATATGTTTAGTTCATTCTTGCCTTGGTTTTCACGTGTCACAGGTTGGGAAATACATAGAGGGAAGTTGACTGATAGACTAATTGATTTACCAAATGTTAGGTAGACATTTCTGTCAGGGTCTTATTTCCTAAACCCAATATTTTGTTTCAATTACAAGAGCAAAGGAAAATGCAACACATGCTGATCAATGTTCAGATTCAGCCAACTCTGTAGAATATTGTAACCACATATAGCATTAATGCAGTACAGGTTGCACTGAGAGTATTTCATGATCATACAGTGTGGCTCTCTGTCTCCTTCTAGTGTTTTACATTAGTTATAGATTTGCTACTGGCTCCAAACTACTATAGATTTACACTTTTGTTCAGTTAACTGGAGGTCATATACTGAGTGCCGTTAAGTCTTGAAATTTCTTGAGGCAGTTCACTCAGGGGATTAGCAGGTATATAAGCATTCATTTTCTTCTTAAAATGGCCGTGTTGCTTGTTTGGTTTTCAAGAGCAGAGAGTGAGGAGTTAAGGATTTACATTTATCCCAGCCAAAATCTGATTGAGATACAGCTCATATAATTCAATTGTTTTATGCTGGTGCCACTCTGAAAATATATTATGATTTTATATATGGCTATCTATACAAAAATCTATCCAAGAAAAGCTATACTGCCATCTGGTACTTAATGGAAGCCATTTTATTTGAGAGGCCTGTGAATGATTATTGATTTTTCTCTATCATTCCCAAAACAACAGAAAACAATCCTGAGTATTTTCACCAAAGTAGTCAGTGACAGACATCTTTAACATAATTACTCCCTTGTTATGATGCATCTCATTCATTGTACATACAGTATATTGACTCCTGCAGTCAATGTTCTTTGTGGAGCAGATGTGGAGGCCAAATCCTGTCATCTTGACCTCACTGGAAACACAATGCTTACAGCTTGGGTCATGCAAAGCATCACAGCCTGATATACAGACCAGCTGTGGCAACTCCCAATTCCCAGAAACAATGACACTGAAAAGCTTTTGGAGATGCTCATATAGAAGACAAGATAAATTTAAAAATAGCCTAGATTCTTCTTCTGGAATATGGTGTGAATACAAAGGATGCTAGAAGCTACTTGTAACAAAAGGGTTAATACATCATCAGCAGGATAAAAATACAGATGCTACAAACAGATGAAAATCAAAAGGTGGTTGTAATAGGCATCTGTATTCATCCTAAGGGAGAAAATAAAGCAATAGAATTGCTTTATTTGCACATCCAGCTGCTTCTGACACTAATCACTCTCTGGCCTTTTAATGTGAGTCTTAATGAGAGCAGCAGAGATAATTCATTAAATAATTTAGCCTTTCTAAGTAGAATTTTTTATCAGCTGTCCACCATAAGCCCTTTCTAGCAATTACTGGAAAGCCTGTACATCCAACCACAGAGAACATTCCCTTTTATTCTGTCAGTCTCCGTCTTAAACCTCTAGAGATTCAGCAATCATGCTGAAAATGCTAAACTAATGCAAACTTAAATGAGATCATGTCAGTGTGAGTACAGCTAATCTGTGTTGAAACTAAACAGAAATTCTGTTACCTCTGGTCAGCCTATTACTTGCATTTAAAATGTGTTTGTCTGAACTTGTGCAACATCACATTTTAAACTATTTTATGAACGAGTTTGTCTGCACCTGCGTTACATAAGCTGCAGACCTTTTCACAGCAGTTCCTGACCTAGCATGTTAAAAGTCAAGCTATGACCAAAGTAATTAAAAAGCAGAGTATGAAATGCCAGGTCGGAGCGAGCAGATCATTTTGGGAGATGTTAGTTTGTGTAGTACACTTGTGTCTGAAGGGCTGCAGCCACACTGGGCGTTTCTGGGATAGGCGTTTTGTAATTTGGAGGCCTGTTTCTTTGCAATGTAATCTAATTAATTTGCAATCATCTGATGTGTGGGCAGACCAGCAAGTTACCAGGACAGGATGTCACAGGAGTAAGCTGAAGCATGAATATCCATCTGCTCACCAGTACCTGCCTGCCTATGTGCACTTGCTATTCGGTGGAAGAGGGGTGAGTACCTGATGTTTCCTCTGGTAAATCAGAGGATGAACATTCGTAAAAGGAGAATTCATAAAAGGCATCTGTCTGACCCCATGGCATGTTTATGGTAACTTAACATCTCTGCCTGTATTCTGCAGAGTCCAGATATATTCAGGGAGCAGGGAGGCAGGGCAGGAATAGAGATTTTACAGTGATTTATTACAAGGTGGATGGTAAGTCCAGAAAGAGAGCCCAAGACACGTGGATGCCAGGTTTGTGTCCCAGCCATTAGATACTTGAGGCTAACTCACAAGGATGTCTTGCATCTTCAGGAACAAAAAACCCTGCAGCAGTGACACTTAGGACAGTGGAAAAGAAGTGTAACCTCCAAAATTTTCTATGTTGTGATACAGTTTGCTGGACTTAGGGCCAGCATATTAAGCAGCCTAAGCCCAGGTGAACTCAGACTCACCTTTCAGTTAAAAAGTTCTGGAAATGTCTTTTTTTTTGGCACTCAAATTAAATTAGAATGACTTTAAACCTACTAAACACAGACTCTTTGTCTTTTTGAAAACATTTCTAATCAAAATACCGATGTAAAAGTACATGGAAAGAAGGAAACTGAGCTTGATGTAGCTTTGTTTTAGAGAGGAAAAATAATATAATTCAATAAGACTAGCTTAAACCCTCTGATGAAGGCTTTTTTAACATAACTGATAGGGAAGATGAGATCTACACTGAGATAAAGATAGTTAGTACAGATCAAAAGAGCTTGTGTTCATGCCAACTAGATTAAATGACAGGATGTGGTGAAGTGCTGGGTACCATATCTGGTTACTTTACATACAAAGCTTTATTTGCTTAATGTAGATATGTCTATTAGGTTATATGCATTTATATATTGAAACAGTAGAAATAAATTGAAAGCAACCTGCCATGTGTAGAGTATTTGTTCTGATACTGTTTGAAGATTGCATTTCTTCCAATTAGTATGCAAAGCTGTAATTTTTTATAGCTGTCTCTCTCGGTAAGATTGTGGAGGTAAATTGTATTAGAAATTGAGGTTTATTTCTAAATGCATTCCCATTCCACCATCCTCACTTGTTTGCTTCTGTGAATAAATTCAATAGAACCACGTATTTCATACTCCAACTTCATTTTAGCAGAAAGCCTACAACAACTTTAGGAGTAAATTAACTTAGGACCCAAATTGCAGTTGTCATTTTAAAGCGTTTTTTATATTTATTTATCTGCACATGGCCCCTGAAGAGGCAGGATACAGGACTGGAAGGCTCGCTGGTCTAATCCAGTGTGGCTGCTCCTATGTTTCTCATATACTCTGCAACAGCAGGATGCAGGAGGAAGGGAATGTGAATGTCGTGAAGGGAAAACACTGCTGGATATGAAGGTGCCAGAGGCCCATGCCACTGTGCACTTCTGCAAGGCAGCAGCAAGGTTCTATCCCTCACATCTGCTGAACAGGCCACAAAGTCCTGGCCAGTCAAGCTACGCCAGAAAGAAACACGAAGGAGAAATTCTGTCATCTCTGCAGAAAGATTGATGACTCAGAAAATAAAAGGTTTAGCACGGGATGCAACTGAACTGATCAGATTTCATTAGCTGTACCTACATTTTTCTGTTATTTTTCATTGTCTCTACAGTGCTGCCTAGAAACCTGAGCCTCACAGTGCACCAACCTGGAAATACTTATAAGAAGATTGTCTCTGTCTCAGAAATCTTAAACAATAAGCAAAAGACAAAAGATGAAGAGAGCAGGAGGAAAAAGCCTTTAATACACAGAGGACATCACTAGTGTTGGATTGTTTCTGGCAGACAGATGCAGGACAGGCTGGAGCAACATCTCAGTGTAACCAGAGCCAGAAACAACTACAACGGCAGCAGGAGAGGTGCACGGTTCCATTATGGTCTGTGACACAGTGAAGAGGGCAAGAGGGTGCAGCTCCCTTAGCCCTCCCAGCAAATCCACAAATAAGAACAACTCAAAGCTTTGTGCCACTTTGGTGCAAAGTGAGGATAACATAGCACTTCTGTGTTGATGGAAATGTTGGCACGAAAAAAATTGGGTCCTCGATATTTTATGAAACACAAATATTGCCAGTGGTGGGTTTTAATTTAAGCAACCTGTAAGAGAAGGAATTGGAAGCAGCTGGGACTTGGAGATTTCACCAGTAATTTACTTGAAAGAAAGAGTAGTGTCAACTGCAGGACTGTAGCAGTGTAACAGTGGGCACCTGATACAATGCAGTCTGATAAACAAGCGGAGCTATTATGTCTGAATCACTGCCACACAAAAAGGTCCCATCAGGTCTCAATTGCTGAGCAGTTCTGTGGGCCTTACTGCCATCCTGCAACGCATGCGTCCTCTGGCTTCAGCGAATGTCTTAAATGTTTCATAACCTTAAACTCCAAAGCAACCTAGGAGATCTTTCCTGCGCTTTTTTATGTTGTTGATGGGCATTTCATAGTGATGAAAACCAATCGGCTCCACTGCCATGCTTAAGAAGGTCAGGGTGTAACATTCTGATCAGGAAATACCCCCAAAAGCAGGCAACCTTGGGTAGCCTCTTGCACACTGACAGAAGAAGCAGCTGTTGGTCTGGGAAGAGAACCTTAGTCTGTACAGGCTGTTCTTACTGCCAAGCTCAGCAGAGAAGGGAATTTACAGGTGCCTCCACGTGGTTCTGCAGCTCAGCTCGTTCTGCGCATCCCCAGACATGGAGATGGCGACTAAAGATTTACTGATCTTACAGAGGTGGGGAGTACAGGCTGGAGGGAAGGAGATCCCTTGGAAGTAGAGAAAACTGGAGCAGACACACCTGTCCCAGAGGTTGTAGCTCTACTACTAAGCTAAACAGCGATGGGCTTGTTCTCTGACTTAGAGACCAGCTGTGACCATGCTGTTAAATTGAGCTGGTCTCCGAAGCAGAGCTGCCATACACAGGCTGCCAAACCAAGAGCAGCTCCTGCTCACACTCAAGTCCTGAATCACACCAGCAAATTATTTGGCCAGTTGCTAGCTGGCCCGGATCAACTAGTTAAAAGTGTAACGCTGCAGAGTATTATAGGGGAGAGATATTCTGCTGTGATCCCCTTTGCTGCAGGGTCCTACAAAATTTCTCTGCCTCTTCGCTGGCAATTGCCTTACTGGTGACTGAGGAAGTGGAAGGCCAAAGCATGTGGCAGCTCACTGTTCTTGAGACCCCTGCAGCGCTCAAGCAACACTGACCTACTTCCATGTCCTCTGTGGTTAACGCTGCGCAACGGCAAGGGCAGGCTGTGTGGCAAAAAGCAGGTGCTCCCAAAAAAGCTGTCAAGGAATGAAAACCTTTTACAACGAAGGCTAGAACTGACCACGTCACCAAGTCACCAGATAGCTCTGGCCCAGTTCACAGAAAACCCATCTGGTCTTTCCTCTGGGCTGGACCTGTGCTGCTGTGCTGTACACCGCACACAAAGGAGTTCAGCTCTCAGGTCCCCCCTGAGTTAACAGCTGCCCTTGCCCAAAGCACTGGGACTCGTGTTTGCTACTACAAAATATTTTGCATGCACAAAGGCTTTAAATACAATCTAGTCATACAGACTGTGACCTGTGGATTCTTTAAGGAGTAGGCAGTTTTTCTGTTTAGAGTGCTTGCTACTGAAAATACAGCAGCAACAGCCTCAGGAGCGAGAAAACGCAGGCTTAATAATTGGGGGGGGGGGGGGGGGGAGGAAGTACTGAATAAATGTGTTTTCTGGCAGTTTGTCGATACCAGCTTTACAGTTAGACATCTTTACTACAGTGATGAATATGCAAGCCACAAGTTAGTAGCTTCTTACTTATCAGTGAGCTTAGCCAAACAGTCTTTATTTGTGTTTTGCCAATTGACGGGGTTAACACAAAGGACACAGACACCAAGCTAAAGAAATAGGCTTATTTTACTTTAGTAGAAATAGAAATTTTACTATAGTAGAAATAGCAGAAAGAATAAGCAAGGTAATGCACCTAGACATTACTATTTAAAGCTAGCTATAGTGATTAAGAAAGATACATCACCAATTGCCCTCATACTTTACCATCATCCAGACCCGTGCATCAGCTGGGGAGCCCCGTCACAGCGAAGGGTCGGAGAGCCTTTCCCAGAAATTGGGAAGTCCTACGCAGTGCGTCCACTCGTAGGTGAGGTCTCCGTCTTTGCTGTGAGAGGGTCCAGCTTTTATACAGTTTAACAAACAAGTCTAAACAAAACGCACAGGAGATATCTGGTAGATTGATATGCCTCACTCAGGCATGTCCGGATCTGGCCAGGATCCCGGCATGTCTGAGGAGTTTCTGTTTTTCTTTACATTTGGGATTTATAGTTACTTCCTATTGTTTACTTATAGTTCCCAAGGATTGTTCCCAGGGTTACATTTTCATGCTGATAAGATACTGGTTGCTTCAGTCTGCTGATAAGATGCTGATTGCTGGTCGGGGAATTCACTCAGAAGTCAACTTTGGTTTGAGGCCTATTGTTTGGGCCCCTTTTTGTTTCAATCGGTCCTTTGACTTATGAGTGAAGATCACGACCCTTTTGGAAGAGCCCAATATGTTCGCTCTATCCATTTGATACGATACCATACATAACAATTATATAAAGTAATAATAATAATGATAACTAACAGTATTACAAGAGGATGTATTAAGAAATTCAACACTTGGGTTGCAGAGGATGAATATCCAGTAAAGATGTCCCACCAGTGGTGTGCAGTCTCCTTTTCCATCTGGCTAGCTAGCGACATTAGTTGATTCTTTGTGATTACAGTCTGTATCACAGAGTCTGACAGAGTTTTATTTCGTCGTTCTAGGTGTCGTCGCAAATGTTCTGATTGTTCCATGATGGTTTTCAGTGGAGTCAGGGATAAGCTGATTCCATTAAGTCCTAAGCTTTGGGGATGCCAGTACATGTTTAGTCGTTCTTCATGCGTTGAATAAAAAGTATACATCTGTCCGTGCCAGATGAGATAGAATACATTTCTGAGGCATCCCGAAAATGGAGTACTTAGATTATACATTTCTATAATATTTTTATCATTTGTTACTATACAAACATGCTTAGCACTAATTTCTACAAACATATCAAAGCTTTTGGGCAAAATTGTCCATTTACACAGATTCACTGAATGTTCCAATAAACATGGTTCATATAACCGCGAGCTTTGTCCACACAATAAACCATTTGCTGTGGACGTACACAAATCTAATTTATGGGTTCGATTCCTAGAGTCTATATAATCTCCCTCCAAGTGGGGCAGCCAATATTCTGGTTCAAAGGGTGTTTTTTCCCCCAAAATTACAGGCAGTACTAGAAATTTACACATAACTTCAGGTTGGCTAATATTGTAGTGGATTATTTGACGAGCACAGAATAAATCTGTGCACTGCACTGTCTGTGGCGATAATTTGACCCAATGGGTTTGAGGAATCCATTTCTTAAATATGTTTCTCCATAACAGCTCATTATTAGCCATTAAGTACTAGATATAGTGACATTTGAATTATCTGTAGGACAGGTTACAAAAAGACGTCCACGATCTCTCCATCGTGATGCTGGTCCTGAAGGCCACCAGTATGTACATGTTTCGTTATACTGAGTACTGAAAGTAAGATTGGCTATGATACAGGCAGAATTGGCTTTGCATCGGAAATCATCCTGTTGTCTTGTCTTGGTTGCATTTTTCCATTGCCACCTAAGCGGTGTCTCTCGTGGACCTTCCAGTGGCCATCCTGGTGTGAAAGCCTTTCCCAAATGGACCATGATGATACACAGGCAAATCCATCTTAGCAGGATCTAAAAGACAGAATCTTAAGACTTCTAGTTATTCTCGCAGATAACATTTAGTCGCAGGAACATATTCCCATTTTTCCTGTCCAGGTTTCATGATTAAAACAGTATTGTCTTTTCCTGTGGCTATTACTTCAGCTGGTTCAGGAGGTACGCTTGAACTCTGGACCCATACTTTAGCTCCGTTATTGAAATTAGTTGATCCAAACCCTTTATCTCCATGAACAGTGGTAACTTGAGGTGGATCCCCTTTTTTCACAATTGCTTTCAAAACTGGCAATATCAATAGTTGTGTGAGTTTTGGGTAATATTTCCCGATGCCCACAATGCCATTGAATTCATAAGAATTTTACCGTTTGGGATGGTTCTTGAATCTTGTTAGGATTAATTTCCCAACCTTTCTGTCTCATATGATCTACTACCTGTTCAAGTATTTGTTGTACTTCCTTCTCATCATTTCCCTGAATTAGGATATCATCAATGTAATGCACTATTTGCATATGAGGAGGCAATTTTATCTTATCCAGATGCTCAGCCACTGTCCGATGGCAAATGGTTGGACTATGCAGCCATCCCTGAGGCAATCTGGTAAAGGTATACTGTCTTCCTTGCCAGGTGAAGGCAAATTGGTCCCAATGCTCCTCTGCAATTGGGATAGTGAAAAAGGCGTTAGCTAAATCTATTACAGCATACCAAGTCCCTGAATGCTTTTGAACCTTTTCTATTAAAGTAATAGTATCTGGTACAGCTGCTGTAAGTGGTGCGGTGTGTTTATTTAATTCCCTAAAATCTACTGTCATTCTCCATGACCCATCACTTTTCTTGACAGGCCATACCGGATTGTTCCAAGCTGTGGTAACTGGTTTCAACACTCCTGCATCTAATAAATCTTTAATTGTCTGTGATATCTCCTCATGCCCTCCTGGAATTCTATATTGTTTCATAGTCACTAATTTAGTAGCAGCAGGAATCTGTACAGGAGGCATTTTCACTTTTCCTACTAAAATTGTTCTAATACTGATATGATTTTTCACCCCAAACTGGTACTGACCGTCTGGGAGATTCAAAGTTAGTCCCTTCAGAATGTCTATTCCGATTATGTATTCAGGAATGGGGACAATCATGACTGAATACAGTTGTTTTGGGAGGTTTCCTATTTTCATTTCAATTTGAGTTTGTACAGCTTCAATTTGTTTCCCACCCAGACCTGTAATGATTACAGGTTGTCCTTTAAATTTCTTTGGATTCCCATATATCAAGGAGGCCTCCGCTCCTGTGTCAATTAAGGCTTTTACTGTTTGTGAGGACCGGTTTTTTCCAAAATATTTGGAGCTCCACATGGGGCTGTCGGTCCTTCCGTGCCCATTGCACTGGAGCTTGGCCATAATTTCATTCCTGTTTACTGCTCTGGACAATTTCCCTAGTCTCCTTCCATGGGTATAAATCAGAATACAGCTCCCAATCCCCCCTTTCCCCCGGAACAACTGATCGGCCCACGGAGGGCCCACCGTGTGCAGATAGGAAGTCCCGTTGAGGCTCAGGAGGAGGTGCTGTAGGCTGAGTTACCCCTGGCTTCTTAGTTTCAGAACTCTGCACTCTCCTGCTAGGCTTATTCAGCCCTCTTTGTTTGTATATTTGCCACAGCTCGTTAGTTGGAACACCATCAATCTTTTCATGAGATAGGCCATCCTTCAGTAAAGCTGTAAACATTTCTTTGCGAGAGACTCTGTTCTCATTTCCTTTAGGGCTGTCCCGAGTATCTCGGTTTCCTGCGCTTCCTCGGGGGCCCCATTCTCCAAGATCACCTAGTTGCTGTATTTTTTCAATTATTTCATCAATGGGATTTCCGGTCTCATTAATTAAGAGAGTCATTATTACATTTTTATATGCTGGTGGGGCACTTTTAATCAATCGGTTTCTATGAGTGACAGACAAGGCAGTTTGCATCATTCTGTCAGGGTCTCCTATAAAGATTGCCAATTTCATCCCTTCCTCCTTCATCCGCTGTATACAATCTCGCAAAGTATACCAGGGACGTTCCCCACCTGGCCAATCATTCTCCGTGGGGTATTTATTATTACATCCCCGGGCAGCCAAGGTTAACAAATTTGTATCCTGAGGATTATTTCGGAATGCATCTTGCACAAAGGAGTCAGAACTCAA
The DNA here is from genome assembly GCF_018691265.1 of Tyto alba. NCBI lineage: Eukaryota > Metazoa > Chordata > Aves > Strigiformes > Tytonidae > Tyto > Tyto alba. The sequence goes on from NW_024881296.1 coordinate 2,742,567, forward strand.
AACTAAAAACTTCCTAGAGTCCTCTGGATCTAGGGTTACCCCTGCTGCTCCCTGATCGTGCAAACGCACCATCCAAGAGAGCAGGGGTTCCCCCGGTCTCTGCTTAAATCTTTCAATTATATCATTTATTTCATGCTGAGTATAATCTTCAATCACATCCTTCCTTACTTGTTGCCCATTAGTATCCAATTCTATTTTCCGTCTCCACACTGGTTTTACATCCACAGGTTCATCTGAGGAACCAGCCTCATCAGAACCTGTAGAATCCCAAATATCTCCATCCCATCTGTCAGGATCCCACTGTACCCCTGCTTCTGCAATCACAGCATGCACTTTCCTATGGTTTACTCGTCCCCTTCTTTTCTTATACTTATACTGTGCAACTCTTACTGCAGCTCTTTCAGCTACAGTCTGATAAGTATCCAACTTATCGGCAAGCAACTTGTTTTGACACTGTAACATTACAATTTGATTCTGCAAATCACACATCTGTCGCTCCATGTGGGAGCGCTCTAACAACAGTTTTTCTTTCTGTTGGTGCTGTTTCCGATATGCTGTTAACAAAACCCATCCCTGTCTTCCCAAACACACAATTTCTTTTCCTTTTTCGATAGATAATTTTTGGATACATTTTAATACATCCAATGGTTCAGCTTCTTTTAGCCGACTTTCCCACTGTTCACATGGTCCTCCGACCTTAGTCCACTCAAGAGCCAGTGAACTATAAGGAAGGTCTTCCCATGCAGGAATTTCAGATGGAGCTGATTCATTACGTTTAGATTTAAAAAATGACATTTTGTTCTGATCCTGTCCGTGACGCCAAATTTGTTTTGCCAATTGACGGGGTTAACACAAAGGACACAGACACCAAGCTAAAGAAATAGGCTTATTTTACTTTAGTAGAAATAGAAATTTTACTATAGTAGAAATAGCAGAAAGAATAAGCAAGGTAATGCACCTAGACATTACTATTTAAAGCTAGCTATAGTGATTAAGAAAGATACATCACCAATTGCCCTCATACTTTACCATCATCCAGACCCGTGCATCAGCTGGGGAGCCCCGTCACAGCGAAGGGTCGGAGAGCCTTTCCCAGAAATTGGGAAGTCCTACGCAGTGCGTCCACTCGTAGGTGAGGTCTCCGTCTTTGCTGTGAGAGGGTCCAGCTTTTATACAGTTTAACAAACAAGTCTAAACAAAACGCACAGGAGATATCTGGTAGATTGATATGCCTCACTCAGGCATGTCCGGATCTGGCCAGGATCCGGGCATGTCTGAGGAGTTTCTGTTTTTCTTTACATTTGGGATTTATAGTTACTTCCTATTGTTTACTTATAGTTCCCAAGGATTGTTCCCAGGGTTACATTTTCATGCTGATAAGATACTGGTTGCTTCAGTCTGCTGATAAGATGCTGATTGCTGGTCGGGGAATTCACTCAGAAGTCAACTTTGGTTTGAGGCCTATTGTTTGGGCCCCTTTTTGTTTCAATTTGCTACTGAATATATTTGATGGCAATAATTTAAGGAAGATGAACTGTATTGGCAAGCTGTATCTGCCGTGGCTGAAGTTACCACCGGAGGACAGATGTCTTTTTTCCACACAACTCCCAGTCTTCCTTCTGTGCACTAGTTCTGTGATGTCCCTAACAGTCTCAGTGGTTGTGAAGAGGCAAGGGCGTATACACTTCCAACTGTTAGTACATGCTGTGCACCTCACAGGTTTTCCATTTATTCTCTGCTTCAGCTCTGCCCTTCAGAGTTACAGTTGCTACAGTGCTACATGGCACAAGCAATCAGTATTTATAAACTAATACAGTTCACACATGAGCTGTTCTAATTTCACTGGGTGAATTCTCAAATGCTGGCATGCTACTTAGCTTTTTCTTCAGTCCTTTCTTCCATCATGGCTCTTTTGATGCCGATTCTGGTTTTGAATACCTTTTATATCATAGCTGAACTTTGAAAAATCAGAGACAATAGGTGATGTTTCACCCACCTGGACAGCACACTGTGCTGTAGCTTCCCATACGGAATTATGACTTGCCTTAATTTGCTTAAAATTCAATCCAAGTCATGGCTAAGCTGTAATTATTTTTTTTCTTTGGTTGTTTTTTTGTGATGAAAACTATATAGTGTAGGCCAAATATAAGACTACCTGCACAGAAATCCTGGAGGGCTGTAATCTCCAAGGACCTGTACAAATGGTGAAAGTCAGCATAGCTATATTGACATGAAAGAAAAAACCCTGATTTGTAATAGCTGGGGATTTGGGTAACACATAGTAAAAAACAAAACAAAAACAAAAACAAACTAAAAACCAAAAAAACCCACAAACCAACAGTGTAACACACCCCTAGATTCTGGCTGAAGTCATGCCCATAAACAGATTTTTCTGTTCCATGAGCATACAGGGATGATTTGCACAGGAAACATGAGAGCACTGCCAAGCAGATATACTTGTTAAATGTGGTCACTTGCAGTAGAGCCATCAAACTCAGTAGCACATTGCATTCCCTGGCCCAGGGCAAGGCAGGGGTTTTCCAGAACACGCCTTGGTGCTGCATCACAGTGGATTTGGCCCCATCTCCGATACATTATGATTTTATTTAGAACACACTTTAGCTCTTCAGCTTCCAGGCTGCAGAGGCAAGGTGCCAGTCTCCAGGAAGAGGGGGAAGTACTATAAATAGAGCAGGCTAGGCTGCCACAGGTTCTGCTTAAGTTTCTTGTTTAGCCTGGGAGAAGCAGAAATCCAGTCTGCTGAGGAGATACAGTATAGTACAGGCACTACCAACAGCTTTTCTCTCCAGCCAGTAACTATCTTTAATTTTTTAAGTACGGAGATCCAGCCGCTTACCTTTCCTGAACAAGGACAGCACTACCATTCACTATACTGCCTTTCCACTCTCTTAGCTTTTTGCAAATACGTGCCATGCAAACCAGCATGTACTTTCATGAAACCAGCTACTCATGAGGGAAATGCATTCCTGCATTTTCAAAACAACAAATAAAATAAATCCCAAAATTAAGTACCCAGAGGTAACACACATTTCATCGTCTGGAGGCCCCTAGAGCTTTAAGTGGTGTTAGTTCTTGTTCTAATTTGTATCACCATCAGGGAAGCTCACTAGGAGCTCTCCCTGGAGTTCTGTTTAAGGAAGGGACATTTTTGCTGCAGGCCAAGTACATAATAAAAATACCACCAAGAGCCCAGTCCTGCACTCAGAGTTCTTTGCTTTCCCTACAGGTACCTATACTGAGAGCTTTTACTTCCCTTACTCTGTGCTTGACTCAGAATTACTATTAAACAGAGAAACCATATTTCTGCAAATTTCCACTGCCTAGCATACCTTTCAGTGAGTGTATTTTATTTAGAGCACACAGCTAATGGAAGCCATCTCTGAACAGTGCATTTTAAACTCAAAGAACTTGAATTGATTCTTTGAACTCCACACCCCCCACTTTTCATAGCAAGAGGCAGCCAAGATTGCAGAGCGGTAGTCCCCCCTGTTCCCTCCTGCTGGGATGCACCCGAAGAGGGACATTTAAAATAATTTCAGAAGATGCTCTCAGCATTATGCAATGCACACAGGCAGATGGGATTACTTGTGTCAAAAAAACCCCCAAGCCTACCATATTCTAAATATTACACTTGAAAGCAAACCATCAAGTCTTCAGGAGGACAGCTGGATCTCATAAATCTTTGCCTTCCACCGAATATTTAGCCTACATCCTTGAAGGAGCACTTGTGGACCTACATACATCTAACTAACTACCCAACCCACCCTTTACTTGCCAAGCCAAAGGGAAGCCTGCATGTACACCTGTGCCAGAGGTTAGCGTGGCACATTTCCGACAGATGGACTGACCTCGTTAGCCCTTGGTCAGGGATCTTGAAATTCTGAGCTCAACCTCTGCAGCTTTGGTGCCAGCCCACAGCACTGGGAACCCACCTCATCAGGGCACCCCCACGGTGCCACAGGGACCACAGCTCCACTTCCACAAACACACTGGGTTTATGGTTGAGAAAAAGTCCAGAGTTTCAAGTCCAAAGCTTGTCATCTCATGCTCTCCAAAACAGACATGATTGACAATACACAGGCAAATTTGCAAGCCATTTCCCTTTTAAGTTTGTGATTTAGCTATCCCAATATCATTTTTCTGACACAAGCTGTTATTTGGAGGGGCAATGTTTCTAGGTTTGGGGAAGCTGGTGAGACACTGTAATGTCTTATTATAAATAACTGTGACATAGTAGCACAGAAGTATAGCAAGGTCCATCAGCTTGCTCAGACCTGCCTCACCCTCTAGCATGTGACTTGCTGCAGTAGAGAACTCAGTCCCCTGCAAGCTGAAGACACAGATAGCTTCGGAAGCGCTGTCAGAGCTATCTCCCAGCAGCCCGAGGACATCACATAGTGCCCAGTCTGCATGTTTGCCAGCCCTCACTATCTGTCTCCCTAGCTCATCTCAGCCTGACTGCCCTCATGCTACAGCTCCTCACCTATCTTTTTGACCCAGATTCCCCTTCTACTTTCAGTAGTCTCTGGCTCCCACAATGCTTTCCCCATTTGCCACTCACCCTACCTTAACCTTCAGTATCTGGCCGTTTTTTCTTCCTCCTGCCTCTCGCTTGGGTGCCAGTTGGCAGCAGGACCAATACAGACCTAAGGCCCTAGCACCTCTCTCTCCACAGAGCAGCCTCCAGTTTTCAGGAGCAATCCCCAGAAGTTTAGGCTCCATGCAGCGTAGGTGACACCTGAATTTGTCAGACACTAATTCCTCATTCCAAAGTCTGAGAAAACAGAGGTTCTTTGCAAATGGCCACACATGGCCCTTTTTTTTTTTTTTTTTGTTACCCTGGACAAAGCCAACATTTTCCCATCACAATCTGGTTTCAGGAGCAGTTAAATACTTCTATCCGAAACTTGCATATGCACAAACAAGTCAGCTGAAAGGCAATACCAAAGAAGTTTCAAATAAAATCATCAGAGCTTACTGAAATTAAGAAAGCTCCCACCACATATCTACAGATGACAGTAACTGGATGTGCCTGCTGAAAAGAACTGGCAGCAGCACACACTGGTGAAATCATGGAAGAAACACACTGGAGACAAGGGGAGTTAAAGAGAAGTCCAGGTAAAAGTATAGTAACAAAGTTACCCTGTCACATTCCCTTTTGAAGAAATACTGAACCATTAAAACAAAAACAAAAAAAAAAAAAAAAAAAAAGAGACAGTATTTTGGCTACCCTATAAAGCTTTCCACAATGAAGGTAAGTTTTAGTGACTTTTGCTGAAAAATGGATTAAGTTTTATCTATGTGCTGCACACTGTTCTTGTAAACCTATACAAGTACATTACTTCTCTGAATCTCTGGATGTTTGAATATGCTTTGTTCACATTAAGACAGCACTCCATATAATTTTATTTGTAGAATACCAAGTTGCAAACAGATATAGAAACAACAGAACACAAAAGTTTGTTACAAAACCAAACTAAAACATTTTCCTCAATAGTTAAATTTCAGTATGATCTTCAGTAAAAAGCTTATTCCATAAAACCTGAATATTTCAGCATTCACGATAGTTTCTCTAGTGTATTAAAGAACCCTAAGTCACTTTAACAAACGCTCTAATTAATATATCTAATAGAAGAGTTTCTGTGAGGGAGTATATAGCAGTTTCCATTGTGTGAATGCATATGGACAATACTTCAGGTAAAAAAGCCAAGCCATTTAACAAGTGTGAACAGATTTGCACTTGTGATTAAATGAAACACAAACAATTTAAAGCGATTTCTAAAATTACAGGTTGCACTAACAGAAATGCACATTTTATTTTAAATGTAAATTCACATTTCTAGAAGGTAAAAGTTTTGTGCCCAGACACAATCAGTCAGACAACTCTAATTGCATGTATCTGAACTTTCAAAAGAAAGATCTGGCTTCTATTTCTTTAATCCAGTTTTAATAAGGGAGAAATTAAATTAGAAACAGGAAGGCTCTCCCCCCCATATTTACAGACTGCAAACTACACTGCTTTCTCTTCAGAAATTCTAGTTTTCCTGTCAAACTTTGTTTAGCTTCGTAACTATAAGCACCCTCACAGTTTGGTCAAAGGCACCACAAACGCACAGTCCCTTTTTGTCAGGGCTCCAGTCTAGGCTAGAAATTGGCTGAGTCGACAGAGTCACATTCTGCAAGAGACTGACAGAACCTGCCACCCCCATCTCAGCTCCTTCAGAATCTTTCTTCGAGCGCTGAGCTGGGTACTCACTGGAAATAAGAAAAGTACAACAAAAACATGTGCTTAGAATTTACTGATACAAACACATCATTATCCTCTTTATTTTCAAAGTAAGGCTTTCCTCTGTTCTATAGATAAGGAAAATAAATGTCTTACAAATAATGAATAATCATATCCAGCTATATCCACATTGCATACTTTGTAAATATTTCATGACAGAAAGAATGAGGCAGGAAGTTCCGAATCCTGACACTTCTCTCCTATAGCCCTTCATTTTTTAACTGTTTGGCTTTTGCCACAGGCAAGAAAATTTCATCTCAGCTATCCCTCTGAAATTCAATGCACCTACTTCACTGCATTTAGGATGATTAAATTATTTTGCCATGTAATGTGAGAAGATGTAAACATGAGAATCATTGAAAGTCCAGGCTTTCAATATTATTCTCAGACATAACTGCCACCATATGCGCATTTTGAGAAATCCACTTTATTCCATTTATCACCGAGGATATAATTAGATCTTGATTATGTTAAGAAAACTGACCGGGGCAAAAATCACTTGTGCTGTTGTCACATTCTTTTAGAGATTAAGTCAAGACGCCAGACCAAGTACTGACACTGAAATCACCCTTTCTATACATCTGTAAGCAATAATCTTAACTAGGTATTCTGAGCTTGGAAGCAGGACCCCACTCATCATTTTCAGGAAGATTCTTTCTTAAAACATTAAATGGCTCATTTCTTATATTGCCCCTGCTCCAGGCTGGAGAGTGATCACTTACTATTTCCAGAGATGAAGGCTCCCAGCTCCTCCACTCGTCATAAATATATCTCTGTTCTGTGGTAGGTGCCGAACCTGCCATATGGTCGATTTCTGTGCCTAATGGGAAAAAAAAAAATCAGCATTGTACAGAAGTCAGTTACAGATGAGCTTCACAAGACAGGATGCCGCATCTTAAAACGACAATCACTTGCATGAAGACAACCCGGCCTTCTCAAGGTAGATACTGAAACATCCGCTCTGAGGTACCGTCCCTTCCTTCAGCCTTGCAAGCTGCGGCTCCCACACAGGAGAAGCCAGGTCAGGCCTCCCACGCGCCCCCTTCTTCTGCAGGGCTCAGGCAGCAGCAGCCCTACCACAGCTTCCACTCAGTAGTGCTTCAGCTTCTTCGGCACCAGCCGTGCGAGCAAGGCTAGAGAGGCGAAGGGGCTCCATAAGCATGTCTTTTGCAACTGCAGCATTCCCAGGCCCCTGGGTGACACAGTCACCACAAGACTTCACCAACTGACATCTGCTAAAATCGTTACTGGAAGGGAATATACTACAAACACTGGGTAAACCCAACAAACAATCTGCAATTCAAGTTTAAATCTCAGCGGGGCCACAGCAAGATCACATAGCAACAGAAATCTCTTAAGGAAAAACCCCAGCACACGTACTCTGACTTAATGCGTATCTGCCTGCACATGTCCAAAAGGAAAAGCTTAAATGCATTGAATGCAAGATAAAAAATTCCATTTTTGCATTTTGATTATTACAAACACTAATTCAGTAAATACTTCTGTGTTATCTATCTAACCAAAGTACTTCCAACATCTTATCTGCCTTGAATGGTAGTATGGAAAAATAGTAATTTAAAGATATTAAGTTGAAACTCAGCTTTTGCTAATTTAGGCAGTCTTGAACTTCATCACAAAATTTCCTTTTCTCTAATTACCATCAGATTTTGTTCACTAAAAAACAACAAAAAATAGTGTTCTATAAGGAACTTAAACTAATCAACACAGTGGTCACAGATGGAAGAACAAAGTTATAAAAGTTCTCCATATTTAACAGCCTTCAGACCACTAAGTCTTTCCTATATATCCTTTCACTCACTCAATATCCCAATCAAAAAATGTTTGGTTCTGAAGCAAATAATGATTTCTATGTCTCGTATGAGGGGACTGCAGGATGAGAAGTGTTTGCAGAGGGCTCACGTCGTTTTGGGACACATTTACGATTCGAATCTGCCTGCTCATCACAATTTAATACAGCCTCCAATAAAGATGACTCCCAAACTAGGGGCACAGCTGAGTGCACAGAGGTGCAACCACAACAGCACCCGAAGAGCAGAGAAGCCCAAATAGCAGGTTATAAAAGGGAGGGAGCCCGTGCAAGTGCTGGCAGCTGGATGCACAGGAGCCATTTCACTGCACCCCAGGCCACTGCAGCCCCGCTACCGCGCAGCTGGTGCCCCAGTAATCTGGGCATCTGCTGCCTATCCAAGACAATCAGTTTAGACCTGTAATACTTTGACAGCATAAATTCCAACAGTTTGTCTTTTATTAAGAAAATCTGTCTCCCTCATACCTTCTCTGAAACAGAAGCAAAACCTTTGGTTGGATGCTGAGTTCTCATATCAAAAACATGAAATTTTCCCTCAAGTGATGTGGCCACTAGCTTGTTCATATTCACGTCTTTTCTGTCAAACTCCACACTGCAAACCTGGAAACATAAAAAAAAAAAATACATTCAGCCTTGCAATTTAGCCACTTCTTAAAAAAAAAAAAAAAAGGGGGGGGGGGAGTTTTGCAATTTATTATTGGTTATTCTTACAATGACAACATCACAAAATCATTTGAAAACATGAATCTGCTGAAAAATATCCCATGCTATCCAGACCAAGAATTTGAGGGGTACAGTTTGCTGAATGTGAAGAAAATGATTACTTGGTACAATCTCAGCATAAATGTCTTCTGGCACATTTTCAGATAGACAGAGTCCTTTTAATTTTTCCAACCTGCATAGGAGCTGGAACAAAAAATACTTTTGTGATTTCCTTACCCCATTCTTAATGTTGGTCTCCCATCGTAGTGACATGGTTTTTAAGTCAAACAACTTCACATCTCCATTGTCATATCCAGCACATACAACACGTTCCTCTTGGTTGTAAGCATTGCCTGGACACAGAGAAGGAATTAATCAGAATAAAGAAACCCTTTTTAGTCTGTACATTTCAGACCCCCTAAACCTGCAACTTTAACTTATATTTATGCCAGAAAAATATTACTATTGGGATATTAAGATTTAATGGACTGGCTCATTTTCAAACCTGAAGGGTATAGAAAAATATAGCTTCAAAACTGGCAGTCTGTTTCTTTTAAAAATACGGAAAAAATGATTATTCCTCCTGACAAGTTCTGCCTAAACCACACAGTCTAAGTACTGTACACTATTCTTGTGCAGTACTTCCCTTAAATCTTCATCTGTTATAAACCATGCTCCCGACAGCACCGTGGCACCAGAGCAGAAAGTGGTTCAGCACCTCCTCAACCAGCCTCTCGAGCACGGAACATGAGTGGGCAGGAAGACCCTTCTGCAGACACAGACTGGGAGGGAGGCCTCGGTGTCACTGTGGCCATCACTAGACAGATGCAGAAGCCTGCCTCCAAAAACTCCCAGCTGACATGGCCAAGGAAGCAGATCAGTGTCTGAAATAAGTTAGTTCAAGATGAACCTGGCCTTGGCTCAAGCTTCAGTAACTCAACAGAAAACTGAAGAAAGTATTAGGCTGCTTTTTCTTCTCCGTTCATCAAAGCAAAAAAGATATCAACAGCAATGAGGATTACAGTTGCACCTTCTTGCCAGGAAACGGCATCTCTTTACTATCAATTTTGTAATTGTAATCCGTGTACTTACCAGCAGTTTGTAAAACTTACTCCCTGACTCTGGAGGCAAAATGGAGCTAGTCCAGAAATACCAGCTTGTGTAGAACACAAGTAGCTTGTTCTCTCCAAAAGAAAAATGCAGAGCACACATCAAGCATCACTGTCATCTTTAATTAGCTCTAGCTTCAAGGATCTTTCTTAAATTAATGCCTTAATGCCTGACACTTGTAACTACACTACAACAGCGATTGGTGTCCTGTGCACTGCAACATTTACACTCCTTCAGGACAACGCAGCCGGACATACTGTTTTGCATAGAAATAAAGCTTGCACAGCTTATCTGTGAAATCACGGAATGATTTAGGTTGGAAAAGACCTTTAAGATCATCAAGTCCAACCACAAATGATGACCAAAGGTGATAAGAGAATGAGCGCAAAACCCAGCTACCATAAAATCAGCTTCTTTCGAGAAAAAACAAACACCAAACCACATTAGGAATACATAAATTTGACAATGCTGAAAAGCAAAACCTACTACTTATGCAGCCATACAAAATAAACTAATCCATACCATCCTGAAATACTTTGACAATTATCAAAGCACAGTCAGATGGAGGAATGGTTATAATCTGCTAAATTACCAAATGCTACTGTCCAGCAGTCTCTTTTGCTCTCCCCCTGAACAGGCTCCATATTAGCAACAGGAGTATCTTTCTGTCTCGGGTCCCACACCTTCACAGTTCCTGTGAAAGAAGGACAATGGATTTTGTATTACAGGTGCACCGTCATGTTGCGTTCATCTTCCCAGGGAAGGCCCTTCTTTGCTCTTCAGCCTGATCATTCAAAACACAGGAACAACTCTTTCAATTCCAGAAAGCCAGACTGCATTTAGTGGATAGAAAAAAACAACCAAATAAACAAAACAAATAAAGCAAAAATATTTGTCAAGGATGTATTTTCTCCAGATGATATTTTGCATTTATTCTGTTTTGTATTCCTTTTGTCCCATGCTCAGTGACAACATTATATTTTGTTTATCCGTAGTTTCTAAAAGAATTAAGAGAAAATTTGTCCCAAGCAAGATGCAAAAGACAGCATATGAAGAACTAGTTGCAACAGACTTTTAACTGGTTCAGGTGGCAGACTGCACCCTGCCATCAAAGCTCACAGACTACTTTCTCAGAATAACTGAAAAGACTTTCAGAGTTCTCTAACTCACCATCTCGACTGCCAGTCACAATTTCTGGTGCACCTTCCCCAATTCCTAAGCCACCTACACCATCTATACTGTTTATGATTTCCTTATGACCTTTCACAGAATACACTGGTATTTCAGGAGCTTCTAAATTCCTAGGCAAGAGAGAAAAAGACAGATAACTTGGCATTTTCTCTGATATTCGGGATTTGTACAAAAATGAGAGGAAACTTGAGCACAAATTATTTAAACTCAGATTATTACTGAAATAAAATATGGATATCACCACTAAAAACCACGAGTCTTTGATTCATTCTTTGGCTACTGCTTTAGACTGGGCTGGAACTTTTTGCTCAGTTCTGGACTTCCCTGTTTGTAAAGGAAGTTGTGGGATTCACCACAGCAACCTTTAAGAACCAGTTTTTATGTTGGGCTCAAAATGAATCATGCGACAGATAAAAATTCTCCCATTAGCTTTACTTTCAGTGAGTATATAAAACAACCTTGTTCACTGATCCCCACCTAGTCCTGACTACTGCACTTCAACTTTAAATGAAAGCTGCATCCAGCTGTGGGATTCACGGTTCTTTCTCACCAATTCTCATCCTTTGAGAATCCTTCAGAACTTGAAATTTCAACTAGTAACTAACCGATGTCATTCTTGCTATTCCAACAAAATAGAACCAATAGTTCCTTGGTAAGGGAAATATAGTAATAATACTACTAATAGAGTAATTGTTATAATAATAATTATTATTACTATTGAAATACTAAACCTCTTTTTGACCCTGTAACTTTATTTCATAATCAATTTACCAACACAAATTAATTATACAATCATTCAGGGACCTGAAAAAAACATGTGAAACCTCAAGGTTAAGAATACATATTTAATCTAGACATCAAATATAGGTTGAACACAACTGCTTATTTGTACTCATGCATCCATTCAAAAGCCTCTTTTCAGAGGAGGACCTAGAAGAACAGAACTTTCTGCAGCAGCACACAGAAGCTGCAATGTAACAGCACTGCATTAAACCACCGTGCAGAATTCACATTGTTTTTACAAAACCAGCATGTTCCAGTACAGTAGCCAGCAAAGCTTATGACTGGGTCCCAACTACGTGCAGCACAGTGAGCATCTTCTACAAAAGCCAGCCACACACAGAAACATCAGTTCAAGAGACTCATACAACATCAAATGAAAAAGCTTTGAGAGAATACGCGTGCTTACCATATGTTAAGGTTTCCACCAAAATCTCCTGTAGCCACATATCTTTGCTGCAGAGATGTAGCACCAAAAGTTCCACATTTTATAGGTTTAGACTTTTCAATCTTTTAAAAAAATGATACGTTCTGTGTCAGCACAAAGGAAAAATCAACACAACCGCAGATTGTGGCACCAGTTCCTTGGGAGACTGGGTGACAGATTCAGTGAACCGTACATAGGATACTCGATGTAAAACACAATTAAAATGCTATCAAAGGCAAGACCCACTTCGTGTTTCTTTTTTTTTTGTGCCCAGAAAAGCAGAGACTTCAGTTTAACGGTCTTAAACCTCTCACCTCGGCTGGCTAACTATACTCAGAGGCTACTGTCTCTGTTGATGTGCAAATATAACACCAAGGGAATCCCAGCTCTGCCCCGAGCCCCGCCGGGGAGCGGGAATTAATCCGTTATTTTGTCAACCTGCGGCAGCACCGCGGGGCTGCCCACAGCATCTCGGCCCTATGCACCGACACTAACTGGGAAGTTCATTTACTTGCGGTGCCGGGGGCCTTTATGAACCTGAGGGTACCCCTGAAAAACAGCAAATCCCTAAAGGTCAGTTTGCCTTAAAAAACCCAAAACAAAACAAAAAACCCCCCCCCAAAAAAACAACAACAACAACAACAAAAGAAAAACAAACAAACAAACAAAAAAAACCAACCAAAAACAAAAAAAACACAAGACCCCACCCCAAAAAAGCCCCCAGACACAAGCGGAGCCCCGAGCCTCCACCTGTCCCCGCGAACGCAAACCGTGACAAGGAACAGGCTGCGGCGAGCACGGGGCGCGGCGCGAAATTACCGGGATTAGCAGATTTTAACAGGGCAAACCGAGTCCCAAATCCCGTGAGGATTTCTCGCCCCTATTTCTTTCCCCCCCCCACAGCGACTCCCGCCGGCTGCTGGCCAAACGCCCGGCACGCCCCGCCCTCTTCTCCCGCGCTGGCTGAGGCCGCAGGGCAAAGGCCTCGGCGGGGCCTCATCCCGGCAGAGGAGCTCGGTGGAGCTGTGGGGGGCCGCGGCGGCGCACCGCGGGCCGCTCCCGCCCGCCGCTCACCTCCCTCAGCAGCGCCAGCCGCCCGCCCCGCAGCTCGTACAGCTGGAGGAGGCCGGTGCCGCGCGCGGTGCTGCCGAGGCAGAGAAGGCGCGCGCTGCGGGGCACCCACTTGCAGTCGAAGAGAGTGCAGCTCAGCGCCTGCTGCGCGTGCGCCACCACCTGCGGCCGCTCCGGCCCCGCCGCCATCTTCCCGCAGCGGGAGCGCCGGAAGCGAAGCGGGGCGGGGCGGGGCGGGGCGGGACGGTGAGGTCCCTTCCGGCCGCCGGTGAGCGGGGCACGTGGGCGCGCTCCTTCTTGCAGCGGATCGTCCCGGCCATGAAGGGCGAGGCGGAGGCCGGGGAAGATGGCGACGGCTGCGGCTTCACCAGCGTCTTGTCCAAGCGGAGCCGGCGGAAGCGGCGGGCGGGGACCGCCATGGACACGGCGGAGCCGCAGCCTAGCAAGAGGCCGGCTTTTCCGCCGGTGGCCGCCGAGACGCTCGGGGTACGCGGGGGTGCTGGGCGGAGGGCGGAGCGGCTCGGGGCGAAGTGAGTGCCGGGGAGGGGGTGAGCAGCCCGCTGGCACCTGGAGCGGTGCCCGGCTGTTCCCCCCCCCCCCCTTCGGCTGCACGGCCTTCTCCCCCCTCACCAGGTCGGAAAAGGCGAAGTGAGGAAGGTTCCCGTGCCGGCCAACAGATACACCCCGCTGAAAGAGAACTGGATGAAAATATTCACGCCTGTCGTGGAGCACTTGCGACTTCAAATCAGGTTTAATTTGAAAACGAGGAACGTTGAAATCAAGGTAAAGAGAGTGCCTTCTCCACCTTTCCCACCTGAAATGCTGTGCCTCGCCTCGTAGGTGGCCTTGTTCTGCGTGTGAGAGGCGAGGGGAGGTCCTGAATCCCAGATAATGCTGGGGAAAACGGAATCTGCCTCGTTGCACCTAACCGGGAAGCCCTCACTGGGGATCAGAATAAAATCTGTCAGTAATTGCTTAGAAGCAAGTAGTTAATGCAAATAAAATCAGAAGTGTTACTCTCTTAGGGAAAGGGGCCAGCATAAACTGGACGGCTTGTTTTTTTTTTTTTTTTTTTTCCCGATTTTTATAGGAGAAATTACCTACTTGATAATTAAGGAAGAGTTGTAGTCAGTGTGTTAGGTATGATTTTGACATGCAGCGTTTTCCAGCTGTTTAAGGCTAATAAGTAATTCCATGACAATCTTAACAGAGACTTTTGAGGGGGCTACTGAATTGTCAGTTATCTTTTGTTGGTGGCAGAAGGTAAGGGCCTGTAGTGCAATACCTTGTGATTTTTCTTTAATGGTTTGCACTGAAATAGCTTACGATACAGATACCGATATATAATTGTAAACCTTGCAGATGCTCATTTGTCATCCTTATTCAGACTAGCTGGTTTTAAGAGTATCTCCAAAGCTCAGGCCATGCCTCTGAGCTAGGCTTACTGCATCAGTGATGTTGATGTAGGAGATCTTCTAGTGCAATAGCAAAAATACAGGCACCAACAGTAAATTTACTTCCTAACCTTGAAACCTTACTACAGGTTTGATGGTAGGAACTAGAGAAAAGGTGACAGCACTATTCCTTATTTGCACTTCCTAGAAATAACTTGAAGGAAAATCTGGGAAGAACAGGAACTCTTGCAGTTCCACTGAATAACTGCAGGTGAAAAATTTAGGATTTGAACTCTGCTTTTTGATACAAAGTGATGTCTGGTTGAGAAGCAAGGTAGTTTTGATCAAGCCAAGTTCATTTTGCCCATGTCTTATCACAAATATAAAACGATTCAAAACTTTGAAATCAGTTTCTATAATTTCTTTGATGCGGCACGGAAGCTATAAATGACATTTCAGAATACCTTCTATGTATTCCAGGCTTTAACATAATTATCCTGCTTAATTATTGTTTCCTGTTTTTTTTTTTTTTTTTCTTACCACTTCAAAGAATGTTCTTTTATAAGCTGTCCCCATCAGGATCTGTAAATGCAGATGTGCAGAAACGTTTTCACTGGTAGCAGAGAAATGCTTTGGCCCAGTTTTAGAATATGATCTGGAACCCCGCCCTGCCCCCAACAGCAAGTCCTGTGGCCTGCGCTGGCAGCAGGAAAAAAAAAGTAAATACTCCAGCACTTGCTGCTTTGTCAGATTGATTTGTTCCTGTTCCAAATTTCTTGTTAATCTTTCTCTTGTCCTATATGTTTTATTGAACCTGACCAGGTTTCTGTTCACCTGCTAAAACATAGTTAGGATATTGTCATTAGAATAACTTCCCTGCCTCAAGGTGTCTCATGCCATCATCCTTTTTTTCTGCTGTTCTGTGTTGCAGTTTAGTTTGCATTGTTTGGGGTCGTTGTTTTGTTTTGTTTTGTTTTTTTTTTTCCATAAAAAGGGTTCTCCCCTGTCAGTGGTGGTGATTCTCAGCAGGTTCTTTCTTCCCTCCCCTCCAAACACAGGCTGCTGCAGTAGCTGATGGATTCTTCTTGTTGAGGGTCAACGTTATAAAAAAGCACAAAGTCTATTACTTGGGTCTTTGAGTAAGACACAATATAGGAGCATTACCTGAATGCAGTCTTTTTTATGGTTAGACTGTATCTCTTAGATTTTTTAAGTCCTGATCCTACTTGCATGGTCTTAATTTGTAAATATAACTTCCTGTTTTGCAGACTTGTCAAGAGACAAAGGATCTCAGTGCTCTAACAAAAGCAGCTGATTTTGTGAAGGCATTTATACTTGGTTTTCAAGTAGAGGTGAGTCTCCCAACAGCTAGAGTGGGAGAGTGCTTGCATTTGCTTGCATGATGTCTTTGGCCACCGCGAATTACAGTGAGAAACAAATACAAATCCTTAGGTGTTTTTCTAAAAATGCATTTGTTTGAAATGGTGACTGGAATTGTAGTTTCTTAAGTTACTGCAGGATAAAAATGCAACCTTTAAACAGCACGTAGTTAAAATTATGGAACAGTGGACATACTAAACTGTATGAGAGGCAAGCATGAAGCAGTAATCTGGCTCCGAGGTGCTCTGCACATGTCAAGACTCTTCACTTTGTTTTCGTCCAAGCCAGTAACCTTTCTTTTCAAAACTCAAAACCAACCACTTTTTGCAGTATCATAGGGGCTGCTTGGTGCCACAGACCAGTACTGACCTCACTGGTAAAGGTGGGGGCCTGTAAGCACATGCAGGGTCCTGTACACAGAAATAGACATTTACACTGCTATTGAAAAAATAGTAGATCTAATTTTAGTGACTATTTTCTGATATGTTAAGTGGGGAAATGCTACTGATGATACCTGCTTCTGTGTGTAAAGAAAGCATCAGCTTTCACGTGTGTTGTGGTACTGTAGCGCTCATGCTGATAACAAGTATCTTAATGTTCTAGGATGCTCTTGCTCTCATCAGATTAGATGATCTTTTTCTAGAATCATTTGAAGTTACAGATGGTAAGTAGATTCTGCTGCAGTATGCAAGTAGTTGTCTGCAAGTATATTTCTTCTTTCCCCCTGCTCCACTTGCGTCACTCCTCAAGGATCTGGAAAACCTTCATGCCATTATACCGAACTATTGTTGAGGTACAGGCATACTGAAGGGGCTGTCACTTAACTAAGATGTCCCAACAAAACCCCCCAACCTTCCTCCTTGAAAGTGTATCATTTTGTCAGAGTGATTTTTCTTGTGACAATGTAAACATTGTTTTAAACTCAAAGGTGATGTGGAGTGTTTTGGGGAACACATCCATTAGATTTTTAAACTAGAACAGGCTTTGTTCCTCCCACTATCCTGACAGCCAGGAGGGCAGGGCAGTGAGCGCATAACAGAAACACTTTTTGTTTCATGTATTACTGGGACTCCGTGGAGTCCCCTTTAGAGCAGCATCCACATCTGATCCGTTTCATTTCTACGGGTGGCAATTGTGTACACTTTGGCTCCGTGTCCTTCCTCAATCTCACGTGCTCAGGAACGAAGGGAACGCCTTCCAGTGCAGCTCCATATGAGAATTTCTCTCTGCTGCCAGACCCCTCATCGTCATGTAGCACTAGATGTGATTTTCACTTTAGTCACATAAGGTGAAATATGTATGTATGTATGTATTCACCATAGTAAAGTGGCTTCCAGTAACTTGAACAAGGGAAGCCTTACAGAACATACCACTGCTGTTACAGTGAGCATGTTGTTCTCATTTCAGTCAAACCTTTGAAAGGAGATCATCTGTCAAGAGCAATAGGGAGAATAGCAGGGAAAGGTGGAAAAACAAAATTCACTATAGAAAACGTAACCAGGACACGAATCGTTCTAGCTGACACGTAAGTATGGACTCGCTTCCTTCAAGGCAGAGCACAATCCCTAAACTAATTAATCGCCATGCTCTTCCAGGACAAAAGGAAAATTTCATTTTTTAAAACAGTGGTACAGCAGTACTAAGAAAAATTATTTCAGTGCTAATTGAGAATTGACTTTTTGTTATGAGAATGACAGTGTCAGCAGCACACCTAGAATTGAGTAATCCCCCACAGCATAAGAATTCCTTCTTATGAATAATCAAAGTTGAACCCACCAACCCTGAAACGTTTTCCTCCTAAAACTACTACACTTAAATTTTAAAATTGTAAAATCTATTTTAAAGAAGGACTTAGAAGAGCATGGGTTTTATATTGTAGAGTTTCTGGTTTTGAGGTGGGTATTTTTTATTTACAAATGCAGAAAATTAACTACTAGACTCATCTGAAATTCCATCTTGATCTTTCACTTCCAACCTTAAGTATGTAGTCACAGTTTTCTGCCACTAATTAATGCTATTTTGGCTTTTTTGCAGGAAAATTCATATTTTAGGATCTTTTCAGAACATTAAAATGGCACGAACAGCAATTTGCAATCTAATTTTAGGTAAGTCCTACTATTTAATGTTTACCATTACACAGAAATAGATCTTACGGTTTGAGATACTGCTTTCTTAAAGGTCTTGCCTTCTTCCCTGCTGTGGCCACACCTGCATTTGGAGCAGGTACCTTGCTGGGCATTCATGTTTGCCCTGAAGAAAAGGGTTTGGGGGAAGGAAGGAGCCCAGGGCTTGGTTTCTGGCTCCAAAACCCACTCCATGATGCAAAAGGAAGACTTCTTGCTTTTTGATTTAACTGCAGCATTCCTTGAGGGTCTGTTTTGAATGTACTGTCCAGAACACCAGAAGGGGGTAACCATCAGCCAAAGTTTTAACTCTGCACTTGCAGTACCAGACAGGGTGGCTAACCTTGACCATCCTTCTCACCCCTGGGCTTATTTCTCCACTTTTAACAGACATGTTTCTGTGACACACATTACTGTGACACACATCACTGACTGAATTTGTGCTTTCTCATGCAGGAAGTCCTCCATCAAAGGTTTATGGCAATATTCGGGCAGTGGCCAGCAGAGCAGCTGAAAGATTCTGAGCTGCAGCATGGCTGTACCACCAAGGACAAGGAGTTGTGGTTTCTGTGTGCATGAGAGCCAAGGAGCTACACAAGCACTCGGTCTTCTGCTTGATTTGTGAGCCCAGAACTGGGACTGTTTGTGCAGTCCAATTTCAGATGAGACCTGCTGTCTGCTTTGAACACACTCAATAGTTCTGTAGAGTCATTAAAAGTTGTTTTAATGTGGTTGTGTCTACATGAGAAGTACAGGTACTTGATTTTACTTAAACAAAAACATGCTTCATTACCAACTTTCTGAACGTGAAATTAAGAGAGTGCTGTCAGAGCTTCAGAAAGCCTTTATGTTTAGTGGTTTGAGCCTAAAGGAATCAGCCTAGTTGAGTGTTCATAACCACACATCATGGATCAGTATCTTCCTGGAAAAAGGAGTCAGCTGGAATGCAGTGTTCAAGGCCAGACTGCCCAATTAGTCTCTGCTCCTGTTGGAACAAGGTGTCACACAAAAATGGTAAGAGGTAAGTAGCATATTTGAACTTACGCCTAGAATCTGCACCTATTTAGATTCTACTTTTTTTTTATTCTCTCACAAGTGATCTGTATGGGCAGCCTAGTAAAGCAAAGACCCTCCAGGTGAAGTACTTGCCAGTGTGCTGCAAACAACTGTTAAGTGCTGTATCTCCTTAAAATGCTGCATGCATGCAACAGAGTAGGGGGAAGAGATGGCAGAGACCAGCCATAGCCCTGATTTCTCCTGCCCATGGCAGCCAAACTCGCTACCTATTCCATTGCAAAATAATTCAGTTTCAGTTTGTAAAGAAAAATAAAACCTGAAATGATAATATAAAAGACACTAGCTAATTGAGTAAGCATTTCACCAAATGTTTCCAGTGCAGCATGGTGTAGTATAGGATTATTACAACCAAATTAATTCAAGCCTCCAGCTGGTAAGAGATTTAAGACTTGCTGAGGTACCTAAAGGTGCAGCTCTCAGCAGCAGTCTGAGCTATACAAGGGGGAGTGCGTCCATTCCAAGCAGCTCAAGGTACAACCATGCACCTATCTGTTCAGTGGCTGCTTATGTCATTTAACTCTAGTAGCTTGGAAGATAAGAGGGGAAGAGTGAGGCAAGAACAAAAGTAATCTAATCTTTATCCTAAAGCAGGCACATACCAATACCAACCAAAAACAGTTGAAAGGGAGAGGGCAGCATGCAGAAGGCCCAGATAACTGCACCAAGAGCAACAGTGAACAGCTTCTGTAAAGGACATACCTGCTACAGGGAGGACTGTTTTTACCGCAGGTCTTAGACCTTCCCTTGAGAAAGAAGCTGCCTTTCATTCCCCATCTACATTAAGGTTAGGGATCTTGCTTTGGTTGGTTTTTTTTTAACCGCCTTCCACTTACCACGATCATTCTGAATTTCAGAAGATTTAAATCAAGATATTTTATCCAGTTTGGACATTTAGCAAAGAGAACCAGATATGCCTTTAAGAAAAAAAAATACATAAATGGGTCCTGAAACATAGAAACAAAGCCTGAAGTATTCATGGGATTCTCTGCACCCTGAACACTTTTCCAATAAAATCTTTATACAGAAGAGGGGACAAACACCATGAAAAAGAAGTTTTTGTTTCTTGAGCCCAGGGTGCAGAGCTGCTTTAAGTTGAACATAAAAGGTCAAGGTAGATACTGAAGCACCCCAGCCAAGGTTCAAATATTTTATTTTGTATTCGTATACTATGAAGGTTCTTATAGTTCCCACAACATATGATGTAGCATGCAGAGGAAAAACTAAACATTCAACATAAATCGTTTTTCCCCAAACAAACTAAAAAAAAAAAAAAAACCACAAACCAAAAAACCTCATCCCTCCCCCTTTCAGTCCCCTTAAGGAAATAACATTAGCACTAATTTCTATAATGCCAGCCAAGATATGCACAAGCAAGTAAGAGAAATCAAAAGCATTTGCTAAAATGTTTGTAACAAATACTTACGTACAAAAAATTCACAAAAGACTAGTTCCCCCTTGAAGCAGAGCACATGGCAGTTGACACTGGAACAGATACAACCACTGGCTGGGATTATAAACCACGTACTGATCCAGAGGAAGAAAAGTTACATGTAGTGGAGATTTTTCTTTTTGAACATGAACATTTACCGAAGTTTGGCAACATTGACTTTTAAATTATGCAAATTATGTAAACAAGAAGAACATTTTAAATCGATCTACATGCAAAACTTCGTATCATGCAAGGACACCAAGCACCTGGATTTCTCTCTCACAGACAGAGCCCATGATGTGCAGCACTCAGTTGAAGGAACAGCTATGGCAGACAGGTGCTCGACTGAAGTAGGTTCAGACAACCTGCACTTTCCACTGCTGATTATAAAACAATTTTTTCAATAGAAAAACTACTATACAGGAAAGATGTACTGTCCTAAAAAATCTAGCAAATGTTTTCTTCCAGCCAATAGTACCATTGCAGAAAAGGGAAGGGATGATACAAAGTTGTAAAACATGGCTTGCTACTTTTATATCACACAAATATATCAAGTTACCATCCATTACAAATTATGATATGGACAAATCTAGAAAAGAAAAAATTCTCCAGGCAAAGGACTGGAGAACTGCAAGAGGTATAAATTTAGATAGTGTGAAGTTTTCCTCCTCTATGGCATAGGTTAACAAGATTTTCCCCCTGTATGAATCCTATATACATATATATATATATATATAAAATATTACCAGTTTTTTATGCTACCTGTAGTATTCTTTAAATGCAGAGGGGAAACTACTATCATGGCTGAAACAACAATTTAAATGGCAAGAACATTTTATAATCTACGTATTGTATAAAGTAAGTAGATGGGAATCCTGCACAGTTACGTTGATCCAAATTTCATTAAGCTAAACACAAGAGAAAATCATGAATGCATCTAACACCTTGAACAGCTGTGTCTAAAATTAATCCAGAACAGCAGATTTGCCTTAACTTCAGGACAGCTGTAACTGCTCCCAGTTCCTAGATGACAAAATCTAGCAGCCATCAAAGCATTCTGCAGTTACTATATGCACATAAGGGCTAGTTCTTGGCAGTAGCATTAAACTATTCTCATATTAAGTAGAACTGTACTAAGTTATTTAGCAAAGAGACACAGTCCCTGGTAATATATTAACAGGTAGAAATAAACTTAGTCTCCTGTGTTACAAAAAATGTAATTAAGGTAAATTAATAAGAAGCAATGCTTTGTCAGCCAGTCAATATATAGAAACGTCTGAACAGTCACAGGATAAAGGAAAAGAGTTGACCTAACACCCAGTTTAAATTTTAAATTCTTCTACTATATATATAAAACTGTGTGAAATAAAAGTAAGGATGTATATCCATATATTGAACTGTTAATATTCTGCTTGGCACTTTGTATTCTAGTTTTGTTTCTGAATCAAGTATATTAAATTAAAGCCCACCTAGCTACTACATATAGAAAGCTACATATATATCTATATATAAATACACACACACATATATATATATAGATAGATATTTTCTTGTTATAAAAGATGAAGAAAAATAAATTAAAAAGCCAACCCCTTCCCTTTCTCCACCACACTGATATGCTCTTTCCATCTTTGCTGTCCTTCTGACTTTAAAGTGCTACACTGAGTTATTGAGAGAATAAAAGTTCAACAACACTTAGTTGGCTTCATGAGGCTCATGTTGGAAAATGTGGCTTCACAGAGTAAAATACTTCAATTTAAATACACAGAGAGCATTGCTGGACGTCTTGAGCAGATCTTCAGAGATGGAGAAGAAAGCAAAAGTGTTGGGTGGTGCCCTACAGAGTCACACGTCTACGACCATCTTTTTGTGGATATCTAGGCCTCCTACAACCTGGGAGAAAAATAAATGTTCAGAGATAGAGGAGAATTGAAAGTTAGCAAGATACAACAAACACTTTATTCAGAAGATGCATTCAGGTCCATCATAATTATAAAACTTCCCTGCCCTCTCCAAACTAACTTACATTTCATAAGTACTGCGACATACGTGAATGCATTATGTATTACCCAAGGTAATTATATTGATACAATTTACATAAACAAGGGTCTGAAAAAGTGTTAATTACACCATTTTGGCTTTCCTCCCCATCTCATATTCTATCTTGTATTATGTTTCTGCATGTTAAGTGACACGCTAACTTTACTTCTAAAACACCCTGTAAAACTGCATTTTTGCATGAGAGGCAATTGGCCTTAGGAAAGGCGGCAGGATTTCTGACAAAACTGCATGCATGCAAGAAAGAAGACATATGATTCACGCACAGAAAAAGGAAAGATGTGATGTCAGAGGAACTTTATAATGAGGAAATAAAATTCAGAGGCCAAATAGTGTGGCCAAATACCATGAACAAAAAGGTGTATTTGTAGATAGATGGCACAAAATTCAAAGAAGTTAAAATGCAAGGAACAAGAGGATACGAGATTGTAAGAATGAAAGATGTCTTGTCAGGTGGTCAACAAAAAAATGGAATTAAGAGGAAGAAAATCAAACAGTAGTACAAAACAGGAAGTCTGGGCAGAAGCCCAAGAACAAAAGAAAAGGCAACATCATTTTGGGTGGATGGCTAGAAGACAACAGCCCAGGGCAAGAAATTAAGAGGTATTTCACTAATTAGGTGTTTGTGGGCTGCAGCTCACTCAAGAGTTCTTTACAGATGACAGTTTTCACCTTGATGCCACAAAAATAACTGAACACTACAAAAAAATATGCAGAAAACAGAACCTTTTTGCTTTAATGGTTTGGGAGAGGGCAGATTTTTTTTCTTCCTTCTTTTTTAGAACTTTCATTGATCATGATATGATCAAGTTATATTTGAACTGAAGTTGTAAATTCAAAGAGTAGGAAACAAAAGCAATGGTTGAGTGCCTACTGACTCAAACCGTGCTACCCAGGTATATGTTCATTAATACACCATTTAAAATTAATCTCGAAATACTCATTATTGCCATTTTCAAGTTTCTATGTGTCATTTCCTTAAGGACAGAAAGATTGTAAAATCTGTCAGCTAATTAAATATATGATATGAGCAAAAAATCAACCCTTTCAAGTCTGAAGTGCTACATTCAAGCATTCTGTGTAGTAAAATACGAAGTTTTAAAAAATGCACCTTTGAACTGTTTGTCCTTTTTCAAGAGTAGCACTTGGAGTTACTCTCCCTGTAACTGACACAAATCCTGCCCTGTGTTCTGCAGATGGTGATAATCTCCACAGGCTCTCCACCTTCTGCAAAGATAAACCTTTCTAAAGGGTGATTTGGAGCAGACACCTAGTTCAGAGATTGGGAGATTAACCTAAAGTTCACCTCTGTGGAACACACCTCTCCCTTCCACCAACTAGCCCTGATAGCAGATCTCTTTCAAAAAAGTGTCACAATGACATACTCTGGTTTTACAGCTTTCAGATGGTTTGAAGCATATTTTCCCCCTCCCCAGACTGTACATGCCTGCCCACCATGCTTTGATTTTTTTCACTCAGTGTATTGTGTTAAGCAGCTAGAGAAATTTAAACCAAGTGCTGTTTCTTTTTTTAATCAAACTGCTGAAAACAAGGAAAACCAGCCTCCTACAACAAGCCAGTCACTCACAACTCATCTTTAAAGCTGCTATTTTCTACCAGCATAGAGACTGGAATCCAGTACATGTCTTCATGTCAGGCTAGCAGTTTTGTCTATACATAAAAATAATTAGGACTGGTCTTGTGTTTAGTATGTCATGAAATTACATAGAAATTTCTTTGTAAAAATCACTGTGCATGAAACACCCTCTTCATCAGGCACTCCAGATTCAGTGGGAAAGCCTGCATCCTAACAGAAACAATTCATCATGTGCTCATGCACTGTAAGACACGCTGCTCTACTAGAAGTCACAAGACAATGATACCATTTATAATAAAGCTGTGCCAAAGGGTGACTGTTGCCAGATCAGAAGAAACACTCTGCTTTTATAATCTAACCCTTTATACTGCTTACCATTTTTCTTCCTTTTTAAAATTCCAAGTTATCAAAGTTTTCTTTAAAGGTTACTTACAGCACAGAATTCTTCAAAGGATATTCTTCCATCACCATCCTTATCTGCATTAATTATGGTTTTATCTACAATTTGCTGTAATTGAGTGTCTTTGAGATTGTTCCCAACCATCATCTTCAGCACCTGGAAGAGCTCTCCATTTGAGATATAACCATCTTTGTCCATATCGTAAATGCGAAAAGCAACTGCAGAAGTAAAATATACACCTATGTAAAACTTTCAGTAACACACGTAGTTGGAAAAGAGCAATATACATTCATGTGCTTTGCATTAACAATAAGTGATGACACAATACTGCACAAACTGCGTTTTAAGTGAGATTTCTAACAGCCTTTCCATTTAATTCTGAAAAACATAAAACATCAGAAGCGATACAATGAATGGTGCTGTTACCAAATTTTTAAAAAGCTCACTTTAGAATTGTCATCAAAATGAAATCGTTTTAGACCAGCAGTAAAAGACCTTTATAAACACTGAACTGGAAAGTCTTCACCACCACACAAAGCACCCAGGTAGTAGTTCATTTGAAAGCAGAAAAAATTACACCATTCCAGGGAACAGATGGAATTAAAATCCCACCTCATTATTTTGCTGCAAACAATTTGGCATTAAGACTGAATTTATTTTTAAACACTTCAGTCCTAGTTATGGAAAGCTACGCCCATGACTGAACCCATCCCTTCCCCTACTCCAAAAGCTTGGGTTGTATTCTCAAGATGCAGTTCACAAGCAAGAATTTAGTGCTGTTCTACTGCAGTAGCAAAAAACCTAATATTATTCTTATGCTCCCATAAAGCCAAGCATATTGCTCTGCAGTCTTGTGAACTAAGTATTCTTACATTTTTTTTTTTTTTTAAGCAGGAAGTAACTGAAGATATTCATAATGCAACCTCCTCAAACCTTCCCTGTCAAAAAGAGCACTGGCAACTTCTTCACACAAATGACAATGTGAACAAAAAGCTTGTAACCTACCTTAATGATTTCCCAAAGAATCTGGAATCACCAATTTCTCAGCATTAACAAAAATGTATTTTTGAGGATCAAAATATTTTTGTTAAGGAAAATCAAAGTACTTACACCTCAACTTCTGTTCCTTATCTCCTTTGACACTGAACTGGGAGACTCCTTCTATAAATTCTAAAGAACGTAAGAAAAACATTTTTAAAAGCGCATGTTTTTAAACCCAAAGAAATGAACATTCAGAGATTTTTAGAAAATGTAAGAAGAATCCAAATTGCCCTCAAATTTTTAAAGTATTGCCTACCTTGTCATGCCTAAGTGTCCACATACCTTGACACTTTATTCTTTAGTGGGAAGTACTCCAAATGCAATACTGCGCTCAGACTTGTTCACGCCAGTATTTAAGTAATTTTGTTGCTAGCCTTTCACAAGAATCTGATATAAAAGCCCATCAAGCTTTCTACTAAAGCCATTCCAGTGAGAGTTCTAATTACAGAGATCCTCTCAAGAATAGTTTCTCAACTCAAAGCAAGAATTACATTAAAACTGAAAACTGCTCTAAAAGAAATTCCTAAAACCATATTTTTCTGTAAGAAATAAGGTGAAAAGAAATTTTATACTGTTTAACAACGAAGTCATTATCCCAGGAGCAAACTCTTGATTTGCCAGAAAAATAAACCCCTAGGATATGACCCCGTAACTAGACTTTACAAGTTTTGGGTGGTAAAAATCACAACAGTGCAAAGCTGCAAACTAAACTATGGTATAGGAAGGGTACAGAGGTATAGCAGTATAGCATTAGGTAAAAAGGCCTACTACAGTTTCAACCAGTTTGTGAAATTAAGTCAACAATTCATATGATTTATCAACAAAACATTTAACTAATAACTTGATTATCGTGGGGTGGTTTTTTTTTTTTTTGGGGGGGGGGGGTTTGTTTGTTTGTTTTTTTGTGGTGGTTTGTTTTTTTTTTTTTTTTTTGTTTTTGTTTTTACACCATTATGCTTAAAGATTAATCTAAAAAAAAAGTTTAGGTCTTTCAACAAAAGAACACAAGTTTCCTCACACTAGTAGTTTCCCCTTTCATAGTGTCACAGATTGGTTTAGGTTGGAAGGGACCTTAAAGCCCCCCCAGTGCCACCCCCTGCCCCGGGCAGGGCCCCCTTCCCCCAGCCCAGGGTGCCCCCAGCCCCGTCCAACCTGGCCTTGAACCCTTCCAGGGAGGGGGCAGCCACAGCTGCTCTGGGCACCCTGGGCCAGCGCCTCACTGCCCACATCATAAAAGAATGTCTTCCTTATGTCCAGTCTCAATCAATCCTCTCTCAGTCTCAAACTTTTACTTTGAGCTTCCCTCTTAGACAGAAATAAAAGTTAATCAAACTTGGCCAGATGACAATAATAGAATTCACTGCCACTTACTGCAGCATCATCATTTTACTATACAAAATTGTTTTTGACAACTTTTTCCACCCAAGAAGAACAGCTCTTGGTAATTATATATTAATCACAGCTCAATGTCACATACAACATACCATCATCTTTCATCTATGCTTGTTTTTCACAAGGGAATTTTGAACAGTTACATACAATATTTAGTGCTTCGGAAACTGATATCAAGAAAGTCTCAAAAACTCAACATTCCAGTTACACTGTAGCTCTCCCCATAAAAATTTAAGGGGTCTTATAAAGGTTAGCAGCTTTTGTATGTTAACATTTTGTTTAAAATGTCAGCCTGTCAATATAAATGAGATTTAATAACTTTCTCCAATTAAAACTCAAGAAAAAACAATTAACCTTTTCTAGTCATGTGCAATAAGAAAAAATAAACATTAGCTTCAAGAGAAGTTACAGACATTATCACTTCTAAGGGTCAGAGACTCTTTTAACAAACCAGTAATGAAGATTTTTAATCTGCGGGCCTTTTCAATCATGAGTATTTAAAAGAAGTCTAAAATATTAGAGGAATGTACTAAATCAAAACTTTTGTTTTTCACTTAAAGTGTCTAGCCAAGATCGTAAGAATCCTGTAAAGAAAGTACCAACAGAATAAAACCAGACCACTTTCACAATTTAGAAATCAATTTTCAAAATGCTCCAAAAAACAGATCTCATAACATTTGGATAAATAGAACTTATACACAGACACACCACTTGACAATCTACCCCACTTTTTTCAGTCTCTTCAGCCTAAGAATATAATTCAGATAGCACTACAATTACGAGTCTGAATTAGTGTACTTCAAGAGATACTTAATGAGTAGTCCTAAACTGGTATGACCTGGAAAGCTATTACTAACAATCTGCTCTTTTAAGCATTTCTTTCAGGAGTACATTGCCCTAATGCACCAGAGAAACTGGTTTTACTGGCACTCAGTTTCATTAGGAATTAAAACCTTATTTTGATTACCAAATTTCGTTTACCTTTCCTTTCTCAGCTAAAACATAATTTTAACTCCAAGGCTTTGGGAATTCCAAAAAAATGCCACCACCCATCACAAAACACTGTCTTACCTTTGAAGTCCACTTCTCCATTTCCATCTGTGTCAAATATATCTATTACTCGCTGTACTAGTGGGTTCTGTTGCAGTTCAGGTAACGACATGAACTCTTCCACGCTCAAAGAACCAGAGTTGTCCAAATCAAGCTTCTTAAATCTCTTTCCTAGTCGTTTTATCTCATCAGCATCAACTAAAAGGAAAAAAAAAAAAAAACACACCCACACCTATTCTCAGAAATGCTTCAGTAAAACCTCTGCCAGCTAAACACAATGCACTTCATTGCTTTCCTTCCAGAATTTATCCTACTTTATTACAACTACTAAACCCTCTTATGCAAGATTATAAAAATAATGTCAAATTCTGAGGACAAACACAAGCCTTTTCATTTTATTTTAAAGAAACCTTACCTTTTTTCCTCCCTGCACCAGCCATAATACAGCTAGCCTTGTGACTCACTGAATACCATATGCTGACACAACACTTTTAAGGATTGAGGATGCTTAGCTAGTTCTTAGACAGCTCTTACAAATACCAGTTATGAAGAAATTAAAGAGACCAAGTTTTCTTTGAAGGAGCTAGCATCACATTTACACAAGACTAACACAGTAAGTCAGAAAGACAATTATATTAGTAAACATATTAGCAAAACTAGTGCTTCTTCAGCACAACAAACAAGGGTCTCCTGGGATATGTGCCAAGTTAAGCAGGTTAACACAGTCCCACTGTTGATCAGTTGTCACTCACCTACTCAAAACACCACCCAGACATCCTAAGATATTTTTTTTCCCTCCATCTCAAACAGGAAATAGACATACCAGCCCTCACCTGTATACATCTACTTTTTTTTTGTCCCAGAAATTAAAGCCAATTTGGGTTCTGCAACAGTACTACTTTACATATCCTCTTCCAATTTAAAGAGGATCTTAAAGTATATACCTAGTACCCTACTTTACACCTCTGATTTTGCCAGGAATAGACTAAATCTGTGAATCCATAAATACCACTAAGAAGTCTTGTGCTCTGTTACTGCTGAAAAGCTTGAAAATTTTTCCCTGCAACGACCTGAAAATTCCGTATCAGCAGCTTGATTTACAAGACCAAAGTAAGTTCATTAATTACTCACCATGTTTAGGTATGAAGGAGAACTGAAGTTCTTAGGAAGTCCCAGAAAGGGGCCAGCAAACCACAGCAAACCTATCTTACAGAGCCTAAGCTTTCAAACTCCCCATACCAATTTCTTTCCTAACATGAACAATTTCTTCAACACTTCTTCGCTTCATTCAGTGCATTTGCTCCAGCAATAACAGAAATTGTTTAACAGAAATTGTTTAACTTCTACAATACATGTACATGTCACCTGATCCACTTTACATCATGTTAATACCTTCTTAGGCTTTTATAAAAAGTACAGCATAAAAACAAACAGCACTTAGTCTTTCCAAGGTCAGCTGGCACGCAGAGATTTATCTTTGGAGACTGTAGCCAATTCAGAGACCTGATTCTCTACTAAAGCAGTAACAAACTTCCACTTAAATTTCTTGATGTCCATCTCTAAAAAAGTAACCAGACACAAATCCAGATTCCCACACAATTGCAGTATTTCAGAGCAAAAGGGTGACAGCATGCCAGAAGCACAAGATGATTTTCTGTCAAGACTTATTTTGCCTGAATAATGAATTGTGACATTTTGCAGTTAGTCAGTCTTGGTAACTGATTGTGACTACAGAGGCAGAGGTCAAAGAAGGGTCAATATGCCCAGGAAAATCTTCCCTTTGCTGTGCCAGCACGTGACAGATCTGATTCTGCCTCTAGGGCTACAAAAATAAGGCTAAACAGCACTTACAGGCCTAAAGCAGTTTCCTCAGTTTCCAGGATGCCATTTGGCATTTTAATTAATTAGGGTCTCAACTACAATAAGAACACATTCCTTTTCCCACCAGTTTACATGGAAACCTACAACATGATTGAAAGCATGCCCCTAAGAGCGTGACACTGCACCACAGCATCAAGAGTCCACTAAGTATAGCTACACAGAAACCCCTCTGGAACACATGAAAGGAGCTGTATCACTGTATGGTAAGCTAAATGTAAAAAAAATAATCACAAGACTAAATGAAGACTAATAAAGGAGAATGAGAAAGCGTAGCTCCACTGGCAATTAACCCAAATAACTGCTTATGAGTTCTACCAGCATAAAATGCTTCTCACCAATACACTGACGGTATTTGTCAACTCTTGCTTATGTCCACGGAAATTCCTTGGTTTCCATTTTTCTCAAAATCTTAAAACTCTAAATGGAGTCAGTCAGTCTTTGAAACGGTAGGCACTATCCACCCTCATTCCCTGCCCTGCCACCCTAAAGTTATCAAACTGACTACAGTTTAAAGCAGAACCAGCACCTTGGCAAGCTGTTAACATGGAAAACTCATTTTTACTGCAAGCTCTACTCCAGACTTGCAACTCACATAGAAAGAGTTAATATCCTAAAAAAAACCCAAACCTCACAGCACAAGTGTTTGAAAAAAACCACAAAACCATTAACCCTGGCTCATACTACATATGGAAACACATTTTCCAATGTAAAATGAATTTATATACATTATTGCAATATAGAAATAAGGACTTTTCCAGCCATTACATCAATCTCTCTCTACTTCTATTAGTAATGTTTAAAACTATGTCCTGGTCCAACCACAACTCTCCTGCTTCCTTACCCAGACTCAGAAATCCTAACATCTTTCAAGTACCTGGCCATTATTTTGTTAAGACAAATCCCTCACAAATAATCTATTTTTCAAATCAGAAATTTGCAATTGCACCTAGAACTCATGCTGGGAAACCCTGAAATAAGTTCTATTAGAACTATTTCCTACTGGAAAAAAACAAGAACAATAACAGGGTACATGCATTATTTATTTTTTTAAAAAATAGCTTCAGTTTAAAACAATTAAGCAGCAAAGTGGAAGTATTACCCACAGTATATATAACGCACCTTCATCCTCTTACCAGATCAGTGAAGTATCACTTCCAATATTAATAGGAAAACTAGCACTGGCTAGAATTGAAAGATTAAAGCCTCCTAAGCAACCTGAAATACTTCATAGTTTCCTAAGTTCACAAAATCACAATGGAGAGAAATGGAAGAAGCATTCAAGTAGCTGCATCTCTTCTCCCTTGCCACACAAACTGATGAGTTAATGAATTATAAGTTTTGAAACATTTCTAACTTACACTTAAGAAAACCAGAAGTATCAGAACACAGCAATGACAGGATTACAAATCAGGATGTAAACAAACAGATGCCTGAGCCAGGACCAAAGACCAGCAGTCATGAGATAGCATCACCTTCTTAGCACCCAGCAGCAGTGTTAAGCAAAGCCTTATTTCATGACTCCAGTCCATTACCTGGTTTTAGAGCTGAAGTCCATTATATTTTTCTTCACAAATATATAAGCAAAGACTGAAAGTGATACCCAGAGTTCTGTCAGCGCTGTGCTATGAAGTGGAGCCAATTATCACACATACAAGTCAATCAGACACTGCTACACCATGTTAAAGTATTACAGCTGGAACAAAAGACAGACAAGACCACACTGCCATCACACTGGTCTGCTCCAGCAGAGAGGTAAGATCTTCCACACAAGCTCGGCTAAAATAAAATATCTTTCTGGCAAAAGTTTATCTCAAGCTAATTATCTCTAGCAGGACCTACCAATGTGAATCGAAAAAGAACATCTTACTGAGACATTTAGAAACTGATCCACAGCACACAATGTTAATGAGTGATGTTACACTTGCATTTGCAGTTACTCAGGTACTTAAACTTACAAACCAGCAATGCTTAAGAGAAGCTAATGCACTAATTTATTTTTTCTTTTAAAGACTGTAGTCAAGAAGGTCAATATTATGGATGATTAAGACAAGAATCAGATTATAAGTAGACAAGGGGGCATATAAGAATATTTCAAGAATGTTTTTTGTGTTTTGCTGAACTGTAGCAAAGCAACAACTGCCTTAATTATGAAATTAAAGAGTCTTCATACTTTTAAAACTTTAGTCTTTCTTCACACATATACACATCCAATTTCATCTCATATGATCAATTCCAGTTCACCTGCAACAGAGTCCAGGTACAGATGCTGACCAGCAGTTTCTACTAGAAATGGGTATTACAAATTTCTCATTCCTAACCTTGAAACATTCAAGCAAAGGGTTTGCCTGCATTGGAGAGCTAAGGCAGATTCTACTCTTGAGGGAGGAAAAAAAAAAAAAAAAAAAAAAAAAAAAAGAAGAAAAAGAAGAGTACTGAAAAAATTAGTATCTCTGACAAAAGCTGACCAACTATCAATTTCATCCAATGTTTTACTGTGTTTCTGGCAACATACACACCATGGATGAGAGTACTTGGAGAAAATAATGAAAAAATCAAAGTAATTACTAGAATAGGAAAATTTCCTTTAATACTTCACAAGCATAAAAGCCTCTGTTCATAGTGAACATATATGGATAAAAACAACACTTGCAGATCAGTGTTTCATAACTGACTGTATGAGAACTTAATATCAGAACAATTTCATTTATTCCTTTAATACATTGCAAGCACCTCACCCACCTTTAAAACCCCTTCGACAAGCTGAAATTTAAGCAGTTTATACACTTTTAAAAAGTCATATTTCAGTAATATCTTTGTCTTCATACAATAGCTTTTAAAAATAAAATTATAAGAACACAAAATAAGGGATGAATGCATTACAGTATAATCCTTATTTTAAATTTACATCATTTTTGTATATATCTTCCTTTAGTTCAGTCATCACACTTCTGCTGATTCTCTCTACCTGGACTGAACTTACCTAAAAACCACATAGGTTTTTGGGTTTGTTTTTTGATTTGTTTTGAATTTTTAAAGGAAAATGGCAAATGTTTATTGTGTAACAGCAAATTTCAAAAATATCCTATTTACTTTTTGTCCAGATTTCCTCAGTGAATGCACAACAGTCCTCATATCTGATGGATGTGCCCCTTTTACAAGACTCCTTTTTCTTCAGTATTTAGCAAGACTGACGTTCTTAATATTTCACATAGCTATCACTGAAGAACAAGGTACTGAATTAATTTATCAGAGCCTGAACAAAATACTACTTACTTTCTTGTCTGAAGGCTCTGTAATTACAGGTAACCTAGTGCCCACACAAATATGCGGAAGCTATACTGGAAATGCAAGGCACAGGATAGTTCAGATACAGTGAAGGTTTCTGAGCCAGAACTGGTGGTGGCAGTAGTAGACAGGATTTTACAAGATTCAAGCTCAGGAGACCAGAACAGTCATGAAAACACAAGGAAATCCACAGGCGGTCCAAGTCCACAACAGTGTAAACAGGGTGATAACATCACTGAGTAAAATAAGGAGGATCAAACTTTGTTTAGATCATTCGGAGCAGAGTTTGCCTCTGACTCATCACAGCCAACTGGGCTTGCCTGAGCTCTGGCCACAGCAAGCATTCCTCTAACCTCAAACACAAGTTAGCCTTTTTTGCGCTTTGCTTACCAGCTGACAAGAGGCTCTACCCATCCTATGCTTTTCAGCAGAATCAAGAAATATCCCATCAGCTTGCCACTGGTGCCTGAGCTTACAAACTTACAAAGTGGCTAGAAACAATACCCATTATGTGTTTTTCTTTAAAAGGCTTTGCTGGTAGCCCTGTAGAAACATCCAATTATTCACTGTTTTAAAGCACCCAGTTTTTGATGTTTATTTCATAATCCATTTTGAATTTCATTCACCTTGTAACTAACACAAGGTAGTTTTCTTTAAGCAGTTTTAATCCAATTTTATTTTAATCCAGTATTAAGGATTTTTGGTTCAAGAACTATCAGTATTGTTGCAAGATTCCTCTTCTAACCAAGTATTAAAATTGTAGAGCCAACAATACCTGCTTTGTATCTTGATTTCATCTGCATACATGTAAAAATGTGATGAATCAGGTTAAATTACAAGAACTCAATGTTTTTAAGAAAGCACATGCAAATGCTTTTTGTAACGCCCATTTTAGTACAGTAGCTTTATCTTTCAGCTGGACACTCTCTAATATGTTGATACATATTACTGAATACTCCTTTCCCCCAACACAGAACAGTGGAAGATGCTCCATGATGTTTTAAAACAATTGTCTCAAGCTATTACTCACATAAGTGATGATCAAAGAGTATTGTAAAATGCATTTGAGTGTCAACTCAAACAGCTTCATTAAAAGCAAATTTCTGGGGTGCAACGTGCTCTACATTGAAAAAAGTAACTTAAGAAAATTTATTTTAATGATACTTTTTCTAGTCAACAAAAAGGTGTGTGGCTAGTTTGCTATTAACATGGCAGTCGAAAGTATAGAATGCTTTAAGAAATACAGATCTCTGAAATCCACTACATTCAGTGGTATTTTTAGCAGGGTAATTGCTTATGTATTCAGAAGCACTGTACATCCATTGCTGCAGCAGTACACAACACCTACACAGGCATCCGGCAAATTGTACAAACCTTAGAAAAACCTGTACATCTCTCAAAGAGGTGCTGGGCACTTCCGAAATCTGTTTACCTAAATGTTTAAACCTGTATTGGCTCAAAGTTATAACCAACAAAAAACAGACCAGAGCATGGTCACAGAGAGCCTAGTTTCCACATATTTTTCAAATATGAGATCACTATAAACAAGAATATTGCTAAGGTAGATTTTGTAAATAAAACATGTTCTGAAATTTATTTTAAATGTTTCCAGATTAAAAAAAGGTATTTTTTCCCATGTAAGAATGGACTGCAGAGATATCAAAACAAAACAGACCTTCAGCAAACACTCTCACCTCTATCTACAGTCTTGTCTGATTCACTAATATAATGTTTCAGAGTAGCAACCAAGACAGCCATTTCAGTCTTGGAGATCAGATTTCAAGAAGATGACGCCCTTGAGAACACATTCAACCACTTGTCTTGTATATGCTTACACACAGCTGGCCTAATCCTTTTCATGACTTCAGATGTGTCAATTACAATTTCCCAAGTTAGAAAAGAGATACTAGTCTCATCCTGAAAACAAATCATACTATAAAATATCATACTATAAACTTTTTTGTACTGTAAAATATTGTTTACTATATTCTATAATAGTTTTCTTCACAGCTTTTTGCTATGGTAAATTTTTCTTATGTAAAATTTGACATAGCTTGGCTGACATAAAATTTTCACCATGAAAAACAGCACTAGATTTTCAGTAATTTCTGACACAGCACAGTTGAGAAACAAAACCATACTGTTTTAAGAAATCCAGCAATGCTAATTTACCCACTGAAAAGAACTAATCTTCTAAAATGAAGAATAAAAATAATATTCTTGACTATTTAATGGCATGCATACTCTGCAC
Source organism: Tyto alba (assembly GCF_018691265.1). Classification (NCBI taxonomy): domain Eukaryota; kingdom Metazoa; phylum Chordata; class Aves; order Strigiformes; family Tytonidae; genus Tyto; species Tyto alba. The sequence continues at coordinate 2,778,341 of NW_024881296.1, forward strand.
AGTGTCCTGAACTTGCTTCCAGTAACTGCCAACTTAAAAACAAAATTATTCTTATAAAACAAGATGCCAAAATAGCAACTGTAGCACCAGCCAAACATTATGACCCAATGCCACCATGCAGACAGCATAAACACATAATTGCTAACTGACAGTCTCCCAGAAGTCTAAACATTCAAAATCCTTATGAAATTACCTTCAAAAACATTGTCTAGTCTTGCCCTGAAAAGCTTTTGTCCTGTCAGTGGCAACCACTTGGAAGCAGCATGAACATTTAATATTGGAAGAACAAGGTGAATACCTACCTAGTACACTTATTTACACATGCTACTGTACATATCTGTGACCCCAAAACCCACAGCTCTTTCAGGATATTCAGGCATGCAGAATGTTGAAGTGCCTTGCAATCACTGCAATGATTAGGCACAACAAGCAAAGGGGCATCTGTGATAACTACTTCTTCCTTACCACATGCAGTAACGTTGCCCAGAGAAGCAGCTGACTCTCTGCTGTGAGAAGGGCCATCAAAGCAGAAAATGCTTTAATCATGTGAAACCTCAGATTTGCACTATGATATCCTCAACATACAGTTTAACCCACAGAACATAATGCGGAAATCTTAACTTTCTCTGCAATAAAAGGGGGCAAACAAGTTCAGTAATAAACCTTTAGATTAGCAGTTGCTATCAACAAATATAGCTTGTACAAGAATCAAACGTTAGGGATGGCAACACACTGCTTGCAACTCTGCCAAATACATACCTAGTTTAAAAAAAAAAAAATAAAAAATAGATCTTCAGAAGCCAGTTTGTCCCCAAGGAAAAACTGACCAGTGGAGCAGTAACCTAAGACTGATATGCATGATTCAGGAAAAGACTACTGAAGTCTTCATCAAATATGAAACTTCTACCTACATATCCACGTTTAACAAAACATACACCAAGAGCATAACACAGCAATGCAGTGCTCTGGATAAGATTCTTGAGTATTTACACACTGGTGACCCAAATTCTAATTAATGTGGACATGTGTATTAGGCATAGAGGACTTGCAAATTATTAGCTAAAGCCTCATTTCTCAGAAAACCTTTTAGAAGAAGATTCCTCCGTAATTGTTTATATTACCGTTTTGCCTTATGAGAGCTGGAGTTCAGTTCTAACTAGCATTGTGAAAGCAATCTAGAAAACAGTCCCCCCCCCGAATAATTTATTATCCTGTTTGAAAAGCAAGATCTGATTCACTGAAGATGAGGAATTTTATCAAGCAGTCCATACATACATACACAGGTCTACACATGATTTAGTGCTGAGAAAAAAATAATTCAAGGAAAGGAGCAGTTAAAAATAAGTACATTTAGCATAACACCACGTGGGGACATCGCAAGACAACCATTTCTTTGGTCAGCTTTTTTTACAGGGTAGACTAGCCTCATGAGGCTAATGGCCAAAAGCAAACACAACCAAGTGGCTTCTCACCTAAACGTCTGGCTAAAGAAACACACAGGAAAAAAAATATTCTTTTAGCCTCAACCTCCCTTTCCTTTGAGGGTGCAAAGACAGCTTAGACAATATACTTCCTTCCTAACATAGCACATACTGCGCTACAAGCTGTTCCACATCTCTGAGGAACTGGCACTATGACCAATGAAAAAACCTCACCAGTTAACTACCAGTTATAACACTTCACTGCACAAACATCAAAACGATAAGTTTGTTTCATATTCTAATAGAAAAATTTTTAAAATGACTTCTAAATATTTTCTCAAAAGTCGGACTGATTTTTGATTTTACAATCTAACAGCAAAAGCTATATTTTTTCCAAAGGTAATCTTTCACCTTTTAATTTTACTCTTTTGATTAGTATATAAACTGCTTAATTTTTCAAGCAGCAAATTCAGTGAATTCATACATTAAAGTTGTACATATTGATCTTCAAGTAGGATCAACCTCTCTAACAATAAAATATAGCAATTAAACTTACAGTGGGAGCACATTTCCAAAGGGTAGCTTGCCTCATTTCCCTGAAACACAAAAAAAAGAACAAAATTGCAATTATTCCCAATTTATCTTAAAGGAACTACTTTAAGTTTCAGCACTGTAAAGATCTCAGGAGCTATAACTTACATGGTTATTTAAAATATATATATTTTAAATCCAACAACCATAGAGAGTGTTTTATTTGGATAGGTCTGTGTTACCAAAACATACAAAGAAATATAAAAATCACTGAGTGGTCTACTCGGATGAGAATTCCCATGAAAATATCAGCAGTCCACATAATAAGAACTTCAATCCCATATTCTAAACCTCAGAAATCAAACTCACTACTTACATATGGTGCAAATGCTACTTTTTGAGTTAAAATAATATTTAATTTCAAGACTTTACATAATCTGCTTTACAATTTTATTTTATACACAGAAACAGACATGTCCTTATAAATTACCATGACAAACCTTACTCAATTAGCATAAGAAAAATCTCAGCATATTTTATTTTTTCCCCAAAACCACTTGCCCACTCGCCCCAAAAAGGATTCACATAGGAAGAATGATACAAAGAAGTGGTTTACATAACCGGAAGTTCAGACATTATAGCTTTACATTTAAATGTTTCTGTAATGTACTACATTAATATGCTCCTGTTTTGTAGCTGAATTGACAGTTAAACTACGATTTTAAATCCTTGCTGCACTACAACACAGTCATAGCAAGAAATAAAAAACTTTGAGGGTACAGTCACTTTGAACTTGCACATACTGAAATCTGCAACCGCTGCAACATGAACACCAGAAGACACTAAAAGTTGGTATTTTTCCTCCAAATGCCTCACTCTGAGCCAGAGAAGATCACAATATAACATATGCTTAATATTTTTTCAGAATCAGTCAGCAAAGGAGTGACCAGATAACTGAAGAGGTTCATAACCACTTATTTTCAAAAGATTATTTTTAGGGGAACGTTTTATACAAGAAAACAAAATATTTAAGATTAGTCTAAGACACATTCTATTCAGCATTGATTCTCTTATGGTGTGGAACGTAAGGGATTTCACAGCTGAGCACTTGCACAGAAAGACTCCTCAAAATGATACAAAATTAAACCAAAATACAGAGATCACTTGACAGAAGAAAAAAAGGAAGAACTACATTTAGCCTGGAAGCGTGCAACTGCATTTCCTAATAAGGACAGAAAGGGGCAGAACAAACATCTCATGAATCTAAACATGTCTGAAGAGATATGTTGTTGGGGGGGGGTTGTTTGCCTTTAGCATTTTTTTTTTTTTTTTTACCTCCAGAACACATTCACTTTGCTTATCCCCCACAATGTGCAAGCTCTCTTGCTTCTTTAAAAAAGTTAATACTTTTACAAGTAAAGCAGCAAAAGATACAGCCTTAACTTCTTCCTAATGTCTACTTACAGCAAGACAAAGTAGCAGAACAGAAACGTAGATGAGGACCATCATGAGGTCCCTAAAACCTCAAAAGTACGACTGAGATATTCTGAGAGAAACTTATTCCACTGTGGCAGGGAATCCAGCAGAACGGTGCCACTTTGATTGGGTTCCGTCCGAGATATTCCAAGTCTTAGAAACAACAGTGAAGACCAAAACAAGTAGTAAAAGCCTAGTGTATGTATATGAATATAAAAGGGTAGGGGATTTAAAATGGGGGAAAGCAGAATTTTGAAACAAGAAGAAACAGGAACCAGGAGATCCAGCTAGGCTGCTCAAGACACGAGGTCATGAAGAGTCAAGAAAAGCACCAGACTGGAAGGCTGCAAATTAAAGGAGAAAGTTGAATTAAAACTAGTGCACTTATGCACATGCACACACAAATATACAATCATAACTACATTAGAAGACTGTTCTGGGCACTTACATCCTTGTTCAGACGTTGAGAAAAAGTTAATTTCTAATACAGGCTACTTAAATCAATCTGCCTAAAGAAGCACAAAATGCTTCTGAAAATTGAACATGAAAAATTTGAAGACAGGGATAGCTTTTTTCAGTTCATGAACTGAGTAAGTCTAATGCTTATAAGGAATCTTACTATGCATATAGATGTACATGTTACACCATAATCAAGTAATCTAAATGAAGTAACCTAAAAAAAAATTTGGAGCGCAGATAAAAATGTGAGTAAATTTCAGCTTAATTTTTCTGCAAAATAGTTACTGCTAAAGTGTTAAGAATACTTACTTACCCAGGACTGGAACTTGGATATCTGTAAAAAATTAGAAAAATCTAGTAAATTACAATGTAAATCAGATGATCACTCGCAAATTGCTACACAGTATTTAAATAAGGTATTTTAAAAAGTAGATACCTGCTACTGATGTGCTGAGTGTTCACCTTCACAGGAGAATCCAAAAGTCTAAGTTTTTAAAATATTTTAATCCTTTTTGGGTTTCTCTTGGTACAAATAGAAGTTCAAGCTACTCTCGCCAAGATTGCTGTTTGCTGTGGTCTGGACAAACACTAAGGTGTTCCTCTATACCAAAGACTTGATCCTCAGAGGACATTAATGATTTTGGTTTGGGAACAGGTATTTTTCATCATATTCTGAACAACAGTACAAAAAGGACGCTCATTTGTCCCCAGATACAATCAGAATGTGTACATGGTCTGTAAGATACACTATAAGCCCTTAAACACAAGTGTTAAATAGGTTGAGTATTTTCTTGCTGTTTAAGAATAGGCAGGGAGTAAAAGGGAAGGTCTCGAGCTGTATCTACATTAATGTGTTATGAAAGAAAGCAGGAAAGGAAGCACAGCTATGAGACTTCATAAAGTACCAAATGAACCCTTTAAGAAAAGGGAAACAAATCAGGTACACCTTTTCATCTGTACAGTTTTAATGCAAATTACCAAAGTTTAACACCAGGACTACATAGCATTCTAAAGAATGCTGGAAAATATTACTTTGTGGTTGGATGCACTAATAGAAAATCTGACAGGTACTGCGAAAGATCATCATAAATTATAAACCTCATTCAGCAAAATAACATTGTACTGACATTTTTTATGTTATAGTTCCAAGATAATGAAACTCATTTATAGACAAAAGTAACTAAAATCTCCAAACAGCATGTCATTTCATCTCTGATGCAGAAAAGTTGATTCATACAAATAAATGTGTAGAGTAACAAGGTAAAGATTGGCAACAAACACATAATAATATTAGTATTTCCTGCTAGGTATATATTTAGCATACCTCACAGGTATGAGTAAGTGAGAGCATCCTCTCATATACACCATAGTAGCACATTTAGAAACGAGTAGCATATGGTTTGCTGAAGAAAAACAGCTTTGTACAGCATCAACCCTCCACAACAGATTTTCTTGGCACCTACACCTAGTATAAAACATACTTTCCTCAGCTGCATCTGGGTATGACTACCCTAACTGCTGGAGTTCAACTCTTCGAATTACACAATTAGAACAAGTGGCTGGAATACTATGGCTATTTTGAATAGCCTTATTATTTTAGAATAATCTTGAAATTTTCTTGAATGCTGTTAGATCCCTACAATTTAACTGCTGATTAAAGAGCAGCAAAATCATGACTTACAGATCAAGGAACAGCCCAGAGTCTAACAGAAGGCTGACCAAACTCTGAATACTGCAGACATATCAGTTTGCTAGAGAGAAGTCAAAACATGTCACTAAAGTATTTCAGAAGTTTACATGACACACAGTTTGTTCCTTTAAGTATAAAAATGTTCTTTGCAACTATTTATTCTTTTTCTTCTCTCAGCAGCTGTGCCTTTTTACTAAATAAGGACAACCTTTTAATGGACTTTAGTCTCTATTTCTTCTGTAGATTGTCCATAAAAACATGTTTCTCAATGTGTCTTTGGCAGTTACTTCAAATACTAATTACTCTTTCTTCTCAAGACCAGTTTTGTACATACTTCTTCAAGGTAGGACAGTTAAAGGCAATTATCTTGACAAGTTTTCTTCTTAGTGAAGCACATGAGCTGTGGATAGAAAATAAAAAAGGAAATTTGCAATTAGCAAAATTAGCAACAGCATCTAAATTCTTAGCTGAAACTGTTTATACAAATCAGCTTGTACACAGCAAGACATCAGACTGCAAAACAGTTCTTCAGCATACATTAGTAGAGCACACTTTCTAGATCCATTTTATTGTATGTTACTTTTCTGCATAATGTACATATTTTTGTAAATGGTTCAGAGACTTAAATTACAGTGACAGCCTTCAATTAGTTTTCTGCTTTTATAAAAGCAGAAAATGTGTTTAAATCCCAGCAAGACAGAATGTCAGTTTAGGACTCATCTCAAATTTAGTCCTCAAAAGGTGGTGTGTGAGTGACTACAAATACAAATGAACTCCTGCAGCAGTTTAAAAGTTAGATTGTTTCAAAGCTTTTGGGTTTTGTTGGTTTTTTTTTTTTTTTTTGGTTTGTTTGTTTGTTTTTTGTTTTGGTTTTTTTTTTGTTTGGTTGGTTGGTTGGTTGTTTGGTTTTTTGTTTTTTGTTTTTTTTTTCTCCATAGCCAGACAACTAATTAAGAAGTGGCAAGAGTGGGCTCCTAAGATCTCTCTAGTACTTGTACAGGACCAGTTGCGTGAAACAATTTCTGCAGGAACATGAAGTGTTTAATAAACTCATTCTCATCAGTGGCCTCAAACATTGGAAGTGCCTTGACACTGCAGTTGGCTGTTACACCTATGCACCAAAGCTTCCCACAGAAAGACAACACTAAATGTTTCTGCATTTGTATTTTTGATGCATGGGCACCTCATGGAATATTGTCACCACACTATATGTTGTGCTTCCTGCATTTGCTTCTGCACCTTTTACACTAATTATCTTTGCTATCACAAGAAGAAAACTACAGTAGGCAAGTAAAACAGTTAACCAAGCCATGTCAGCTGGGGATCAGAACTAGGGATTCTCAAATTAATCAACTTCCATTCTTTTCTACCTGTAGTGGGTGATGGAAGCCAGCTTTTTGTGTAACTTGAGAATTGGGGTGTAAAGAAAAAAGATGGCAGAAGCTGGAATCAGCATTTAAAAGAGCCTACTCCAAAGACCCTTCTTCCTCTTCTACAAACACACAGAATGCTTCTCTACCTTTCTCATTCTTCTCTATACAACTGAAATGAATGATTAATGAAAATTACCTGTTGCAGAGAATTCTTCCTCCTCTTTCTCCTTCGAGATCATTTTCCATGTACTGCCATTTTCACAAAACTTTAACAATGAACAACTGCCAGCTTGGCGAAGAGGAGTTTGGGGGTTTGGTTTTTGGGTTGGTTTTCATTTGTGGTTGTCAGGTTTTGTTTTTTGTTGGGTTTTTTTTTTTTTTTTTTTTTTTGTAAATGACCATTGTTTAACAAGTTTGGCTGTCACAGGATGGCACTGTATTCTTCACCAACCAACATCAGGCAAGTTGGCAAACAAGAAAGGATGGTATTTGTTAAAGGCTTTAACTGTCACATGAACAGAACACACCAGACACATCCACAGTGGTTTAAGTATTTCTTAAAATTAGTTTCAGACCAAGTCAGTGAGGCTTCAGTCCACTTCAGTATCTGAATTTCTGAATTAAACACTGGTCACAAAAGTATGAAAAGATCTCATCTACTGTAATTTGTACATTTCATATGTGACTTACTGGAGCAATTAAAGCCTAAAAGGAGTTTGCCAGAGCACAGATGAAAGACATGCCTAAAGTTTCTGTAGACACCACAGGAAATACAGCTTAAAACAAATACAGGAATAAGGTTTGAGTGGAAAAAAGCAGCAAGAAAAACACCTTCATCTACCCCATTCAGATACACAAGATACATCTACAGAAGCTAACTATGAAATTTATGTATTGACCTTAAATCTTGGTATTTAGTATTTCCTACGAGCTGTTGTACCTTAATGTAAAAATGTACACATTTTTCTACTCTAAATTTGCCAAGAGATTGCTAACGTGTTCTCCTCCTCTGCTTCATTCACATACACAAATATTATCCAAGTGTAAATTCTACCAGAGTTGAAAAAACTAAACAGCACATTTTTAATGGCCCAGATAATGTAATAATTGAACTGTCAAATGCTTTAGAAGGTCTAATAATCTTTTAGCTTAAAAAAAAGAGAAAATGGACCAGTTTCATTTGGGGTCAAAAAAAAAAAAAACCTGTATCTAGGTAACACTTTGTTGTCCAATCAATTTATGATTTCCTTTGATGAGATAGAGGCATTTTCTATTTTCTCGCAGCCACAATTTTCAAGACGTTATAACTATCTAGCATGATACATCCACAACTCCTCAGCATGCCTGTTACAATTCCACCCAGCTGTTTAAGACCAACAACATAAGCCTGCCAACATACTCTTCCATTCCACCTTCATTTTTGGTTACAGTCTCCATTCTGGGACTACAGCACTGTGCTCTCCACTACACTTGCTGACAAGTGTAATCATTATCCCTTGAAGCAATGTTAAATTTTGCCCAACACTTTCAGTTACACTTCTTGGAAGGTTTACGAGAATTCTGATAAGCCACTGTATTTGTATCAGTGCTCAGTTTTTAATGTATGATCTTAACTCAAAGGTAAAACTACAAATTTACAAGGGACAGGCCTCAAACCTGTTAATATTCTAACTCAGTATCTCACCTGAATACTAATCAACAGCAAACATCAAGGAAGGTTACAAGCATTTTGTAGTCAAAAAAGGGCACTGCTGGACAAAAACCCAAACAATGTGGTTTGTTTTAACTTACCTTTGGAAGAAGATTTCAAGTTTTAAATGTGTTATGCCCCAGGTAGCCTAAATTTGTCAATCCTGCTTCTAAAGAACACACTGTGACCTTCAGTACTGAAGGAACTCAAAAAAAGATTAATACCTAATTCTTCAATATGGCATTTAAATTGCAGACATCAGAGATAATGAACAAAGGCAAAGGGGATTGCTGGATTTGGGATTACAGTAGAGATCAAGTCAGTTTAAAGCTGTTACAGCATTCTGGCAATTGTTGCTCTTTACAAGTATGCGGAATGTTATACTTTCCTTTGCCACATTTAAAGAGAAAGTCTTATTACAAAAACCTTATTTTGGATACATTTATTCGATTTGTTCATAGCAAAAGAACTGATGATTCTTTAAAATATTTTTCCCCTTTTGGATGTAGACAGGTTCTACCACATCCCACCTCAGCATGCAGGAGGCAAAAAGGACTGTACAAGTCTTAGGAAAAGCCTGCAATTTACTCCTTAGTCACCATCTATTCCAGTCATGGCTCTGATCAAGCTCTGTCAGTCATTTTAAGGGAAGCCACTTGTCCTCTGGCTGGCAGTTGGCCAGTCACTTCTGCAATGCTTTATTTAAATCCTCCACTGTCCACGAGTCTCTTCCAAAATGAGGTATTAATGGCTTAAGGCCATCATGGTCAAGTAGCTATCTATGCTATCACAGGGAAGCCCTAAACCAATGAAGCAAGAAGTGAACACAAAATTAAAGATAGGTACTGTTGCCAAACCCTCTACCACACAGGTAAACTAAAGGCATCAAGAGTGTAATTATAAAAAGATTCGGCCTTTGGCTTTATTAGTATTAAAGGAAACACAGAACTAAAAAGTGCATCTATTCAGATAGATTAAAAGCACTCATTTTAAATTTTTATGTTTTGAATTTGAAGTGTTCAGGACTGAAAAGCAATTCGTAGTCAAGTTATAGCAGGGATTATATGATTTGTATTTGTAGACATAAATACCATAGCTTTTCCTGTCTGAACTCAGTTACACTTGCAGAGCTTTCAACAAAAATCTAAACTTGCATGATCTTGAAGGTACAATGAAGTACTTGGTTTAATCACACACCTATACAGACATGAGACATAAGAACCCAGTAGAAATGACAAAAAAAGTAATTTGTAATACTGCTTAAGAAAAAGCATGATCAAAGATGGAAAACAGTTTTACTGCAAAGTCATTTTCCTGAATTTGGAGAAAAGGAGCCATCAAGTCAGAACATACATTGATAATACCATTTACTAGATATATGCCTATCCCCTCAAATCATCTTACACAGGTTTGATGTAGACATAATAAAAACCTAAAGGATAACTGGATTGCTTTAAACTTAACATAACTCAACTGTTGCATCTGTAATGTGTGTGAATATTAAAGTTTTCTGTTCTATTTTACCATCTCCCTATCAGAGACTGCAACATCAGGTAGAAAGATAACTAACAGTGATAGATAAGCATGGTACAGTTTTGAAAACAAGATAAGGCAGAGTAAAAAAAAACAACTGTGCCACATTCAGAGAACTAATACATAAATCTTGTAATTTAAAGAAGCAAAACCTCATGTGTACAAGAAACCATAAGCTCTATATAAAATAAGAGCTCTCACTGCAAAAATTTACATAAACATGCAATCTAGAAATAAAATGAGAGAAACACAGCCACAGGAGCAAGTGTTAACTTTTATGAGCCAAGGAACAATCCCCTGGGTAGTATTAGACAATTTCACTTTTAGCAGTTCCCAGCTACTACTCTTCAGAGGCAACAACCCAGACTACTTATGCAATCACTACAGAGCTGGCATTTCTAAAGCTTGCATCACTCTTGAAAATTCTCAGAACCCTGTAATTTTAAGTGCATAAATGAATAATGAACTCTCCAAAAGCCAAAGAAAGGAGTTTCCCAGAAAGGTTCTGAAACAACTCAACCCTTCGTAGGGGAACGACAAAGTTCTGCCACCATTAAATCAAAATAAGTTCTGATGCAATTAAGAGTTCATATTAGGAAGTCTTTGGGGTAAGACAGGTTGGTCCTCCATTCCTTCTGGAGGAGTCACAGAAAAATTTGCAAGATACTAATTTATTTGTTCCAATTGCATTAACATACTGGTTTCACCTAGAAAACCTCTTACTAGGTTTAATACATAAGGCCTCTTCCCTGAAGTTTATTCAATTCCCTTAGCTAAAGAAGAGACCACAGCAGCCTTCCTTCTCAACTTTAATGACAATTGCAATAAAGTTTCCCAATCAACCCACCCCATGACTGTGTTGTCTGCATTAACAAAATTTCACACCAGTGAAAATGAAAATAGTACCATGCTGTCCAACCAGAAAATCTGTAATCCAAGTACAAAATAAGGTAGAAGACAGAGAAGACTGCAACGCAGCAGACAAATGACAAATTTAAAAAACCAACCAAACAAACCACAGACTAAACATAAATCTTTACACAATAAAAGTGGAGTTGAAGAGTTTCAGAAAGCATTTCAAAGGCAGCCATCTTGTTTCTAAGTATATAGTGCAAAAGCTTATAAACAGTATGGAAGAAGGCATAAAACATGACTGAAAGTTATAACAACTAACTAAAGTGTCATGGGATTTATCAGAGTTAAAGGTCAACATCTTAATAACAAAGAAATGACACCAATTTACACTTAACAGGGTAAAGGGAAACAAAGTATATCACATTGATCTTGTTCTTCAGGACACTGATGCATATAAATTAGGTATTGGCTACTTATGGTCATCTCTGATTTAATCACTTCATTAATAAGAAGGAATTTTTTTCCCTTCACTGGTGAATATGAACATAGAAAATCCAAGCAACTGCAAGCAGTAAATTGTGCCATGCTTGTGTGAAAGAACAGCAACTTCATATTTGGAAAAGTAAAGTAACATATAGAACAGAGGAAACCATTCAAAATATTAAGCCAAAGCATGCAAGCATCACTAAGAACCCGGAGACTAATAAGCAAAGTCACAGAGTTTTCACCAGTAATTAAAACAGATTATACTTAAGCTATTATTTAGCATTTTATAGTCTGTCAGATGATGAAAGACAAAACTACCCAAAAGAGTCAAACCACACATTTTATAGGTAAAACATTTACTAGACAATTAAAAGTTCTTTCAGCTTCTCCATTTCTCTGCAACATTTCGGAGATAAAACAGTTTTCGACCAAAGTACCTTCCCAGAAAACAGACTGTTCAAAACTTCCACTCCAACAAAGAAATAAAACAATGGTCCAGCAAAACTGAGAATTAATCACTGGCTGACCTACATAGAAATAGGAACAGAACAGTTACTTTACAAGAAGATATTAACTTGACCTAAAGACATACTGAAATAGAATTTGCTATATATAGGTATACTCTCATGAGGCTGCTTTCAATTACACCAATTTAATTCTCGGCACCTCCAGGTAATATAAAGCCAAAAAGAGCCAGGGACTTTCAGCAAACAGCTCTTGAGAACAATGCCAGTACTAACTCTGCCAAGTTAATTTATAGTTCAATACATCCCTCCAAAATTAACAGTCAAAAAATTAGTGATATTCTCTGTAATACTTCAGTCAAGCACTCTTGCCACTGGATTGATGAGAGGTGTGAAATGTAGGCTTTCTCTTCTCCGCATTATTTATTAAACATGCTTTAGTATATTGTGGAAATTACTGTCACTTAAAGGCATAGTACTTGTACCATGCTTACAAATTTAAACTTATTTTTGGAGTAATTTTCAAAAAGCTAAAAGCAAGTGTTAACAACATCTGTAGAATCAAACACTCTACCTCTTAAAAATATGAGTTGTGACACTCCAAATACAATAAAGTGAGTAAAACCAAGGGTGGCCCAGTCTTCTGGAATTTCTGAACTTCCTGGTGTCACTTGTACTGAGATCAGACATAATACTGAAAACCCTAATTCTACAGGCAGGAAGAAAACTTGCAATAATTAGATAAGTTTCACACTACTACTCTTCAGCAACACTACGAGCATTAGAAAGGAGTAATAATACTTCTCTTTGCAAAGGATTTTCCAAAAGCAGGAAAAGAGTTATAGTAGCCACAGAACGTTCAGCAGAGAAAACACATCTCTAACTTCTTCAACAAATAGCTACAGGCTTGCTTGTGACTGATCAGATACACTCTCACATATGTATCAGCTGAGGCAAATATGAAAGATGAGAACCCAGCTAGAAATTAAATGGAGCATGTTATCCTCCAACAGCAGCCGACAAATATACAAATTAATGTATTTGTTCCCAACACGTCTGGTAAAGGTCTGTTGCCACAAGCTATTCACCAACTTGTACACGCGAAGAATGGGAGATCAGTTAGAAAGTAAGTTTAGAACGCTTCATTTTTCCAGGGGGTTTAGACATAGCAGATTCACTGTACTGCTGCAAGTGCTATTTATAGAAGGGAAGGGAAATAGCAAAGATACATTCTAGAAATTAAGAAATTAAAGTAACAGATTATACTGCATCATATAACAGTACTATACTACACAGTGTAAAAGACTATACAGGACTAGAATATAATTCCCTATTCACAGAAGTAGGTTGGAAATACTCAAGAACAATGTGACCAGCTCATCTTTCTGTACCAACTAATTATCATAAATTTTTAGATTTTAACACTGTACTCAGTAATGGGTTAACTGCGAAGGTTAAGGCTTTGGGAACACTTGCACAGGTATTTTTAAATAGATCTGAGAAGGCCTGGAGGAAAAATAAAGCTGATGCAGCTCTACTGCATGTAACAGTCTACTAAGAGTTTAAGAGTCAAACTTCCCTGCTCAAGGTCATTTAAGTGCCAATTCACATAGGCTATACCACAGGGACTTAAAACAATCAGGGAAGTCACACAGGTCAGAGTCCAGTACTTGATCAGATGATCTAAGAGCACAGAAACAGGCTGTTTAAACAGATGCTGTCACCAGACTTTCTTCTCATTTAAGAAACTTATAAACAGTTTAATACCACATAGTGCAAAAAAGGGAAATCTGAGTTTGAAAGAAGGATAAGCATCTTATGGCTGCCCCAAAGGAGAGAGAAAACGGAAGCAGTAAAAAAGATCCCAAGGAAAAGTATATAATTAATAAAATGTCATTCAGGATCTACCAGAAAAGAGTCTGGAGAACACTGCAAATAATCATGTAAAGAACATTTATCTGGTAATTGAAAATATAGTTCAAAATTGGGATTTGGTTTCACAAAGTGAAAAGAACAGAAAACAATTAAGGAGGCAAAGGTGCAGAACTGGGCAAGATGTGCAAATCAAAGCAAGAAGCAAACTATGCTGAAGGGGAATTGTTGCATAGATACAGAATCTACAAAATATAAGACTGCATTCCAGTATTCTTAACCATGTCTAATAGTTAACACTAGCATTAATACTTAGTTCTTTTTCTTTTTTTTTTTTTTTTTTCCAAAAGGAAAATAACTTCATCACAACTTACAGCTGTCAGCTATTAAATTAAGAGATTTTAGTAAGTTCTGGTTTAGTTTACACCACTCAAGGACTCATGAAGAATTCAGTAAAGAATAAAGATGAGTCATACAGTTTGAAAACAGGCCCTACCAACACTGTGATCCAACACAGAGAGATCAAAACCATTGTAATTAAAATATCAAGAATTTTACAAAACATTAAACAGGTCTTCTGGCCATTACCAGCTTCCATTCTAAGTGAATACTTAGAATTTCCAGCAAATTAGGAATTTATTTGCTGAAAAAAGACTGCAAATTTCCAAAGTCTTCCAACTATCATTATCATAGACTTCCTGATCAAAGGAAAGCAAAATGAAAAATAGTAAAACACAGAAAAATATACTATTTTAAATTAAGGTTTTCATTGCCATAAAATATTCCAAAACCTTGAAACAGTTTTCTTCACATAACTGGTGTCATGGAGAAAATACTGACTTCTTTTTTTTATCAACAACACTGAGGTGATGTCCATTCAGGAGCCGGTTTTATGAAGTCATATTCAAATGTAATTAGAAAGACAGAATATTTTCGGTTTAGTTCTTCAGGGCAGGAACTAACTTGTTTCTTATGTACAGGAATGTAAATATTTACATTGATATGTCTAGCACTTTTGCTATAAACTAATAAAAGGGTACTCAAAACTTTAGAATTCCAACCTAGCTTACAAACGATCAGATGTCAAAAAAATTTGAAGAATTATCCAAAAATCTCATTTCCTTACAGATGTTACGATTATTTTTGGTAAAGATTCATAGCACTTGCTAAAGAAAAGATTCCTTTATCCTGTCAGAAATCAAAGCTTATTAATTGCTGTAACTAGCAATGCAATTAAAAATGGCTATCCTGAAGAGCTGTACATTTTCATTAAGTTTTAACTGTACATAAAAGCAAAAATAAAAGTACACACAAAGCAGCATTAGAAAAATTACTGCTATTTTTAGGGTCCACAGATCCCAAAATAAGTCAAGTAGGTGCACCCCTGCAGAGCCCCAGTGACTTCCAGTAATAATTAACAGTTGCTCTGGAGGCTCACAATCAAGAATCTAGTCATCCTAGTCCAAGGGACAGTACAACTAAGTGTATCCATCCCCCACCGACACAGATGTATATGTATACACAATCTGCCCACAGAACCACAGGCTACCATCTTTCTGCTACTTCTCATCTTATCTCTTCATAGGCTATACTTCCAAAAATGTACTGCCTCCAACCCTTAAGGGCAGCATAAATACGTATGCATTTGTACACGTCTAATATGAACTGCAAATAAAAAAACATTTCTAATTTTAAAATGTTTTAGCTGCGCTTTGTGAGATGCTGGGTAACATGGATTGACTTCACAAAACATTTATGACCCTGATCAGATGCTAAACAATACCTCTGCAAAAGTAGCCAAGATAGAACTATTGCTAAAAACCACCCACTCTAACTCTTGACAATTTTTCTGGAATCTTTAGCTGCTGACCCCTACTATAGAGCATTACAGTACCTCATTACATGCAACGACTAAACCTTAAACGACCATCCCCTTACTTCCCCTCAATTTTAGTCCCTTTTACTCACGTGACTTTTTGTTTTCTCACCAAGAAAGGGAATTTGGCCACCTTCTAGCCCACTGTTCATTTTTTTCAAGGCATCCCAAAAGAGAATTTTTCAGAATTGAACTCTAGCAAACTCAGCTGCACCAACACTAGTGATGCACTCTAACATTCAAGACTACAAAAGCCTACTAACCTTTCTTATTTTATGAACTACATTTGTCACTAATCTATTTTTCCAGTGCACTGACTAAAATAAACTAACACCAGCAGTACCGAATGCAAATGCTTTTATCTTAGTAAAATAACCAAACTTTGTATTTTGAATAAAATATTTCAGGAAAACTAACAATTTTTATAAGAATCCCTGGAAAAGTTTAAGAATAAGTAGGGAACAGGTATTTTACTAGATGTCCCTATGAAGAACAACGATTAGAGTGTTAGGATAATCTACTTAAATATGAAAATCAAGTCTATTTATTCATATGGCATTTTTCTGTTATTGCCGTTTAGAAGTTTGCCTATTCATCATTTTTTTACTAGACTTGTTAGCAGATCTACATACAATGAAGCTTTTATCTGAGAAATCTGTGAAGTGTTCCTCCAGTATTATCAACAAAACTGATCCATGACTGCTCAGATACCAAGGGGCTAAGCCTGTTAAGCAGTGGCTAGGTACTAAATTAAACTTCCCCAAGGGAACATCATTACATATACATACGCAACACTGAAAAAACTGTTCAGACATCATGCCTACAAAGCACATGAAAAGTTCTTCATAAGCTCAAGCCTGAAGTCATATCCATGGAGTTTATTTAAAAAAAAAAAAAAAAAAAAAAAAAAAAAAAAACCACCTCCTTTTAAAGTCCTATCCATAGTATCGTGGAGCAGAGGGAATTCATGTGACTTCAACTTCGGTGATGCTATTCAGAACCTACAGAGTCAGCAGTGAAACAACAGTTGTTTTTCACTTCCTAGCACAAAACAAGCCAAACATCTGAGAAATGTACACAGAGAAGCTATTTACTAGGTGACAGTGGAGAAGAGGTAGGAAAAGGAGTACTGTAGCTGAGGTCTTCCTTTCCAAAGTTTCCAGCTGTGTAGAGTAAAAACCCTCTGTATTTGTCACAAACATACCAGCAGAGGAAAAGAAGTTTCCACAGCCTTTGAAGATGATCCTAAGATTATATTCTTGTGAGAATCACAGCTGAATCTACTTTTCCAGTAGCTAGGTTTCCTCCCAGAAACATATTAACCCTAGCCTTCATTTCTGGGCTTCCTGTCTGTTACCCCATCCCTTCCTCTCCTGCTCCTCCCAAATTCTGACTGAAGTTCTTTAACTAACAAATGTCTTACTATATTTTTTAATTCCTACTTTACCTACCTTAGACAATGATATAAAGCCTTTGTGAACTTCAAGCTGACTGCATAAGCTTTTTAAAGTAGGCACAGTATCAGCTTACTGAGGGAGTTCCGGTTCTTTGCCTTAACAGTCTGCTTAAATGTCCATCAACACAGACTTCACGAATATTCACCTGAGTGTATAATAACAGGCACAACCTGTTTACAGCTTGGAAGCCAAGATTTTTATTGGCAATTCATGAGCAATGCTGTCCTTAATCCGAAGTATTTAAAGGGTTTCTGAGACTTCTTTAATGCAGTTAAGGATTATTGTTTGTATCACTAGGGATTCTTCCTTAATTGTGGAACAGAGTATCAATAATAGCAGGGCCAACTGACTGTCAAGTTACAAGTCAGATATAGTCTCCAGCCTGTTTTGCACCATCTACACAGTTTTCCCAAGCAGTTAAAGTAACAAAGCGCTTGTGGCTGTACTAGGTACAATCTAAAAGCAATATATAAAAGATTTGCATGGTCTGTCTTTGTGGAAAAGGCCTAATATAATTACCAAATTAAAATTTTCAAGCTACACATTTAGTAAGTTATATAAAATGTCAAGATTAAATTTTCCTATTTAAAAGAACTGTCACTCCAAACATTACTTCACTTGAAAGATGTGGGTTTTATTCTGAGACACGCCTGAAACTTTTTTCAAAAAAAAAAAACCAAAACCTACATCTCCACATATTTCTGCCATTCAAATTATATAGAACAGACCTGAATATTAAGACAGGCCATAGTTTAAGTTTAACCCTGGTTAAACCTACCTCAATATTTAGTATTACTAAGGAAATACAGTAATTCACAGCGTGACCAAAATAGTCTAGCTATGTCATACACCAAGCAGAATATATTGCTTCTAGTCCTGTACTTAAATCACTACGAAATCATTAATTTCAAGTTATTTTAGCTCCCTAATCGCTGATCCAGAGAAATAGCAGTGAAAACATCCCCAAAATACTTCAACTGGTAAACTGAAATACCTATCTATTCCAGTTTAAAAAATGTTGGTCCATATACAAGTTTGTCCCACCTCATTCAGCACATTAAGGCAATCCTTGTAGCAGATCTTTCTCAAACTGTTGAGAAAACTCAAACTGAATAGCTTTTATGGGGCATAAAAGGCCCATTTCCAGGTACAATCTCTAAAAGAAGTCACATTAAGTGGCTAAGGATGCTACAAAGATGTTGAAAGAAGGTAGTATATGATCAAGCTTTCAACCACTGCATAGCATCACATGCTTTAAGCCAAATGGACAGTGCACAGAACGTTTTCTAGTGGCTGTGTTCTAACTCAAATAACTCATCAGCCCCAAGACCTCAAAATTCATAGCAGTTAATTTGATTTAAACTTATTTATTTTCAGAGCTATAAACATCTCTTTCCAACATCATATACTTATGTTAACTTCTAAACAATCAAAAGGGCCTTGGATAAGTTATTACCCCACCATGACCACAACCTTTTTCATTTTTAGAACAGGGACAGTAATTACCAGCTTCACAAGAGCACAGCAAGACAAGCTCTTATGGTCTTTGGGAAAGAAAGAACATGTTTAAGTAATGTATATAATCAAGTCAGCCAATAAAATTCTTCCAGTTTCCAGGAGTTTCAACTTTTTTTTCCATTTTAATTAGCAGGGGCACACATGAAATATACTTATTTTCTTACAATATCCTGCTCAGAAGGTTTCATCTGTGCAACCTTTAAGCATAAGCACTTTTCATTCCCCTCTTTTGATGTAGATCCATGCCTCTCATCATTCCTTCCCCATCACTTCAATCTTTACTCCCCCATCCCTGCAGTGCTCACTCCTCCAGAAGCAGAGGAGTTTGATCGTGACAAGGACATCACACAGTGGCACCTTCCCTATTTCTGCTGATCATTCTAGCAAAGTAGCAGCATGTAGGAAGCATGGCAACAGCCAGCCCACTTCGCCCCTGTGGTCCTTCTGTAGGTAACTCACAGGAATAAGCCAGTTTAGGAAAAGAGAAAAACATACAGGCCAGAAGGAAAAAAGGATGGAAAAATAGGGAAACATGTCACTAAATGAATTGGCTGCTAATCGATATAGTACAGGGCAGTATGATTTTTCTCCCAATTTACAAATGATAGTACCCGGTGCAGGGAGAACAGGCTTGGGAGGAAAGAGGAGGGGCAAGGAAATCAAAAGCAAATGGCTTTCAAGATGCCATATATTAGCTCAAATTACAAAAAAATTTTTCCTACATACACAATTTTTGGTCAGCATTTCATGTAACTAAACCAAAGTCTTCACAGTTTCATGCTCAACTACCATTCAGACTTACAACATTTTAGGAGAGAATACAATTTTCTTTAACAAAGCCCAGCTAAACACAGGCAATAAAAAGGGGGAGGGAAAGTAAAAGAATTCTTTTATAAGCTGGGAAATCAAAGCAGTGTTAGAAAATCTTACAGAAGTGCAATTTAGGAATTACAGTAGAACACCACTATTAAGCATACCTACAGTAAAAAGAGCTATTCCTTCTGCAACACTTCCAGGTAAGCACTAATTCAACAGCCAGCTACAAGAAAGCTGTAAGATCTTTATTGCTAGATTAATTTCTTTTTGAAAGTATGTATTATGTCAATCAAAACTGATAAATAATTTTCTTATAGAAGGCTGGCTACACCTTAACTTTCTGTATCTATTTGGCACACAAAAATGATGGAAATGAAGAGGCAGAAGCAGACCAAGAATTGGTTTGGCACTAAAATGTGCATTTCTGCCTCCTTTGTTTCCCCAGAAATACCAGATTTACCGAAGCCTCCTTTCCTGGCACTGATCAACAGAAGAATCTCCCGTCTCCCTTAAGATATAAATAAAAAACCCAGTTTAGATGTCATTAATCTCACTCCCTTAAAGCCTCCTTTTTATAGTTGTCACATGAATATTCTGAAGTTCCTGAGGCATGCCTACCACAAACCATCTTCCCTTAAACTGCTCACTTTCCATTCTTCCCTATTGTTAAATTAATAGTTTAACAACATTAAGACAGAATTCTACTTCTACCACAAAAATAGTGAAAAAAATATAATTACTTTTTAAAGTCTTTCCTCTCCCATCAACAGGATCTGTCTTCCTTTGCAGATAAGAGTTAAGTAAACTTGCATATTCAAATTGGCCTCTAAATGTTGCCTCTGAAAATTACTTCCAAAATAAAATCTTTTATTACAAGCCGACCAAATACTTCTTACAATCTGAGCTTCACAGTTTGAATCCTAGACCAGTTATTCCACCTGTGGCAGAAGACCACCAGCAGGCTGTAAGACGTTAAGACAGACCATGTGAGTACCTCTCAGTTCCTGCCACCTGTTACGAAACTGAATCAACAACTCAGACGTTTGTAATGATAGCAGTGAAATTATGATTTGGTAATGGAATAACTACTTTTTTCTTCAGCTAAGAATCAAACTATTTAATACCCTCCCTGATAAACAGTAAACAAAGATTCAAGATGGGTCTCTTCTAGGTTTTTTTTGGTTTATTGAAAAAAAGTTTTGGTGGTTCTTGGCTTCAGTAATGTAGAAATAGTTATATCAGCTTCAGCAGAAGATTACGCACCAGAAGCACCACTCCAAGTGAGTCAAAACAACTGAATAGAATCTAGATAGGAAGATGGGTGCATTAAATACCATGGTTTGGGTGACTCCTGAGGAATTGTGGGTCTTCTGTCTTACAACTATAAAGCTCAAGAGCTGGATATGAACCAGAATACAGACCATCCTGAGAAAACAGAATTTATCTATGCAAAACCAAGATTGTTTGATAACATCTATCTCTGCTATTTACCTTTGCCTAGAAAATACTTCTCATAGGAAAAACTTGCTAAGTCAACTCTGACAAAAATAGCGTATCAACATTACTTCTAGCATTATGTAATGGACTCATCATCTTATGCTCTGCCCAATAGATTATTTTAGAGCTGGCTATACCAAAATATTCAGAACTATGTTCCTTGACTCACTAGATGTTTATGTTTTATCTTAAGCTATCTACTATGAACACAGCAATATATTCACCTCTTTCTTCACTATAGCTGTCAGCTCTCTGATCCTGTAAGACCACAAAATAAATGTTACCCCAACCCATGAAAAAGAATTGCTCTATTTCAATAAAGGTTGAAACAAGGTCTACTCTACTTCTTCATTAAAAGTGAACTCTTTCAGTGAAAACATCCACAGGGTGACAGTAAAAAGAATGGCAGCCTAACTGAACTGTGTTTTTTTAATCTTTATCAGCTGTTTAGTTTTAGCTTGGTTTTCAGACTACAAGGCACCTAAAATCAGGTGTTATCAGAACCAGTGTACTGATAGAACTACAGGGAAAAAACTCCCCTGGTGTTGTTACTGCTTATGTGAGCGAGCAAACAAACAACTTCTGGTAGAGATAATATCCAGCGTACCTTTTTTCCCAGCCTCTGAATTTACACATTGCTATTAACCATATACAAATACTGTTCACAGAGTCACAAAGTAATAACCAACATGATTATACCATCAAAAAATGCTAGCACAGCTTTAGTTACAATAGAATAGAAAAAAAAGTTAATCATACATGAAAGTTAGGGTAATTACAGGTCACTAACACATGTGCATCATTGTTAAATAACATTTTCTTTCCTTTTAAACGTTAGTACATCTCTTCAGGCAAGTCTTTAAGAATAAAATTTTCACAGGAGACCCAACTAATGGCACTATGAGCACAACTTTTGTGGAAGATGATTGTTCATCTATATATTCACAGCAAGTAGCACTATTGCAACCATGGCATAATTCCTAATAATATTTTTTTTCAAGTCTCAGCTTCATTAATACCTTGTTCTCAAAATACAAGACTTTTTTCAGTCTTAATGTACTTCAAGACTGTGTGAAGGCATTCAGTAAACACATTGGTTTAGTCCCCAATCTAAACCAGACCTTTATACCTTTCAAAATATTTCTCCAAACGCACATTCAACAGACATTAAAGTGTATACACAAAGACAGTCTGAGCATGGCACATCAGTTTCTACTACAACTTTATTTTTTAAAAGAAAAATTGTAATACCCTGCTTAAAAACAAACAGAAACCCATTTTCAGCTCCCAGGCCCTGTGAGGTCTAATGAGAAGTGTGATAAACAGCTGGCCTTAAGAGGTTAAGAGCAAAGAAGTTTAAACCACTTATATTTCTCCAACTGTAAAACCAAAATATTGCTGGAGTCTTCCTGCAGCAAGGATATTGGATAATTTAGTCTAAAATAGATGTTTATTAAAAAAGGGCGTTGATTTGTTGGAAGCAGTGAAAAGCAGCAGACACCCCTAGTGTCGACGTAAAATACTACAGGACTCCATACTGTATCTCTGTTAATTTTACGGCAATAAAAGGGAAATTTAAATCATCACGATTTAAACAGAACAACTCAAATACACACACCTGGACATACCACATACCTTTCTCCTGCTGCCTCAAAACCCACATGCCTGTCATATTTGAAGTGTCAGCTTTCTAAACCCGCAACAATTGAAGCATACATTATCTAGCCTGTCTCCCTGACATGGGCTACGTGCATTACAGCTTTCCGGTCGGCACATGAACAGAAAAACGCTGCTGCAACAAGGGAGGGGGAACCCTAGGGAGATTGCAAAACAACCCCCACAAGACATCCCTACCAAAATGCCAGGCTTGCCTAAGGCGCTGCTGATACATCTGGAAAGCAGATGAAGCACAGACCGGCGAACGCGAACCCCTCGGACTGAGGGGAAAGGGGGGGGGAGGGGGACGGGGAACGACGTTTGGGGGTGGGGGGAGAGGTGAGGGGGTGCTAGAGAGAGATTAGGGCCGCGAGATGGTAGAGAAAGGGAAGGGCCGAACCCAATGAGCGCTGCCAGGGTTCAGGGAGGAGGCGGCGGAGGGAGTAGGCGGGGAGGCAGCGGGGCGCACGGCGGCGAGGCGGCGGCCATGGGCGGCGGAGGGGAAGCGGGGGGACGTGCCTGCCCCGGGGGGAGAGGCGCGAGGCGGCCACAACGGCGGCCCAGAGGGAGGGGGAGAGCCCAGCGAGGCATTCGCCTGTAGGAAGACGTGGACGGCTCGGGGGCGGGAGGCGAAAGAGACGGGTCAGAGGCAGGGCAATAGCAGCGAGGCGGAGCGGCGGTCGGGCCGGGCCGGGACGCGGGGACACAGCCTCGCCCCCCACCAACCCCTCGCGGCCAGGTCCGGTCTGGAATATTCCAGCAGGGTAGGAACTGGGGTCTCTGCGGGAAGGGAGAAACGAATGAGGGTCCTCACCATAGCAGCGGATGGGCGTCAGGCGTCTCCCCCCAGCAGCTGAATCCACAGAGCCCCGGCCTACACCACGCGTGCTCGGCGCCGCCGCCCCGAATCCTGCTCCCCTCACTGCGGCAACGGCTCGCACGGAACCGCAACAGCACGTACGTAACAATGGGGGCGCGAGCGGCGCTAAGGTTCTGGCAGCGGGGGGCGGAGCCTCCCACATCCGGGTACCCGCCGTGGGGGAGGGCGGGGCGCGTCTGTGACGTCAGCCAGCGTGGCGGGGGCAGGAAGGGGAGTACAAAATGGAGGCAAGGGGAGGGTTGGGGTTGTAGAGCGGTTTGCTGAGTTCGCTAAGAGAGGGGGTAAAGGTCTGTGGAGGTCGGAGCTTTGACTGAGGGGTTGCTTTGCTGGCAAGTGGTTTGTTTTGTAAAGCATCCAGTGTTAAGTGCTACCATAAATAGGCCTCTGCCTGCTCCCTTAGATTTCTGCTCAGGAAAATGTTCCATTCGCTCTTCTGGGGACTGTCAGCTTCTAGTTGTCCTTTTTCTTCTACCTACCCTTTGCTCAGGCTGGTCCCTTGAAGCCACTTTATAAGCTGTACTGCTGGAGCCTGTGCTGCTCTAGCTTCCATGTGTCACTTCTGTTTTCTGCAAAAGGAGAGGAAAAAAAAGATGCTCCAGGCAGGGAGGAAGCTTGCAACAGATGAGCCTTTGGAATTGTGGTTGAGTGGCACCTGATCTCTTTATGTTCTGGCTGTTATTTTCCTCAGGTTTTTGATCTTATGTTGCAAGAGGCTATCTAGGCTGGAAAGTGCTCAATACTTCACAGATTTTAGAGTATTGGGTTTCAGTAGTGTTAATTACGTAAAGCAAAAGGAATGGTACTGTGATGAGATAATTCTTAAAGTGTTTACATTTATGTTTGTGGTTAATGCTTTATACCCTGAATAGTTTGCGTTATAAAATGATACAGATAAGTGCAAATGAAGATGAAGGATGTAGTTCCCTTTAAGGCAAGATTTAGGGCAATACAACTGCTTGCAGAAGTAAAGCTGACCCTCAGGGAGTGATCTCTATATATTACAAAGTTTTAAGTAGGCCAGATGACACCTTTGAAAACCGCAGTTAAGGATAAAGTAAACTATTGAGTGAGATGGCTTGATTTCACATTCCCTTTGCTGTTTTTGCCCTTCTGTGCTCTCTCTTGAAGAGGGTCCCAATGCGGAGAGTGGCCCGAGTAACGACAATCACACCAATGCGGCTACATGTCGTCCCCCTTTATTGCCCGAATCGCTTGGTTATATACTTTGCACAGCAAGCACCTGCTGTTCACACGCCCCATACCCCTTGATTATTGGTCATAAGCAACTTATCACGCACCCAAAGGGAAACTGCGATAGGCAAGCATCTTGCGGTTTGCTGCATACTTGTGCTTAGCTTAGCCAGATACATAGCTGAGAAAATTCCTCATTAACACATACAGTTCCTCACAACACAGCCCTTCAAGGTCATCCTCATAACACAGGTGTTGTTAGCAGTCTGATCTCAGGCCTGGATTGTCCAAACCCTGCAACAAAATATCGTGGCCATTCTCTGTCAGAAATTCTACTACATCTCTGATAAATATGTTTATTTTGGAGCACCATGACGCAGCACATAACACTGTCACAAATAAAATGGTGATGTGAAAATAATAATTATATATAAGATATTGTTGTGTTAATACTGCCGAAAAGACTCAGTACCATGTTGATGTTGTCTTTCAGGCATTTGTTATTTGGCTTACAATAGCTAGACACTGCCAGGGAGATGCAAGACAATCCTGCCAAGTTTAAGGTGAATGGCAACTTAATTTGTGGGGGAAGGGAAGACTGGATTATTACTTTGAAACCAGGTTAATTTTTTAGGACTGAAGCCTAACATGAGCTTTCAAGTCTAAAATGGTAATTTCCTTTCCCTTCAGCTCCTTCTGGAAGAGGAACTGCCTCATCACTGCTGCTCTGTTTGTGGGAGTCTGTGTTGGCCTAAGGTTAGCAAAAGTTAACTTAAATGTTCCTGGAGAAACCTGGAATCTTGACATCAAATGCTGATGTGCAAATGCTAAGAGGAATGGGGAATCCCCTATATGGAAACCCACTCAGGAAGCAAGATAAATAAAGGGTGACCACAAAGTTCCACAAATTAGAAATTCTCATCTGAAAGATTGAAGCAAAGCATGGCAATAAATGTGCTGTTCTTAAAAATTGTTAATGACTGACAAACGTTCTGTTCAGAAACATATTCAGCATGCCTTCATATCTGAAAGGAGTGAGCTTGACCAGCAAGAGCAAAGAGTGCATTAGAGAGATTGTGCACAAAAAATCTAGCAGAAAGAAGTAAATTAAGAACATGGAGATGAGTGAAACTAAGAGGTGGTGAACAAAAGGTAATTTGCAGTAGAAGGAAGTAAAACAAACGCTAATACATAACTGTAAGCTTTGAGTTAATAGCAGATCAGCATAAAAGGCCTTTCTGGTAACAACCTGGGCCTGGCCACAGCAAGAGGTTATATGTAGTAAAATGGTTTGATCTGGGGAAGGAATTTCCTGCCTTTTCTTACTAACAGATACAGGTGGCTACAACAACTCTCCTTTTGGGGGGAAAAAAAAAATCAAGTTGCTAGGATGTCTCAGAATAAAACATTCCTAGATTTCACTGAAAACTAGTATTAAAACTGACTGGATTCTAGCCAAAAATTAAAAATAAAAAGTAACTTCAGATCTCCAAAATAAAAATAAATTCTGATGGAAAACAGTCTTGCTGCTTATGTGTCTTATCACTGCAGTTTTATCTAGCAGATGCAGATCTGGAGTAAAATCAGCTAAATGAACTTGAATATGACTAGAACTTCTATTGCATAATGTCATAGGACTAAAATAAACAGAAATGAGGAATACAATACCTTAATTGTTATGTTTTTCAGTTCCACGTAGAGACAGCCAGGAACTTGGGGAAATATTTTTATCTTGTAATACAGTTATGTCACAGCTAGTAGTTTTGAATCTCTAGATGCAGTACAAAGATGAGCTAATTAATTTTTAATTCCTTTTTCTGTTGTGCAAATTTGTCAAAGTTGCTTTTCATTTTATATCTTAACTTCTAAAATAAGTTAAAAATGCAAGATGGCGTTTGTAGGTAAGAGTCTGTAGAAAGCCATGATTTGCATTTAACACTTTGCATTATATTGTCTGTATTTCTGACTAGTATTTCTGCAAATATCAATATCTGAATTTTTTTGTTTGTTTTAGAGAAGGCTGTGTTTTTTCAGTTTCTGGTTTCAGTAAAGCTGTTCTGCTGCATAATTATAGCCATTCAAACTAGGATAAGTTGCATCTCCATGTAACTGGAAGCTGATTTAGCTACAGATAAATAAACAGGCATATAAACTCTGTACCTGTTTGTGTTCTTCAGTGTTACTAACAGTAATGATGTGGCTTGCACAGTGCTTGACCTGTTGTCTGGAAATCAATTTCTGTGCTTCTGCTTGTGTGTCTGGACTGTAGCTGCAGTTCTTTTCATAGCATGCTGCTTTTAAAGTGCTATTTGTGGTACTTTATCTGTCTCTAACTTTTGAGGGTTTTTTAATATAGCATGTATCTTTGATTGCCTAGGCATATCGTTCTTTGTCTTGCCTTGTGCTGGTCACAAATGTAGATGGATGCAATTTGTATGGAGCTTTCCCCTCTCTGTTAACCTAGGGTGAGGGCTGCCACCTAATTAAATAATCTCCTGCCCTGACCCTTAACAACCTGTAAGCAGCTTTTCCCAGCAAAGCAGGTAGACTCTTGGGACAGTGCAGTAAAGTCTGAAAATACAGGATTTTTAAGCATATGTGTGTTCTGATGGGTTCTATTAGTGCTTTATAAAAATCAATAAACTCTTATTCTTCTTTAATGATCTAAAAGGAAAAAAGAAAAGCCACCTTTTAGGAACTGGCTTCAAGGGAAAGTGCTCTTGGCTACAGTGTGTGTGGGAAGTTGTATTTTATGAGTAAAAGAGGAAACCTTTTGAGATAGAAATGAGAACAGTCCCTTCTCAGTATGTTTGGATTGCCCTATTAGTGCAGGTCCTGAACTCTAATGTCTATAAAACTGTTGCACCATATTTATTAATTTGATTTAATTTGCAATAGCAGGTAAAACAAGCAAATCTAAAGATACAATATGGACTAGAACTGACAAATGGTTGGAAAGATAAAGTGCCTCTCATTGTATCTCTCTTACACCTACATGTGTCTTTTCAGTTGAAAGAAATCAAAGGGAATTTGCCCTTGCTTTCTTGCATATTTGTGAGAGCATGATTAAATTGCCAAGATTTGGGAGGAGAAGGAGATGATACTTTTCAGATCCAGTAAGGCACAGCTGAAAAAACTGATCAAATGAAAGGATTAGGGAAGCAGGGGAAGGTTGCTCTCTCTACCTAGAAAATTAACAGGACTTGCCTTAAAACCAGAACAAAGGCGTGGGCCACAGCCTTGTGAAGCTGTAGGTTAACAGGGTGATTTTTGGTTACCCATTGGTTCATTTTGCATCACTGCAGGATGCTGGATTACAAACTGCTAGAGCGAGTGCAGTTGTATAGTTGTCTCAAGCATATGTGCATTTACTGAAACAGTGGTTGTAAATACCTCTGCTGTGTGAATCATGGTGCCCAAGGTGGTGTGAATTACATGTCCTGATAGATTATTTCTTCCCTTTTCAGGTCTTGGTGGTAATTAACAGCCCCCAAGGACTTGAAGCCACAGATTGAAAATCACTGTATGAAGCTTCTTTTTATTTTCCTTAACCGGGTTATGAAGAGTGGTCTTCTGATTTCGTAGACTTACTGCCAGTTCTGGCTAGGATAAACTGGGTATAAAAGTGCATGCTGTATCTTTGACCCTGTGCCTGTAATTGTTTCACTATATCAGATAGCTCTCTGCAGAACAAATATATGGAAACAATTTGCAAGAAAGATTGAGACTAAGAGGTTACATTTTCCTTGAGACTGTTTGCATAATAATTTCATGTGGTGCTCTTATTTGCCTAGCAGCTGATTAAGATTTCTTCGTGGCATCCAGCTGTAGCTAGTGTTGGTATAATTGGCTGCTTTTTTCTAAAGACATTTGTTCTGGGCAACTCTGATAAGAGCTGTGGGCTGACTGCTCAAAGACATGGAGGCGAGTGCTGCAAGCATGAGTAGTGTTTGATTTTTTTTTTTTTTCACTGATGTGCTTGTCTACTGTTGTTGTAAAGGTTTGTTGCTTTTGTTTAACTCTGATAGAGGGATACATGTATCAGTTTGACTTGTGAAGCTCTTATCTTCCTTCAGTAACTGATTAGGCAGTAGAGATTGGCCTGCACAGGATATTACTGAGCTATTAATGTATCTAACTTCAATCTTGTGGAAACAATCACTTGAATTATTTTAAGATGGTACTTGTTTTATCACTGGCTGTGTGTTGGCTGACTGGGCCAGTACAAATTCTGAAGGAGAAGACAGGCAGCAAGTGAGACCAGTATTTTAATAATGAAACAAGAGAGGCTGAACTGAAACAATGCCAAAATGCCTTAATTTGTTGTTTTCTTGTGACAGAGAAAACTGGAGAATTGCTTGATTGTTGATCCCCTAAGAGTTTGAGTTGGGGACAAATTTTGAACACCAGTAAGTAACCTGATTCTCAAAACCAGTCAAAATAAATGCTGTTGTCATGTGGAGTACCTTTTAGCATATGGGTATGTGTTGTGGGGAGTTTAATGAATGTAGTATCAAGTTCTGTGTCTATTAACCCTCTTTGTTTTTATGAAAAAGAAGAATTTCATTAATAAAAGCTGTCTGTAAATTGATTGCATCCATTTTAACTGTGCATTTTTCCATAGATTTGATTGACATGATCTCAGTGCTCATGTAATCTATTTTCATTTACAGTGCTGTCATCTATGTGAAAAATTGGCTTGTTAAAAACTTTAAAGGAAAATATCATGCAGCATGATCACATGTATTCATGTAAATATTCCAGGCTGCCTGAGCAGAGGAGATGAGAGCACACTGAGGTAAACACTCTGCATGTGTGATTCTCCACTCTGTGCTTCTGTTCCGTGCAAAGACTTTATTGGGAGTGTATATGGAGGACTGTGTGTAGTTTCAATCTGAGAAATAAGAGTGAGTCTAACCCCATATGCCAGATAAGTCATAGGAATTCAGAATTGCATCTGAGAACTTCCCAGGAACTAATTTGGTGCCAATACAGAATACTACCTGTTTGGTTGCTTTTTTTTTATAGCCATGACAGGTTTTAATGCTTTAGACATGGTGAAACTGGTTTTGGTGATGCTCTTTCTCGAGGTGCAAAGCACCTAGTCTACCAGTTGTGCCCGTCTGTCAGTGTTTGGATCATCATTGGATACTGCCTTATTCTTGCCATGGTAGTCTCCACATATTCTGGATCTGCAGCATGGGACTAGAAAATTGTCTCAACTCTTCAGCGGTGGGTGAAGATTCAGTCCTGCTCTGCTGCTTTCAGTAGAAGAGTAAAGTTACTTTCACGTTGCTAGATGGGGATTCAGTGTTTTGTTCCTATAAAGCAGGTTCAGGATCTGAATCCAAAATGTTTGGACATCCTAGGTTTTATCCTTTCACCCTAATGCCAGAAGGAGTAGATTCTGGCACTAAATGCTTGATCTTTGCACTTTTAGCATAGTATGATCACCTAAGGAATAATGAAAAGATTTCTTCTTTAGATAATGTAATTAAAAGACTAAAACTTTTTGTGTGTGTGCTCTTGCTTTACGCAGTGATGGTTATTGAGAGATGGAACTCCAGATGGGTGTAAGTAAGACGTCAAGACTTCAGAGTTGAAATCTGTCCTGGGTTGAGTGAGTGGTGGAATTTTTTGGTGGCAGGGGAGGGGGCTATCGGGGCGGACCCCTGTGAGAAGCTTCTCGAAGCTCCCCCAGCTCCACGTCAGCTCCACTTCTGTTTGGGAAATTGAGCCAATCGGCTGCGCCTCTGCGATAACGTATTTAAGAAGGGACGTGGTGACGGGCAGTGGGACTGGTGAGGAGGAGTTGCTGCAGCTGCATGGACACCAAGGTCAGGGGAGGAACAGAGGAAGAAAGGAGGGGGGAGGTGTGCTGGAGCAGAGACCCCCCTGTATCCTGTGGGGAGACGGCAAGGCGGGCCCCCCTGCCACCCATGGAGATCTACGGTGGAGCAGACATTGATTTGTGGCCTGTTGTTCCTGCTCAGATGATCAAGGTGCTGTGCCCGAAGAAGGCCGGGGTCTCATGGGAAAAGGTAGCCCTGCTGCTGAAATTCAGTGCTGGGAGGATTGCAGCATGCGGGAGAGTCCCACGCCAGAGCAGCTCGGGAAGGGCTGCAGCCGTGGGAGAGAATCCAGTTGGAGAAAGTTGGTGACCCCTGACGGAGCAGTGTGGGGAACACTGCGGCCCATGGGAGGAACTCATGTCGGAGAAAGTTTGTGGAGGACTGTCTCCTGTGAGAGGGGGACCACGATGGAGCAGGAGGAACAAGTTTTGGACACTCCCCTCACTGAACATGAAGGAAGTGGCAGCGCTGACTGCCCCCCCCATTCCCTGCCCCTGCGCCACTGGGGGAGGAGGTAGAGATATCGGGAGCAGAGCTGAGCCCGGGAAGAAGGGAGGGGTGGGGGGAAGGTGTTCTCAAGATGTGGCAATGCTTCTCACTGTCCTACTCTGTTATGTGTTGTTAGTGTCTGTAATAAATGTATGTTCTTTTTTTCTTCCCCTAACGAGTCTGCCTTTTGCTCGTGATCATAAAAGGGGGATTTTTCCCCATCCCAGTCCTATCTTGAACCCCAAGCCTGGCTCTCTGTCCCTTCTCATTGCCGGAGGGGAAGGGAGAGAGGGCTGCTGCATTGTGGTTGGCTACCAACCGGGCCTAAACCACGACAAAATCAAAGCCGAAGTTGAAGTCATAGCTGAAGTCATTGCTGAAGTCACAGTTGTGGCTGAAGTCGTTTATTGTCAACAATTCTTCTACAATTATACAGTCTAACAATACTTGTCAACATTTGATTGGTCACTACCCTCTGTCCATAATACACCAGACAATTCATTGGCTACAAGTTAGTTACTGCTATCCTAAGTCTATTGGTTAATTAAATCTTACAAGCACAGACACAATGTCCTATATACTTTTAGCTCAAGGCAGAAAACTTTCCACTGTTTAAGAAATGGCCAGATGTTTTCCGTTAACCAGCCTTGCATGTTTTCTTCAGACAAAGCTCCACATCCTTATCTTGTTTTTCTACATTCCTGTTTGCTGCTCCCAAGGCTTCTGGCTGACCAGGGTCAAGATGTCCTCATCATTCACTAGCTGTACAGCACTCTCAGTTCTTCTTCCCAGCCGTCCTGCTACAGTGCAGAGATTAAAGAATCCTTTACAGGAATTATAATTTGGCTTGATTTGCTGTTAATCTGAAGATTTTGTGTGATTTAAATCTTTGGGCCTTCATGTTGCAAAAGATTGCCTAATTAAAAGTGGCACTTGTCAGGAATGGGGTCCAGCTTGTTACGGTGGTACACTGTAAATCAGGATGCTTCTGCCTTCTACCTACCTGACAAAGTACCACCTACTCGCTGGTGTGGAATGGATTTATAACTTCAGTGGATTTAATATTAGCTTCTGATCATTCATGCTGTTGCTGAACTCTCCCACCAGAAAAAATTGAGATTTTCATTTTCTGGAAGGACCTGCAGAGTTTCCAGAAGAGACATTAAAAGTCAGAATAAAGACATTTACTGACATTTTCATATCAGACTTCCCCTGCCCTTCTGTCTCCCTGCTGACAAAAGGTATGCATAATGAAAGCGAAGTTCCTAAGTAAATACCATGAAATTTTGGGTGACTTAGTCATACAGTACTATTTTTCTTCCCTCTGTCAACAGGGAAGAGTTATGCACTCTGGAAATTGTACATTTTATTTTGCAGCCTGCTTTGCATACTGGCAACCACTTCAGATTTTGTACTATAAACTTCCACCATTGCAATTTTACTACAGCCCAAACAATTTTACCACTGGATGATAATCTTATCTTGTGATCCCTTGATTAAGCGGCATGTATCATTCAAGAGGTACTCCGGGCTGTTCTCAGTGTGAAATCCAGTTTCATAAACCCCACTCCTGTAAGCCCTGTCTGTGTCAGGAAGAATAAGACCAGTAGTGATTCTAATGCATTTCAGCTGGTGGGGAACTCAACAGAGCATTTTGTGGCTTGGGTGCATGCGTTTATGCATGAATAACCAAATAGATGTTTAAGAGAACAGCATCACAAAACAATAGCACAGATTATTCATTATCAAATAATACTGATGAGACTATTGGTGTTGAAAAAATCATAGTGTCATGTAAAGAACTTCAATTTCATTGTCTTTTCCCATTCCACTGAAGTTGTTACGTGACCCTTTCTGCAGACTTATGGATAGCTGGTAATATTGCAATGGAGAGTTAATGCACAAGTAGGTGAAGTACACAACTACACAATGCCATGGGAGCTCTGTAATGCATGTAAGTCTCACTATTAAATATGGAAACTTGTTTAGTGTTGTATGTTACTTCTGAGTACTACAACTGCATGGGTCAAAACTGGATGAAGATTTACTGAGGTGTATACAGTTCTGCTGGACCCACTATTCCCAAGGTAACAGCAGCCTGTGGATGAGACAATACTGCCATTCAGACAAACCTTAGTGTAGTTGCAGTCGGTGTCTTTTTTCTGTTACAACTCTCATCAATTTTGGACTAGAATAAACAACACTGTAGTGGTTTTTTGGTCAGTGTAATTTGCAGTTTTCTGGCTGACATTTGCTCACAGGAGTATTTTGCTACCTTCCTGTTGCTAACCAGTAGAGCTAAAAGTGTAGGACGTAACTGGGAAATGTTTATGTTCTGGCCCTCTTGCAGATAGAAGCTATTCTGAGAAACACCTCTCATGGCATGGTTGAAGCAGCCTGCTACTTACTGATTTTTGGCATAGCTAGCAAAGAATAAATACAGGTCATCAATACAATCTTGCCCTGCTAGATGAGAACTCTCCAGCTCTGGCAATACTTTGAGCAAGACCTCAGTAGCAAGCAACTGAAACCTTTAATTCCCTGTGCCTGCATTCTGTAATCATACCCTGGAATAAAGGGGACTAATACCTCAATACCAGAGAATACATACCTAGTCTTTTGATGATCAAATACAGTGGCGGTTACTAGTAGATTTAGCTTAGGGTCAGGGAAGAGAGAAGGCCTGCTGTTACGGAGAAGGAGGAGCACAGATGGAATCCTTGTGGGAGTGAACTGCTTTTACCCTCTACTGCCCAGGATAGTCTTGACTGGTAGTGTGTCAGATGTACCCACATCTGGTACAGTGAGAGAATTTGCCCAGTGTGTATGGAGGCTTCCTCTTTTTTTTCAGATACATAAATGGAGATCTACCTTTCCTGTTGAACAACCTGCAGCCCTTCTTGTGTGGGCTGTTAGGTTTTTTTAAGCACTGCTCTTCTGAGTGCAATAGAGCTGATTTTAGATGAATTCTCCTAGGAAATCATTTTCAGTATAACCTGGTTATCAACACTCAGAAGCCTTTGAATATAGCCTAAAACTGGTTGTTGCAAACCTTGGGAAGTCAGAACCTTTGAAACAGTTGTGTGGAGTAAGCAGGGTTTTAAAACTAAAACAAAACAAAAAACTTCCCCAGATCTGAGCAGTATTGCTTTCAGAGCCTTCCAGTTCCTGCAAAGTCTGAGTGACCCTGCAAATGGACTTCTTAAAGACGAAATGTTGCTTCCTGCTCAAGGCCTCTGGAGGTGCTAAAAAAGAGCAGAGAACGTCTAAAGCTAGTAAAGCTTGTGGTACGAAGATGAAAAACATCCATCATTGAAGCAGGCAGAGCTGGAGTCTTCTAAAGTGCTTGGGATCTGTGGATAAAACACTAGATTCTTAGGAGTTCTATAATTGAACTAAAATACAGTTTAACCAGGGACTATGCCATCTTTTAATTCATGTTAATGTGGAGGAAAGGGTGTATAATAAAAAAACCCAAAACTTGCAGTACTGTAACTCCAGTTTCAGGCATGTATCTTTTTTGTACAGTGTTCAATTAAGTATCTGGTTTGTATAATTGTTGAGGAAGTGCTAAGTTGTTTAGTTTATTGGTATTTTAGTAACATTCAGTGCATATTTTACTGCTCAAATGGTTAATTTGTTAGTGACCACGTACGTTTTTCTTGTTTTGAGTATGTGGGTGTTCGTTCTGGCTGAATGCATAAGTCTCTAGATGTATGCTATAGAACATAATGGAAGCTTAAAATACTTAGATCTTTGCATCATAATAGCTAGTTTAAACATTTGCTCAAGATCTCTGTTCATGAACAGCCACCTTTGAGTCTTCTCCTGTGTATCTCATGACAGTTTTGGGATAATTACATTTTGAGAGTTTGGGTTGGGGGTAACTGCAGATAACTTCCAGTTAAGAGATGAAAACAGTTTTACAGGGATTGTCTGCTTCCACTGAGCTGGGAGATTGAGCTGGAAGCGTGCTGAATCCTGAGTAGACCAATGAAAGGCCGTTGCTGGGGGCAGGCCCTGTTGCCCACTCCTTTAGAGCTAGCATATATGCTCTCCAGCATCCTTAACATCCCCATCAGGGGTGTAGTCCTGTTAAGGAACCACACCTTGGTGAAATGTATCCTCATCTTTAGTAATGTGCTCTTGACTGCTGCTCTGGTGATGAAGACCACAAAAAAGGTCCATACATTCTTACTTGCATATAGTTTAGCCTACACCCTGTTGTTTCTGTTCTGTTTTATGGGATTACTAAGCACTTCAGTACTAAATTGAGACCCCACCTAGAGTACTGTGTTCAGCTTTGGGGCCCCCAATGTAAGAAATACATGGACCTGCTCAAGCAGATCCAGAGGAGGCCATGAGGATGATTGAAGGCTGGAGCAGCTCCCCTGGGAGGCCAGGCTGAGAGAGTTGGGGGGGTTCAGCCTGGAGAAGAGAAGGCTCCAGGGAGACCTTCGAGCGACCTCCCAGGGCTTAAAGGGGGGACAGGAGAGGTGGGGAGGGACTCTGGATCAGGGGGTGTAGTGACAGGATGAGGGGTAATGCCTTTAAACAGAAAAAGGGTAGATTTACATTAGGTATAAAAAATTCTCCACTGAGAGGGTGGCTGAGGGTAGTGAGGCACTGGCACAGGTTGCCCGGAGATGCTGTGGCTGCCCCCATGTTGGAAGGGCTCAAGGGACTGGACAGGATTTTGAGCAACCTGGTCTAGTGGAAGGTGTCCCTGCCCATGGCAGGGGGGTTGGGACTGGATGATCGTTAAGGTCCCTTCCAACCCAAACCATTCTACAATTCTATGAAGTTTACTGTAGAGTTGGGGATGCTAAACCTTGATCAGAACGACAGTGATTATTTGATACAACTATTAACAAATCAATTGCCTTAACATCTGCAAGGTAGATAAGTATTAACACTAAAGTCTAGGACAAGTTTTCTAGTGCACATGATTTTCTGGATGTCACTTTGGGAACAACACCACTAAGTTTAAATAGAGGATTTTTACCACCAAATTTGTCATTCATTTGTTATGTGACCTTACACCCTAGGTACCTCAGGTGGGCATATAAACTTTAAGGCCTTTTTTGAAGTGTTTTCTTTAAAAGGCAATAGCACTACTAGGTGGAGGGTTCAGAAATTCTTATACAAATATGTAGTGTATTTGTATGTGCATTGATATTTACATAGTAGAATCCATAATTACTTACAAAAAAGTACTTGATATTAAAATATGTGAAATCCAACATTGCTTGACAGGTCTAGGTTAAATACTTTTTTGTAGAGGAAAAATGAAAAAAAAAAAAATTAAAAAATAAGGTTTCTTCTTGATTTACAAAAGTTTCAAAGTGCTATATCAACAGTGTTAGGTGATTTTTTTTTATTATCTGCAAAAGCCTGCATTAAAAATATAAACAATAGCTCACTATTAAATTTTGGTTATTAAAAGGTAGAAAAATCTTAAGCTTCATATTTTCTTTCAGTACTGCAGTCTGAATTCATGATTAGATGAGTTAAGATACTCATCTAAACTCCTTACTGTTTCATGTTTAAATGAAAACAGGATCTCTAAGACTGTGCACCATACAATTTTGAAAACGGCTCAAAATACTAAAGGTGTTAATAAGGAAGTCCACTTTGAGATTGCTTATCTGTACAATAAGCAATTTACCTGGCTCTCAGCACAACTGATAGCTCTAGTAGCAGTGTTTGGGGATGCCTGGTCCCTTGCTGTGGATTATCTTGTAAACAAATGTTTTGTGAATTAATAGTAATGCAAGTTTTTTAAGGATAAAAGGAGATTTAGTTTGACTTAATTATCTAGCTATTGCCTCTTGCAATAACACACTGCTCCCTACAGCTATAGCTAAATAATCAATAGAAACAAAGATCACTTCTGTAAATATGTAAATGTTAATCACTTAAAAATCATTTGATAGACGATGCTAAACCTGTAAACCTTGGTGTTTGAGAAAATCTGGTTTTGATTTGGATGGTCCCTGAAGAGAGATTCAGATTTTAAGCTGAGTTTCTTCCCTCAAATACCTTCATTGTCTTCAGTAATAAATTTGCATGTGAACTGGAGGAAGGCATTTGGCCTATTCTTAGAGCAAGTCAAAATTGCACTCTGCTTCTTCACAATCAGCTGTACAACTTCCTATTATCTCTTGTGTATCAACAGTGTGTGCAAGGCACAGAAGAAAGTCGTTGCCTTGGAGGAGTTTACAGCCTAAATGTAAAGGATAACAAAATGTTATTCAGTGATTTTATTACGGTTAGGATCTCGCTGTTCTACTACGTTATAGCGTGTGGATAGATGCCAGGTGTGTACATTGGTTCCTGCTGTGCTGCAGGGACAGAAGAGTATACACAGTTGGTTTTGCCCTTCTTACTGGAAGTTTCCCACATATGATCTACTTGCATGAACCTGCATGTGGCTGCTTCCTAACTCAGTTCTTAAAATATTATCCCTCTTAGTTTAAGCAATTTATGTAGTTGAAGTTTTTCTAAATTTAATTATGCCGACAGTTGGACTGGGGAGTGAATAAACAGGAAGTTATGTTGGCAGACTGGGGAGAAGGGAGAAAAATTTCAGTGAAAGAGCTATAATAGGTGGCTAGGAGTAGAAGCCTATCTACTTGCCTGCTGTCGCCAAAGCACCACCTCCAACCACAGGTGTAGTTATTGACACCCATCGGGTGGGTAAAGCTGGCTTTCATTATCAGACTTGAGACCAGGGTTGGATCTGGGTCAGGCTGAGAGTCAGAGGGAGTGTAGAGTGTGTGGACAGTGAAGAGCTGGCAACAGATGGCATCATAGTGGAAAAAATGAGGCAACTCATGTTTCTGCTGCATTTTGCCAATTACTTGTTTTCCTTCAGGGAGGAATTCAGTGTTTGGCTAAGTTTTGTCATTAGTTTTTGTAGTCATT
Organism: Tyto alba; assembly: GCF_018691265.1. NCBI lineage: Eukaryota > Metazoa > Chordata > Aves > Strigiformes > Tytonidae > Tyto > Tyto alba. The sequence continues at coordinate 2,816,350 of NW_024881296.1, forward strand.
GATGCCAGGAAATCATTTTGTCTACTCAGAGTTTAGTATTCCTTAAATTTAAAACAATTTTAGATGCTAAGGCATATCACTAGTGATCACATTTTAGGATTGGATTTTCTTAATCAAAAAAAAAAAAAAACAAAAAAACCCAAGCTATATATAAATGTTGTGGCAAAGGGTTTCCCCAAAACCCTAAGCAGAAAATTTTTCTTTGTGGCAGATGGTTCTATTCTACTTGTGGATTCATAATCTTTTGAAAAAGGAAGTATGGTACTCATGAATTTATGAACAAAGCATTTCAACTAAATTAACTTGTTTATATCAACTTACTAATTTTACAGTAAGCTTAGAGGTAGGAAATACTGTTTCTATTTTACAAGTGGGATGATCTAGTTTAGTGGTTGCATAGAAAAAAAGGACTCATACATTGATTTTTTTTCTTTTAATTCAGTTAAGAATTCCTTAAGCTTTGTTAAACAATGAGAGAGTTTTATTAATCATTCCTGGTTTTCTTAAGTAAAAACCTAAAATGTGTAAAACTAGGCATTAACTTCATCTCTGGGGAGTTTAGCATTTTAAATTTCAGAAGAGATGGGATTCTCATTGACTAATTTCTTTATGTGCAATTTAAAAAATTCTTGCCATATGTTTAAATTGTTGTTAACTTACTAATGAGTAATAGTGATCACTAAGCTTTAAAGTTTTAATACTTTTTTTGCATCTGTTTAGTTAAAAAAAATGAGTAGCTGCCTGTGAGGACAACTGCTTTCTTGAAATGAGATTTCATCTAATTATTTATAAACATTTATTCCATGCTCATCAGCCTAGTAACTGAGGTTTCAAGTCAGTGTGCTTTGCTGAGCAGGGTTGCAAATACTGTTGTGAGCCAAGGCCTGAACTTCTACATGAAAGTGGAGTTTCACATCTGATTGAGGCATAGCTAGTTACTGCTACACCTTCTTCACCTCTCCCTTGTGACACTGTTTGTATTCCTGTGGCTGCAAGAGTGGTGGAATCAGGGAGATAATGTGACTGAAAAATAAACTCCCCCAAAATTAGTGTACACTGAATCATCCTTCTGATCTATCTGAGCACTACTGAGGCACTGAGAAGGGTCAAGCATGTGTGATTGTGGGGAGAGACAGCTAGAAATTAAGCTGATTACAAAGCTGCTGCTGAAGCCTGACTATGCTGTAGCTGAAATAACTGAAAAGCAGGTATTGGGTTGGCAGTTAAGCCAGTTTAGGTGAGGAAATGATCTAACCTGTATTAATTTTGAAGTGGTTTTCTGACTTTAGCAGTATATGCCTGAGCCAAGTATATCTACTACTTATACTGCAGTGCTGTTCTGAGAAAGGAAAATGCTAAAAGGTTGGAAATTTGATGTCTCTTCCCATATGCTGACCTCTGAAAAGTGGCCACAGTATTTTATCAGAATGTCCACTTTGGGAGCTGTTACAATAAACTTAATGTATCTCTTTAGTTTCAGACTTATCTTCTTTTTATCTGTACCTAGAGAATTGCTTTCAGAGAAATCTCATCTTTTTCTTCAGCTTTCTTTTTAACAGCAGCAAGGGTAGTGGATAGCTATTTCTGTTGCCTATTTGTAAGTAAATCTCAGCCTTACTCCTTTTTTAGTTGCTCCCTGTCTTATAAAACTTTGCAATAGAATGTGTTTTATAACTACAAAATTTACAGACTAAACTATTAAAACATTTATCTTAAAAACATGATGAAGACTTTTACTTTTTTTCTGCTACATTAACCGGGCCTTAATTTTGAGCCTTTAAAATTACAGTGCCATTTTACTTTCCAGCACACTTTAGATCATCGCTTCACCATCCAGGGTCCTGATCCCATGGAGACTTGTACATTTGTTTAACAATGCATGTTTCAAGCTGTAACACTGATTTATTACTCTTGCTGCACTGTTACCTGATTTGAAGAGAGTCAGTTACTGGGACATCTACATCTGCAGTATTTGCAAAAAGACAGATGATTTGCAGGTGTAACACAGCACTATAGTTAATCACACTAGCAAACTGCATTGTGAAATGTGATCTTGTATAGCCATTTATAGTCTGAGTTTTTAAGAGCTGTAACTGCTTTTGGCTTGGTTAACTTCTGTGGCTGTTGTAGAGTGCATTTGCAATCAAGTTGTTGCCAAACTTGTACTTGATGTTAAGGTCATGTTTACTACTGCGCAACTGCATAGTGAAGAGTTGCAGTAAAAGCAAAATAAACGTTACAACTCTTGATGAAGCATCTTAGTGTCACTCTATGGGAACCTGATAGCAAGTGGATGTTGGGCAGGAGCTCAAACTGACTGTAGACCATAGCAGAATGTTGCTGGCAGTAGTTAAATTTTACTGTTTCATTCTAGCTGATGTGTACTTGACTGCAGCTCTAACAAAAACATCTTGTGCATGTTCTGAGTACTGTTTAAAAAAGAACATAGATGTAAGAAAACCGGAGTCAGCAGCTCTCCATATGTGGCATTAGTACTGTGCAAGATTTTCATCTGTGAGCCAGATTGATCTGGTAGCCTCCTAAAAGAATTAAATTAAAATTAAAAAGAATTCACATTAAATTTCTGGTACTGCTGATGAAAAGAATGTGGTTAGTTCCTCTTACTCTTCCAGAGGATGGATACAGAAGCTAAATGTGGTCCTCCTAGATGAGGGTTAAGGTATTATGCTAGCAGTGAGCTGCAATGGATTTTACATTATGGCTGTAATTGATCTGGATTAGACATCCACACGCAGGCACCCCTATTTGTTTTACACTCTTGTAAAAATACATGCATATTTGCTGGTATGAATGCCAGTAACTATTTGACCTTTTTTAAAAAGAAAAACAAAACCCAAGAAGGAGTATTATTGCCACTGACATTTTGAGAAGCCTTTTTTAGCTACCGTTAAGGAGCAAGGTGTATGCAGTGATGATCAGCTGCATTTGACAAGCAGAATTCTCCAAAACAATAAATTCACTGTCTGAAAACAGGCCACAGCAGAGGAGAATTTTTTTTTTTTTTTCATTATCCTTACGGGAGGGAAGATATATAAACCTAATTTTTGCTAAACACCAACAATCCATAGAGGACCAACACCTTATTGTCCCACTTGTATTCAACTGGAGGTCTCAACTTTTTGAAAATCAGCCAACTAAATATGGAATCTTAGTTCACAGGAGACCAAACTTCTTAATTTCTGTTTCTGTGGACAGATTTTTTTTCCCAGTTCTCAGTTCCTGGAAAGTTGAGACAACTGGTATTTGTGTGTGTGGGGGATGATTGTGCTAGCTTTTTGGTGTGTTGCAAATACAAGTGCAAAAGTTCACAGAACAGTATTAGAATTGGAGATATAACAGAGGTATGGCCTGACTCAGTATGGTTTGTGTACTTTCAAATTCCAGTGAATCTGATGGGGCCTGAAACCTTTTATCCCAGCTGGATTCAGCCCTTTTTTTCTCCTGTCGATTACTTTTGCCAATCTATTTTTATTTCAGTACTATTTCCCATTATAGACATGATTAGGAGCAATTTGGAATAATTCCAATACTCGTGTATCAGGGAGGAATGAAACTACCAAAAAGGGATCAATTTTGGTTCCTCTGCTTCAGTATGATCAGTATGTTTCAATTCTCAGTGAAAATGCCCATATGCTTTTTAAATCCTTTTTCTTAAATATCAGGTATTTTTGTAGAGAATTTGAATTTTTAGTTACTTACACTTCAATGCAAGCACTTTTGCAGGCTTATGCTCTTATTTAATTGTTGTATTCTAAGTATGGAAAGTAAGAACACTTTTGTCTCTATTGATATTTCACAGATGCATATTACTTGGAAATGGCAGTGCATCACATAGAATGTTGTAAATGCTGTCTTTTACCAGGCAGGTCAAATAAATAAAGTCATTCTCGATTATAAAACTTTTTAAAGGATTCAGTACCTTCTGTAAAGCTTCAAACATGTTCTAATGATGTCCAAGCATCATGTGAGTGTTTCATGTTCCATAAAAGTGAGCTTCCAAATCAATGTATTGACTTTCCTTCGAAGCTGAGGGCACTATAGTTGCCCAAGTTCAAGTTTCACATTTAAATAGCAGTCTAATTGAAGCAGAAAAGTCCTGATAACTGTTCTGTTTTTCCTGTGCTTGCTTTAACAGGCAGGAGTTAAATCGTGCCCTCTGGAGACTGCATTTGAACTCTCCAGTCGCATCCCCTTTTCTTTAGTTAAAATTGTGGTATGCCTCCTATGCAAGAGTAGCACAAAATGGAACTATACTGGGATAAAAGATCTAGTACTCGTTAATGTTCAGGGTTAAGTAGATATGTAGCGTAGTAAGGATCGTGCCCTGCCATTTATTTTTGCTAATTTGGAATAAGAGAAAGGATTGAGTCCAAGAGAACCTTAGAGGGCCATATTATTATTTTAACCCTTCAACTTGTTAGAAAGCAATACTGAGAAGGAAAAAGAAAATCACACTTGATGTTTATCAGTCTTATGTCTGAGCACCATAGTAATTTTACAGGCATGATACAGAGGTATGTAGTCTGTAACGTTAGTATATACAATCGTAGTTATGAAATACTACTTATGGAGAAATAGCTTTTTAAATCAAAACAGGTTTTTTATAGAAAATATTCTGTTACAAAATTTCCAGCTACTAGAGCAAACAAATTAAGCATCCCATACTTCCAATGAACTTTTTGTGTAAATATTTAGTTTCTGCTAACTATGCTTGAAAATGAAAATCTTTTGGTAAGGTTTTACTTGGCATTTATTTTTCTAAACTGTATTTGAAAAGTAATTTTTGAAGGGTCTTTAATATTAGGAAATGCTTTAAATCACAAGGGACAATTTTTCCCTTTTCAGAATAGTCTGAGTTTTTTCTGATTCTTACAGCTTCTAATGTCCCTTTTTCTTTCAAGTCAAGTAAAGCAGATAGCTGCTTAGCAAATTCTGAACTACAAGCTATGTATCTAGGTATCTAGCTTTGGTTAAAACAATCGTGATCAGTTTATAACAGTGATTATTGGAACTGGAATGAAACGAAGTAATTCTTGTTTCCCAGACTTGAATTCTAATTACCTACCTTGTACTCTGACCTTTCTCTTTTTATCTTAGAGTAAAATCTACTCTAGTCTTTTGTGTTTCTCAGTTGCAGTTTCAAGTTGTAAGAGATTGATTCTTTTCAAGATCCTTAAAAAGTCCATAATTTATTTTCAAATGTAGGAAAAAAAAAATCATCTACTTAAAGATATAGAACAGAAGTCATGGGGTGCATGTAAATATTGACTGTCTTCGTAAGCTACAAGTCCTATTGGGAAACTTAATGTCAAGTTCACTTTAAGTTGTTGTACCCAAAATAAGTCAAACAAGTGCTGAAAATGCAGTGTTCCTCAGTAAAGATTTTTACTTGACCTAAGGATATTTAACCTTTCAGCATGATCTTGGCTACCCTCCAAAATGTATCACTGAGGATGCTTTTTTTAATTGCTTTCTGTATTCAGGCTTTGTCAGTATTCACAGTGAACTTTTTGGACACTCTCTGGACATTTCATTTTATGAAACATCAGTAACAGATATACTTATAATGAGAAAAAAGGGACAGTCAAGGCAAGGTTACACAGCTGTCCATTTTCCCTCTGGGACTTACTAAGTGTTATACAAACAAGATTCTCTGGTTGCCTTTGCTTGTATTGGGACTTGCAGTCTTTTCTCAAGCTATGTTGTCTGGCCTGTTTTGTTTCATTATTAATATTTTGTTAGCAATTTACACTTACCATCTAATAATGGTAATTTTGCAGGGTTAATTACCTGTGAACAGAAAAAGTTTTGTTCTGAAAAATTACCCTGAGCATAGAGTGTGATCTGACGTGGTCTGCAGATTGTTTGGATGTATTTTTTTTTTCTAAAAAGTTAGATAGGGCTTTGATTAAAGAAAATTTAACACCACTATGTTATTACACCAGAGCTGGCTTTTCTGACTTAACACTGAACTTTCTGTTTAGTTGACCATGGCATGCAGCTGAAGCTATCTTTACTAGTGTTGTTTATGTGTAAGTGTCGTGGTTTGAGCCTGGTCGGCAGCCAAACACCACACAGCCACTCACTCCCCCTTCTCTTCTGGCAATGAGAAGGGACAAATGAGCCAGGCTTGGGGTTCGAGATAGGACTGGGATGGGAAAATCACCCATTATGGTCACGAGCAAAAGGCAGACTCATTAGGGGAAGAAAAAAAGAACATACATTTATTACAGACACTAACAACACATAACAGAGTAGGACAGTGAGAAGCATTGCCACATCTTGAGAACACCTTCCCCCCCACCCCTCCCTTCTTCCCTGGCTCAGCTCTGCTCCCGATATCTCTACCTCCTCCCCCAGCGGCGCAGGGGCAGGGAATGGGGGGTGCAGGCAGTGCTGTCGCTTTTGCCATCTGCGGTGGGGGGAGCTTCTGGAACTTGTTCCTCCTGCTCCATCGTGGTCCCCCTCTCAGAGCAGACAGTCCTCCATAAACTTTCTCCAACTGGATTCTCTCCCACAGGCCGCAGCGTTCCCCACACTGCTCCGTCATGGATCACCAACTTTCTCCAACTGGATTCCCTCCCATGGCTGCAGCCCTTCCCGAGCTGCTCCGGCGTGGGACACCCCCACATGCTGCAATCCTCCCAGCACTGAATTACAGCAGTGGGGATACCTTTTCCCATAAGACCCCGGCCTTCTTCGGGCACAGCACCTTGATTATACCAGGCGAAAAACACGGGCCATAAATCAGTGTCTGCTCCACCGTAGATCTCCATGGGTGGCAGGGGGGGACGCCCTGCCGTCTCCCCACAGGATACAGGGGGGTCTCTGCTCCGGCACACCTCCCCCCTCCTTTCTTCCTCCGTTCCTCCCTTGGTGTTCATGCAGCTGCCACAACTCCTCATCACAAGTTTGACTCTTCCTCATCACTACGTCCCTTCTTAAATACATTATCGCAGAGGCGCAGCCGATTGGCTCAATTTCCCAAACAGAAGTGGAGCTGACTTGGAGCTGGGGGAGCTTCAAGAAGCTTCTCACAGGGGGCCGCCCCTATAGCCCCCTCCCCTGCCACCAAAAAACCCCACCACTCACTCAACCCAGGACAGTAAGCCAAAACACAGCTGTGTGCTTATACCATAGTTGGCTTTGAAATAATATCAAGTATTGAGGACAGGGAAGACTTGTAATATTTTTTTAAGTTACTACTTTATTAGGAAGAAAGTGTTCTGAACAGTATGTGCTATTTTTTATGTGGCTAGTCATAAGTCATGATTGTAAGACTTTGGAGCAGAAGTATTTTGTCTAATCCCTTCTACCCCATTTTGCTCCACATAGATTTGATCTGTGATTAGATCTGTGTGTATAGATCTGTATATATAGCAGTTAATTATTCATGGCAGAACTGTTTCTTGAAACTCATACAAAGCTGGAAACCAGGTGAGTAATGTATCTCTAGTGCTCTGAGTATGCAAACCCATAATGCATTTTTAAACACAGAAACTGGTGCCCAGGCTTATTACCTATCACATGCAAAATGTTTACTCTGATATTTTGAACTTATTACTACAACAGGCCTCAAGGGCTCATTGTCCCCTTTGTGTGTGTGTGTTAATCACACTGCTGATGATGGGAATTAGCTGTACACATCAGGAGGAGGAGACCCATTGGACGAGAACTTAGACAGCAGGGAATATGAAATTCCTTAGCTATTAGATGGTGAGAACAGCACAGCTTAAGCATTGCTCCCACTTGGCTTGTCACCTTTGCATTTTGCGATTTTTGCTAAAGAAACAGTAGTGGAAGTAGCAGCTGTGAAATGTGATGATAGCACAGTGCTGCCTTGATAGAAATTGCAGCTCAGAGCTGCAGATCAAGTGTGGCACAGAATTTTGAATGATGGAAGCGAGCTGGTTTTCTGGAAAAAGGACCCATCCAGGTTAACCTTAGTAAAAGCTGACTGGCACTTGATGAATTAGCAAATGATTGTCCACAGAGGATTGCTTTCATTTGTGTCCTTTAAAATATCTTTTCAAATTTCTATTCAGTTATTTCTTTCACCTGTTAGGCCAGATTTCTTCTTAAGATGTTCTGTTCTTTGAATTACAGTGATTTATTTTTCCTTGTCTAGTACTGTCTGGATAGCTGATCCCTTCAGTCACATGGGTAAAATTTATGTATGTCAGGTATGTCTGGACATAAACTGTGTTGGATTTGACATTCTCAGGTTTTTCTGCTATATAAGTAATTGCATTAGGAATGGGAAGGTGTAATAGTGTGATTTAACATGAGGGTCCAAGAATGGTTTAGCTTATAAATGCTTGATCTTACATTTTCTGGGTTGGTCTTTTTTTTTTTTTTTTTTTTTTTTTTTTCTGAATCTTTGCTAATCCTGTGTAGAAGCTGTCAGGCGTGGGGCACTCCAGAACTGTTTAGAGCTCCTACACGTTTCCAAAATGAGAACTGGGAAAGAGATTGTCATCTTTGCAAGAGAAAAGCTCCCTCCTGTGGAAGAGAGAAACCTCTGCGGGAACTAGAAGCAATGTTAGGGCATGATACTGTGGTTTGAAATTAGCAGGAAAAAGTGGCACAAGCCCTGTACGAATTTGCAAATGCTGGAATTCAAAACCCTGTTCCCTGTTGTACTTTCCCAAAGCAAATTCTTCAGATTTTTTATGACTTCTTTCTAAAACTGTATATCAGTGATAGCTGTTTGCCATGTGTGAGCAAAACTGGATAGTTTTAAATAATATAATGTGGTCACAGTGGAATCTTTAGTGTTAAGGGCATCTAAAGCAGCTGATATTTATACAGATTTTGCTTCCTATAGCTCTTTGCTGAAAAAACCTCAGTATTTTGGGCACTTCTGTGAATTCCAGTTCATAGAATTTACATTACTTAAAAAAAATATTTTTTTTCCCTTTTCTAAGTGTGATAATCTATTCTATATATCCTGAAGATCTGTATCAAAATTATTTTGGATCTTGCTGCAATTGAGGGTACTTGGTAGAAGGCTCTGCTGAGCTCAAAGCCGTGTCTGACTTGGAAAATACAACTGCACAGGAAGCACGAAGATGAATTTGTGATGGAGGACCTGGAACTAAAACTCATCTTAATATCAAATTTCTGCTAGAAGCAGTATTTTTACCTTTGAGCTGAATAGGATTAGTGCTTGTGATCTGAAGGTGGAAGGCTCCAGCTCATTAGCACGTTAGCAAAACCCTGAGACATTTACTTCCATAAATGCTAATGTTATTCCCCTGAGAATTAAGCACTTTGGAGGGGATGGGGAGAGAGATAATTTAGCATTACGGTGGAGATTTAAATTTAGCAACTCGGATTCATTGCCAGGTGGAGGACTGAGACAGCACAGAGTGTGCTGACCCACTGCAGAAAAACGCTGTGTTGAGACTAGGTATTTGGATTCTGTTAACTGGCAAAATACTAAATTATGATCTTGTTCAGAGCTAGCTGGGTTCTAGCTTGTGGTACACAGCAACATGAATATAACTTTGGTTACAGAAGCATGTGATTCGGCACATTCTTTGTGATATGTAGTGGTGAAGTGAGATTTGGTTCTGTCTTGTTGTGGTTTGAGCCTGGTTGGCAGCCAACCACCCCGCAGCCGCTCACCCACCCTCCCCCTCCACCTGGAAATGGGGGAGGGAGTTGGAAGGGTAAAGAGAGACTCACAGGTTGAGATAGAAACAGTTTAATAATGGTAATAAAATGAAAAAAATGACAGCAATAGAAAATATAAATGGACAATGCACAATGCAATTGCTCACCCCCCGCTGACCAATCCCCAGCCCATTCCCAGCTAGAGATCCCGAAATACCAAGATCCCACAATCACAATCCCAGAAGTGAGAGAGAGCTCCTTCCCAACCTCCCCTCCTCTATACAGTGAGCATGACGTTCCATGATCTGGAATATTTCACTGGCCAGTTTGGGTCTGGTGCTCTGTCCGTGCTCCCTCCCTGCTCCCTGTGCCCTTGCGCACGGGCAGGACATGGGGAGTCGGAGAGTCCTTGAAATCTCAGTAGCAGCTGAAAACATCAGTGTGCTATCAGCATTCTTCTCATACCCAACCCAGTGATGAATCTAAAACACAGCACTATTCTAGTTACCAAAATGAAACATTAACTCTATTCCAGCCCAAACCAGGACATGTCTTTAGAAATTTATGGTGTAGCTGCTCATTTCTATATGGTTTGGAGTTACCTTTGAAGTGGGGAATAGTTGCTCTATTAAGGATGTAGTATCCTTATTTATAAGAACTGTGAGAGTGCTATAGCTTGGATGAATAGTCCTTGTGATTGTGTGTGTCAAGAAATGCAAGCTCCTGAACTTGTGGGAAAGCAGAAACTTCTCATGAGGCTGCATGCAACGAAGGCTGAAGTCAGAGTAATGAGGGATGCTGGCAGAACTGCCCTGTTAGTGAGGTTTGGTACTCTGTGAGCAACCTGGACCTCTGTCTGTCTCTGATCTCCCTCTGGACCACAGAGAACTCAGTGGCTGCTGCTCTTCAGGTGCCAAATTGGATTAAAATAAACTTGGCAATAGCAAAGAGCAATCCCTTTTGCATAATAAGTACTTGCAGTAGGTTCTGCAAGATTGTAGTGTGTGTGCGTGGGAGAAGTGGCCTACACAGTTACAAATGGGATGGGACGTCTTTTTCATGTGGCTTACAGCTTACAGATGGCTCCTGGGTTTTTAAAGTTCCTTCATGGTATCTATTTCCTCTTAGCAGCACCATGCAGTGATTGCCTGGTGTATTTTTGATGGCTGCTTTTTTCCCTCTGGCAATTCTAGTCTGTTTTTTTATTAAATTGAAGATTGTGTTGAGCACATTTTGTCTTGCTCTTCTTCATCTGCACCCCTCCACCCGCACTGTTAAATGTTTTTCATGAAAATTGAAAGAAAGGCTGAGGTCCCACATTGAGTTGCTTCAAGTTTTATGGAAGTGCATATCTGAACATAGTACAGTGGTTAAAATTAGCGTCCATAAAGACAGAAGGGCTGCCATATGAGTTGAACTGTAATATTAAAACAGCAGAAAATCTACAGGAGATGGACAGGAAATTAGTCATCATAAGTTCTACAGTTCACTGAGGTACGCTAATGAGAACAAAAGTAAAGGAAAAGTTTTAGTATGTTTTTTAGTGATTTCTGTAAAGCAACTGTGAGCTGGAAGAACATTGCTTCAAATCCCTAAATCTTCAGCAGTTAATTTTCTTTAACTGGAGTTGTGGGAATTGAAATAATGATAAAAATTCAGAGGAGAGAATTTATCAGGCATTTATTCTTGACTGTATAACTAATAATTTGTACCTGCTCACTTTAAATGGATTCTTTAAATGTTTGAAAATTTGTAGACCATGGATGAAGCAGAATTGCAGAGAGATGTTCTGGTGGTTTTGCAGTAATTTAAAGCACTGTTTTGGATTACCTGCTGCAGATTGCACTAAAGCCTTTTCTTCCTCTGGGAATTCTGCATCAAAGGGACTACACAGCAAGTAACTCATAACTGATCTGATATATGATAGAGCCAGCCTACTTTTTCACAGCATCCTAAGGACCATTACATCATTTAATGTTTCACTTCTATGACTTTTTAATAAAAGCCCAGAAGGCAAGTAGAAGGTGGACTAAAATTGATTCTACATTTTTTTTCTCCTCAATTGAAGTTCTCCAGTATCAAACAGAATGTGGAGTAAAACAAGCTTGAATCCCATGGAATGGAAGGTGCATGTAATGAGCACATAAAGGAGAAAGATTTTTCTGGATTTGACACTTGAACTTGCTGTTATCTTGGGGTTTGGCCCTTTTTATTTGTAACTAATCTTTAAAATTGGAGCTAATGTTCAACACATTAAAACAATTCCTCATGCATGCTTGTATACATGAACATACATATGTGAGTTCTTGTCTTTTTCTCCAGAAAGTAAGAACTGGAACTGGTTGTTTTATCAGGTATACTGTAAACAGGAAAATTAGGTACCTGTTTAAGTAATTGCATTGTTTGTCCATCACAGATTATTAGCTTTCATCAAGATTTGTAGCATGCAGAAACGAAGAATCTGAAAAATGAAAAGAAAGTACAGTTTTTAGAACGGGAAGATGGGAACAGTGACAGTGAAATCTGTCTGTGCATTTTCCTGGGCTACCTTATACTGTCTTGACAGAGACACTTCCTTTCTTGGGGGAGAACCATGTAAAAATAATGCCTTTTGCAGAAATAATCACTTTGGATCTTAGGATTCCAGTTTCTTGATTTTTCACAGATAATTGTAGCTTGCATGAAGTACTTGTCAGAAGGTGCATTGCTAAACACTTTAGATTTGTCTTTTTTCTTTGGAGCCAGAGAAGTGAAAACAGGAAATGTGTACTAACTGGGGAGAACCTGTGCCTCTTTTCCCAGTATAAAGCTACCCTCTTCATAGTCTGCTCTTCAAGAGCAGGTAAGAAGGCTGTGATGATAACATGGTTAACGTCTAGATTTTGGTATTTTGATTACAATAAAGATGGGTGAGACAGTTGCTACAAGGCTAACTTGGCCATGGTGTGGTACAGGTTAATACTGTTCTATCCAGGGTTCCCTATAAGAATATAGCAAGTCCCTCAGTCTTGATTTACACCTGGACTGCTCATCAAGAGTTCATTTCCATGGGAAAACAGGATGCAGCACATCCACATTTTACCCTGGTCTTAAATTTGGGTTCAGGCATGGCGTGTATTTTGACCTGGGAACTAAGAAGTGTTCTCTGATTCCCTTAGCCACTTGTTCTTTTTTGTTGTAGCTATGGCTCATGGGAATGCAGCTCAAAGACTGCAGTGGTGCTACCTGAACCAGAGGAGGAAGTGGCACAAAATCAGAGCAATGACCCTGCCTGGAATATAGTGCTGCTTCCCCTACCCCCTTGGATTATTACATTAAAAGTTATTGAATGGCTGGGGATCTTACAAGTTTTGTAATTAGCTACTTACTGCAGAGCATTCAAGGCAAATGAATAATAGACTGAAGAGCAAGTGGTGAGAGAAGAGAAAGTATTTCCTGTCTCTCCATTACAGATGAAAGATGAGATGGGACATGAGGGGATGGCAGGTAAGCTATGACAGTATTCGCAAGCAACTACTGAGTGCCTGGAGAATGCTCTAGTGAGATCTGAAAAGTTTTGAGAGTGGTATGAAATCTGTGGAAAGTTACTGACACTGAGCTTAGTGAGCCAGAAGCCTAAAGCTACTTACCAATGAAAGTCATGGGAAGTTCTGTAGCAGATTTTTGAAGTTTGGAGCAGTTTTTCTAGCAGAAGCTGGAAGGAGTATTAGACGTGACTGAGATGGAGACTACCAAGATCATTTTTTTGGGTGTTCTCTGGTATTGTTATATTTTCATATGAAGACTACTAGTGACCGTTTCCCTACTACCTGTGGATCAAAACCACAGTGTCTTTGCATACGCTTTGAGATTCTCCTGTGTCTCTCACTGTTTCTATAGTACCATGACTCCATGCTCATGCCCCTTCACTCTTTTCCCTTTAGATATCTGGACAGAAGCCGGTGTCTCAGATAAGGAATGATCACTTGAGGATTTATAGAATGGAGTGCATGGAAAAAACCCTGTACTTGCCTGTCCTAGTCATGATTCTCAAAGAATAAATGCTGTAGGAGGACTGATAAGGTGACTAATAATCTTCCTTTCCGGTGATATTTGGATCATATCTGAGTCCTGGAGCTAAGTATGTGGCAGCATTCCTTCTTTGATTGCTTATTTGTGGTCGAGGGCTGCTGTTGCTGGCATTGCAAGGTTGAAGCAAAAGGAAATAAGAACTAATATCTGGTTTTATTTTAAAAATGAGAAAAAAACTGCAAGAAATTTTTCAGCTAGCTCATCGTGTAACTGATTCTGTACCTATATGCGAGCACAAAATGTTAGTTCTTGATCCCTAGAGAAAAATAAATATTTTTCTAAGATCGAGAAAATGATCTGGAGAGAAAAATCTTTTCACTGTATTTAAAACAAACAACCCCCCTGGAAGTACTTCCTCAGTGATTTATACTTAATTTGTATTAAAATGTTTAGGTCTAAATTATTGGAGTTCTGTTTTAATCAAGGGCCGTTAATCGACATTTTAGCACATTTGTGCAAATTTGTCCCTCATGTTAGCTCCATATGTTTTAGGGGAACTTTGTACCAGGAGGGCATTCGGTACCTTTTCTTGGTTTCTTTACCACCCTTTGCTCAAGGGTAGCAAAGTTCAGTGCAAGCATTGTGCATTTGTAAATGAGATCAGAACATTTATATATGACTATTGCCTTGTTCTGATAGGAAAAATGTTGCAAGCCTCTTGAACAGTGTTCAGTCTGCGACAGAACTGAAAGACACATGAAGCCATTTTTTTTTGTTTTAATGCTTTTAAATCTTTGGAGTGCAGTCACATAGTTTCCATACAGAACAAGGATGACTGTAGTTGTATTTTCACACAGTGTTATTTCTTGCATTTGCTCAGCTTACCTGTAGTGCAGTATTTAGGCAGAGATGTCACTGAAGCCAGAAGTAAAAATAATACAGTTAATTAAAAGCAAACAAAAACAACAAAAAAACCCCACCACACAAAAAAAAAGCATCAACTTTAGACTATATATTCTAAACATCGAATTGGCCAGGGCTTGTTCTCTACAATAAGTCTGAAATATAAAATTACCTGAGGTGAATCTGTTGGCATAGCAACTTAGACTGAGTGGAGGAGTGCCATCATAGTCAGAAAATAGTATATGTTGTGATGTTATTGCATGCTACTGCCACTTCTCTGCAGACAAGGCCCTGTGGGGTTCACACTAAGTTCGTAATGATTCAGTTCAAGCTTCTGAGAACATCTGGTCCCTGTAGCACATACGCTGTAGCTTAATGTAGATATTAGATGTTATCACAGTCACTCCCGTAACAGCAGGATGGCACCTAATCTTGCAGTTAGCATGCTGAGAATGGGCAGAAGGTCCATCTTAGCTCCAACAGTCGTACGGCTCTTGCCTTCATCAATAAACTTGATAGTTTATTACTGCTTCTCTTGGGATTGTTCAAAGGCTGCAGAAGTTATTGAATGGAATACTAGGGTGTTCCTTGCTGTTTGGGATAAAAGGGAGCAGGAGTGTCTGTTGGTGGAGGAAAACAAAGGTGTTATGGATAGCGTACGAAGCACTTGTACATGGCAGCACTGATACTCAAGTTTGTCCAAATGAGGAAAAACAGAATATCAAAGCCTTACACTTGGTCAGTGCAGATGTGCTGTTATGAATTATTTTTTTAATTTAATATTTTTCGCATCAACATTGATGGAAAAGCTGTCACTGCTTTTAAGCCTTGTCTCCAATGGAGGTCTCTCTGTAACTATGCACTCATACCTGATTTGTGCAACTCACTGCAGGTCAAAACATTACAAACTCCAATGATTGCAGTGGGAGAACTCACAAAAGTGTAGGATTCTTCATTTGTCTATGTCTTATTATACAGAGAAATTCAGTGAGTGTTAGAGCACCATGGAAACAATCTGTGTAGTTGTCTGAGTTCTCCTGCACTGTAACTGCAGACACTGCAGGAACCCAACACTGACTATCAGCAGTGCTTTCTGTAATCCACTTCTTTATTTTTTTGGTGGCTGGTCATTTTCTTCATATTTATTGTTGGGATGCAGTTGGAATCCCTGTGAATTTCTTCTGCAGGAGGAGGCAGAGAAGGTTGTCTGTAATGTATAAGGTCAGTCATGGGTTTGTCCTTCCTGAGTGCACAGAACTAAGCTGTGTCAACTAATAAGAGAAATAATCAACAACTTTGAGGTAGTGACAGAGAAAACGATACAGAGAGGGCTAGTTTGGCTCTCCCTGGGCTGATGCAGCCTTGTCTTCCTAAGGCAAAAAGCCAGAGATTTCAGGGATTTGAAGCCTTAAATGCCGGTCTCAGGGAGAGGGTAAGAGGAAGCAGTCCAAGGAATGCTGGCAAAAGCTGCCAAGCATGCAATGGGGAAGGCCTGTGGGCAGAAGTGCCTGTCTCTCCTAGCCAAAGATCTGGATTAGCTGCACTAAGGAGACTTTTCAGTCATTGCTTGTGAGCTTTGTAGAGCTAAGGGAAAACATCAGTGTTGTAAGACTCAGTATACTACTGCTTTGAGCTTCAGGGTTGACACAGCTATTAAGGCAATGCTCAATGCTTTGAATTCTGAAAGCCGCAGCACTTGTTTCAGAACTCAAAGAGGTTAGCATTTACAGTGTACCACATCCTTATTTAATCAAAGCTTTACATGGAGTCTCTAGAAGAATGGAACTGTTTAACATAGTACATGCGTCAAAATTTTACATAGCGAGTGAGGCAGGTGCTCTTAACCAAATGGAAACCAACCTCTGCTGGCACATAAAATCCTTATATTACAAAACCTACAACATCCATCATTGTACAGAAGTTCTTTTCACATTTTTTACAGGAAGAATATAATAAATGAGATTTTCAGATACTCTGATAGTCTGGAGTCAGTAAGGGTCACTGTCTCTGCAAACCAATGGACAGAGACACAGCTGAAGCCAATGAAACCTCCCTAACTTGTGTTAGCAGGGCATGAAGACTTCAGCAGTATTATTTTTTTTCCAGATACAGTGAGATGATAGGAGCTACAAAAGCCCATAGTAGCTGTGCTAAACACAAAGCATTGTGCAAAATCTAATGAACTATTGCAGGGTTGCAACTGTAATAATCATGACTAATAGCTTGCTTTTGAATCCTTTTACTCAGCAGTCTGAAAGTGCTAACTGCTACCTAAATATAGATGAAAAAGTGACTCTGAAAGATTTTGTATATTTCTTTCAATCTTTCTTATGAAAACAAAAGCTGCACACTTGAAGTCTCTCATGTATAAAACCTTCAGATATGAGTGATTTGTGGTTTCAGCTGGACTGACACACTGTCAGCATTTTCTGACATTGTAAATGATAAAAATAAATATATATTTAAGCTTAGTTTTTTGTGTCCTGTTTTGAATTTTGGAGTTCTGTAAAAAAACAGAAATTCTTATTAGAAAAAGCTGTGTAAAGAACAAACTGATCTGGAGATTAAATGCTATTGATTGAATAATGAATCAAACTTTCACAGCAACAGTTTTTTAGTGACTCAAGCTTTATGAATATTTACCAGTTGTCCTGGATGAAAGAAGGTCAAAACATAACTTTCCAGGAAACTGCTAAAGTCTTTCGTCTCCTTTACTAGGAGCAAATGTTGGCTGTGTTAGCAAAGCACTTGGTGAGCAAGGGGAAATGGATGGGACTATTTTGCTTTGCCATGTTTAGAGTATCAGAGCTAGTGGTATGGATACTCAACAAACACCAGGTGACTAATCTCTGTAGGAATAATGTAAGGCCATCAAGCCACATTTCTGTATGCTTAAACCTCATCTAGGGGAGAAGGATATAACAGCTGATAAATGGCATTTGCACCTTCCCCAGGACAAGCTGTTAACCAGTTCTCATCCTTTTTACCACTGCCACTGTCTGTAAAAGGGGTGCTGCAATTCTGGGCAGCAATTTTAGGATATGGAACCTGCAAGACATGGTTGGTCTGGCTGTTCTCTCCTTCCTTTTAAAAGAAGTAACTCATTCCATCTGCCGGCTCTTTCTCGACCACCCTCTGAACTGAATTGCTACAGGACTTGCTAGGACATAAAGAAAGAGCTGCCCTATTTGGCATTAGTATGATCATGAGTATTTACCTTGGGAAGGGTGTGCTTCCAGCTAGCTGAGAATAACAGCCCTCCTGTGCCAGGATGGGCTAGATTTATTCATTGTAACATTTCTTAAATGCTGGAGAGCTGGGACATTGTGGGTCAAGGATTTCATAGAAGCTGAACTCAAATTTAAGGTCTGTCCTATACGTTTAAATTTTACTGAGACAGAATTTTCTCTGTTAATTTATGTATCATACATATTTCTTGCTGATGTGTTAGTCGTTGCAGAATAAAATTGTTTTCTAGTAGTGTAGAGATGGAATTGATTGACAACTGGAAGTTTGATATCATTGAAGCCTATTAGCTGGAAACTCCTGCTAAAGTGCTGGCAATAACACTTCTGCCTGAAGTACAGATTTCATTTGAATTTGCTCGGTTCTGTTTTTTCATTTTGAAGAATTCCTTTTGTGGTCTAGGAGAAGTTCAGGAGGGAAGTTAACGCAGAAGATTATTTCTAAAATTTCATTGCAGTGAGATTTGCCTGTGTGATATTGCCTCAAAGTAGAGCTGCAGCTGGCTAACTCGCTGTTCAGTGGTGTATTACGTAAGCGCTACTGTCAGGCTCTTTTGTCTGTAGAGATCTGTAACAGTCCAGCTTTTGGATTAATAATTCAATGGAAGACATAACTTCTTTGGTATTTCACTTCTATCCTAAATCTCTGCTTTTCACACAGTGTTAGTGCAACAAAATGCAGTTGAATTTTATCAATAAGCTCTATTGAGTGTTATCACATTAACTGGCTGCATTCTAGCACATTGGATCTGTATTTCCTAGAAACACTAGCTTTGGGTAACGCACATGAGGTACTTTGGGCTGGATTCTCAGAAAGCACAGACTACATACCCTCTGCTGTCTGACTTCCAAATCCACTGCCTTTTTTTGATACAGTGTTTTCAACTCATTTAGATGGTAATACTAGAGAATAAATTGTTTAAGTCCTTTATTACAAAGATCAAAAGTCATGGTTACTGTTTACATACACAATTTACAAATTATTCACAAAAGGAATAACAGATATGCAAGAACTGACAGCTTACTTTAGTCCAAGTTGGGGATGGGACGGTGTATTTGTTTCCCTGCTTTATTTACTGAAATAAAAGATATGTTTGTTTTTCGCTGTCTGTGTGTGTTAAACACTGATCTAGTGTTTATGTAGCACCTTTAGTTATAACCATGCAAATGCTTACATACTTATCTTTCTTTGAAAAAGTGCAATGCATGTATAAACATGCATTGAGATCTGTATTCTCTTCACACTACCGAGTGTTTGTTGGTCAGAAATTCTGTTGAGTTTGGTACAATACAGTGGTTTGGGTTGAACAAGTTGATTTGTAGGATTTTACTGATTTGAGCAATGTGTCATTAAAACAAAAACTGAGATTACCATCAGAACTCTTACTCAAAGAACTAAATCAAGTATGGCTGCTATATCTTTCAAGAACACTACATGATCTTAAGATAGATATTAGCCATGTTGTTAGATGTCTTCAATACCACAACTGATTTATTGCTTTTCCTTAATTCAGGTTAGCACGCTTTATACTGTTTCCCCAGAGCTATTTCGGAGACTAGGAAACTTAACAACAAAGAATCCTATTTTGAGAGAATTGGTAAATTAACAAACTTTTCACAGAATGTCTTACAGCATCTAACCAAAGGGAGAATGAGTTTCCAAATCCCCTGTTATGAAAGCACAATATCAACAGTGCAGTAGCTGCCATTTAGCTAAACCTACAAATACCTATAATTTGCACTTTTTGCTGTCCACTGGGATGACATGTATGACAAAATGCTTGAAGGAGCACAGCAGTTTAGGAACAAACACAAGTACAGAAATCACTGATGTGATGTTGCATCCAAATTCTAAGCAATAAAGCAAAACACTTCACAAAAGTTCTTACGCCTAGTGGAACCATTTAGTGAGAATAATCCAAATACTTATGATAATATTATGATGGTATGACTTTCTACCCAGCTATCAAATATTCTGTACTATGAAATTTTCAGTATTCTCAGGGTGGCAGATAAAGAATGTTGCAGATGCCATGGTAAACTTAAAATACAGTAATAGGCAAAGATTTTAGTGGCACCACCATACAGCATAGTTGTTGGAACCTTATGGAACAAAGCAACATTACAGTATGCCTTTGTTAAGGCTTCTTGCTGGTTTAAAAAGGTAGATTTTTCTTTTGGGAGATTGTCCAACAGTATTGGTTTCATATCTCTTCAGTGGAAGGTCTCTTTATTGATCCACATAAGACTGCGTGTTTCATTTGGTTTGCATTCATACTCAATACTGCCAAAACTGTTTCCCCACTGGCAATGATCCCGTTTGTGGTAGTTGTAGAATTTGACTTGCCAGACCGTTTCAAAAACGCCAATGTCATTAAACTGCGAGGAAGAGGGAATATCAGTGTTAGTGAGCTGATTATTTTGTTGATTTCTCTCTCTTAATGAGAAAGAACACTTAGGAAACTATGGAACATAAAACAGCTGATACAGGGTCTATTGTTCCTCAACTCAATAAATCAAACATCTGCAAAGCCTGTTCTAACAGTCACAAAGTCTTTTATGCTTAGGTATGCATAAAACATGAAGGATCATATTCTCCATGTACTGTCCTCTTGCACTTATACCTGGGAAAGGGAAGGGAGTAAAAATGTTCAAGTTCCCATATGGATAAAAGTTACTAACACCAAGAATCAAAGCTGTACTTCTTCCTAAGACAACACAGCAGTAGTTGGCTCAACGATCTCTAAGTGGCTTGTATATACTGTAGATCATGGAGCAGTGATCTGTAGTGATACAGACCATCACTTCACCTTTATACCATACTTAGAGGCTGCAGTTAGGATTGAGAAGATTCCTTCTTTTGCTCAATCTGAAATTTTTAATGTCCTGTATTTTGTAGCCTTGTGTTTGCAGTGTCTTGACAGAGACATGCTGCTATTAGACCACTTACTCCTTCCCTGGAATTCTGTTCTGCATTTTACATGAAACTTAAGCAAAACAAGTTCTTTGTGCATTTCTGTAATTGCTAGTTGTACTGTGAAAGTGCAGCTTTTCAAACTTAGGTATGAGTAACAAAAGCTAGGAAGGAGATAATCAGTGTATTTAGCAGGTAAGGATCTAATACAGTGAAGGAGTAGTGAAACATTGACTGTAAGCTGTCTGATTGTGCTTACAACTTTTAAGTAAATGAGACTATGGCTATAGTAAATTCTGTAGAATAATTTATTTTTTTTTAAAGCCATTGCTAGACACCCTTACAACATCAGAAAAACCTTATGAGTGAGGCTGTCAAGGATAAATTATGACTTTAATTATGGTGATGTAAAATTTGAGTTTCTGTGCTTTGAGACCTTGCAGAGAATCTGAAGTATGTGTGTCTGAAGCCTGTTTTGCTTCAGTATTGAAGCAATTAAACAGTATTGCTGTTAGTCCAGCAGTATGGCTCATTGACTGTGTACGTTGTTAGAAGATACTAGATAGTAGATTCAGCACTACCGAACAGCTCTGTTCTTCAACATTTTTTCCTTTTAAATAATTCCATCACTCACTCTAATGACACCTTCTTCACTTGACTGTTTTCCATTCCTGTTATGTGCCTGGGACCTGACCTTCAATCATCTGCCTAGTATAATCACACTTGCAAAGTCAGTATGAAAGCCCTTTTTCATAGTGACTCTTCCTGACTCTTCCTGAGCAGAGCCTTCTATATCCAGTTTTCTCAGAAGGACATGCTTTGTTTTTGTTTTGTTTTTTTCTTAATTCAAGATGTGGTTTGTAAGTTGCTGCTGCATAATTGACATTGCTTTAAACCTTCCCCCAGCCCACTGTGGTAACTTAAATTTAGCCTTGACAACAGCAGGAGTTGTTGTGTGCTGTTAGTGGAAGGTTTTTATTTGGCTCCAGTTCCAAGTGTTACCTTGAAGGAACAGCTGAAATATTTCTGCTGCTTCCTTTGACCAAGAGAGAATTATGTGTACAGGCTATTTTCTCTCTCATAGTAACTACAACCTTAATTAAGGAATTTTTTAAATTAATCATTTTTGATAGTAATCTTGAATACACTCATAATACAAGATAGTAAAGGTTAGGAACATTGGATATTACTATGCACAATCCACAAAGAGAAATTTTCAGAGAGGAGTGTCAGCCACCCTCAGTGTGGAAACTGAGGAAGAAAAGGCATTTCTAACAGCATTTGTGGAAGGTGATATGATACAAGAGCAGCATTTCATGTCATTAATGTATGGAAGATCTGAATTTCCACAAGATAGAGGAAGAAAACAAATTCTATCTTCTTCCAATGACCCAGTTTGCTGAGTTATCCTGATTAGTTTGACTGCTGTGGATTTCCAGGAGAAGGAAAGAATTAATTGCAGAGCTTTTCTACTACCATGTGCCTCCCCCCCCCAGTACTTAGCACATGCAGCAGCTCGGTGGTGTAATGAGCATTCTGCATCCTCAGAGCTCCCCTTAATTCCTATGGTTCCTGCAGTTGAATACTGGCTCCTCCACTGGGCCTCTATATGGGCTTCCCCAAGGAGGAGGGATGGCCCTACTCTTTGTAGGTCAGGCTTAGAAGCCTATTTCCCTGTCTGCTATTCTGTCATGCAGTGCTATAGGCGTGAATAGTTATTTAATCACTATGACTTTGCATGCTAGGATGATTTGATGGCTATTTATTACTGGGAATAGAGGTCTATCTTCTTTATTCAATCTTAGTCTAGTCTGACCAAGAATAAAATAAGACCCAAAGAGAGGTTTGTGAATTAGTTTACACCATTTGCTAGGCAGTTTAGCAATTTCTGGATAGTGTGCGTAATTGGGCATTCAGGTAGCAAACGCATCCTCAGATTCTGGAATTCAGAATTGTTGGTTTACGTGTATAAACTGTGGCTTTAATAGGTCAGATGTCTACTAGGTAGTTAAAGTAGGAGCACACAGAATTATTTGTTTTAAAGCAGATGAGAAATAAATTCTTACAGACCTTTGTAGACCTGTCTTTCAGGCACTAGACTGGCAGTATCAGGCCAGTTTTTAACTGCAGGACTGACCTCACACTCTATTTCTAATGTGAGTTCAGATCTTATGCCTTGAATAGTGTTTCTGTCTCCCTAGGATGCAACAGGATCCTGCCTGTTCTAGAAAAGGAAGTGGAAGCAGAAGTTCCTCATAGTTGAAAGAAACAGGAAAATTTAAAGATGTGTGCAGTAAGCCCAGTTTTGAAAATTCAGGAAGAATCTTCACTATTTTGGGTATTAGAAGCAGTTTTCAGACTGGGGTATCTGAGGCTGGTTCCCTAAATCTTTTGTGGCTCTGTCTGGCTAAGCAGCTAAATGATGAGTTAAACATGTAAATCCCTGTTGAATTGCCTATATTTAATACTTAAAAGTATCAGTTGTGGATGTCTAAGTCTGTATGGAAGAACCTATCTATCAAGATCAAATCCTAAAAGGAGTTGAGGACCTGCTTAACACTTGAAAATTCTCTTAACTTCATTGTTAATATCCAAGGATTTGATTTGTAAAATCAGCTCTTCGGACAAATATTGTGGCTACTCATTCTGATGCTGCAACAAACCATCTCAGAGCTTGTATCTGAAAATCAGACTCTCCTTGCATTTCTTGGAATTACTTAATTTATGATTTGACTTGGGTTTTCTCCATAAGAAAAGTTAAACTTCCAGATTTTCAGAGTTCAAATCTGTTCTACACTTCAGGGTAAAGGTGGCTATCAAAATAGGGATGCCTTAGTCAAAGCAGTTGTTTTTTGGGGGGAGCACTGCCCTTTCACCTCCTGGTATAAGGACAGTGTGGAATACAACTGCAATACACAACAGTGGCATCCAGCAGCCCTGTTCTGCTGGTTCAGAAGTCATACTGGGTGTTTGGTTTTCCTGGGTGTTAAAAAGAGGTGACTGTATAGAAGAGTGATTAACAAATACTTCAGGGCAGTCTTATTAAACTAAGATTATGAAGTAGTAACTGTTAATTTTGGAGACCCATATCACATTAAGTTACGCATGCTGTAATTATTAGAAACTCCAAATTGAGATGTTAACAGTTTCTATTCAGAAGGGGACTGTCATGCTAAATGGTGATTCCAGAAAAAAATAGTGAAGATAAAGATCAATATGAAATCTTGTGTGCAGTGAGCAAATGTGAGAAAAAGCTGAAATCTGGTGGGTTTGGCAAGGTCCTAAACTTGTATAAATTGGAACAGACCCTTAA
Organism: Tyto alba; assembly: GCF_018691265.1. Classification (NCBI taxonomy): domain Eukaryota; kingdom Metazoa; phylum Chordata; class Aves; order Strigiformes; family Tytonidae; genus Tyto; species Tyto alba. The sequence goes on from NW_024881296.1 coordinate 2,840,375, forward strand.
GACAGGTTCAGATGAATATGGCTTACTACCACGTTTCCCCTTTTGGTACAGGAGGCACAGAATAAACAGCAAGAATCCCTCACAACTGTAATCAGGAGAGGGAAAAAAAAAAAAAAAAACAAACATCCAAACCAAAACCAGAACAAAACAAATCTCCCTCTGCACCCTGAGCGCACTACCTGAAGAGTGCTGTGGAATCTGCCTGCTGCTCTTCCTGTCTGTCAGCTCTGCTGCCTTATGGGCTGAAGCTTTTGTCATCTCACCCTTGGAGCTTCTCTTTAAGGTTGGGGTGAGGAGCCACTTGTGTACAAATTTAGGTTGGTGGATGCAGAGATAACGGGATAATGGAAGCATATGGGAAAAGAAAGGGAGAAGACAGGCTTCTGGAGAGGGGGATGTTCTCACACATGCTTTCAGCCTCTGGCAGGCCCTCAGGCATCCTGCAGGTGACAGGTGGAAGGTGAGAGTAGTCACTCCTCATGCTTGGGGCATGCTCTGCTCCAAAAAACCTGGCAGGGCTGGCAGGCAAAAGAGGGGTTCCCTGTATGCCAAGGTCTTGGGATTGAATTCCCAGCCAGCGATGTAGGAATGAGTTGCCTGAAATCCTGCAGAAGAGGCAAGAGGGGTTCAGCACCCATTTCTTTCTGCTGAAGCACCCCAAAGGGCTTTGCATGTCTCTGTAAATCACCCTATCGCTTCCTGGCCCTTGCTGCCCTTCCGGCTTCCCTTCGGGAAGCAGGGCTTGTGTTTTCCGGTTTACTGATGCAAAGCAGAGAGGAGGGCAGCAGCTGTGATCAGTTTGCCCTGGAATATTAGACCTCCACACCTTTCTTTGGGATTCAACGCCCTGCTGCCTTCCCTTGTCTTCCCATGCCAGGCCTGGAGAACCACATACCTGCATGTTGACCTGGATGGGCTGTCTTTCCCCACTCTTGGTATGGGGCACCCCTTCTGTGTCGTAGATGCCTGTGTAAGAGGCTACCTGTGCATCCCTTGATTTCTCTTCCAGTGGGACATTGACACCCCCGATGCCCATTGTCCTGCAAAGAGAGGAGATCCAGCCTTTCAGCAGCCCAGCATGCCCCTTTCCTGGCAGTTCGGAGCCAGCACGTGGGCTCACAGCCTGGCAGCCTCTGCGCTGGGGGATGCTTCATGGATTTTGGCAGACCTGCAGCTGCTGCTGACTCACTGGGGCTCCTGAGATATGTCAGGGCTCTGCAGTCACCCAGGGAAGGTGTAGAAAGGAGAGGCAGGAGGGATCTGCTCTGGAGTAGGTGGGGAGAGGTTAGGCGAATCCACCCAGGGCCTCTTCCCTATCTGCATCCTACCCGGTCCCAGACTGTGCTTTGCCATGCTGCAGCAAGGTTTGGGTGTGCTGCAGCCCTGAAGTGCAGGGCTGGAGCTGCCGCTTCCCTCTGCCTCCAGGGCAAACCGCGGGCACGGCGGGACGAAAGCACCTGGGCTTGAAAGAGCTCCGGGAGAAGGTGGGGAGGGAGCGACTCCTAAACGCGGCCTCTCGCCGGAGGCAGACGGGCCAAATAACCGCGAACAGCTGGCCAGTGACCGAGAAAGGGGGCCACCCACCCAAAAGGGGCGGGGAGGAAGAAATCACGGAACCCCGTGCCGTCAGCCTGGCAGGAAAAAAATATGAAACCTCTAAAAATAAAGCTGCGTGGACGGGCTGGGCCGGGGGGAGCCGCCCCGAGCAGGGAGGCTGCACTTACGTGGCCTGGACGGTGCCGGGCCGCAAGGCCACCTCGATCTTGTATTTGGCCCCTGTCAGCAGCTTGATGGTGCGGTTCTGACCGAAGCGCTGCCCGTCCACCTTGAAATACACCGCCCCGTCGTTGGGCTGGATTTTGAGGGAGACGCTGATTTTCACGAGGCCGGGGATGTCTCCCATCGCTTGTCGCCACGGGGTGGAACTGCGGGCTCTGCGCTCCTCTCGCCCCTTCCGCTGAAGGCTGGGACAGAAGAGCGAGTCTGCGACGGAGAGGAGGAGGAGGAGGGAGGAGGAAGAGGAGGGGCTGCCGGATCCCAACCAGCCCAGCCCTTCCCAAAAGCGGTAGATGATATATTTGGGTTTTTTTTTTCCCCTCCCCCTAATCGCGGCGCAGCATCTGGGCGGCGGATGCAGCCCGTTCCCCCGGCCGCCCCACCCCACCCCACCCCCCCGCAAATCTCCCCATCTGGGGGACATTTGCAGCTGCTCCGACTGCCGTCGGTTTCCAGGGAGTTAATCCGGCCCCGATTAGTGCAGCCTTAATCCCGCCGTTCGTGGCGGAGGGAGCCCCGGGGCCGCGGGCCGGGCGGCGCCGGTTCAGCACCACGGCTGCGGACAGCGGCGCGGGCGGGGAGCGCCCCACGGGGCTGCCCCGCCCCGGGCAGCGCGCTGGGGGCACGCGTGGGGGGGGGGGGGGGGTGTTGACCCCCTTCCAAATCACCCTGCTGAGCCCCTCCCCGCGGGGAGCCGTCTCCTGCGGGCTGGTCGAGCCCGCTGGGGTGGACTGAAGCATCTGCATGGCGGCTCGAAGGAGCCAGGGCTGCCTGAGAGAGGGAGGGGAGGGCCGAAAGCCAAGACGTGGTTTGGTGGCTCTTCTCCCTCCCTGTACAAAAAAAGGCTTTTGTGAGCCACCGTCCCTAGACTGAGGGTCAGTTTCTTGCTCCCGGAAGTCAGCAGTCAACATCGATATTTGGTTCAGAGTTTCTGCTGGGATTTTTTAAAGCACTTTATTGCAATCTTCTTATTTTAATAGGAAAAAATCCCACTGTAATTGCAGTATCAGATCAGAATCTCATTTATTTAAGTCTAATACTACTCTTTACCTATGGCTGGTACCATTTCTTCAAGAAGAAAGATCTCTGAAACTGGAAGTTGTACCATAATTCAACTCCCTGCCGGTCTCATTCCCATCTAATAGTTTAACCCAGGAGCAGGTTTGTGCATCCTTTCCATTATTTTTCATTTGTTCTTGTTTGCTGTTAAAACTGCAACATTCTTATGGCTGACACGGGATTTAGGCCACAAATATATTTCTTGTTTGATTGGTCATTATAGCAGAGTTAATGATTTTATTAGGAGAATTTCACAGTTACGTGTTGCGCTGGACCTGGCCTTTTTCTTTGTTTTTCTTGAGCTGGGATGTACACATGGTGGTAAAAGGTAGTATTGCTAAACCGAATGGAAGATATAGCATTACCCAGCTGCATTTGTTTGTGCGTGCAAGTTAATCAGTGAAATAAATCTTATTGTGAACATTAAGCAAAAGAATACATTCTGTTGAAAACAACCTCTGGGGAAAAAACAAACAAACAAACAAACCCTACTGTATTTGCCTTGATCAGATATCCAACTAAGAATAGGTTTCATAATGTGTTCAGCCAGCCAGGATTCCACAAAGATAAGGGCAGGGTGTGATCCCTGCCTCTAAAAACTATGTATGTGATGAGTTTTGTAAGTAACATCCTACCTTTGATAGCAGTCACTGGCAGCAGGAACTTCCCTACAGGGAAGTAGTTAGGCAGTGCAGTCATTGCTTCTCCCGCTGAAGAGTCAAGAGTGAAACAAATGCTATTAAAAAAAAAAATCAACATTTCTCTGTGTATGATGAGGTAGCAGCATTATCAGCATTAATGTTTGAGAAGAATCTTTTGTGCTTGGTGAGTCACATAAGACTTGTATTGTCAAAGGGCATCTAATCAAAAAGTAGTTGCATCTAATGAAGTCATAAGTTGCAGGAGCAATTCATCCCACAGTGGGGACCAACATTTGATCACAAATCATACACTGAACTCACAGATTTGTTGCAAAGATATCTGCTGACTTTAAAGGTCCTCAAAAGCAGTCCACCAAAAGTTAGGTAAAATTAATCCCTTCAACCATTGTTGAGATCAACAATGAATGGTCTCAAAAATATCTTGGAAGTTATCAGACAATCAAAGGGTATGCACAGGTTTTCAGATGAGGAAGAAGCTGCTATATATAGACATTTATCTCGTAATAGTATGGCTCCATAAAAGAAGACTAAATTTGTGTTTCTCCTTATCTTTTTTGCTCATTACAAGAGAATTCTCATTTTTCATTATATTCTGCTGAAACTGCTGCACTTTGTGGCTTGTTGGAAGTTTTGCTTGCAGCAATTCCCACTTCTGTAAATTTAAATGTAATTCAGTACAAAATCACAGAGGCCTTACATGTGGGGAACCTGATAGTATCACTTAAAGTGGTGTGTAAAGAATAATGGCCATTGCCAGGGATCAGTTTTACTTGCCTCATGGGCCAGACATATCATGTTGTAGTAAATTGTGTGTAGCTGAAGACATTGATTACAGTTAATTTTCCAAATACATAAGAGGTCAGATCTATACCGAGGTTTTTTCCCTTATTATTTCTGCCTGAATGATATCTTTCTCTGACACAGCTCAGGCTATGACTTTACTCCAAACCACTATGGCAAAAAGTGGCAAGAATGAGGGAGAACTAAAAAAGCATCATATTATGGATTATGTATGCATAGGCTGAGTAACTTTTACCATGTAAAGTGAAACATTGGTCAGAGTAGAATATTTATCAAGGAGGAATTTTAAACAGGCATTGCTTTTTTTTTTTTTTTTTTTTTTTTTTTTTCTCCAATCAATCCAATAACTTCATGTACATTTACTTATCTGATCCTACCAGATACTCTTTATCAGTGTAGATCAAGGGGAGGGCTTGCCTTTGCTGAGTCTTTCTGGGAGGTTAGTTTTGTTGCTGCCCACCTTAATGACCCTGACCTGCTTCACCCGGGGCACCTGCCCACAGCTCTGCCCATGGGCTCCATTTCAGCTCAGCCTTGGGCCTTCTCTCCCTTTCTCAGTTATGCTTAGGAGTGCTGTTCTCCACATCTGCCACAGACATATCCAGCTGTGGATGTTGTTGATCTTGGTCTGCAGGCTGACTACCTGGCTTGACTTTAGACCATCCCCATGGGTATGGTGGGATTGGCCCTGGCTAGAGACACCCATGCCCTTCCAGTCCCTGTGAGGATTTTCTGTGTGTCTCAACCCCCAAGCTGCTGCATGGTTACTTCATGTTAATTGTCTGATATTCTGTAGGGAGCAAAATAACTGCAGGATGAAGGAGACAGTGTGGTTTTGCCAGGAGCACAGAGCAAATGTGCTAGCAAAATTCAAAGCTAAATATATCATCATAGGCTTAGGACAAGGTCCCATTTCTCCTAAGCCACAGAAGTAATTTACTTCCAGGAACAAAGAGGTAAATTTGTGTCCATTCATATGATCTCTTCACCTACATTTGAGGGGTCAACATTGGAATCTTTAATGTTTTTGTACAGTGCAAAAGTGCCTTTTTTATTTTTTTCAGTCCTTCAAATCTACCTTTTTTTCCCTGGCACCTGAGGCTTCCCAACCTGTTGTCTGGAATCAGCAAGGTAAGTTAAACTAATTCACTTCCCTTGAGGCAGGAACATTGCAGCACTCCCCTGTGCGCTGGTGAACCCCTTAGTGCTTCTGAAGGGGGTGGTGAGCCCCTGCAAGTGAGCTGCAGCCAGCACGCTCAGCTATTCTCATCTCTCTTTTTCTTCCTAGAACTAAGAAAGTCTTGTCACACTGCAGCTTCATCCTTCAAGACCTCTCTCTTGTGACTAGGCCTTCCCTGCTGCAGCTACCTCACCTGCATGTGTCACTGATGGGGAACGACTGCAGGGCAGAGGTGAGTAGGTTCACAGGTGAGGTAGGATGCATCCAATGAAAAGCCAGAGCTAATATGCAGATAAGTCATGGCCTATGTTTTGTGCTAGTCCAATTTGTCTAGAAAACATACTGGAGAAATCCATTTGGTTTCTTGACTGTGTCCGCTCAATATGATCTTTCTGTGCATGATGATATGTCAACTGCATAAGCTTTTCAGTATTAATTGTTTATGCAGGCCTTCCCACTTAGAGTTGCTGCACTAATTCTACTTCGTAGCTCCACAATAATTAAATATATAAAATGTGCCTTGAGGTCAGAACAAGATGGTTCATTTATGACAGCCAACCCACAGCATTTAGATTCCAAGGTGACATGGACAATACCTGTAACGGTCTTTTTATACTTGCCCCTCTTTGATTCCTTTCTTAACACAGTGCTAAATTTGGAAGTGTTCCAGTTTCGGGCTTCTTTTCGAGAGGTGGATCCAGAGCCACAATCGCTCATCTGCTAAAAATAGCCATATGTGTGATTCCATATGGAGTGAATTGTGCTGAGACTTGCACCTGCCAGCTCTCAATTTAATACTGTAATTCTTTTGAGGTCTCTGCCTCTACGCAGAAGTGAGAAAGGGTTTTACTGAACTATAAGCCAGACTGAGTCTTTATCACCTTTACAAACCACTTGTGTATATTATTTTTCCATGTAGGCAGTCGTTTTGAACACACTGCATTTGATTTAATTTCCCCTGGAAATGCAGATTGATTTGCTGGAGAGATGCATATTTATGGAGAATTCTCGTGCTCTGTTACAGATGGAGTGGGTTTATGGCATTTACAATGCAGCAAACATGTTTGAAGAACAGCTATGCAAGGCTAGCAGAGAGCGCAGTGAAGCTAAAGTAACAAGCTGAGAAGCTGCCTGTCTTCCTTGCAGCTGACACATTTATTTGCAAAGATATGGTTCCAATTTTTGGTATAAACACCCATCAGTCTCTCAGCTAGATCCCTTGCTCAGATAAGGTCACTTTTTTTTTTTTTTTTTTTTTTTTTTAAATTCTTGCAGGATTGCACCCTGAAGTAGCAGAAAAAAACCCAGAATTTTCTGAGGAAATACAGGAGCAAGATCTTCTGTGCAAGAACAGATCACCCACCAGCAAACTGAGCTAAGATACAGAGCTCTGATACTGATTGTGCTATTGTGACATGTTACTAATCCAGCCTCACACTCCTTTACCTACTAAGGACAGAAATGAGGAGAACAGGGTAAGTTATAGCAGGTTTTCACAATGCAGGTTACTTTCTGCCAGACAACGCTCTATCCTCCAGTCTGTGGAGAGCTAGAAGAAATACAGCTTTTCTGCTCTCTTATGCCTGATGCTACTTTTTAGGAATGGCTGCATAAAGAAGGCATGCACCAGCAGTCCAGGCCATCCCTCACACCTGACATGGCTACTGTATGGCTAAAGACCATTTTGCTTTACATGAGTGATTTAGCTGATCCGCACGTTTCTGCTTGGGGCAAGATGAAGTGCTGATTCCTCTGTGATGATGTGTGATAAATGAAACCAAGCCTCAGTGTTAAAAGAAAAGGATTGTTCCAGACTTGTAAAGGTAGAAGGGCAAAAGAGATATCTGAGATTTGAAGATGAAATAGAAACAATATAAAGAAAAGAAGTGTTATAAAAGTAGTTGTTTCCAGCTAATATTGGATGGAGGTAATTTTATGCTTTCACACTGAGTTGCTTAAGTAGCTAATGGTAGATTCTGGAGTAATTTGCTTGGTGCCACTCTGTCTAGAATTGTATTTCACACCTCTAAGGGCTTTTCATGCAGGTAAATGAGAAACTGAGCTTTTGTGAAAGTGTGGAGTCAGCATCCTTTTTTGTTCAGATTAAACTACTTTTTAATATAGTGTTATATAGATGTTCTATTGAAGAGGATCTGTTCCTGGACATTTCATATCACCAATTTACTGTGCAGAGCCCTGTCATCCTGACTCAGCACAAACACTGAATGCCAGTCTTGGTCCAGCTGGGATCAGAATGACGTGCCAAATAATGACAAAATCCTCTGTTTGTGAAGGGGGAGCATTGCCAAGAGCAAATGCTGCCATCTGTATGCAAGCCCCCGATTTATTACCCCCTGTTTACATCTTTAATTTCTGTTTTTCCCATCCTACTGACCTTCAGTTCTAGTCTGTTTACTCCAGTGTTTACATCTTTTATTTCTGTTTCTCCCATCCTACTGACCCTCAGATCTAGTCTGTTTACTGACCACTCGCTCATCACACGCTCCACAGGTGCTATTCTGACCTGCAACTTCTCATGCTCACAACAAGGTGATCTGCACTGCTGCTTCATTTACCCACAACCGTCCTTCTAGTTTGAGGGTCAGTTTACAATTTTGCTAACCATCAATTCTTCGTTCCCACAACTGAACCAGCAAGAGCAGGAGAGCAGGAAAACCTATGGAAAGGCTGCCTGCAGGGAGGAAAATGCTGGCAGATTCTTTTGTCTTTGTTCCTCGTAAATCCTTCCAGCTGGGGGAGGCTTTCCCTTTCCTCAGATCTGAGGGGCTGCAAGGTAAAGACAGAAGGAAGAGCCAACTGTAAGCCAGCTCTTCACCCCTAATGCTTGCCCAGGTTCTGTAGCATTATGGCCTCAAGGCAGCTAATAAAGGGATAGCTTGGCATCTAGCCATACTGTGAAAGGTATTTAATTTGAGTTGTCTATGACCTGTATTTTTGGGTTATCCAATCAGAGAAAAAAAAAAAAAAAAGTGTACCTTTTCCCAAAGATGGAACCACTGGAATGAAAGGGAAGAGAAGGAAATAATTCACCTTCTTAAAGCAAAAGGAATTACTGACCAAAGAAGACATTATACAGGAGAAGTCTGCTGAGTCCATCAAGCATAATTTTAAGGCTTATGGGAAATGAAGGAGGCCTTCACAGAAATGTAACTCAGGAATTCAGTTAGATCATCTCAACTCTGGGAATGCATCTTCAATTCTTTCTAGGCCCTGGGACTGGTAGGCAGATTCTTTACTCTAAATGTGACACAAAGCTTTCTGATTACTTTTTAGTGATAAAATTTTACTTCTAGCTCGGCTTCCAAAGAGCACGTGTACTATGTGTGAGTTTCTGTCTCTCTAATAATTTTTGAATCTCTTGCCTGATGTCAAGTACACTTGGAATTGGAAAGCATATATTGAATCTTTGATTTGCAAACTGCCTAATGGATGATTTAGCTTGGTCAGCAGCTAGGGCCTTTAACAGCAATCAGATCCTCACAATATCATGATTTACATGAGCAAAGGAACAACATACTGAGACTCTGTAGGTTCTATAAACAAAACCTGAATGACCTAATAATCCAGAAAATCATCACAAAAAGGCATGCTTTGGGCAGAATGCACTGCAAACTGTATAGCCCAAGACTGCTGGTACAGACAGGTGCTCTGCCTGAAGATGAGACTGGAGGGGTCATCTGAGCAGCAGCTAGTTGAGAAAGGTCTGGAAAGAAAAATCTCAGTTCAGACAGTGAAGATGAACATTCAGTAGTTGGGATAGTGAAGCACTAATACAGATAACTGAGGAAGGAGTGGAGTCTCCTCTGTGGGAGAACCACTAGATAGGCATCAATGAGGATGAGAAAGTCTCTGAGGTGAGGCCTCTTCTAATCTGATCCTCAATCACAGACTTTGTCAGACTTCTGTATACGCCCGAGTAAAGGCTGAGACAGAGTCAAATGGAGAGCAGGAATTGCTGTCTGCAGAAAAAGTCCCTCTTTGGGGATTTTTACAAGTGGCAGAGGTGACAGATGGAGTAACCCTGGGCTCAACCCTTATCTGAACAGACTCAGCTGTAAAAGTGATGATCTGGGGTCTTGTGCATGGGAGAATACTTTGCTCTCGGCAATGCAGCTGCTTCTTTATTGCCTCCCATATACCACCACCCTTGCTTCTGAATGGGGAAGAGGGATGGTGACTCTGCTATGTATCAACTTTCGGAAAATTATGGGTTTGTTTTATTTTTTTTACCAATTATAGCCAAATGAACTCTGCAGCCAGTAAAAGATGATCATACAAAGTGATGTTCTGCAGCACTTTCTGCAATGAGCTGATTTAATCCATTTTTGCCTATTTGACAGCTAACTTCTTTGGGTGGTCTCAGCACTGAACTCCAAAACCTGATCAAGTCTGATAAATAAATTTCTTGTATCAGCAGAGGGCGCATCATCATTAACTAAGTGAGGGCCCTCCAGCTCGCTGCCAGAACCCATGTGCTCACCCACTGGGAGCCAGTCTTCAAAGACTGGATGAAGTGACAGAACTGGTGAGTTGGAAACCTGCCTCTGAGATCTTTTTGGCATGCACCAAGCAGCAACACAGCATACCGCCTTGCTTGTTGTTTTGCTAGATTTCATGTATTTGCAGAGTGGGCCTGATTTCTTGGGATTGGGCACTAACATACTTATTTAATTTCCCAGGATTCTGTCATCAAGGCTGGCCGTATTTGATACAGTTGAGTGTTTTGCAAGCTGTTGTGTTCTGTCAGAGGCAAACTATAAATACACACATGCTTCTGCGTTTCCCTATCTCACTCTGTAAGAGGAAATGGGCTTGTTTTCATGTGATTAGCAGGCAGAGGAACTTGTGAAAGTGACACAGCTGTACTGTGAAAAACGCCAGCCCACTGGCTTTTCTACCAGAGGAACTTAACTGCCAGCACTGAGAGACCAGAGAGCAGGATTGCCTGAGAAATGGAGCGAGAACCAATGCGCATAAGGGAGGGCTACTTGGTTAAGAAGGTAAGTGGGCAGTTTTGGACCAAGTGGAGGAGGAAGCTAATTCTGAACACGTTAAGGAGGTGTAGGGAAACATACTTCAGTTTTTAAAAAAAGGATCATTTTTTCCAAAAAGAATAGGCAAATGAACAGAATTCCTTAAGCAGTAAAATAATGTGGTATTAGTGATTATAGAGGTACTTGCTAGCAGTTATCTCTTGTCTGAATACTACATAACGCATTTTGAACACATCTTGGATGTATCTTTGGATCAGAAGATTTGTATTTTTATTAAGTAACCTAATGTCCTTAGTGGAAGCTTGGTAACAGCTTGAAATGGCCGCAGCCTACTCCATTGCACTTATTCGCTGAGTTAAACATCAAAGAAGCATCATGACATTAAAGAGGTCAGATCACCTTTGCGTAGAGACAGTGTGGGGGGCCATGAGCACTTCCCTTCTTTGGGAAGGCAGTCGCTGCCCCACAGCAACCTCTGCTCTGGAGTCTTTTGTGATAGAGCCCTTAGGATAAGGCCTTGACTTTTGATTAAATCCTTAGTGAGATCAGTCTGGCTTAAGGTAGCCTAACTAAACAGTGTCAGTCCTGGAGCAAGAGAGGAGCTCTCTCTCGTGGTGTCTGCTCATCAGAATGAGAATGTCACTCATTAGAACAACTGACTGGAGTGATCTCTAGGCTGGGACTGGTGTTGTGAAGAGGCCGCTCCTCGGTCTTATTTCCACTGACACTGAAAGGAAGGAAGTTCATAAAGTAATCGCAAAGCTGCAGTGATGCTGTCACGCGGAAGGAAAGCACCAAATTCATGCTGTGCAGATTGCAGAACTCTAGTTCCAATTGCCTGATATATAGAGCAAGTGGCTTATGATCTGTATTCTTCCTTGACAGGGGAATGGCTGGAAATTTAGACACTGGGACAATCCCCAACTGTGTGGCTGGCTGGGTATTCCAGGGAAAAGATATATACAGATGTGCCAGTGTCAGTCCCTTGCATTCCTGCAGGTGCTGGGTCCCCAGACACTCTCTGTGCAGGTAGTGCTAAAGTTGCTGCTGGGTGCTATTGCAATAGCAACAGGGAAATGGGAATTGTGCCCATTTCCAAGAATGTCCTTGTAGGTTCTTACAGAAGTGAGCTTATGCTGGTGGTGAGGAGAAGCAGGGTGCTAGAGAAAGGAATGGAGGGCAAAAGGAGCAGAAGATACAGATCAGATGAGTACCAGCTGTTTGATACATCAGTGAGACTGCTATGAATTTCACAATCAGAGCTTCCAGCAAGGACAAGCATGCTTCTGGTTAACCCTACCTGTTAATTATGTACTCTTCTCCTCTCCTTTATGCCTGTAAAGTGAAACCAAGGATTTGACGTCCCAAAGAAGCCATCCAAGCAGCTACAGCTCTCTTTGCAGAGATATCTACATTAGGCTGGGGAACAGTGCTGTGCTTGGGGGTCAGTGCTTTAGCTGGGACACTGTGACCTCCAGTAAACATGGGTTCAGACTTCAGTGTTGATTTAGGTCAGCTTAAACCTCTATTTGTATATTTTGGGGACCTCGTGTCATCTTCTGAGCATAAGAAACAGCTAATTTTCTAATGTTGTAGTGCTGCAGGTGTTATAAAAAGAAGTTGTTCTACCAAAGGGAAGTTGTATGTATTTTTAAAATGGTTAGTGATGTCAGAGAGCAATTCAAGGAACACCTGTCTGCATCTGCAGTCTTTGGAGTAGGTGTAACAATTTGATTTTTAGTCCAAGAAAATCAAGTCTAGCATCCTGCTTGCTTCTTTTTCATGAGACGTTTTAGATGAAAACAATGTGACCGTGTCTGGGTTTGCTGATGGTGTGGATGTGAGACTACCAGTCTAAAGCTGCTCTGCGGTGGCTTCCATTGGCAGAGCATGTCAGAGTGGTCTTCAGAAAGCACTGGACTTGCCTCTTTATGAGCAGAAGTATTGTAACCTGTGGTAAACCCACGATCAGAAGGAAATTTCAGTAGTTCTTGTCTTGACTCATCATCTTAATTGATTTCTTAGCAGAAAATCAATGAGTGGGTCAATTTGGGCTCTCAAAAAATGGTAAATTCTTTCAGCTTAATAAAAAAAAATAATCCAAAGAAAACAGCAGTCAGCCCATATGTGGTACCCAGATGAGATTCTTTTTTGTAGTTCCCTGTTTAGCTAGGTTTCCAGAGAGCCCCCAGGGCAGTGACTTTCCTTTGGAAGGTAGCATTCATCCGTGGGGCACATTCTGCTTTCAGTTATGGCTGCAGAGGCTGGAAGCAGGTCCTGCTCTTAATACCATCTTGGCTGACACATTTCCCTCCCCACCCTGTAACTGAACATAAAGTCTGATTCAGAGTGCAAAAGGCCTTCTGTGGAAGGGCAGGCAGCAAAAAAATGGATGTGACAGACAAAGGGTTAATTTGGGGAATAAAAATCCCCACTTCACTGTGTTTCTGTCCCATTCACTTCTGCAGAAATACAAAATGCAAATGTTACTGACTGCGCCCAGTTCTCTGGTTTAACAAACCAAAACAAGCCATTTTGCACAGCACAGTGGTGGGTACCTTGCTTCTGTCTGCAGCTTTCGCTCTGCTCAGCCATCATGGTCTGAGGAGGACAGGGATGCTGTGGATGGAGTTGTAGAAGGAGGAGGATAAATTTAGGTCTCTCTTTGTAACAGAAAGAGCAAGGGAAACTAGTCTTTTCAAAGGATGGCCTCTGATTTGGGGCCCACAAATGTTGGTTGTGCTTTGGTAACTCTTCAGAGTTGGTATTCAGCATATCTAAATGTTCATTTGGATGAGCAGTTAGTCACTTGGTTATCTGGGATTGTGACCAGTTTTGAATCTGGTTGCAGTCAGGACCAAAGAGGTCATCTAGCTAGAGTGCAACAGTCTTAGTACTTCTAGAGGTTAATTGTGCTCAACACAGAGAAACAGGTCGTTCCTCTCTGAGTCCCTGAAAGTTTTGCTTTCATGTTTCACTATATGTAAAATCCGGCCCTGTCTTTATCTCTGTATTTCTTGCATCTAACAGCTGTGTTTCAGGAATAGGAAGTAAAAGCCTTAAAAGGTGAAATGGAGCACTTCAGTTCTTCACCACAGCAGTTAGAGATCTGCAGCCTCAGGCTCTTAAACTATTCATTACTCTTACAGTTTGTTCTTATATGTCTAGAAATCCTCCAAGATGTGTGTTTTCTTACCAGACAGCCAAGCCTCAGTGACTGACTGTATTGTAGCGTTAAGTCCTAAATAGAGCACAGGATGCCCAAGTTAATGAGGCAGCCCTCATATGGCAGTTCACATCCAGAAATTTTGAGGATTATTCATAATATTGCCACTATGTCATCTTGAAGACAGTGGTTGGAAATAATACTGAAAAGGAACACCTGCTGGGGCAGGCAATGTGATTTTGGAAAAACTCATGGCTGGGGTGACTACAAGGGGAAATTAATGGTGAACAGAAGAGTAACAACAGTGTTTTTTAACTGCATATTAAGATGGGCACAGTTGTAGTATGTTCCCCTTGAGACACTAACTATAGTTGTTTTAGTGTCAGTCAGATACTCCCTGGAAGGCCATCTTCTCCGTGGATATCATGTGAATAGTGATATATTGAGCATAATATACACAGTGATTTATTGATGCAGGGCAGCATGTTTAATACCTGGAAGCCGATGTGGGTTGTGCTTTTAGAAGATGGAATTGAATTCTACAAGCGGAAGGCTGACAACAGCCCCAAAGGGATGGTCCCACTAAAAGGAAGCTCTATTCACAGCCCATGCCAAGATTTTGGCAAAAGAATGGTAAGTACTTCTTTTATAACAATGACTGACAGTATAGTTATACTTCTGGAGGCACTGAAGGGTCAAAAGCCTGGTGGTTACAAATTCTTCACACTCATCCTAGTGGCAACCCTCACTTGTCTTAGAAGGTCACAAGCAGGCTTAGATTTGTGTAGTATTTGAAATATTTGACTGCTCAGGAAAAATTCGGAATACTTCAAGAGGAGCAATTCAGAAAATGTGTGTGTTTTTTTGTTTGTTTGTTTGGGTGTTGTTTTTTTGTTTTTCTTTTTTTTAAATCTCAGACTCTATTAGAGAGCAGAGCTAAATTATATTGTTGTGAGGACACTTAGCAGCTGAATGGCACAACTCCTGTATTAAATACAAATCTAGCTGCCACAAAATAAAAGTTTAGGAAGCTATTTTATGAGCAGTGGAAGCATTTACTTACTGTCAAAGAGCAACAACTGGCTTGCTGAGACAGGAAGGAAATAAATGCTGTGACACAAATGCCCAAGTAAAGCTGTAATTCCAAACATTATTATTACCATTTGGTGACTGCCTGACCCCATATACTTCATATTCATGCAATCTGTATTAATCACACACTGCATTGTTACTGGTAGGGCTTTTGCAAGTGAGTAGAGTCACATCTACACTCAGAGAGAGCAAAAACCAAAACTGATTTAGAGAAGGTAGTTCAAATGTTGCCTACACACTTGGGATCTCTATGGTCGCAGGTAGCAAGTGCACAGACTGAGGTCCCAATTCCCTGTGAAACTCACAGATTGCCATATTCACAAATTCAGAGACTTATTTGACAGAAAATAAGATACCAGAAGATAAATGTACAAGCATACATATTTTGTTATAGGGTTCCAGAAAAACAGTTGTTGGTAAAGCAGGATTTCTGGTATGAGCAAAGAATCGTATCTTTAGTCAGTCATTTGTTATTTCAGCAACTCAGTTTCATCAGGCATTATACCCCCAGGAATTCCTCTGACAAAGGGGTCCTCCAGAATCTGGAATATTATCCAATTACAGTTTAAGGAAATCTACCGCAAGGATGCCTGACTAAAGATAGAAGTCTCTGAGAGCATTAGAAAAATAGAAAGAAAGTGTGAGAGAGTGCATGAGAGAACAAGTTTCACTTTCTCATATGAGTAAAGTGAGGAGAATTATACCTGTCCTTAGATTTTGTGGTAAGTGGAATAAAGGTCCCTGGTGTCAGGTTTGGACCTGCTGGCTTTCTTTTTTCCTTCCTTCTTTCTTTTCTTTCTTCTACCTCTTTTTATTTTTTTTTCTTATTTTTTTCCTTCATTGTGCAGACCCCATATTTCTATGAAAAAAAAAAAAAAACAACAAAACTTGATTCTTACGGAGTCTTTTTAGACTCATATCTGTTAAGAAAAAGGGGATTTTAACTTAAGAGAAAGGTTTTAGAGGACTACTGCCTTGGAAATCCCACCCAGACGAGGATCATCAAGAGCTACTACCTCTTCCTCCCTCTCTCTGGGTACTGGGAGTTGTCCACAGGAGACTGTATTATCATGCCTGGAAAGAGAATTGCCTGGTCATGCATTCCCACCCCATGGCCATCATAGGTTTTTTGATCTCTGAGCTGGCAAGGGTGATTGTTCAACTGATTCAGAAGGATTTGAGACTGACTGCTGGTCAAGCCCATTTACTCTTTAATATTGCTAACAGCTCCTGCCTGAGTTACCCTTGGGCATGGATTGGCAAATCTTACTGTTTAACCCCTGCAGCTTCGGATCTGACCACCTGCTTCTTCCAGCATGGCTGGGTGTCAGTGCATTGCCTGGGAGCTCTTTGTTGCAGCACTTGGCTTTACATCTTTTGCAAACCATAAATAATAAAGTTGAAGCATGATTACATCTAGGGACTAGAGAATGGGGCAGGAACATTAAATAACCAAATAAAAGAACAGAAATTAAGTATATGTGCACACATTTGGTTCTAATTCTGCTGATTTGAAACCATGTCCCTACACCATCTAATTAACAAGTCTCAGCACAGCATTCCTTACTCTATATATGAGGTATAATGCATGGGAGAAGGGTACTATGTTCAGGAGTATTACAGATCCTACAGTATTATGGTAGAAATTAAGTTCTCACAGAGCATTCCAAACAGTTTCATGGAGGGTTTTGTTTTGTTTTTTAATTCCCGCAGAGGCACTGACATCAGTATTGGTCTATAATAGTTGCTTGGAAATGTCAGTAACAGCAACATATGTAACCATAACGAAAAGATAATTCACCAGTGTATATGCATTTTACAAAATAGGCAGAGAGGTCTGAAGTATCCAATATCTGCCAAAGGCAGAGTGAGTAAGATCCTCACCTGCCCAGAGGGTTGCCTGAGGATGTACTAGTTTGCAGAAGGTGCATTTCGTCTGTAGTGAAGGGTGATGATCGTTCCTTTGACTGAAATGAGTTTTACATTATGCTTCATTTTACATAATGAGTTTTACATTATGTTTCATTTTAGTTGATGGGGCCTTTTCTGAGGGAGAACAGAGAAAAAAGGAAAGATCTCAGACCTGGGGGTTGAGGCACATAAAACACTTTTTCATAAGTAAGATCTGATGTGGAGTTTGCTGAAGTCAGTGGAAGCAATCCAAACAACTACAGCAGGTGTTGGAGCAAATCCTACTTGATGTGTTGGTGAGATCGTTCTGCAAGTCCATAGACAATAGCCCTGGAGACATATTTTCTCTTAAAATTTGCACTGTTCAGACAATCAAAACTGCAACATGCTCGTTCATATAAGCAACGCCATTACTGGGATTGTTCTTACAAGTAGTTACTGCCCAGTATGATGAAACCTAAATTTCTACATGTATTCCTTGAAAATGTAGTATGTTGATTTTTGTATCTAACATTTTACAGCTTTACTATACTGCTGAATCCAATGCCTCTGCATTCCATCCTGCCAAGATATGCAGTTCTTCCTCTCACGGGAAGTATTCTGGTTCTTAGTGGTTTGCATACATTTACTTCATCTGGCTAGAAATGGAAGTATATTTTTAGGACAGGAGTTCTGTAGGATAAAAAGTGGGATAATTCTCATTAGGTCAGTTTGAAGTCCAGTCTCATTTACTTGGACCAGTTTGGGACAGGGACTATTGAGCCATGAGCAGACATTTATATTCATCTAGTTAGGTTTCCGCTTTTTGAATCAGCTTGTGTATCTGCATCAGGACTTGAAACCTCAGGGCAAATCACCGACACACTTTGTTTACTAAATCAGTTGCAAAAAGCAGGTACCGAGAGTAAAGGAAACAATCTTGGGTTTGTTAAACAGAGAAATAGCCTGTTCAGAAGATGCTGCAACTGCATGTGTTGAGATTTTCAAAAGGCATTTGCCACTGTTTGGTCTTCTTGATCTGAAGTTTGATCAATGCTTACTGTGATGTTAATTCTGCTATACTTGTGCTTTGTGTTTTTTTGTTTTGGTTTGGTTTGGTTTTTTTTCAGGTTGATGTTATTTTTTTTTCTGTTTAGAACTACCTTGAAAGGATCTTCTCTCATTTTTGGGAAATACAGTCTTTCCATTGCTGCTAGTATATTAAGATAAGCAGCAATCATAAGGTGTAGCCAGGGATTGGATGTACCATTTCTCTACCAAGCCCTTAAAGGTTTGCTAGGCTGCAAATGTGTTCAGCTACTCTACTCTGTGACTGTGACCTTTCTTCCCCTTGTGAATCAGTAGCTCAGCAACATGATGTCGGGTTTTTTTCCTCCTTTAGACTGACCACATCTCTATAAACATTCAGACACATTTATACCCACTGTAAGCCTGCAGAGGCTGGGCACTTCAGCCTTTCAGCTGTGTTCAACTTCCCAGCAAAAGTTAAGATTGGCAACTATATCAGTGCCACTCACCTTGGCTGTACTGATGACATCAGGATCCCTCACAGGGAAATAAGGAGACAGTTGCTTGCACTGCTTGTATATGTTCTTCTTCAGAGCTTTATAATTTAGCTGTGGCTCTAAGGCACTTTTAATAGTCCCTTAGGCACAGGTAGGCTGTATGTCATGGTGGTACTAGGTTAATTGTGCCCAACTGGCTACAGCAAAGTAACTTTTTAAAAAAAAACATCATTTGTCATTCCAGTTTGTTTTCAAGCTCACTGCATCCAAGCAGCAGGACCACTTTTTTCAAGCTGCCTACCTGGAGGAGAGAGATGCCTGGGTACGGGATATCAAGAAAGCAATTCATTGCATAGAGGGAGGCCAAAGGTTTGCCAGAAAATCCACAAGAAAGTCTATCAGACTACCTGAAACAATCAACCTGAGGTTTGTTCTCATAGCTCTGCTCCCCCATTGACTTCTGCCCACAGGCAGTGTGCTAGATATGTAACCTCGGTCTAGAAGAGCTGTGAGCGTGTCTGTCCATGAATCCTCTCTCTGGTTTCACTCAGAGTCCTTTCTGCATGACTAACAGTTTCAGCATGTACAGCAGTTTCAGTGTGGCAGAAATAAGCTAGCAATCAGAACTGGGAAGATCATTATAATACATTATCTTTTACCAAAACATGCTTATTTCACAAAGGATTTTGCTGAGGAGGAGGTTTCTGAGCAAACTGCAGTGCAGAAGGAGATCCCAGCCAAATTGTAATTCTTCCAAGGGAGGCATTTTTATATAGTATATAATGTATTGCAAAAACATTTTAAACCTTTTGTTTGTTCTCCAGAGAAACACTGAAGTTAGCCTAGTTTTTGGATGGTGAGGGGAGACTGATGCCTGCCACAGAACTTGGAACTGGCAAAGGAAGAAGAGATAAAGGGCACACAGAGGAAGCTGTCTGTTTGTCAGTACTTTAAAAAATTAAGGACAGCTTATTTTTTTGCCTTTAGGTAGTAAATACCAAGATACAAATGAGCCTGCAGTGCTCCTTACAAGACAGTAAAAGTGCACAGGGCCAAGATCCAATTAAATCTGACTTCACACGCTTCAGTAGAGGATCACCCTGACTAATAGGTCAAAGAACTTAGCCTGTGACATGTGTCCTTGGTGTCGTTACAGAGCTCCAAAGAATTAGAGTTCTGAGCAAATGAAAAGTGGGTGAGAGGAAGGAAGTCACATCAGGGTTCACTGAGATTACTTAGGGCATCTGAGAGCATACAGGCTTTGGAAATGTCACAGTGGCAGTTTTTCTGCTCAGCCAAAGACCTTTGGGGGAATACAGCGCAAAGCAGTGAGCTCCTCTGTTGGCACAGAGGGTGTGGGGCCCTGTGAAGGTGCCTTAGCAGCTGGTAATCCTTTGTTCACACTACAGTCACCACAAGTTGTTCCATTCTCAAAATATGGGAGGTGTGCTGAGCTGTTTGTGCACTCCCCCCCCATCTGCTCCTGCAGCTGTGACAGTGATGTAGTGAGGCCTCCAGGCTTTGCAATGTAAATTTTTCAAGAGATTAAACTAAGCCATGCTGTAGCTCTGCAGAGGGCAATATGCCAGCAAAACATGAAGACCCCATGAACGACAATGATATTATTGTAGGAACTGGCTAAAGCATTTTACTTGCTAACAGTATCTGTGGTTCTGTGTATGCACAGTGCTTTGTACCTCTCAATGAAAGATCCTGAAAAGGGAATAAAGGAGTTGAAGCTGGAAAAAGATAAAAAAGTGTTCAATCACTGCTTTACAGGTAAGGAGCTCTTGTTCCTCTTTTCCATACAACAAAGGAAGTGCAGGGCCAAGAGGCTAAAGATAGATAAAACAGCTCTAAGCTCTGTAGAGCCCAGAGAAGTTTGAGAAGAAAACCTGGCAGATGTTTTCTTGACCAACACAGGAGGTGCTTGAAAAAGTGTTCAGTTATGGCCACGGTAAGCAAGAGAGGAGGAAGAAATATAACAAGTGCCAGAAAGATTGAATTAGATCTTTGTAGAAAGTTGCATGATACACTTGACTCCAGAAGAATTATTCCTTTCTGAATTTTTCATCAACAAACTGTGTGACATTGTAACTCCTGTCCTGCTCCAAGTCAAATCTGTGGGTGCTAGAGTCAAAAGTCACGCTGTTTCGACAGCACTGTGTCAGTAACGTAGCAGCCTGGAAGACTGCCTTCTCCAGGCTTGTCTGTCCTTCATACTTCCCCAGTTCCTGTCCCTTAGGCTTCCCAGCTCAGCCCTGCAGCCCCTCCCAGCTCTCTCCTCCCTCAAGGACAGTGTTCAAGAGTTGTACTGGCCCCTGCCATCAGTCAGATCGGCTGTACCTCACTGGATGAGGCATTTTTTCAGATTAGCTGCCTGCATTGTCACTAAGAACATGTTTCAGAAGATTGATGAAGAGATGGAGTAGGCTTGTTGCCTGTTTTTAGGCTTCTTCATGTCTGTCTTGGTTTGTGGCTGATATAGTTTGTTCCTTTGTAACCAGGCACTTCTGTGATTGACTGGCTGGTGTCTAGCAAATCCATCCGAAATCGCAAAGAAGGTGTCATGCTTGCCTCTTCCCTCTTGAGTGAAGGCTACCTACACCCTGCAGGGGATACATCCAAGGCTGCTGCTGAGGGACTGTCAGACACCCCCTTCTTAGATCTCAGCGATGCCTACTATTACTTTGTGAGTGTTGTTTTCTGTTTTTTTAATTGTCCCAGACTTGCTGATGCTCTGGTTTTCTCAGACTTCTTGTTGGGTTTCTTAAATCCTGGAAAAAAAGTTGTACAAAAATGGAGAGATCCTTGTGAATTGTCTTTCTCTACATGACAGTCAGAATGAACTAGCTCATTTTAATATTTGTAAGCAAGACTTTTTTTTTTTTTTTTTTTTTTCTGGAACCCTTCTAAGTGTGAACAGAGTGCTGAGATCAAGATGAGTTATTTTTAGCTTAGACTTTGTTCCTGGTAATTTCACCAGTGACCAGAATTTAGCCATCAGTTCCCCTGATGATTCAGTGGAAGGGAAGAGAGTAATTCATTATCATGGGGCTTCTCAAGAGTGGCACAAGCTACAAACCCATTTTTGTGAAGAGCCATCAAAGCTGACTCAGTGTGTCTGTGCACACACACAGAGCTTGCCTATGAGTGGAGAAGGAAAAGTTTTTATTATCTGCCAGTAACACCTCTCCTGGGTAGCTTACACAACCTTTTCAATTTATTGCTCGATATTCTGTAGATTGATTTGAAGAACTTGCAATATCACATTTACAGTCAAATACTGTTTTAAAGATGTTTGCCTTACGAACTTATACTAACAAAAGAGTATGCCTTCTGTCAAGTAAAATGCTTGAATATTACAATTCTATTTACAACATAGAATCACTCAACTTCAGCAAAATGGGTCTCCTGTTACTTCGTTTGTTTTCCTAGAACGTGTCCCTAGTAGAAAGACTTTACCTGTGCAGCAATGGAAGCAGAGACACTGCTGATGAAGGCAGCCAGCCATCACAGTCCTTGGCTACCCAGGACACTTCTTCTAGCAGCCTGTGTGTGCTGTGCTTGCTTTCAGCTTATTTCTAGTTTGATTTAATACCAATGTGGTGTGAGGAGGCCACAGCAGGTCCATGTCTGACTTGTTGTCATACAAGTAGGCAGCAGAGATGTTTACTCTAAGCCATACAAATGGTAACTTACATTTACATCATTGGAAGAGTGTAAGGTTTTGGTAAGTAGCATCACAATTTATCTGGTATGGAATGGATGTGATGCCTGGATCCTGAGACAGCCTGCACTCAGTGCACGCATCACAGCATCACAGCTACAGAAAACTGCAAACTTTAGAAACTAGGGGGAGTTCTTGTTGTTGGAGAAGACAGCCTAAATGGAGCATTTCATCTTCCCAAATTCTAGATGGTTGTGATGGATGGAGGAAGAGGAAGGGTGTGTTGGGTGCAGGGATGGCCAGCCTGGAGTGTATTGGCTGTGCTGGCATTGTTTCATATGAACTGCTGTCTGTGCATTTAAAAATCTGTGACATCATGGGATTGAGGTAGCCCATCCATCACAGAGGAAATGTGACACCAAGAATCATGGAGAATGGAGGCATTGAGATATATACAGATACTCCAGCTCTCTTCACGTGCCCTGAGACCCATTGGTGTAGTCCTACCTCACACTGAAAGGCTTCCATGGTGGCTGGGAGTGTTTCTCAACTTCACTGGGAGATTTTTCCAATGAAATGGTTGATTTTTGGGGTGGCAAAAAACAGGGCGGAGGGAAGCCAAAGAGAAGCCAGATTTGTACATGTACATAAACATGCAGCAGCTGTGTAACTTCTGAATTTTCTCTTGTGGTCATACAGCCAGACAGTGGGTTTTTCTGCGAGGGAAATTCTAGTGATGATGATGTGGTCCTGAAAGAAGAATTCAGAGGCATAGTAGTCAAACAAGGATGTTTGCTGAAACAGGTCAGTATTGCACATGTTCCATCCCGTCACTGGGATGTTGTTGCATGGATACAAGACTACTCTTACACCAAAAAGCTTTAGAGAAGAGAGAAACTAGCCTATGCCATCTTCACACTAGACAGGTTTCATCTCTGTCCCTCTTGCCTTGCACAAAGAACACCTGCTGTAGCATGGCAGAAGGGATTTTGCCCAACATTGCAAGGTTTATTGCTCTTACCATGAAATAAGACAGTTTATAGTTTTAATTAGGAAAGAGTGCTAAAGCAGGAGATGTGACAAGTCATTGGTACAATGCAAAACTGAACTCAGGTATAATGGCTCCCAATCCAGTGTCCCTCTGGCCATGCAACTGGATTTAGTTGCCAGTTTTCACAGGCTTTTTCATCATACCTGAGCAAAGGAGTCTTTTCGCTTACTAATGTTTGATCCTGTCCCATCTGTAAGATGGAAGATAATGGTATACCTTCCTTTCCCACAAAACTTTAAACAATAGGGTGATTGTCATGGTAAGATCCTTACTTTCTGAGGCCACTGCAAGCAGATAATAGCAAACTGAAAGGCAAGACCAGGATTCTTCAATAAATAGAATAGTTCAGTTGGAAGGGACCTGCAATTAGTCCAACTGTCTGACCACTTTAGGGCTGACCAAAAGCTAAACCATATTATCAAAGGCATTGTCTGAATGCCTCTTAAACACTGACAGACATGGGGCATCGACCACCTCTTTGGGAAGCCTGTTCCAGTGTTTGACCACCCTCTCTGTAAAGAAATGTTTCCTAATATCAAGTCTGAGCCTCCACTGTTAAAATACTCCTTGGGAACTTAAGAAATTTTGGTGGTGCTCACTTGTATTTCTCTTGCTCAGTCAGATTACTCAGAAGCAATGGAAGAAATCAGATGCACATCTTCCTGCTAACTTTTACCCTGTCACATTCACGTCTGCCTAGTTAGTAAGAGCTTTCTTGCAAACAGCGTAGCTAATTGAGAAACAAATATTTTGAAATGCTGAGAGGAAGTGATTCGTGACAGTCTTCTACCAGTATTAGTCTGGATTTGGTCATCTTCAGTGAGTTGTGGATCATTGCTTGGAGGTGTCACTGCTTCTGCTGAGAATACTTTCAGCAGATGTAGATTTTTTCCCACCCATCATTTCAGTCTTGAAAACAGGCAGTGAGGCATCTACATCCATATTGGAAGGTGGTGTTATTTCTGCTTGAGCTTCTCAACCATGAACCCTCTCCAGGTGCTTAATCCAGATAAGCCTTTTTGTTGTTGTTGCTTCTTGTCATCTTTGCAGGGATAGAATGACCTTCAGCTCATTCTTGCCAATAGTTCAAGGTACCTTCCTGCAAGACATTTTGCAGCCATGTTTTCTGACAAGCATTTAAACCTGGTTCTAACAGACCTCATGTGAATATCATAACTACCAGACTATGAGATGTGTTTAGGGGAATCTTCCATGTTGAAGCTGTTGTGCTTTGTATAAAAAATAAAAAGAGAAACCAGTGTGATAGCCCAGTTGTTGTGTAA
This sequence comes from Tyto alba, assembly GCF_018691265.1. Taxonomy (NCBI): domain Eukaryota; kingdom Metazoa; phylum Chordata; class Aves; order Strigiformes; family Tytonidae; genus Tyto; species Tyto alba. The sequence continues at coordinate 2,864,546 of NW_024881296.1, forward strand.
AACAGTGGGAGGCAGAAAAGCTAGGTTCAAGTCCTAGTCCAGTGAATATTTCCTGTCCAAAATATTCAGCTTTTTCCCTTTTGTATTTGCCTGTTCCCTCATGTGTGGGTAAGCCGACTGTATGCACTTGCAGGCAAAACAGTTCACGACATTCCTGGTTTTGAATTTTCCTAGGGACATCGGAGGAAGAACTGGAAAGTGAGAAAGTTTGTTTTAAGAGAGGACCCTGCATATCTTCACTACTATGATCCTGCTGGAGTAAGAGACATTTTGTTTATTTTCATTTGTTTTAAAACCAACCCCTTGGAGAAATATCTGAATGGAGTATTTGCATGGGAATGTGTATAGGGAAGACCAAGCAGGACAGTGGGGCTGTTTGCGTTCACATGGCCTAGCCATCCTCTGGAAAAGCAGAGTGAAGGCTGGTTTCTGGGGATGCCAAGTCAAGGTGGCAAGAGCCACCTAGACCTGGGAACAAGTAACACCAAACTCTGCTCTCACCTCTTATTTGTGATTAATTAGAATGAATGTGTGCTCTCCCTTGATTAAAATGAACAAGGTCATAAGTGCAAATGACCACAATACAGCCATTTTGCTGTTTATAATTGAGGTATTTTCTGTGTCAGGCTGAGACATGGTGTTCCATTTCTCGTGTAATTCTAATGGGCCAAACCTTGCCCTAAGAGAGGAAGGGGCATTGCCATGGGCAAAACCTGCCCCACAAAAGCTGGCATTCAGGTAGTTTCAGCCCACAGGTTTTATTTCATCCTGCATTGCTGCAGGAACAGTGCTGTTGTGGGTTACAGATGCTTTATGCCATGCCTGTCTCCCTTGGCAAAGGCAGCATAAACACACTGAAGAATCAACACCGAGGAGTTTCTGGCCTCCCTATTCCCAGTTTGCCTTTCCCACTCCCAGCTTCCCCTCCCAAAGGGCTGAGGTGTGTCAGCTTATTAGGGACTGCTTCTTTGAAACTTACACCAACAAAAATGCATCTTCACCCATTCTTTGACTATCACAGTCCTGAAGTGCACAAGAGGCCATACTGTAAATAAGGGTAGAGCTGTTCCTGTGGCTTGGTAAGACTACTTCTAAGATCTACTCTTTTTCTATCTAATCTTTTTTTCTATTCACTGTGACATGAAAAGAAAAGTTATAGTTGGCACAAGGCCAACTTGTACCTTTGTTCAGGACTTACTAAATACTCTGCAGATCCTGAATTCCAAATCCCAGAAGAGATTTCCTATTTATTTGCAGGTCTTCCACCCACCACCCATGGCCCCACACTCTCCATGTCACACACAGACTGAGAATCCCCTGGTTTCCCAAGTGATGTACGAAGTCAGCAAATGTTTTTGTTTCCATTCTGGGGTTGTATCCAGATATTAACATGTGAACAGTTTCATAAGTGTTGCATTTCATTTTGATTTCATGTCCTCACCAGGGAGAAGAACCACTAGGAGCAATTCACTTGAGAGGCTGCGTGGTGACAGCAGTGGAAGATATGCCAGACTGTAAGGAACCATATTGAATGAGCTGTGTAATAAGTTTTTTGGTACAATCTTTCAATCTGCCTGAAATCACAAGTAGTTTTTGCTTAAAAGCAATCTATGTGCAATGATTCAGTAATTCTTCTAGTAACTAGTCTCTCTATTGGTGTCTTAATTACTGGGGAAGGATACTGTGGTAAAGGTAGAAATAGGGAATCTTGTGTTTTGTTGGTTGTTTAGAGAAGACTTGTCAAAAGGATGATGCCATCCCTATGTTAGAATAACTGGCCTTCGACAAAATAAGCCGAGTTTGCTCTTTTTAGCTGATGAATTTGGGATGGAAGCTTTACATCAGAAATGGTTATGCCACCAAATTATAACTGTTTACATTCTGTTCCTTCCCAAAACTAGTAGTTGTGGGAACAGCAATGGTTATGCAAGGAACAAGAAACACTCATTCCATGCATTCTCCTCTCCATGGGAGAGGCAGACTGTCATACCCAGCAAGAAAGTCTGTTGGCATCTCAGCACCTGTGTAGGCTGTGCGAGCAGACATGAAAAGAACTGGAGATTCTAGACATGATGTGAGCTTAAGTGTTTGTTTTTATAGCTGGCAAGACATGGAAGGGTTTGTGAAATATGACCTGTCTGCAGGATTACAGATCCTTCCATGATTAGAGATTAATTAACCAGAGATTCTTGAAGGTGAAATGTGCGGAATTCATGGATTTTTTCTCCAAGAGAGACCTATGTCATGGACCCAATCTTGTAAGCTGTTTGCGAAGGCCTGATCAGGCACAGCTGTAGAAAGGAACGAAATCCCCTTACAGTGTGTAAGGGAAGAAACATTGTCAATACAAGACTTTATTCTCTCATAGCTGACTTCCTTATTTCTTCCCTGTAGCCAAGAAGTATGATGTTGACAACATCCTCTTTGAAATCATCACAGCAAATGAAATCCACTATTACTTGCAAGCAGCCTCATCCACAGAGCGTACAGAGTGGATCAGAGCAATCCAGGCAGTTGCTAGGACTGGAAAATGAAGATGATCTGCCAGTGAGAAGATAGACAACTAAAATTTGTTACTCAAAACAAACCAGGAATTTTAGCATTTCACTGAGAGAAAACAATATCACCCAGAAAGGTGTCCTAAGGCTTGTTGGGTAGGGATGAGGGTGGGCAATAAGTTTCAATTCTACAGTGGGAACTAACAAACTAACATATTTTCCACTTGTGTTACGGTAGTATTTTACTAAATACTATACTAAATTATAGCATAGAACGTACCATATTACTGCGTGTCTCTTAGAGTAATCAGTCTACCTTGGGAAGGTTGTACCTTATACCTTTCCCTTCTGCCACAGCTGATAATGAGAATTCACCATTAACAGAGGACAGAGTCATGTCACTGACTATAAGTGAGGAACTGAACTAGTCACCTACCATTCAGCCTGTGTTGTGGTTCACTATCTTCAGGTATTTCAAAGTCTTCCCAAGACAAACTTTACACTTTCATCTTTACCAGCCAGTGATCTTTCTACTGCCTTGTTCACCTTTGCAAGTAATGCCATGGATTTAAGGAAAGAAATCAACTCACTTGGAAACCTAATCCACTCCTTTATAATCCTCCAGTGTTAAGGAAGGGAAGAATGCAGACAACTATAGAAACATCATGTGGAGAGCAAGTACAACTCAATGAGAGAGGTATGAGCTTCCATGCAGGAAGTCTCTTCCCACAACATTTGAAACTTGAAGCATTCTCAGTTCAACTTCTTTATCACCTAATTTTGACCTTTGCTAAATTTCTCCACAAGAATCTGCTCTAGGACCACTGTTCCCCTTCACTTAGGTCTTCAAAGCAGTTGCTAGGGTGTCATGTACTGCTGTATTTGACTTGTATTTGAATTCAGAATCTTGCAGGAGAAGAAAAAGGATTCATGGGTTGGTTACTTGAACTACTGATTGAAATTATTTTCTTTAAGTTTTCCTTTTTTTTTTTTAACCTCCAGCAACATGCTCAGTACTTAGTTCTGTGCCTTAGTAATATAAGAGAAACTTTATGCTTGCTGTAATTGAAATAAGCATTATTATTTGACAGGGTCAGTGTACCTGATCAATCCTTATATTTTTGTCTGACTGTATGTATCAAACTTCTAAGTCCTAAACATGAAGCAGGAGTTGAAAGTTAATGTCAGATTCTGTGTGTAGACTGTTCCTGTTGAAGACTGATGTTTCTGACTGTAAATAAACTTAAGAACTTTAAAAATTCTGTTCACAGATCTAATAAGGTGCCTCATCCTTAAAAATTCTTATTCAGATCTCTTCAGTCTAAAAATAAACCTGGAGTTAAAGCTTCTCTTCGATTTTGCTTAATTATACCTGTATCTGAGCTAATGAGCCTGGAGGTCCTTTGCCTTAGTAGTGCTTACCACAAAGAAAACACAGCCCTGCAGGGGCAGCAGACTGGCAGAGACCTCGTCCTCATGTCCATTTAAGACATCCAGAGGAAACTGGGTTGTGGCAGGCATTTTCTGTATCTCACGCAAGCTGACAGGTTCGCTGAAGCCTGGTCTGTCATTCTGAGGAAGGAAGACTCATGGCAAAAAGATACGCTGTTTGCTCAGGCTGCTTCCTTGATAATTGCTTTGTGGTTGCTGCTTATTTTTGCTTTCACAGCTCACTAACCCAAAAATGCCCTCTGGCACAGAAAAAAGCCCCACACAGCCAAACAACAAACTTGCTCAACTTAGCAGAGGAGGGATGCAACTGCCAATTTTTAATAAAACTACAAAGTTTTACCAGTCTTTGAGCTTGCCATTTTTCCCTGTGCCCAGTCAAGGGCACAGCTGCCCACCTATGAATGGTATTTCCTCTGGTAGGTGATGCTAGTCAGTGTATTTGTGGAAGAGCTGTGATTTTTGTTTGTACCAGACTTTATCAATAGGGTTTCTAATCTTATATGTAGGTCTTTTGAAGATAAATCACAAGAGTTTGTAGGTGTGTCTGCTTCTTGGTGGAAACAGGAAGATTGGAAGTGTATGTGTGATGCCAACCTACCTCCATTTCCTTCTTTCATTTTCCTGAGACTGGTACTGGCAGTGACTCTAAACTGTTATTCCTTTTAGTCAGGTTCTCATGCATTTCTTATCATCAATAATTAGCTCTACATTCCAGAGTGAATGTGCTCTAGTCAGTCTTGTCAGCATGACAAGAAAAACAATACATTTCACAGATCTTTGTCTCTGATAAGTTCTTCAGAAGGGATGAATTGAGGACCAGGGTTATTATGGGTCTAGTTTTCAAAGACACTTGGTTTCCTAATTCATGGCAGTGCTTTCAAAAATCAAAGTAGGTACCTGAATGCCACCAGCAGTCTGACTGTATGAACTGTGCATGAGATGATGACGATTGTCACATCCCTTGAACTGAGTCAGGTAAGTCACTAAGGAGAGAGCGACTGGAGGTGAGACAAGGTGGTGAGGACTACTCTAATAGATGTCTGTATGAGAAAAAAATGGTTAGTTTTACATCAGTTTTTAAAGATACTAAATAGATCTGGTCCTAGGGAATTCAGTATTAAAAAGCAACTGCAAGTCTATCACAGATGATGAAGCCAGGCTAGTTATTCAGAAAGTGTGGAAGGGAAGAGGCATGTATCTTGAATATTAGCACAAGAGAAGAGAGAGCAGGCCTAGTACAAGGAACTACTGAAATTGAAAGAGGCAAAATAGAAGAGCAAACATGGAGGGTGCCATGCTTCCTCCATCCATTTTCACCATCTATTTAAATCACACTTCTACACACTCAGCAATTACTACATCAACATCAGTTCCTTTTTTACTTATAACATGAATTAGTCTTTTTTCATAGACTAAAGGACAGCAAAATAAACTGTTGTGGATAAGGACTATATTTATAATCTTCAATTACTGTAAGACTTGTATGATATAATCTACTATAATGATCCCCTTGGGTTTGTGCCACATCCTACACTGAGCAGTGTTCTCTCCTCTGGAACACTGCGTGCTTACTACAATCAGGTTTTCAGGAATGTTTATTAACCATGCACCCATAAAAACACCCATGTAGACACAGAGCGCCTTCTTCCATGGTTTAAAAGAAAACAGGACAAAGCAAACCACACACACGCACACTGAAAAAATAACATCCATGAGGACTGCAACAGCCTAACAAGCTTTCAGCCACAGGTGTTACTTCTTCACACAATCCAATAAACACCCTGTTTGGAGGTAGTTCTGTCTAAATGTGTTTCTAGCAGTGGTTTCTACAAGCTGTTTCCTTTCCCTACACTGCAGCTTTCTTCTGAAGGAGAAGGTTAGTATTATTTTGTTGTTAAATGTCATTATTTTGGTGTTGTTCTTTGCTGTATGCTGTCTTTGCTTTTTCTTTGAAAGAATGGTTAACAGAAAGTGTTAAGGGTCTACTGAAAATGTGGTTCTAGTAATAGAACAGTTTATTGAGGAATCTTTAATTGAAGTTCGTTCATAAAGAGGAAAAAAATAGTTAAAGACTCTAAGGTATGATCTAGTGTGTACTTTCAAATCCCTCTTTTAGACAAAGCTTTTATTTGCATTTATTCTTGAAATACTGCAGACAATTCTTCAGTGCAGTAATACTGCTTCTGTCTCTGTCTTAGAGTTCACTTTATTATAAATGTTAAACACCAATTATTTCCCTTCTTTTTTTTTTTTTTTTTTTTTTTTTCCCCCCCTAATTTATGCTCAGACACTTCAGAAGTTATTTTAAGTTTAAGAGGTTTCTTCACAGGGCTCTGGATAAGTTTTTTTGTAATAAGCTTTTTACTGTTTGTAACGTGCCTCCATTTATTCTGAGTTCAGGCTTGGGTAGCACCAAAACTAAGATTCCTTAAAACTTCACTTAAATAACCTTTTTGGTGAGGGCCAGAAATATTTTAGTAGGATGGGGTTTTTTGGAGGGTGTTGGTTTTTTTTTTTTTTTTTTTTTTTTATTTGTTGTTTTTGTTTTTTGTTTTTTTTTTTTTTTTTTCCCAGTGTGTACCTTTTAAAACTGTAAGAGACTAAAGGAAGAACTTGTCGGTAGTTGGTATTTCTGTGAGTGCCTTCAGTTTGTGGTTTGAAAAGTGCATGTATTTTCACTTATGAACTGTGGTCTTATTATTGGTGTATAGAGATTTTACCGTGCTCAGTGTGAACTTCTGTATACAGTAAAAGACTTTGAAGATGGGCTTCAAACTTCTGTGTCCCATTCAGGTTTCCTGCTGGCTAACGGGGTATGTGTTCTATAGTCTTTTCTTCTCACCAGCCACCTTTCTTGGAGGAGTTTCTGGGTTTGATAGCTTCGACAGCCTGAGAAAACTGTATGTGCCATGTAATAAATAGTGCCAAGTTCTTTGACCTTCCTGCTTGAGTAATTTTTAAGTAAATGTATTACGTTGAGTTTGTCCTACAGCAAATAAAGGAGAAATATATATGCTTTTATGTATTAAGAATATGCCACATTATGCAAGAGGTTCTTTTAGAAAGCTAGGATAAAATAAAATGCAAGGCTGTTTGCACAGTCTCTGGTTGAAGGTTTGCTTCCAGATTATACAATTAAGTAGTTGCATAGTTACATTATTTAGCTTGTAAACTGAGCAGTCCTTGATGTATAAAGTGGCAGATATTTGCTCTTTAACACCAGGGCACAGGATGGAAAATTCAGTCCTGCTTCTTGTGACCAGTGTGACAGGAAGGGGTCTTTCTCTTGCTCTCTAACCCTCTCTCCGCTACCCAGGAGCAGCGTTCCTGAGTATCTACCTCCTATCTTTCTGTGTTACTTGTGTGACACTAAGGAACACAAAGACAACTTAAAAAAGCAAATGGCTGAGGCAGGATCAGTGTTCTGACTGGGGAAGCGCTGGTGCCTTTCCCGAAGGCTTTGCCTGCCCAGTGCAGGTGGCCAGGCTGCTCGAGGGCTGCAACACGGAGCCTCTGCAGTTGCTCCTGCCTGGCTGCGGCAGTCGCTGGGTTGGAGCCCAAAAGAGGAGAGTGTCTTTTGCCAGCTCTGTCAAAGCAGCTTCAGTATGAGAATGAGACTTAGTCCTGCGAGATGAATGTGGCAGGGAGCTGCCATCTGTATCCATGAGTTGTTTTCGTTGTGTGGGTTGATCATATAATTGAAGTCTGAATCTGATGCATGAAGAATAATTTGAATGTGGTTACTTCACCACCTTTTGAAGGTATTTTAGGAACTGCTATACCACTTAAAATGGTGGGTTGATAGTCTGCAAGCCAAGCAAACAAAAAACACCTGTAAAAATTCTCGGACTGAAAACAAGGTTCTTCTATTGTTACTTGTGAGACTTCTTGAAATAGAGCTTCTAATTTGGCTTCAAAATACTTTTTGTGTGTGTGTGCGTGCGTGTGTGTGTGTTTCCTGGGTTAGAACATAGGACTTCCTGCTTTACATTTAAAACCAAAACTTTGTCTTTCCATGCTGTGTTTCTGGTTCTTGTAGAACACTTAATTTTTTTTCCTTTCAGTTTGGTTGAAGAGAGAGTAAAACTGTGTACAAAAGCTGAGGAAAATGCTGTGTTTCACACTTCATTGGACTTCCACTGTAAGTGTAACGGGGTATAGTAAAACTCTTTACCTTCCCTGCGTAGACTCTGCCTTTTTTTAAGATAGCAACATGTTTCCCTTTTTTTCGCCATCCCTCTAAAAGATGACCGAGGAAGGAAAGGAAAGGAATTGAAGGCGAATGCTGATGAAACTGATGGATTTTCACTTCCAGCAGTTGAAAGGGAGGGAAATTATGTCAGTAATTTTTTTAAACTTTCCTTCAGTATGTCTTTCACCAAAATATTGAATATTAATAAACCAGATGAGGAGGAACTGGGAATCAACAAGTTTAATTAAAAAAAAAATGCAAAAAATCCAAAATTAGTCCCCCCAATCTTCCCATGTCCGCAAACCCAGATATTAAAAGGACATTGAGAACTTTCTTTTTAGAGTATTGCCACTAGCCCCTTTCTCTTTATCAAATATGCTAGAAAAACTTATTGCAGACTGATAGAGTATCACTTACAGAAATCAATGTATAATTAGTCTTTTCATGTACCTGCTTCCACATCATAAGGAAAAGTCTGAAAATAATTTCTTAAGCACCAAAGTATATCAAAAGAAAAACCAGGAACTATTTTCTTCTTCATTGCTTCTGCTATGTGTGTATGTAGGTGTCCTGCTTTTGAAGGCTTAAGTTGCTGTGTTTCCCTAGTATGTGATGGTGAAAGTACAGTAACAAAATCAACATGCATGCATGAGATATTTTTGAATAATAGGAAGATTTGTTTATATCAGAGTTTTAACACTCCTGTGCAGCTTTCTGATTAATAAAAGGAAATATTTCATCATTCTCGTACATAAGTGGTAAAATAAGGTTGGTGGATTTTTTTTAAATTTAACATTTTTACTTAAAGGAATGCTTTTTTTCCCAAGTTACATCTTCAAATTCCCCCCTCTCCTCTTCTCCCCACCCCACTTCCTTCTTCTTAAAGCTATTTTGACCTAAACTTCCTTATCTAAAAAGAGAGTTTGTGGCTCTGCTTTTTATGCCTCATAGGGTGGAACTCAGATATATAAACATAAGTGCCTAGTGACATTTTAGATGTGCTACAACATACCATGTGGTCTTTAATCACCCTCTAGAACAGTGGAAACTTCCTCTCATCTCCTTATACCTGCATGCTGTGTATAGATGTTTGGTTACTTTATGGGTATTGAGTGCCATTACAGTCTCCCTATTTAAGCATTTGAGGAGCCCACAGTGTTTTTATCTCTAAATACATGCCTTGATGAGGTTTGCCACCTAAAATGACTTTAAAGAGCAGTACAAATTAGTGATAATACTGTCTACAGACTAGTGATGTTCAAAAACAAAAGCACATTAGAAAAGCTGATTGGTTTGGTCAGCTACACTAGATAAAACTTGAGGCGTTTCTGTTATCAGCTGTACTGTCCAGTGGCTATATACTGCATCTTGTGAAACCTAGGTGTTAGGATCTCCTAGCTAAATTTGTACAGTGGTCTTGTTCTTTGTTGTGACAGAAAAATAGTGGAAGCTATTGAAAATACTCCCTCAACTGAACAGATAAGTAAAGTTATTATGGGGTATTGTCATATTTAATTTATTAGCTGTAAGATGCTCCTGCTGTAAAAAGTATTTTGCTTTTCAACTTTTCTTCCCCCTCCCCCGTTAGGATTAAAGGCTTAAGGTGGCTGGTTTGTTTGTTTGAAGTTTTCCCTCTGTTCCCAACTTGCTCAACCTATACTTCCAATTCAGTCTTCAAGTTGAATCTTCCAATAAGTAGCTGGCAGAATCTTGTGGTCTTTTTGTATTTGGTGTTCTGAGATCACTGAGATGTTTAAAAGCAATATTTAGTGCTGTGGCTAATACATTAGCTCATGGCCAATGATGTCCTGTGGCACGTGGAGAAGTCTTTGTGTAGAGCTTCAAGTGTCTGGCTTCTCATCAACAAAACAGCTTATGTAGTCAACAGTCCCATATTGGCAAGCAGCAGCTCATTTGCCTGTTAAGATTTTTAAGGACCATGCATTAAAATCAACATGTTCAGTTCTGACAATATTTTTAAATGTGGATCAAAAAAAGCTAATGTTTTACCTAATTTGCATGTTCCAGCAGGCTGGTTTTTATTCCCCACTGGCTTTGTAAATCCATGGTTGCTGGATATGGGTGGCAGTATTGGACAGGATGATTCTGAGGAGTTGGGAGGGGCTGCAGGTAACTGTGTTGGTATAGAGAATTGTCCTCTTGAGTTTCATCTTGGTAGGTCCCTTGGGACCTCTGAGTTTGCTGCCCATCATCTCTCTCTCTCCCCCTTCTACCCACATTTCTAGGTCAGGTTTTTTTGGTTTACCAGAATAGTAGAAGTGGGTCTAGCCCTTAGCACTGAGGCTCGGGAGAAAAAAGCAAACCAACAAACACCACCAAACCCCAATTCTTAGCATTGCTGTGCTGACCAGAAGCAGCTTCTGACTCACAGTGTTAAATGCAGCAGGTGATTTCTTCCATGGTTTTGGGCACAGACTTTTTTGAACAAGCAAGATGATGAAAAACAACCACAAAGTCTCAGGATGCTCTTGGGAATCTGATATGCTTCTCCCCAAGTTTGTTTGGAGAGAAAGTTAAAAAAAATAACACCACCACCCAAATTCCCCCATCAGTATGCCTTTATTACCTTTCTGTCAGCTCTGGTGGGCTGAAGCAGCTGACCCCAGTCCTGAGCAGCCCAACTGTCCTGTCTTCAGTTGGGATAACTCTGTCACTTGGTACATCCCAGAGATGACCAGGGTAGAAATGTGAAACATTAGTGCCAGCCTATCAGCAGAAGTACTTCTCTTGAGAAAATTAGCTTCGAAATTAGAGTGGTCTAATGAAGAAAAGTCTCTGGTGATTAAAATAGCTCGTGCTTTCTTTTTCATTTAGCCTGACTCTTAATGGCAATGGTCCAAAGCCACATCCTGTGCCATGATGAAATAAAGCCACACTGGCAGCTCCTCCCTTCAAGAACAGAGCACTGCAATACTGAGTAGTTGCAATGAAGGCTCTAACACTACAGGCAGTTTTGGAAATGCAGAAATAAAATACTGACCTCAGGTTGAGCTTCAACGCTGGACATTTTATGTGCAGCAGCTCAGGATGATTTGTGCAGGAGGGAAATGTTTTTGGTTTTTTCCATCCCAGAAGCCTGGCTGGTATAAGCCTGTGTTGCGTAGTTGGAGTGTGTGGGCGGAGAACATCCTATCTGCTCTGCACCTCGAAGGCTTCATCTGCTCTCTCAAAACGCCTCTCTCTTAGGAAAGCTAGGTGGGCAGGAAGGCCGTGTGGATAACAGGATGCCTGGGCGATGGATGCCTCAGGCACTTTTCTGCAGCTGGCACCTTCCGAGTAGGAGGGTAGAAGCAGCTGTGAATGCACTGGGAAGGTCAGTGGGGTTTGCTAAAGCAGAACTTTCCACTTCCTCAAAAACTCTACGTGTAAGAGAGCTGGGCACTGGAATGGAAAAAGGTTTTCACCAGCCACCTAGGTGTGAGGATAGCTGGCGCGTGTCCTTGGGTGGTAGGTGGCCTTTACATCTGCAGCCTTAGCAGCCGAGGATGCTCTCTGGGGGGCACACCTATGCATTAGTGCTAATCTAGGGACCAGTACAACCTTATTCCCATTGCTGGCATTTCAGTGGTGGTTGTTTGCAGGTAGTGGGGGAAGAATATGAGCCCAAAGCAGCTGGTGGAGGAAGTGCTGCTGTTTGGAACGATGGACACTGCTGGGGTGTCTTTCAAGGGAATAGAGCACATCCAGCCTGCAGGGGAGCTGAGAGGCTGAGTAGGTGCTGCAGGGGTGGAGAAAAGTGGAACAGAACACCAGAATTGATGTAATGAAATGTCCAGAGGGAATTAAAACCCTTAAAGGAGGGGCTCAGAGTGGGGAGGGGAAGCAAGCTTTGTTTTCATGAGAACCTGTACTTAAATACTCGTTTTTTTTTCTTTCAGTGATAGATTTGTAATGAGAAAATTACATCACTGCTATTCCAGGTTTAAAGATTGAGGCCTTGTCTAATTGCATAGCTGAGTGTTAAATTCCTTGTGTGTTTAAAGAGGCACAGCCTCATGATCTGGACAGAGGTAGAGCCATGGCAAATACTGGCAATTCCTACACTCGTACAGGAATGGGGAAAAGCTACAGCTAAGTGCACAGTGAGACAACTCTGTGTCAGGATTTATACCGGAATAATTATTCTATTTAAAAACTGTACCCTGAGACAAACAGATGAGAACTGACAGCTAAGGGGCAGGAAAGGAGCAGAAAAAGGGGATAAATGTCTGGGAGTTACAGAGACTGGAGGTAACAGGAGGAGGCTTGGGAAGGAAAAGGGTGAGGGACTAAATCCATTATTGTGCACTTTTCCTGTCTTATAATTAGTAAATTGGGCACTCCTGAGGTGATGAGAATGTACTGCTAGTATTATTTTATTCTTTATTAATTTATATGCGCTTTTAGAAATGTCTAGCTCTCTTAAAGTCAGGTTAAAAGATACTGTGAGCAGAGAGTGAGGCATGTTCAGTGGAAAAACCGTTGTGCTTGGGTGTGTTTTGTTTTTTTTTTTAAATTTGAGCTAACTAGATATAATCTTAGAGCAGAATAGCTAATAATAAAGGAAGCCGTGTTTGCAATTCATTGAGCTTTGAGCTTTGTGCTACGCCCACTATACTTAGAAGTGCTCTTTACTCTGAGTTACACTTCAGTCACGTTTGGCAACAGGGTGAGAGCAGAAGCTTCAGTGAATTTTGGGTACTGCATCCACTTCGGCTAACAGAGGGGCCCACAAGAACAGTGGCATCTCTTTTGGCAGTACAGGGAGATGTTATGCATCTTTATAAAACCTGGTGCAATGGGGTCCTGATTCTGGGTCTAACAATTACCTACAAGGAGTAAATTGCAGAAGATGTGTAAGAAGCAACATCATCATTGCATCACATCACACAATGTCGTTGATGAAAAAGCTGCCTCAATTAGATATGCTATCTGTGATTCAGAAAAGGTACTGGTGCTTATGAGCTGAAAACCTGTTCTAATGGGGAAAATGAAGGAGGCTGAGGGAAGTGGATCCGTTTTGATGAAATCTGTTGAATGCTCCAAACTAGAAAAGAGATCAGGTAACATGCTGTTCTTGGAAGCATTTTAGAACTACCAGTTTCACTGGGCTGTTTCTTCCTTGGCCTGTAGATATGGGCACCTACAACAAAGAACCTGTGAGCCCGGACACTTGCAATAAAGGAGAGTAAAAGATACTATATATTTTCAACAGATATTCTGCAGTGGTTAAATAATTGTGAGAAAATAGGAATGTGTAAGTTGGAAGCAAGTGTAAACAAATGGTTTAACCAGCAGCGCTATTGAAAAAAATATGCTACTGGATCTTAGTCCAGAGGAGCATGGCCTGTATTTTCAGAGCAAAACTACCCTATTGCTCCATCTAGTGTTATTTGGCTCCCTTAAAGGTAAGGGCTGGACCTGATTTTAAGTAAACTTTGTATCTCATAAGGGCCTGATCTAGTGCCACTGAACTTCATGTTCATGACAGGCCACTTATGTCCTTGTGTTGCTAGAGGGTACTCTGCCAAAGTCTGCAGTCATTAATATGAAGTGATTTCAAATCAGCCAAGTTTCATAAGCATGGTAGAAGCCTTCCTATAGAAACCTGGTCCCAGATTAGTGATTGAATTTTGTAGGAATGCCTCAAGCAACAGGGACCTTCCTAGTATTTTCCCACTTCCTTTACTCTTTAGTGCAAAGTAGGTAGAGAAAGGTGATATTCAAGTGGAATTGTAATAAACTGATTTTGTGGGGATTTTTATGTTGAGTAACATGGCAGGCATCTCCCCTTTTACTAGCAGCAGTTTCTGAAGTCAGTGACAAAAATTGGTGCTGCTAAAGCAGGGTCTGTGTCATGGAAGATCATTATGTAGAAAAAAACTAAGTTTCTGAATGTGGTTTTTTTGTTTTTTTTTTTTTTTTTTTTAGCCTGACTACAGAAATATACGAAGTTGTGTTATCTTGCATGGTTTATCCGATCTATTTTGTCTAAAGTAGTAAATTTTGCTCTCTCCTTATCACACAAATGACTAGAGTGCATAGCTAATAGAAGAGAGGCTGTTAGTTAGGTGGCTGCTTCAGTCCAGCCCAGTGCCTGGATCTGAGTCATAATCCAGAAATCCCACAGCTGGGCTGTGGAAATACGGTACTGCCGAGCACTAATGCTTCTGTGGGTGCAGCTTCAGAGCAGATCCTTGTAAGGGCTCTGTCGCATGAGATGGGCACTGGGGATTTTCAGCTGCTCCTGGGGTGACTGCCTTCTCCTTATCTTTCCAGTGTCTGGATTTGTCCCTTCCCTAGCCTTCCTTTGTGGGCTCTCATGTTGTGCTGCTGATATGAAACATTTCAAGTCAAACACACACTTTTTTTTTTCCCCTCAATTTATTACAAAATAAAAAGTGCAAATTGAAAGTACAATCAAGATATTTCTGACAATACAGAATATTAAATTTACAAATATAAAATTAAAAATATTTAGTCTTTTTTATAATTTTGCAGAAAATCAGATAAAGTGCAAATAAAAAGATAGACATAACTTTTTTTTGGAGGGGGGGGTGAAGCATTCATCCTATGTTTGCCAACACAAATGATTTTGAATGGCAAAATATTTACAGTTTGGCAGTCTGTGAGTTGTTGATAGAAGGTTCTTGAGTTGCAAGAACCAGCACTATTTTCTCATCTCTCAAGTTCTGCTTCCAGGATTTCTCCCCATGTGTTGACGTCCATCGGATACATGCTTTTCTCTGGCAAGCTGTTTTGTGAAGGAATGTTGCTGTATTTCCCACTCAGCCATTCCTGCTTCACTTTGCTTTTCCAGTAGTTTCTCAGTAATGTGATCTGACGGAAAAACAGACAGCTCACATCTTGGAAATTAACCGATTTAAGCTGCATTCAACACACGCAAGTTTTGCATTAGAAAAGTAATGCTAGAAAAAGGATATGGAACTTGTTTTTGCATATCTAGATACTCAGCCCAGGAAGGTGCACTGCTGCCAAGCAGACCTTGGTCTGCTTCCAACTTTTCTCAGTTGGGTGGAGAATTGCTTCTTGCCTCAATTTTTTGAGGGTCAAGGTGAAAACCCTAAACCAGGAACTAATCTTTTACTCCTTAAAAGAGGTGCCTTTCAGTTTCTCTTCCCACTTAGATTATTTGTGACCTTCAACTTGCTTGGGCTCTTAATGCAGGCTGGCTGAATTCTTCTCTTCAGTCAACCTTTTAGTGCAAGAAAATGGTGACTTCTGGTGTGTGTTTGCTTCTACTTCAAATCCCCCCTCCAAAATAGAAATAAAATAAAGAATCAGTGCAGGTAGCTCTGAAAATTCTTGTGCAAGGTTACTAAGATCTGTACCTCTGAAGAACAACCACTACCTTCTTGTGGCTTTCCCTCATACTGAAATAACTCAACTAGAATGTGGGAGACTAGAACTGGGGTATTTTTATCTGCTGCTTCTCTTCACCCCTCCACCACCCCCCTGCTCTCAAATACACCAGCTAAAATGAGGTGGGGATCACCCTCTGACTGGCAGAGAATAGTAACTGTGAAACCACTCCTTTCCTGATCTCCCTCAGCTTGCAGGCTGGACCTGACAGTGACAGACCTTCCAGCGTGTTTAGCTCCCAGTTCCTCAGAGCAACTGTAGCTGCAACCGTGTCTGGGGAGATTTTCAAAACAGCTTATTTCCTTTTCTCTACCCCATTTTTTTTTTTTTTTTTTTTTCCTCCTGAATGGATGTTGCTCAAGGCATATTGAGGCAGAGCTAACCAGGACAGATTTCTGGGAAGTCCTTCCTCACCAGCAGAGGTGTTCCCACAAAACACATGAGGAGAGAGCGCATGCTGCCTAGCAGGGGTATGTTGCCTTCTCCCCCACAGCCCTGCCTACTGGGATACGCGCTTTCTTCCACCTTTGGGCTGAAGAGACTCCAACGGGGTGAATGTCTGTGCTGAGGCTGTGTGAGAACGGCCAGATGCAGGCCTGGGCAGGAAACAGGCCAGCCCTGCTTACAGCTCCCTGCCGATTTCACCTGATGTCCAGCTGCGGGGGAGCACTGCCAAGCCATTACAGCTGTTTGCCCACAGGCCTGAGTCTGATGAGATGTGCTTACGGCATTTATTTCCATCTTCCCCTTACCAATCCCAGAAGCCTCGCCGCCATTACGTCACTGGCGCTCAATTTACCTTCCAGGAATATCCATTTCCTCGGTCGCTGTCGATCTCCCGCTGGCAGACGGCCCTCACGTTCAGGCAGTGGTGCCTCCACAAGAGGTCGTTGCTGTCGATGGCGCGGTGCCAGCCCTTGCACGTCACGGCCGCGTGACACAAGCTCTCGACGTCCAGGCCACTGAAAATCCGAGTGCTTACCTCCGGCGGGAGGAGAGCCACGAAGTCGGCCGGGCCTCCTCCTCCTCCTCCTCCTCCTCCTCCTCCTCCTCCTCCCCCTCCTCCTCCCCCCCTCCGCTCCCGGCCAGCGGAGCGCTCCCCCGCCATCCCCGCGGCGGGCGCACCTCGTCACTGCGGCCGCCTGGAGACGGCAGCCGGGGCCGGCTCTGCGCCTGCCGCCATGTCCCGGCCTCCTGGCCGTTGCGTCACGCCACGGCGGGGGTGGGGTAGCTGTCGGTGTTTTTGTTTTGTTGTTGTTGTTTTGTTTTGTTTTTTAAAGGCGAATCTTTTTGCCTTTTTTTTTTTTTTTTTGGGGGGGGGGGGTGGGTGGGGCGCGGGGGGTGACGTTGCGCCTATACGTCATCAGGCAGCGCCCGCGGCCCTCAGGCGAGCCCGGTCCCCGTCGAGGTGAGGCCGGGTTACCGACACGCCGCCTGGGCCCACCCCTCCCCGGCCTCCCGGGTGTCCCCCCACGCGAGATTAGCGTGGTTTTGCGTGTTCATCCACTGTGTGTAGAGGGGCCAGGGCTCGTTGCGCCATCGCGGGCGGGGGGAGCCCGCGCAGAACCAAACTTGGAGGGGCCTGTTCGGGAAAGCGGGAGGGTAGGGGGCTTGGCCTATTTTTACGAGGTAAAGAAGAGTTCAGCTGGTCAGCTTGTGCCTTCCCCGTCACGCAGAAAGCTGTGGAAGGGGCAGCAGCGGCGCCCGAGTGATGTTGTGCAGGGAATACAGCAGTAATTCGACTTTTTTCCCCCGTAGTTCTGCTAGTGAATTGACTGCTGGAAGGGCAAAGTGCTGAAGGAAAACCAATTGCAGTTTCGGCGCGCTTTCATGACTGCAGAGTATTTCGGACGTGGTGGCTCTGAACCGAGGCTCTTAAAACCAGCACCCCAGTACGTGGTGTCACCTCGGAGTTGCAGGCTTGCAGCCTTTAGTGAGAACTTGCCAAGAAGTGCTATGTTCATTGCACGTCCAATCCTGAAACCTGTATCTTAACATTGTTATTGGTCTTTAGTATAGAATCAAATTCTGAGAAGCTGCACAGATACATGGTAAAGCAAATTCCAAGCTGTAATTTCAGCTTTCTTGAAGTTTTGTCCTGTCAGTGATTGATATAAATTATGTACTTAAAAACCAAAACAGTACAGTAGGGATCAGCAGTGATTGGAAAATCTTTGGTTCAAAATACTTTAAGTGGAAGATGCAAAGGAAAGCATATTTATTTCCTCTGTAAATTGATGTAAGAGTATGTTACATTCAGCTTACAAGTGTATTAATGGCAAATGTTCAGACCAGCTTCTGTGTTTTAAGTGAAAAGTACATGTTTATATTCATTATGAGTTTGACTCGCTAAAAATTAATTTGCTTTCACAGAAAAAAAAAATGAGGAGGCTGATACAAAAGGAGGACCAACTGTTCATCCTGTTGTGATAGTCCATTGTTAATAGAACTGGCATGTTCCAACTCTGAGATACAGGGAACTGCAAAAATGAGAAAAAACGACGCTACTTCCAGACATTTGGTGGGTGCTTAATTTTTAAATTAAATTTAATACTGGTAAGCATGTATTGGAAATTAGAAAGGTGTTGTGTTTTGTAGACACTTCTTTTTTCATGAGAAGTAAATTACAGCAGAGTTGTGTACTCAAAATACCTGTTATTGACTGTGATTGTGTGCTCTACAAGTATATAAAAAATACATTTCTATTGTGTATTTTATGTTTATGAATTATACTGCAGTAATTTGTTCTCTTGAATATACAAAAATTAGTATTGCTACTGGAATATTTTGAACTAACAATATTGTAGCTGAATTCAGTACTACAGAGTAAAGTCCAGTTCTGGTCTCTGGTCCATATCAGTAACTGCCCCGTAAGTACCTGTGATAGCCTAGGGGAATGAATGACTGTTCTTCCAACCAGCCTAAAAGCCTCTGAAATTTATATCTGGAAAACCTGTAGTTGGACTGTAGATGCCTTGTGCTGGCTATAACTAATATCTGTTTATAGTGTAAATTATAAATTAAATAGCAGCCTGTTTAATTTGAATTGTTCAGCTGCCATGAAGTTGTGTTGTCAAGATCCGTACAAACCTCTGGTAAATAACCATCCAGTTTTCCCCTGGCAGCCAGTACACTGTCCTGCAAAACAGAGTTTTCAAAGCAAGCATCTTTTGCTTTTTTCAAGTGTTGCCAAGTCAAATAGCTTTCAGTCTGATAAATAGTGTATGGAGCCAGTGGGATTTTTCTTAGATCTTCTGTTATGTATCCAGCAACCTAGTGCTAAAAGGCACACGTTGGTCAACAGCGTTGTGCAGTACATAATAACTACATACAGTAAATGAAATGTCAACCTTTAGCGTAGCTGAGATTCCTGGGATGGAAACTTACTTTTTAGTAAGTAGAGGTTCAAACTGATAATATTACTTTCAGTAAATAAGTATGTATTGAATGTGACTTTGGTGTATTTACCTTGTTTGTACAGACAAGATAAAGTGTGTGGTTCACTTCTGGAGAAAGGAATTGAAAGAATGCTAGCAACGCTTTTCTGCTTTTTTTTTGACAACTAGATATTTGTTTCTTAAAACTTCTCTTTGTCATATCTGTATGTGTGGAAACTCTATAGCAAGATGCTGGTAAAGCTCTTCTATGAAGCTTTCAGTTTCACCTTTTAGATATTTATTCCAAAGGTCTAAGGAGGGATTTTTTTTGCTGCATGAAGGTTTCTATAGATGTTGTTTTTCTGAGTGAGTGGGAACTGTAAAAAACAAAATAAAACAACCCAAACAAAGTAATTCAGGCAATGGGCACCATCCAAAAAGTAGGTAGTTATCCTGGCTTCTTTGAAGGACATAACTGTGTACACACTTGTGATCGTTTTTTTTACCCCCCTCTTTTGTAACTGGAAAAAGGTACTAAACAGAGTAAATACTGTTTCAGGTTCCTCTTTCTGATGATGATGAAAGCGAACAGTCAAAATCTATTCAAAGAAAGAGAGTGCTTCCGTCTTGGATGCTGGAAAGTGATCTCCTAGTTCAAAGGATTTCTGAGCCTGTAAAAGGAGGTAGGTTTGCAGTGTAGTACGTTTGCATACCAATGTACATTTATGATTGGTGGTGGTAGAAGGTATTGATTTGTTGCTTCTTCCATTCTCCATGATGGACAGCTGACAGAGACTGACTTCTGTTGCCTCCTTTGTCACCAGTGTTGCAGGTGTCCTTTCTAATCAGTTGATTCTGGTTTTAATTTTTTTTTGAATGCCAGGTAATATACTTTCTTTGGACTGCTGAATATATGATGTTCTGGAGCCCTTTCCTATAAACTCACTTGTTTTCTTTAGTATATAAATTCTAGGTAGTTTCTCTATCTTTAGTTCCAAGCCTTTTCCACATTTTAAGTCAGTGATGTATTGCCCTTCCAAATTTAGATTCTTGTAATTTCCCAGGTTTTAAAGGTAGCTTTTTTTAGGTAGTGGTGTATGTTAGTTTTTTAACTGTGACTTAATCAAACTTGATCACTTTGTCCAAAGTTACTTTCTAGGAGGAGCAGCGCATCACAGTGTAGTAGTTTTCTTACCAATATGAGGCTAAAATAATATTGCATTCCTTCATGTCCTTCCTGCAAAAGGAAATTGCTGGATGTATGATAAACTTCTACCACTGTGTACCAGTGGTAACAGCAGCAGAATGCTCTGTTTAGTCACTATCAGTGGGAGACACAAGGGTGCCGCTTTAGAACAGACCCAGGAAGATTTTCTAGTGTGTCCTGCTTTGGTCCTGGGAGCTTGTAAAGACTTCTAAAACTGCCCTTAGACATTTTTTGACAGACTTACCCCAAGGCATTTATTGCTGTAGTGACTTTTATTGATGAAACTGGAAGACTAAAGAAATGAAAGAAAGAAAATGTCTACTTACATTAAGAATTCTCCCCCAGCATTTCTATCTTTCTCTGTGTTGAAGACAGCACGCCCCACTCTGCTTGCTGTTCTGTGGTCAGGTGGGAGGGGGTTTAGGGGCTAACTGCTGAGTTTCCTTTGTTAGTCAGCCCAAGTGTGTGAATTGTGCCTGGCATGTCCCCACATACCATGCAATGTCTGTTCCTCTGTGTCTAACACGTGTTCTTTAAGGCCTTTCTTTCCACCTACTATTTCTGCTGAGATGGTGTAATGGAAATGTTTGGGTCTCAACGCCTGAGCAGGCCTGCAGAAGTATTTCATGCAGTGTCTGACCAGTTGCTGCTTATCTCTTGTAGTAAATTCAGGTGTCTGGGTGGATTGACCTGGTCAGTTGTGGCTCTAAACACCTCTGTTGTATGCCATCAGCTACCCTGCCTACTCCTTTCCTCAGAAGTTAATTTTGAGAAAATTAGAAGCAGCAAAAGAAACTTTACTTTTTTTATTTTTTCCTTTCTTCCTATTTCCAAATCTGGACTGTTCCCTGATGGCTTATTCCCTTGGATGTAAAAATTGCATGTACCAGAGGACTTCTGACTATGTGGAATCCTGCAGTAGTGTTTTCTTATGTTTGGGTTGGTTTTTTTTTGGGGGGTGGGCTTTTTTGTTTGGATTTTTTTTTTTCTCTACAAGTACTGTAATGTTTGTTATATATGTGTATAAAATGTTTGCTTCAGAGATTGAACATTTTAATCACATAAGTGTTGATATTTGGAGCTGTGTGGGCAAGGGGTATTTGTGTGCTGTTAAAGGCCTGACCTTGAGGAAGCTAGGAATACGTACAAACACCATTGGAGCTCATTAAAAAGTCGTTACAGAAGGTAATGATGCCAGTTTAGAATGAGCTGCTTGAATAGAACAGCCAGTCTCTTCTGCAAATCTAAAATATTTCCTTAAAAATGTGGAATGTTTTGCACCTTTTTAGGGTGGTATTGGATGGGAAAGTAGAAAGGTAGAGAGTAAAACTAAAAGGCTGCCTTTTTTTTTTTTTTTTTTCTGTCTGTCTTCCTACTGGAAAGGTAACACTGATTTGTGGTTTTGAAGTCAGACACGAAAATTTGGAAGAATTCCTTGCTTCATGCACATGACTCTGTCACATCAGTATTTTTTGAAGGGGGAAGAGTTTTTGAAGTTTTGCAAAATGGCATCAAATATCTTCCTTCTGAATGCATTTTGCAGGAGATGTAGCTGTAACAAAACCAGGACAATGGCCCTAGCTGTCTCCCAGCTGCATATCCAGAAAATGCTACCTCAGTAAAGAGACCTTATGGTTTTCTGACATGTTAAGCGTTCCAAAGAGAGGGACAACATTAACCTTCTTTCCTTTGGTTACTGGCTGATGAAATAATCAACAGTGATGTGGTTGACTAGGCAAGCGGGCATGCTGTGATTTTGCTGTGTTCTATGTAATTGGTGTTTGTGTGTATGAACTGGTAAACTGAAGTGATACTTTACGTGATAGGTCTGTGGTAAAAGAAATCCTTGGATGTGGTTTACTTGAATAGCTCCTATTGTGTAAAAGAAATCCAGACATACTGATACAGTCAGTCAAGAACATCCTTTGCCGCATATTTCTCTCTCAAACTTCTGTTATATTTTTTACTCTCAAACAGGAAGTGAAAAATGTGTTGTGGAAACACCACATGCACAACTGCTGCTATTTCTCATGCTTTTTGCCCAATGTTCTGCTTTGATGTAGCTTTAGGTTTCTAATGTGGTCAGGATTTCACTGTAAAAGTTACATTCCAAAAGCACCCTTTTATTTTTCTCTTAAGGTAGTAGGATGAAAAAAGGCCAAGGAAGGGGAGAAAGTAATGTGGAGTCAATAAAATCAGAAGTAACTGTGCAGCAGAAAAAAATAGCCTCTGAAGAAACTGTAGAGGATTATGAAGGTGAAGAGCAGGACCAAGGGAAAAGGAGCTGCCTTTCCATCCCTGTCCTTTCATCTCAGGTAATTTTTTGACTCAGGGCAGAACCATGGTATTTTGAAAAATGAGAATGTTGTTGTCAATGACACGTTGAAGGTTGGGTCTACAACATAACTGTGTGTTCTGATTGTGATTTGTTGTGTGTTGTTTAAGAGTTGTTTTGAAATGTTCTTGAAATTTTGAAATATAGAGCATTAGACAGCATTATAACAAGGACACTGAAAGCCTACAGAGACTTGGTTTTCTGCAGTTCCTTCTCGGGATCTGAGATTTAGGCCCTGAGTGTTCCACAGAAATATCAGACATTCAGCTTTACAGCAAGAGTCTGGAAGACTTCTGCCAAATTACTGGTTCTAGGAGTCGTTTGGTGTGTGATTTCTTTTTCTGAGAACCCTTTAGGGATAGGTGATGGTGTGACAGTGATTTAATGTGTTTGGACTTCGCCCAAACTAGTGCCATTCTAGTTGGTGAAGTTCTATGGCCAGAAAATTATGGCAGGTGGCTTAGGAAACGCTGTGTTTTGAAGAAAGAAGGGAATGTGCTTATTCCACTATCTCAAAATCTGAGTCAAAAAAAGGAAAGAAACAAAGCAATCTGAAATCCAAAGCTACTTATGGCAATAAGTCAACAGACACTTCAGTCCAGCTGGTCAAAGTATCTGTGTGTCTCTCAAGTACAATGGTGTTTATAGACAGTTAAACGCTTACTGATAGCACCCTGCTACTAATGAAAAGAGAAGGATCATTATCAAAGACAAAACACATTCTGGTGAGAGCAAAGTGAGACTTTCACTGACTTGAAGTGCACAACCAGGGGAGGTGTTTCTAGTGTTAGAATTGCTTAGATCTGTTATAGGATCTGATAAAATACCTAAAACACTGTTTGGTATGCTTCCTCGGTTTTGGTACTGAAGACAACAGGGGAGTTGGTTTTATTTTTTAATTCAATCTTAAGGTTAATTGAAATGATTTACTCCTGGAGAGCATCCCATTCAGGGTAGTTTTGATATAACGTAGTGGTATCTTTTAATCTGAAAAAGTGTTCTGAGTGGTGAGCTTTGTTGTTGGCTAGATATATTAATACCAGCTGCAGTACTATTTTCTCTTTGTCAAATTGTAAGGTGAGTGACTACATAATGAATTATTTAATTTTGCAATTTATAAGTACAAAGACTTATTTTCTCCTAATAATTTCATAAATAACTTTTATCTCAAGCACAGTGTAAGAAATTGCCTTCAGAACTTTGCAGAAAAAAACAATGGGGTAGTGAAAGCAAAAGTAATAACCGGAGAGCTCTAAAAGACTGAAATTTTGATGTCAAAACCAGAATCTCTCCTGCTGCTATGTTTAAGGCATTTGAGACAATATGCTGTAGGGTAGGAAGTAAAAAGAATCTCAATTCTTCTAAGCATCAGCCGCCACCAGGTGGCAGTGAGGTAACACACACGTTATGTCCAGCGCCAGTAGTGCTGTTGTCTTCGGTTTTCCTTGATTGCAACTTGTTTTTTAACTCGTTGCTACAATTAAACTGGAAGCGTTTATTCCCATTAGATACAGTATAGCCAATGGATTGAAATATGCAGTAGAGAGAAGTCACACGTGGGAGAGGCAAATTTTTTAGAAAAAGTAATTTAGTCCTTCTGGCAATGAAGGTGTATCTTCTAAACAGCAGTTGTTAGCTGAACCTTATTTTGGGAGTCTTGATAGAAGAGTCCTATCAGTCTCCAGGTTAACTTGCTAAATATGCTGCTGTCAAGATCATTTGATGTCAAGGCTGACTTTGCCCTTTCTTAATCACATTGCTGCTCAAAGGAAATTGTCTTTGGTTTTGGCAAACAATTTGTTAGACTTGCATTGAAGGAAACAGAATCAAATAGGAAACCATCAGGTGATTTTCAAGCTCTGCCAAACACGTTCATGTAAACTAAGTATAAAGTTACTGGAGGAGGAACTTATCTAATAGAGAGCAGAGACCTTTGAATAGTTCTGTAGTGTGTCAAAGTAGTTCAGCCTACAGTAGAGGAATGTTCCCAGGTAATGTCTTGGTTGTTAGGACAACGTTCCTGTCTTGATTATTATGTATGTTGTATTCTTTTTCTAAAGCACACATCTAAGTGTACCTATGTTCCAAAATTAAAAATGTAGCATTTATCAAAAGTGAAACCTTTGCCTGATGGTATCTACTGACAAACTGTTTTATGATTTAGAGTCATGAGCTGAAGCATTTAAGGGGTATTGAGGTGGGATTAAGCTCAAGGCATATCTCATGAATTCCCATATTTCTCCCATATACAGATAAATATATTTCTTCCAAGAGTCTACTATATCCTCACATGTATAACCCCCATTAATTTTTTCAGGAGCAGTACTTTTAATTGAAAGTTAATTTAAGATAAAGTCCTTGGACTATTCACAAACTAAAGTGGTGAGAGAGAAGCCTGACTGTGTTGTGAGGGAACTGAAGCTGATGGCAGCAGCTCTAGGATAAGTTTTTCTTTAAATTGTCTCTGGGTGTGTTCTTACCTTGAGCCTTTTATTCAGAAGCTGTTTTTAGCAGCTAACTTGAGTTTGGAAGGTGGAGTAGAAGATTTTAAAGGCTGGACCACATGATATTTCGAGGTGCCTTCCAACCTGGGCTGCTCTATGACTCTCTGATTTTGGAAACTGGAATGATGAGACAAGGCAGAGTTTGACCTTAAAGCTTTTAATTTTGAAGAGTGTAAATTTTCAGGTCCTTCAAAATGTAACCTTGTTTCACAGAATACATCTGGATTTCCTCTTGAGAGTACCATGAAAAACATGGAAGGAAATGGCAAGACTGGAACAAAAAACAATGGACGTTCTCTGGAAAAAAATGATAGGCAGCTGCATAGTAAATTGTCTAAAAGAATAGGTCAGATCTCCAGTAAAACAAATATAATTGAGGAACCAGGAAACAAAGAGCAGATTACTTGTTCTACAAGCCAGCAAGCTCCCTGGGGCAGGACTTCCCAATATTTTGGTACCCAGGAAGGGATTCTTAAGCCTGATGGAAATCTGGATTACAAGACTGAGATTTCTGATTCAACCAGAAGTGCAGATGCTTCAGAAAGCTCCAAACAGATCAAGCATAAGAGGATACCTTGCATGTATGGAACAGGCTGTTACAGGTAAAGCAAATTAAAACTAGCTTAAGATAGTTTATTATTATAAAGTAATGTATTAGCTATGGAAAAGAAAACAGTAAAGTCATAAGTTTTTATTTGCAAAAAATCTTTTGGTAAGCAGGGGACTGATGAGAAACAAATGGCATAACAAGGATTTTAAAAGTATAAAAGGAGGAGCCAGGATGTCTTGTTAACTGCTGATACATCCCAAACAAGGGATGAAGGACTTCAGCAAATTAGAAGATGAAGTGTTGTAGGAAATAAGAAACACAGGTCCATTTTAAAAAGAAAAGAAATAAAAGCCCTGTGCATATAGTACATGTACCAGCAGGGAGAAGAGATGTAAGTGGTTGAAATGCCCAACATACACCCTGTAGGCTTGTTTTATAGCAGATGAAACTTTTATGAAAGATGATTGTATGTATTGAAGTCATTGCATGCTTAGTGGTCTGAATATTTAAAAGACATATTATTTATCATCCCTAAACAATCAAGAACTACTTTTATTATAAATTTACCAGTCTGTTTTTTTTTTTTTTTTTTTTTTTTTTTTAGTGCTTTCAGTCCCTCCCTACGGCCAGATCAAGGCATGCTTACAAACTATTTGATCAGTGTCTTTGGTAATACTTCAAGTGAAGAGAAATTTAAAATTTTTTTTTTGCCTTTTTTCTCCTGCTTATGTACTCTCGCTTCACAGTGGAAGAAGTGTCATACAAACATTTTGTGCAATACAAATGTTCCAGTGAAGTTCCAAAACACCATTGTTGAGTGCCTGGCCTCCTGCTAGTTCTTTCTGCCCAGAAAAGATTTGGAATGCCATGTGTTGATATATCAAAGGGAAGATACAAACCTAGAGGTGGTCTTGAGGCTAGCAAATGACCAATGACCTGAGGACTGCATTTAGGAGAAGGCTTTGAGCTCTAGATAAATTGATGTACACTGTAAGCACAAAGGATAAGGCTAAGACAGGAAACTGGGGGTCCTGTGACTTTGTGTGTGTTTGTTTGTTTGGTTTTTTTTTCCCCTCCTCCACCCCTTCTTCTCCCTTCCCCCAAGGGGATTGAAAAATAGGCAAAAGAATGAGGTTGTTTAGAAAGCAAACAAGCACAAGTAAATGGATTCTTGTTTATGTTCAATGTGTAAATCAAAAGTGTAAAGCTGTTACATTAATGATCACATAAGATTTCCAGCTTTCATGTAGCTTTTTTCACATATCTCAAATATTGCCCTTAATGAATATGATGAAAACATGCTTTATTAGTGAAGCTGATCCAGTAGTACAAATGCAGACTCTAGTTTGCTCCAACTACTTGTAATTTTGCTAAGACAAGTTTTCCCCTGTATGGGGGTTAAAGTGATTTAATGCTCTAATATACTGAAGTATTCCTAATGTTTAGGAAGGCAAACTTTAGTTACATGTAATATGGAATAGGAGTCTGTATGTGCACATTTGTTCTTGGGTCTTTATTCTAAAACTTTTGGCAGGAATACTTTTGGAAGGTATTACTTTGTAAGAAAAAGAATGCCTTGGAGTAACACATAACAAAATCTTCTGTTGGAGAAGTTTGTAAGTATGAAATATCAAAAACATCAGCTTTGATTTGCAGGAAATGTCATAAGACTAAGCCTGCTTGTTTACAGCAAAAGAAATACTCTTTGTAGTTTGTCTTAATGTTTACTTTTAATAGAAGACGACCAAGTAGTCTTCCTGCATTGATGGGATAGCTATGTTAGATTAAAGCAAGTCATGGCAGTTACCCATATCTTTAACAGAACATGTTGCTAAGTGTGATGTGAATGGACACTTTGAAGGAACACATTGCTAGCATATTCAGTTTTTCATTGTGTAGTATTTTCCTTGATCAAAAAATTAGTTTTTAGAGTTGCAAAGGAAGAAGAGCTGTTTTGAGTACAGTGGGTAGTTGTCTTCTATCTCCTTCATTACTTTAATGTTATGAAAGTTGTCTTCTGACAAGATATGCTGTAGGAGTCAACATCTTCAATGGGTGCTGCTTTGGTGACTGTAACTTCATTAAAGTTTTTTTCCGGGTGAAGTTTCTTACTCATAAATGTCATTTATCCAATAACTAAATGCTCTTCAGTGTTCTAGTGTTTGTTTTATAAACTCCTATTAAGAGATACTTGTCTTCTGGATATGACTTTGGCACCTTTGGTGGGTGTCTAGTAAAAGAGCACAAATTGAAAACATTAAATGCTAGTTCTATTAATTTTCTTGTATTTTTCTAATACGCATCTTAAACATTTAGGAAGTAACTTTGTAACCCATAGTTCAGTTTCTTAATTTATTAATTTGCAAACACTGCTTTTGAAAGCATCAAGCTTGATGCACACGCCTTGCTCCAGGGATTCTTCTTGTCATCATCCTTCAGTGTCATGTGCTCTTTCTGAGGTAGCCTGAAGCATTGCCAAATTGAAAGAAACTGCTATTACCACCAGGAGGCAAAGTGCTCTGTGTATGTTATATCTGACTATATTTGTTGTCAAGGAGCTTACTCTTTGCATACTGTCTTTTGTTCATTTTTTTGTCTGCTGCTCATTTTTTCAAAGTTAGAAGAACAGGGAATTAAAAACCAAAGTAAATCTAAACCCAATCCCCCTTTTCAAGGGCTGCATAAAAGGGGTGCGGTAGACCTGAATTCTCATCTCTAAAACTACAACTCACAATTTTTGTCCACAATTCTATCCCTTTGCTAGTCTGCAATACAGTTCTCTGCTGACTGTATGCATGTAAACCTCTTTCCCATAGCTGACAAAGCAGGGCACGCATAACCAACCTTTGGATTTGTATGTGCATTCTTCTAAATACTTTGCTCTTTGCTTGTTTATATTTTTCCTTTCACCTTAAGATTGTAAATCTGGCAGCTAGAGACCTACAGCTGTCTTTTTTTGAGTCCTGTCTTCTAATAAATCTTCTAGTTTAGAACTTACAAGCTTCTTACGCACAGATGTGGCATAACTTCAGGCTTGAATTCTATGGCTTTAAAACTAGTGCTGGTAATTCATTACATTTTCACTACCGGTTACTTTAGCTGAGAAGATAAGCCCTTGAGATGGCAGGGGTCTTCTGGGTGTGATTATAAGAAGCCAGGGATTCTGAACTAGTCAGTTAAACTTGCTTTAGTAAAAGTTTTTAAGTTGCTTTTGGTAGCTGCACAGATGGAAAAACTGTCTTAAATGTTTCACTGAGCAATACTCAACTTCTGCTTGAGATGACTGCATTGATCCTGAGGAACTAAATACACATTTTATTCTCATAATTTTCTTCATCATGAAGTATGAGTACACAAATTCAGAGCTACTGTGACAGCAAAGTTGCAGTAACTGTATGAGTATGTTTATGAGAAGACAGCTCTCTTAGAAAGCTTTATTCTTAAAAATAGGTGCTTAATAGATTAATTTTTGAGCAAGTAAAGCCTAATGATTTTGTTTTGGTGAAATTAATAACATATTCTTGTGCAGTGAGGTTTTGTTGTGAAACTAACTTTGGAGTGCAAGTTGCAGCCTGATATATGTCCTGCTTGTACAACTCAAACCTCTTGTGTCAAAAAAAAAACCCCAAACCCAACAACCAAAAAACGCCTTCAAACAACCCAAACCTGAAAAGGAAGAAGCTTTAGATTTTTGCAAGAAGGGAAAATGCTTGCTTAATATAAACTATGCACTTCTCTGCTTCTATATATTTTTCTGGATATCATTGCACAACACATAGAAGTGAAATAAATACAAATTATCCAAGTAAAGTAAGATAAAAGATGGTGTTTCTGCTAGTCCTGAGCATCTGAAGTAGGACATGTTTAAGGTGCTTTGCAGGTAGTGGATAATTTGAGGAGCATCATCTACTGGCCCAAAGGATCCTGAAACCTGGTGATAGGGAACATACATCAAGACCCTCTTGTTTCTCCTCCTCCTTCCTCCCACACTACTTTCTTTTTCCTTTTTTTTTTTTTTTTTTTTTTTTTTCCTTCCTCTCCCCCATTTAAGGGCTGTTTGGTGTTGTGCAAGTAGGTTTGAAGTAATTTTTTGAAAGGAAATGGATTATCTCCTAAAATACAATAGGTTGGCTAATCGACAGCTGTTAGGCCTTCTTTTGGTGGCCGTGATGCTACATGTATCTTACTGTAGGAATAAATATTAAAATGATTTCACAGAACATTAGTGCTTCTCTATCCTTTTGAGAAGTTAAATTGTATTGCAAATGACTGAAAATTCTTGCCAATATTGCTAGTCAGTTAGCTCTACATATTTAGAAAGCAAAGCAAGTAGCCTCTAAAATTACTTGGTTTCATCTCATTTATTTTTAAAT
The DNA here is from genome assembly GCF_018691265.1 of Tyto alba. Classification (NCBI taxonomy): domain Eukaryota; kingdom Metazoa; phylum Chordata; class Aves; order Strigiformes; family Tytonidae; genus Tyto; species Tyto alba. Next base: position 2,894,417 of record NW_024881296.1, read on the forward strand.
GGGAAAAAAAGTAAGCAGCCAGTCTGAATTTTTCATAAGAAGTTACATTTCCTGATAACTTGTTGTAGAATAAAAGACTGGTAAATACAACCTTGCAATGATTTATAGTGAAACCACTTACCCTACATTTTGCAGAAATTAACAGTAAAGACCACGACAAGAGGTCTGTTGTGTCTAAATAGATCCAAGGGACACTGGATCTTTGATAAGTAGCTCACTGAAGAGTTTATCTGTAGCTTGCCTGTTGAGTCTCCTGAATGAAAGATGCCAGGCAAGTGGAGATTTGAAGTATTAATACTAAATTTTCAAATTTATTATTAAATTATTAATACTAAATTTTTCAAACGCCTAAAAGTAAGCCTGAATGGCTAGTAGAGTTCACAGTGCTTAAGTGATCATTTTGCAAAAGCTGTAACAGGAGCTTTTTTTATTCTGGTGGTAGTTGGAAATCCTGAAATTAGTAATGTCTGTTCCCTATAAAATCTGTAAGAGGTAGTTGTGAATTTAAAGGAAAGAATGCCTGCGATCGGTGAAGAAAGTGTTGTGAATGTAAATAGCTACATACACATTTCTGGCTTTGTGCTTCTAAATGCAGCTATAACAAGTGTAAATTAAAGCAGTAATTATTCTGCAGTTTAAAGTTGTCATTCCTCTTGCTTGAGGCAAGCAGTTCACTTTTATAATTTGCACAAACACATTAAAGATTATATACTCTGAGAATTAGTGTGGTAAATCACTGGAGTATTTTGTGGATGTGTAAGAAATGCTCAATTGCCAGTGATCAGCAGCTCAGACAGGATAAGTTGTGAAGCACTTTTTATCATGTTCTTGCAAGACCGGGCGTCCCACCAGGTGGATGCGCCTAGCAGCCATCGTGCCGTGGTTTATAGCCCTTTCTCCTGACCGCAAATTCTCACCCCTGATTCCTCACTGGCTGAGTACTACAGGGTGTACAGACTTCCCAAGCCACCTACTGACACACCCCTGCCTGTAGGTGTTCATACATTGCATGTTCATGGAAACGAACCTTGGCTCTCTCTGAGGCAGAGTACTAAGATGGAAAGTTCAAAAGTTCAGATTCCCCAAGCCTTTCAGTATTATCATCCACCTAAAATTAGTTCCAAGTACTGGGTCATCACAGTTAACAAAAGGACCACTTACCTTCTGGCCACAGGCTGGGTGTGAATCCTTCTCCCTTATCTGGCTTGTTCTGCCAAAACAACACTTTCTTTCCCTTACAAATGTCTTTTGGAAAATCATTTGTTAAAATATATAACATTTTTTTGCTTTTAAGTATACTTGAAAAAATTGTCTTTAAAAGAAACCACAGGGAAAAAGTAGATTTTCTTTTGGTACCGCTTTGTTCACTTTGACATAATTTTTTGTAATGTGCTTCAGTCTGTCACATGAATTTCTCCTGAAGTCGTAATGTGTTTTTCTGTGCTCTTTTTAACATCACCTACGGGAGTTTTATAAAGCATACTCTTCTCGAAGTGATGTTGTTTATAGCTGCTTTGTCTTGTATGGTGTTTATGCAAACCTATTGCCTAGAAGCAGTAGAAATGTTCTTTCAGTGATGCATATATTTGTATTCACTACTTGCTCACCTTGGATTCAACTGTGTAAGTGTTGTAGAGAAAAAAGTTGTGGATGCTAGTAATATGCTCTCATTGATAACATCGGTGGGACACGACTACATACGGAGTTGTTATATCTTGTGGTGCAACTTCATGTCATCATTGTAATTTGATATTTCAAATAAAATGTCATGCTAGCCAAGGAAAACTTCACAGAATAATCACTGTAACATCCAGTAGACTGCTCTGTCTAGAATAATATACTGGCACTTGAAGTATTCAAGAGAGTAGTAACTTTCATAGAGAATAGAAATAATAATTGAGACATATTGCCTGAAGCTTGGGCAATCACCTGAGGTGTGGGGAGTCTTTAATATTGCAGTTGTCCGGCTGCCACGTGTTGGCCCTTCCAGCTCGAGCCAAGATTTCGGCAGTGGTTTCTGTAGTGCTTTGATAGCTCCAGAGGGACTCAACTGAGCAGGTCGGCCACTGAGTAAGATTCATGCTGTATGACTACATCAGTAGGGTTCTGTATGTGTTGGAGGCCTGAAACTTAAAGCTGATGGCAAATAGGAAAATTCCTGTTTTAACCTCTTTTGCAGCATGTGCTGAGGCAAAATTTTTCTCTTCTGTTATCCTGAAAGTAGGTCGTATATTCTGCATAAAGTTAAACATTAAGAGCTCCTCTTTGTATAACAACATAAAAATGAGTTGTTACAGATTCAGTAACACCTTACTCATCTCCACTTCTCATGTTCAAATGGAACAGTCCTTGATATATTATTTGTGTTTTTCAGGAAGAATCCCATTCACTTTCAGCAGTTCAGTCACCCTAATGATGATGACTATCATGAAATGGAGGTCGTAACTCAGGATAATGATGATAACCGGCCTGAATGCCCGTATGGAATGGCTTGTTATAGGTAAGAAACACTGTACAAATGGCTTTTCTTGTTTTACAGGTTAAGAATGTTCTCCCCTGGAGTTGCAAAATTACAATAGAATAATGAGTAATTCTTGATATGAAAGCTTGACTGGCCTTCTGAAATTTACAGTGGACAGATTGCTACCTTTAAAGCACCATAGTCTGCAAAATATTTGTTAGTAATTTCAGCTGGCAAACATGAAAACTTGACTTTTCGAACCTATTCAATGGCCTAGAGATCAACAGTTTTTCACTTGTCAACATGTAGTAAACTCTTCTTCTTCTATAGAAACAATTTATTGTTAGATGTTGTTCTTGATACGTAGCTCTTAGTTTAAATATAGATAATGTATTTGCTGAGATTTTATGCAAAACCTCTACTTCAATCAGTATTTGATCTGTTAGCATAATTTAAGTAACAGGAAAAAAAGTCTGGTTTCTGGCTGACTGGTGGTTTCTTTTAAGCACTGTTGATTTTCTTCCGAAGATTGTTTTATTCCATTTTGTTTCTCAGTGTTTATGTTTTACACTTTTATTTAGCAGAGTTTAATGACTGCTGTGTAATTGGCATGATGGACAAAAGGATATTTTGCAGCAATAGCAGTTCTGTGTGGGCATATTGCAACTAAGGGCTGCTGATAAAGACTGTGCTTGAGCAGAAACATTTTCTCCTGTCTCCTGGAAACTGTGATGATCCTAAATAGTGTTCTCTATTAAATGCAACAAATTGAGGGTAGCTTTTGAGAAAAAGCCATGTTATATTCAGCTAATGCAGAAAAAGTGTTTCTCTTCTGAAAAATATCTATGAAGTTAATTTCTCATCTTGGGATGAGAAATCTGAGTTAATACTGGTAATGTAATTGCTGACATACTTTTAATGATTACAATGGATGCTTTATCCAAAACCAAAACTGTGTCTCCTTCCAGATAAGACCACCTCTGTGCTGTATTAGTTGATAATTTATCAATCCGTGTTTCCTTCTTTGGGGGTAGAGGAAAGGAGGCAGTCATGCAATGATAATTCTTTCAACAAACAATAGATGTAATTTGAAGGGTTTTCATGTTATTTTTGTTGTCTTTATCTGTTGACTGCAATTTGAAAGGAGCATAATTGAATGATTTAAATGCTGTGCCTTGAACTGGGATCAAGTCATCTGATGCTGACAATAGTAGTAAAACGCTGAAATATACGATTAAATACACTTTCAGTACAGTGTATTTAATAGGAAGCTATATTTCAATTTTTTTATTCACATAACTGTCACTTCTAATGCACATATAATGTACTTTGGGATAGCAGTAGCTACAGAATTGTAAATCAACTTGAAGTGTGAGAATTTGTCACAAAATACTTGACATAAACGTAAGATTTTTCTACTGAAGACTAACTGTATTACTCTGTTCTTTGAAGTATAATAAGATAGAAATAAGCAACTGATTTTACAAGGCAGTCTTCACAGCAAGGTTATTTTGTAAAATATACAAAAACTTATGCAGTTGCAGAAATTTGTCTCAAGTTTTAAACAATGTTACATGGTACGTCATTATTGAATAGTGGGCTTTAATTGTTGCTTATGTTCAGAATAAAAAATTAGGACAACTGAACCGGTTTTCTTCCAAAGTCAGAATTTAAAAAAAATTTTTCCACAAAAATAAATTGAGTTGAAACTATTTTAACATGCAGCCCCAAGAAAAGCCTCTAATATACTAACACGGCAGATGAGCACAATGTAAATTGGACCAAGTTAAAACATTAGAGCAGCATTGGATAATGTTGGGGAGGGGTGGGGCAAATCAGTGTGTGTCAGGATCGCTGCCTGGATCAGAGAGGGGAACGTGTATTGCAGAGCCAAGTGTATGTTGACTTTAAATTTTCTTTTATTGCTTTGATGCTATTTTTTAATAGAAGACATACAAACGTGTAAACTGAATTTGCTGGATTGCAGCAGCATACTGCAGAAATGAGTAATCTATCTGAAGAATCTTTCTGTGGCCTCTCTCCGTGATCATTCAAGACAAGCAGTTCTTTCAAAATTCTTTATTTTTCCCAAACTATTTAATTTGTAGCCTTATGTTGCAGAATATGGATGCTATGCCAGGTTGTCTCAGACCTGTGATGCTTTGTGCATGCCAGAAGTTATGTTCTGGTTTCATGTTCAGCAAGAGTAAATAATTGGATCACTTCTTACTACGCTGAATAAATGCATCTTATCATGCAACTTTGGAAAACAATCTCTTGGGTTTGATCAGCCATCTTTTTTTTTTTTTCCCTAATGCTGAAACAAGAGGAACTCTTAAATAACCTGAATTTTTTCCACCCTACATTCTGTAAGTTGAGACACTGCAGTAATGCACTGGTCACAGAATTTTATTTTAAAAATAAATGAAAATTACCCATAAAATAGAAAGGAGTTCTGGGCTTCTTAAGTGTGGAACAAGGTGGCAAATCAAGCTTTTACTGTTTTCTTCTTTTCAGGAAGAATCCACAGCACAGGCTAGAGTACAAGCACAGTACACTTCCAGGTAAGCCAACTTGTTCAGTATAGCTCAAGGTGGGGGGGAGGGAACCCCCAACACCAGAAATGGATACCAAATATTTGAACTAATATGCTTTCAGCTATTGTAAGTGAATAACATTGCCTTTCCAGCTTACTCTGTATTGCCTTTGCTGTTCTTAAGCTTGAGGTCTCGCTCTTCTCTGTGATAAGGAAGGTTGCTTGGCCACTTCAAACTTGCACTAACTTTTTCAAATGCCTTTCAGCTGAAGTGAGATGGAGTGGGCCAGGCACAACTGATGTAGTTTGTATGTTTTGTGTCTCACATACTGACAAAAATACTGTGTGGGAAGTGGCTATTTTAATGAGTTTAATAGGAAAATTAAACATGGTATAGTGTCATATTACTGGTTCTCTGTGTTTTACTTCCCCCATTCAAAGCTGGAGTATTACAGTGAGAATAGGGATTATATTTAGGTATTACTGAAGTATTCAGCAACATTTCAAATCCATACTGCAGTAAATTATTTCTATAGCTTTTCTCCAATCCCCATAGCAAAATGTATACATAGAAATATTTTATGTCTTTACTGTATAGATTTAGATCTTAAGATTTCATATTTATTTTTTATTCTTATTTTTCTTTTGATAGGAAATCCTCAGGTAACATACAATTTTAGTCTTGTGATGCTCTAAACCAAACATCTCAAGCATGTCTGTCATCTTTTTTATTTATTTCACATTTTTTTGGACCAGTGATTTTCTTACTGAGAGAACAAATTTTTGCACGTATGTCCCCTTGAGGCTTGGAGGAATATAATTAAAACTGAATATGAGTTTCTAGTCTAAAATTTGCTAGTCTTTTATATTCCAGTAACTAGAGTTGTTGAAAAACACAGGGGGATGTACTGTTTAGATTTTCTCTGTTCTTACAGAATGGAAAGAAATACTTTGCATTTTTTTTGGTGCTTTTTATTGATTATTGGACTTGGAGATTTTTTCCACTTTAAATCTCAATTAAATGAACAATACTTCAGAACAGTTATGGAAATGTAATGATAATATATTTTACTTTAAAGAATCAGGATTATGACATTATTAAGGAGAAATTGTATTTATGGAAACAACGATGTAAAATATTTCAATGCTTTGAGATACTCTACTTTTCTGCTTAAAAAAAAACCAAACTAAGAAACAGTATTGATGGCATTTGTCTACAGGTGGAATGGTCCTTAATTGTAAGAACATTTCATCTGGGTAATCTCTCAGGAATTATTCAATACAAAAAAAAGGGGTTAGGGGGCCCGGAGAGTAGTTATTATGCTTGTAAATGCAGGACAAACATTGCAGCTTTTATTTTAATATGTCAGTCTTTTATTGTAGCAACATCTACAAGTAACCCTTACCCTAGGCTGTGTCTTGTCCTGACTAACAAGTTTCCTTTCTTTAGTAACTGAAGGAGGAACCCAATAACGAACTTCAAAGAATGATGAGCATGTTCTTATGTTATGAACGGGTATGTCAGCATGGAATGCAACCAGTCTGCTTTGATTTTTGACCATTTGATAGTACTGGAGATGCTTTATAATACTTACCTGAGAAGAAAGTAGTTATTTTAGTAAAACTCTGCTTGCTTTTTTACAAGTAATAGTGATGAAATTGAATTTGTGCCATGCTTCCTGGATGAGCGTACCTGTACTTCCCTGGAAAAAGACAAGAAAGCAAACGTTTTAGGGAGAGACACATGGCTCAACTGATTCTTCCTTCCTTACAGAGGGGTCATAATAGGATGAAAGAAATGCAGTATTTCATCAACAACTAGTTAAGGTTGCTCTTGAAACATTGAGATTGCATTGCACTGACCTGTAAATAACTTCCAAGTGATATCTGTACATGTGTTGATGAACTTTTCGTATACTATGAGGTATCGATGTTTCAGGTAAGACACTGGTTTGTTAGGACTAAAGTGTATAGAAGGTTGGGGGCAGCTTTCACTGTCAACTACATATGTATCCTTTAATTTCTAGTTGTCAGTGAGGATTACAGGCAAGCTGTACTCTCTCTTGATAATGTAAATTGTAATACTGTGTATGAATATCTCCTCTGTTTACCAGTGGCACACCTAGCACACTTTGCTGCTGATGATGTTAACTTACATGTTGTGGGTGCGTAGACTTCAGTTTTAAACATCCTTCAGGTTTTCAGCCTTCTTTTGTGTCTCAGCTTCCAAATGTGAAGCTTCCTATTCTTTCTAAAATAATTTAAAGAGCAATCTGAAAGTGTGATATGCTGTCTTCACTTCCACATCCTCATGCCTTGTTCAGGCCAGTGAAACTGCGGCATCTTAAGTGGAAGTGGGAACAAGCTTGTTTTCCTTGAGATCACCAAGGTGTGGCTGGGCATTTCCTAAAGAAATTCTCAACATAGAGAGATCTGCCTTCTAGAGAAAAGAAATAAAAGCTGTAGTTAGCAAGTTTTCCAGGCAAAGTGTTTTGACCTCCATTTTTGTTGTGGGTAGATGCAAGAGGTTCCCTTTATACTTTCTGCTGGGAAAATTCTTTCCCATCCCATTTACTGATCATGTATGTGTGTACTTTTGCTATCACTGAATGCTTGATATAGTTGTATCTGTGCACTGGCATATTCAAAGGCATATTTCTTACCCCTATGCTTTGCCGCATCCCATGATGCAAGTACCAGCCCCATCTTGGTCACTGCTCCTTTGTGGAAATGTGTATTGCAGCTTGGTGAGAACTGTTAGCAGCATTGTAAGAGCAATGAGCAGTTAAGATTTTACAATTAAGCAAACTGGACTGTGTGCATATCTAAAGTCTAAATCTAATCTTGAAGGTCTTAAATTGTAGCTGTGCCTTTCACAGAACGCCTTCCTTAACCGAATGGTAGATCCTGTGTGTGCAGCTCATGGCGGGTGGTCAGCCAAGCCTGACTACAGATGGAAAGTGCTTCTCTTGTAAGCGTGTAAAACTTTTAACACTGAAGTGAAATTCAGTCTGTCAAATTCAACTTGTCTTGCTTAGAATGAACCAGGGAAGCGTTAATATTCTGTGCACAGGGGAAATAAGGGAATTAATTAATTAAAGTGCTGCTCATATTTGCTGATTTTTTTATTTTTTTTTTCTTCCAATGCCTTGTTGACTGGCTTGCTTAACTCTTGAGGGCAGAGCTTGTAAAAGGTTGTGCTCAGCAAGTTCCCACCTGAGGCAGTTATTCCGAGCCATGCAAGGGCATGCAGAGAGTCAGGGCTCTGTTAACCCTTGTTTCGTGCTGTTTGGCACAACTGCGCTGTTAAGCACAGCAGGATTAATTTCCATACAAGTATATTTAAACTCCACCAGCCAAGAAAGGAAGGGTACCATCTACATGACATTTGACATACTGAGTTTTTATTGGGTTTTGTCTAATTGCTACCAGAGGGATTGCAAATTGCTTGTAGAGAATGTGGTCTATGTTTTGAGAAATAATCTAAGGCTAATTACTGGGGGAATAGTTGTAAGGGAGGGAGGGGAAAAAAAAAAAAAAAAAAGGCTCAGTGTTATCCTGTTACTAAATTGTCACTACTGAATGACCTCACTACATTGTTGCTGAATGACTTGCTGTGGCTATGGACTATGCAGGATTCTCCTGCACACTTCTTCATTGGTTTTCTAGCAAGCTGCTGAACTCAGTTCCAAACTGAACGCTTTGAAAGGGGTGACCAGCAGGCTTTTCCTCACCACATGAAGGAGATATTTCAGAGAAAGTTTCATAGTCATCTTTATAAATATGATACTAGGGAAAAGGCAGAATTGTGCTTAATGAGCAGCTGCAAGGGCTGTGCAGCTGAATTAAGCTATAGTGGAAAGAGGTGGAGTGGGAAGATGTGGAAGGAAGTACATCATTCACTGCTGAAATCTAAAAGCATTGATATATGGTGTCATGGTTTAAACCCGGCCAGCAGCCAAACACCACGCAGCTGCTCGCTCACCCTCCCCCTGACCAGGGGATGCAGAGGTGCATTAGTGGGTAGAGAGACTCATAGATTGAGCTAAAAACAGTTTAATAATTGTAATAAGATAAAACAATAACAGTAATAGAAAGTACAAGCAGCTAATGCACCCATGCTGAATACAAATATGGGACTGCACAAAGTGATTGTGCACTACCCGCTGACTGATACCCAGCCAGTGATTCCAAAATACCAAGATCCTGCAATCGCAATCCTGAAAATGAGAGAGACACCCCCCCCCTCCTTCCTGGCCAACCCTCATTTCTATACTGAGCACGACGTTACATGATATGGAATGTTTCATTGGCTAATTTGGGTCCAGTGCTCTGGCCGTGCTCCCTCCCAGCTTCTTGTAAACCTGTGCATGGGGAGGACATGGGGAGGTGGAGAGACCTTGATCTCTTCACAACAACTGGAAACATCAGAATATTATCAGCATTCTTATGCCAAATCCCATACTGAATCCAAAACACAGCACTATTCTAGCTACTAAGAAGAAAAATTAACTCTGTCCCAGCCAAAACCAGGACATATGGGGAGCAAAAACATACTAGGAGAAATACGGAATTAATCTGTATTTTGCAGAATTCCAACTTCTGTTGTAACATACGATCTGCAGAGCTGTGCAAGTGAAGAAGAGCTTTTCTTTGCTAAGGAGGTCTTGGGCTTATTATTCTCATAAGATTAGTCTGAGAAGTGAGATTTTGTTCTTAATGCATTTAGCATCTTTGTTTTGACCTCTCCCCTCCAAGAAATAATTCATTCTGCAGGACCATAGTCTGTGATTCCTATAAGAAATTCTGCTGGTATGGGTAAACATGGGCGTGATTAATTACCTCTGAATTCTGGTGAACAATAAACTAGCAAGCGTAATAGCAGATTACAGCTCAAATTGACAGTTGGCATTTTCAGGATTTTCTGCTGGGTGGTGCACAGTCAGTCAATTGCCAGCCATAGGATATTTCTCAGTTATATTACTGGCTATATCACACATGGCTTGAGTGTCATTCATGTTATAGGAGGTCATTCAGTGCCTCTGTAGCATAACTCACCCATAAAATTGTGTATCTTTGAGAAACTTGATTAATGCTGTAAATGATTTTGAAAACCTTAGGTGAGAGCTGCTGTAGTGTACAGAATGTTACTCAGACCATAATATAATTCTGGAATAGAAATGTTCACACTAGTAGAAAAATGTAACCGATGGAGGATGACTACATAAGGTACTGGTGTTCTCGTTTGCTCAGCACATGCATAGCTCGAGTGCCTGGAGCTCTGACCTGAGTTTTCAAGAGGTTGCTAAGAAATGCTTATGGTTACTATAAATGTTGATAATTTGGACTGGAGTCTGTAGCTCAGAAAAAAACCACGTTTATAGTTTCATATGAAAGATGATAAGAATTGTTCAACAAATACGTTATATGTATGAAATCATTGACAGGTTATCTCTAGATGAGATAATGCAAAAATTGGAGGCTGGGAAGAAGAGGAATGAACATGGTTTTACTCAGAGGTATGACTTAAGGGCAGAATAACGTGTGATTGGAATATTAACACACTGTGGCTAGTTAGGAATTGTGAAAATGTAAGAAAAAGGGAGATAGTGTAGGCTTGTGGAGCGAGGGTTACACACATCTGCAAAATCAGAGAGAATGGAAATAAACTTGTTAAAGGTTTATAGCTACTGATCAATAAAAGGAGAAGGCAATGCTGCCATGTCAACAGCTTTGTATAGACACTAGTAAGTCAGATAGATAAGGCTTCTTCAAATAGCAGAATTACTCTGACTCTGGGAATTGGTTTAAATATGCCAACATACTTGAGCAATGAAAAGAATACTGAAAGACAAGCGGTGTAGAAGATATCCGATATTGTTTTCTTCTGATATCAGAAGACGTTATCAGAAGAGGCCTGATACTGTTTTCTAAGTGCTGGAAGAAAAGCCAGTAAGGAAAACTTTCAAAGTGCTCAGACTGATAAGTGCTGCAGTAGGGTCAGAGACAGATGGTTACAGCTTTTTATGAGAGTCTTGAAAATCAAAATTGTCAGCACTGGGAGAGTGCTTTAGTTGATTCTTTGTCCTCTTGAGGAGAGAGATTAACCAGATGGTCTCCAGCAGGTCTCTTTCTTTCTGTATTTATGATTCATGAATATATGACCTTTTTGTCCCTACAGAAAAACGGGCTGTGGAGAAAGATGGTGCCAATGATGACGAACCAAATGAATATGACCTTAATGACAGCTTTATAGATGATGAGGAAGAGGAGTGTGAACCTACTGATGAAGACTCTGACTGGGAACCAAGTTCAGAAGACAAGGAAGATGTTGAAACGCTTTTGCAAGAGGCAGACAGATTTGTTAAGACCAAAAAGTAGCTGCACAGAACGTTATGAATGTCCAATCTGGTTGTGTTAAAACACGGATGTGCTGGGAGAGGAATTGCTTTGAAAACTGTTTTTTCCTCAGTGATGTAGGCACTACAGGAAGATCTTAGTGGGGCGAGGGGATTCAGCAATGCCATTCTTCTCCATATGTATTACTTTGGGGTTTTTTTGTTTTATTAAGTGGTGGGGCCAGAGAATTGAGCTCTAAAAGTGTTGTTTGTTTGTTTGTTTTTTCCCTCATCTCTTTCTTTCGCAACACCATTGATGTCTCACAGTTTGAAATACAATTTTAAAGGTTGCTAATGCTTCATCTTCGTGTGCTTGAAACAAGTATTGGCATTCGGACAGCCTTTTGTTTTGCTGAGACATGATATATTGTGTCGCATGAAGAGGAATTACACTGCACAGTGCAGTACTGCAGACTTGGCCATCACTGAGGAATCTGTCTAAACCCTTTTTAAGTGTTCTTTTGAGTTAGTACAGTCTTAAACTCCATTAGTCTGCTACTAGCTTTCCTTTTAGGAGTCATTTCTTTGATCCTCTTGATGTACAGTAGTTAAATAGAGGTTGCCTAAGTCATGTGAGAATAGCACCTCAGTGTATTGAACCACTTGGTTGTCTCAACAACAGTTATGGTGTATGTGCTCTAATTACAATAGTACCTCTTTCCCTGCTTGTACATTGCTGGAATTGTGTTCAGTTCACAACAGAGCTGAACTCTTGATGACTATTTTTGCACAATTAAACTTGTACCATATGGTGGGGAAAAACAAATAACTGTGTCTCTCTGATTTCTAAAGACTTTATTGGAAGAGCTTGCCTTCAGTGTGTTCACAACGTACCTGAGCTTTCAAGAAAGTAAGTTAAAAAGGCTTATTATGTGTCAGGAAAGATAATTGGAGCCATGTGAATTGGGTACTTTTGGGGACACAGTCCTGAAATCTAGCAGGGGAAGGATGCTTGTGTGGCTCTGGCTCCCCTTGAACATCTGCCCAGTCATGGTTGCAGACATCCAAATACACTCCAGCTTTTCAGCTGGGTGGCATAATGTTTTCTGCTTCAAATAAAACAGCTGTTGCTGCAAAAATGGGCACTGGGCTGCTCTGGGATGCAGGATCATCTTTTGTCAGTTGTGTCAGAAGCTTCTAAAAATTGTGGGTATTGAAAATATAAAGACTGAGGATGGGCAACTGTTCCAAATTTGGAAAAGATTAGCTTCTGTAGGCCAGTGGCTTACTGTTTGCTAAAGCTCTTTACGTTTTAAAGTAACAAATTTTCAATTGAATTTAATTTTTCTTTGCTCCTCTTGCCTCTTAATTCTGCACTGTGCTGCTGTGACAAACCAAAGTTGTGTCTGGACAACCAGGGGTTTCTGTATGCTCAACTATGGAGTTTTACCAAGTTTATTCCTTTATGTTTTTGGTCAAGGGAGTCAACGTGATTGTTGTTGATACTGATGCAGAAGGCAGTTACAGGGCTTGGCTGATTACCCACTCTCTCTCTGCAGTGGGGTGAAGGTGCTGCTGTCCTCTTTGTGGCTGCTGGTCAGCAGGGGGGAGGACTTTGGGGATGTGGTGCCCTCTCCAATACCCATGCCATGTTTTTTGACGAGCTCATGTGCCCGTCTTCTTGTGAACAAGCTCCTCTCAGGGCAAAGAGCCAAGAGGAACCAAGTCTGGCATTGGCTGGGGCTTGCCACCCCTGGACTGAGCTGTGTGCAGCCTCAGCCCTCCCGCTGCCTCATGTCGGGGCTGTGTGGGGATGGGCTGCACCGAGCAGCTCGGCCTGGCCTTGCCCGGGGCTACCGCAGGGCCCGGCCGGAGCCCCGGGCTCCAGCGGGGGCTCCAGGCCCCGTTGCCCAGCAACGGCTTGGCATTGTTCCGCCCAGCGGCAGCGGTGCTGAGGTGTTTGCTGGAGGGGAGAGTCCGAGGCGGTCACTGCGAGGTGCCGCTGCGGGCAGCTGGGGCTACTGAGGCGGATCTCCTCTGGGGAAGCTGCCCTCAGGGGGAAGCTGCCTCCCCAGGGGCGAGGCAGGACCCGTCCCGTCCTCTTCCACCCCATGGAAGCGGCCTAGAGGCCGCGTGCGCGGCGCCGGGCAGTTCAAGGCGGAGCTGCCCCAGGTGCCGTGGGGCTGGGCTTGGCTGCAGGTGGGCTTGGATCGGGGCCGGGGCTGAGGTCAGGGACCGGCGGGACTGGGCAGGCAAAGCCCAGCGCAGCCCAAGCCGCCTTTTCGCCCGGGGCGGGCCCCGCCTCGGGCGCCGCTTTCCCTCCCGTCTCCCTGCTCCGGCGGGTGCTGTCTGCCGGGAAGCTCTGCCGGGCCGCTCTCGCCTCTGGCCGGGGGCTGCCGCCGACCCCCGTCCCGCCCCTTTGCTCCCCGGCCGCTTCGGGAGCCTTCGGGCCGTAACGGCCGTCGCGAGGCGAGGCGAGTTGAAGGCGGTAACGGCCGTCGCGAGGCGAGGCGAGTTGAAGGCGGTAACGGCCGTCGCGAGGCGAAGGGGCCGTTGGAGCAGGAGCAGGAGCAGGAGGAGGAGCAGCAGGAGGAGGAGGAGGAGGAGCAGGAGCAGGAGCAGGAGCAGGAGCAGGAGCAGGAGCAGGAGCAGGAGGAGGAGCAGGAGCAGGAGCAGGAGCAGGGCCGTGGGAGCGGACACCTCGTCCCGAGGTACTGGCGCGGGGAGAAAGGCTCTTTCCTCCGGGGGAACTGGCGGCAGGCAGCCGGCCGAGGGGTGGGGAGCCCGTGCTCGGCCCCGCCGTGAGGAGCCAGCGCTGCCACAGGCACCGAGTGTGCCCAGGCTGTGGAATGTGGGCGTCAGGCTGGATGTCCGAAGCCCGAGGTCCCTACAGTGCAGAGCTTGAGCACTGGGGTCAGAGGCTGGGGACCTCAGGTGCTGCCCTTTTCCCCTTCAACAGAGATCATTACAGCCCCCCTTGGCTTCGGAAGTAACAGAGATGGTATTGAGACAGGTTCGTAAGCAGGTGTATTCCCAACCTGTCTGTCAGGCAGGTTTTGTGTGGAATAAATGAAGCCTGTCCCATGTACTGAGCTACAGCTGGGGAGCCAGAACTTGTGCTCAGGGAGATCCAGTTTTCTTGTGCTGGAGATGGGGAGAAGGGTGTGTAAATCGCCCCCGAGCCAAGCAGGAGCTGCATGAGTAGGCTTAATTGTGGCATTGCTTGGTTGTGGTGGTGCTTAACTGAAAAGGTGGTGTGGAGTCATCTTTGCAGAGCAGTGTCATAAATGTGCCTTTACTCATGGTGTGAGTGATTGTTGCTCTTCCATCCCTGCTGCTCTCAGGGGGAGGAGGGACTCGCGTCCAGAAAGGCCCCTTGCCCTCCTATGTGTGAAAGCCTTGTAGGGTCCAGTCTAAAGCCCGCTGGTTTGCTCGTTGCTTTCCCTCTAATAACTCATTTTCAGGCCATGCTGGATTCTGGTGCAGAAATTAATCTCTCTGCTTTATATTTGTTCAAGAACGGACTGTGGTAACACAGCTTGTCTCTTGCAGTGTCTTCTGAAGAGCTTGGAACTAAGATGGGGCCACTGGAGCAGACGGGACACCAAATTGGCTTCTCTGCTAGATACACCTGGCAATAGTTCTTAGGTGACTTTCCAGCTGTAGGTAAGAAACTCAGGTTGGAAATAAAGAGTATTCTGAGGGTGAAAAGTTGAACGGAAACAAAACTGGGTAGAAACAAATGCCTTGCTTAGCTGACACCTAGTCCAGCTTTCACAAGCTAGTGTAGCAGTAGCTCGTGTTCATGCTTTGAGCCCGCTGCTGCCGCCTTGCGCTTCAAAGCCAGGTGTTCTATTCCTTGACCTGTCTGAAAGCCAAGTGTAGCCTGTTCTCTCTTCCAGCTTTTCCTGTATGCATATCCTCCAAGTAGCAGTATCTGACACCTCCTGTCTGTCTGTGAGAGGCCTGTTTACACCCAGCCCTGCAAAATTGAGAAATTTTGCAGCACCTCAGATTATTCTAGAATACTGTTTGCTTTGAAAAGCATTGCTTTTTGTGCAAAAGTGGGAAATGACCAAGACAAAAATACCTTGCACTTGACACATCTCATAAACACTCATCGCTATTCTTAGAGCAGCCTGTTGTCTCCAAATAGAGAGACCATGATGTTGCATCCCTGAAGGGCAGTCTCCTCGGATCCTTCTCAACCTTCCCAAGGTTAACTCCCGTGGTGGGGTGGGGTGGAGGGATTCCCCTTTCTGATTGGTAAGTACAGTGTCATATCTGGTGCTTGTGATAGTGTCTTGCCTTAGAGGAAAAGCAAGCAAGCAACATTTGTTCCGGCTGGGAAGGCCAGTAGGAAGGTGTGCAGTTATTGTGGACCCTAGCAGAGCAATACTGCACCCGAGTTGTCCTGAGAGAGCTGTCCTGGGGAATTGTGCTTTCCCTTTGCTGAATGTGGCTCTCTGCGCTTGAAGCGTAGTCCTGTCAGCAGTGCTGAGAGAGCCTCTGGGGCCTGCTCACTAAGGACACCCTGTCCCCAGGCCAGCAGTCCTTGTTCTTCAAGGAAGGGTCCTGTGGTCATCAGTGCTGAAGACTGCCAGCAGCCTGGTGGTGTTAAGCAGCAGGATGAGTTTGCTCCTATTTGGGCCTTCTGAGGAGAATATTGCCAGGGCTGTGGGCTCTCCCCTCTGGATGGTGCTTGATGTCATTGGTGTCTCTCTGGATGCCTGGGGGATGGGAGGGAATGAAGGCAGGGGGTGGCTGGGGTGGAAGCTCCCTGCACGTGCAGGCAAGCAATGGAGAAGGCCTGCCCTGCTTCCTCCAGCCCATCAGGATGTATTCGACAAACCAAGGGAGAAGTCTTGCCTTGCTCACCCTTTTGCCTACGGTCTACAAATAGTGCGTCACCGTGGTACAGGCAGGACCACCCCACCTTTCCCTGCCTGTTGTGCAGATGAGCAATATGTGTTCTAAGTACAGAGTCATGGCTCTGGTTTACAGACAGCCTATATTCCACATACAGGTAAAAGAGCTCCATGCTACCTGTGTCCACCAAGTCTTTGCTCTGCAAAGAGAAAAGCCTCACCTCCCCAGTTTGTGTGTGTCTATGGGCAGAACATGTCTGATGTGCAGAGACTCCTGCATTCACCCTCCAGTCTCCCCAGACTTCACATGGGAGTGGGTGGAAAAGCCCTGCCTCACCTGGCCTATCTCTGCTCTGTATCCAGAGTACATCCTACTTCCCAACAGGAAAGTGGTGTACAGTGCCCTCCACACGTATTCTCTCCACATCCATTTTATAGTCTTCACGATGACAGAAAGGTGTTGCCTCCCCTTGCCCTTCTGTTGTTTTCTATTCTCTGTACAGCCAGTGGACTCTGTATAAGCAGAGCAAAAAGCCCTGCCTTGGCAATACCTAGTCTGTGACTAGACAGAATAGACATGCTTTGTCTGCATACAGTCTGTCTACAGATGGAATATAGTCTATACCTGGAGAGAAAAGCCTCACCATTTCTTTTCTATAGGCAGAGTATATCCTGTTGCATGCTGCATACTGAGAAACCAAGTTTGGCTTTGCCTGTCCATGTGTAGTCTTGAGGAAGACAATACATAGTCTGTATAGTGACAGAAATCCTCCACTTACTGACATGTTATGCATACATAGATGATGGGTACTAAAGGTAGAGATAGGTGAGGTGTGGCTTTACTATGTATATGTCTATTTAGCCCATATATACCCTCTGCAAACAGAAAAGCCTCTGATCACCTTGCCTGTGTTTATTCTGCACAGGGATAGGCTGTGTTCTTTGTAGACTGAAAAACCTGCCTCTCCTTTCCGAGTGTGTGCAACGCACAGAATGTATTACACAGAGCTAAATGAAATCCTATTTTCAGCCCTGTCTGTAATCTGTAGATTGGATCGCTTCTGTGTACAGACAGAAGAGCGCTGCTGTATGGATCTCTGTCTTCTATAGAAAGAGGCTGTCTTCTGTAAGCAGAGACAACTTGCCTCATCTGTTTGTATCTACTCCACATACAAAATGACTATAGTCTATAGGCAGACAGTACGTGTGCTCTATACAGACGGAAAAACTGTGCCTTGCCCCTCTCTCTGTGTATGTCTGCATGTAAAGTATGTGTGTTCTTGTGCACATGTTCCAGGTAAGGACAGCATCCATTGCACCCACAGAAAGAAATGCCCTTCCTCCCGTGGCCTTGAAAATGTCTGTGTTCCATGTAGAGATAGTGCCTATTTAACATAAAGGCAGCAAAGTGTAGCTTCCCCTCACCTGTCTGTCTATGTAGTATGTATGCAATTGACAAATTGTGTATATATTCTGTATGTGCTGTGTGTAGAGTTCATCTACAGATAGAAAAACATGGTCATGCTTCCTGTGTCTGTATACTTTTTTATGCATAGATAATGTATTTTCTGAATACAGAGAGGAAAAAGGCCTCGGTGAGGTGAGATCAGCTAAGACTTCTCTACCGGGAGATAGAGTAAGTGGTGTCCCCGTAGACGCTGTTGGGGTGTGTGTAAATATTCTTGAAAGGCATGTGTTTACGTGTATATCTACCCATCTATATACACTCTGCATGTTTTCTGTGTAGACTCTGCACGTATAAATCTATGTAGATGATGTCCTAGCTGTATGTATTTTATATCCAGACAAAAATTGCCTTGGGCAATGCAGGATTTATTCTGTATGTAGAATATGTACTACCTATATAAAATGTAAACAAAAAAGCTTCAGCTAAGCAAGGTGTAAAACACATACTCTCTTGCTAATGCCCTGTTCACAGATTCAAAAACCTCAGCAAAACTTTCCCTGAGCATATGCACTAAATATGCTGTCAAGTTCTATTTAGCCTATGGATAGAAAACAGGAAATAGTCAAACCCTTTTGTCTGTATGCAAGAGTCTCTGCTGTCTGAATGTCTTCGAGCTTCAGCCTGGGGAGCTTGGCTGAGTCTCCTGAGTTGACACAGATGTGGAATTTGTGCTGCTGGTGTATCTCTTGTGTAGTGGGCAAAGAGCAAGGGTGAGGGGAGAGAGTGACCACAGGAGCAGAGAAGTGGCTCCCAGGTGGAACAGGAGCTCTCCGGGTGGTCATTTGAAGCGGCTGAGGGGAATGTTTTGGGAGCCATCTTGTATCTCAGCCACAAAGGCCCTTCTATGAGTTACAAGTTTGTTCAAAGGCAGAGATGTGAGTTGTGCCCCTATGCAGGTGGAGGTGCCTGTGAAGGATGAAAGCTGTCTAGGAAGCATTAAGATCAGAATGGACTAATCTCTGTGCAATAGCAGGGGCCTGGGAAGAGGTACTGCATTTGTGTCCCCAGTGGGTGTAGTCTGGCTAAACACAGGCAGCGTTTCTGTTGTGGGAATGTGCAGTGTGGTTCTTCAGCATGGTAAAAGCAGTGAGAAATGGGAAATCTCCCAGAAGCCCCTAGGAGGTGATGAACCGGGAGGCATTCAAGAACTTTCACGCAACTTGCTGGGAATTATTCTGTCTATAAGATTAACAGGAATGCTGTACATGTGTTGGCTGGGACTTTCTGAACGAGAACTATTTCACTTTTGTTTTATAGGACTACCCAGCACAGTTTTGAAGCATGTGAGGAGTGCATCACCACGGAGCCCTGGAGGAGCTCTTCAATGCCCAGCGATTCTAGAGTTCTTCAGTGACTGGCTTTTTGTGGTTCCTCCACTGCCTGGCTTTAGGGGGTGGCTCACCACTTGGGCTTTTTGGGGAGCTTCCCTGTATGTCTCTTTAGCAGTACTTCATCATCAAGCTTCTATTAGAGTGCATCGCCAAAAGACCCTGGTGGAGTGTATCACTGTGTGCCTCCTGTGCCCCTGTTTTTTGGGGTGCTCCCCTGGTTGGTGTTTCTTGAGTGTTTCATTGCACTCCTTTTTTCTGGAGTGCCTCACTTGCTGGCATGATTTGGAGCCCTTCACCAAACTGCCCTGGAGGAGCCCTTCACCATGCTGCCCTGGAGGAAAACTTCTCTGCATTGCGCCAGAGAAACTCTGCATCATCCCCACCCCGGAGGAGGCCTTCATCACGCTGCCCCGGAGCAGCTGCTCGCTGTGTTGTGTGGGTCTTCTTTCAGCCCTTCACTGCATGCCCTGGAGGGCCCCTTGAATGCATTGCACCAGATGACCTCTTCATCATGCCCACCATGGAAGAGCCCTTCACCATCAGACAGCCGTGGAGGAGTGCTCCACCACATGGTTCCGGAGGAGCCCATTATCACCGAGGCCCCAGAGCAGCCCTTCGCAGCGCTGATTTGGAGGAGCTACTCACCATGCTGCGCAGATCTTCTTGCAGCTCTTCACCACTGCGTCATGCCGGAGGAGCCCTTCACTGCTGCATCGGCCCGGAGGGAGGCTTTCAGCAGGTCAAGCCATAGGCGCCATTCAGGCTTACCCTGGAGGAGCCCTTCACCATGCCGCCCAGGATGAGAAGGTTGGGCTTTGGTGACACCTGGGGTCACTGCATTGTGCTGGAGGAGCCCGTCTTCGTCTGCACGAGGGAGGAGCCCGTCTTCACCTGCACGAGGGAGGAGCCCGTCAGTGTCGTGCCACAGTGGAGGAGCCCCTCTCCATCTTTTTGGCACAGAGGGAGCTCTTCATCATGTTGTGTGGTAGGAGCCCTTCACTGTGCTGCCCTGGAGGAAAACTTTGGCCTTTGGTAACTCCTGGCATAGTGGAAGGGAGGCACCCGTGTGCAGATCGCATGGTATGTATTGTCTGGTAAGTATCGCATTGTGTTTTCTGTTGTAGGGTACTTCCTCGTACTTTATTTTGTATTGCCTTTGATGTATTGTGCTCTGCATTGTGTTTTTTTTATTATGCGTGTTTTATCGTGTGGTAATTGCTGTAGATCTTGTGCTGCGTTATTTTGTATGTATTGTGCTGTGTGTTGTGTATTGTAGCATATCTTGCATTGTAGCATATGGTTTGGTATTTATTGCGTGTATTGTATGGTATGGTAAGGTATGTGTTTGATGGTATGGAAAGTATTGTGTGGTATGTATGATATGTATCAAGTATCTTATTGTTTGTATTGTACGTTTCGTATTGTTTGTAAGTATTGTATGTATAGTATTTTGTGTTGTCTTTCTGCCTTGCGTTTGTATTCTAATTTGTATTCTATTGCTCCTTGTATGTATGGCACGGTATTTAATGTAGGTGTTGTCTGTAACGCATTGTACCGGGTTGCGTTGTAGGTACAGTATGGTATTTGTTGTATGGCAAGGTCCTTACCATACCATGCAGTACGTACAATATGTATTGTATTTTACATGTTACGAAGTGTTTTCTGTAGTTTATGTATTTTACTGTACGTATGGTATGTGTTCTACTGCTCGTGTTGTATTGCTTGTATGGTATGTAATGTACTGGTTGTATCTGTTATTGTATGTGTGATGTGGTATTGCAGGTGTTTTGTGGCACTGTACTCTGTGTGTTGTATGGTGCGGATTGTGTAGTATGTATTGTATTTTGTATTGCCTTTTATGTACTTTATTGGGTATGGAAATTTGTCTTTCTTTGGTAAGATCTATTTTATTGCCTTGGATTTGGTATTGAACTGTCTTTAAAATGTTAGTTTAAGTATTGGAGAGCTCGTATTGCACTTCAGTTTGTTCTGTGTTGTACAATGGTATTGTGCACTATTTTGTGCAAGAGTCTGTACAATAGGACTCGTATTCTGTAGCGTGTTCCGTGGTGGTAGCGGGATTGGGTGGAATGAGTCCTACAGGTGGAGTTCTGGGATGGAGGGCTGTAGTGTGTCTTGTGTGTATGGTATTTCGTATGGCATTGTATTTTTTGTGTTGTAGTATTTGTATTGCATTGTGTGTACGGTGTTCTGTATTGTGTGTATTTTACGCGTTGTGCTTTACTGTACAGGGCTGTATGCATGCTGTTGTCTGTATGGTGATGTATCTGTTGTGTCGTGTTGTTTGTATTTCGTGTGGCTTTGTATTCTGTATTGTACGCACTGTTGTGTTATATTTTGCATTGTCTGTATTTTATTTCGTATTGCATGTGTATTTCATTTTCCAGGTTGTGTTTTGTGTATCATCTGGCATGCTATTCCTTGTATGTATCGTGTGGTTTTGCACCGTGCAGTTTGTGATGTGCTCGGTATTGTAGTGTATTTTGTATTAGGTGATACCTGTTGTGTTTTATGGTAGGCAGAGTGATGTATTTTGTACTGTGTTGTCTGTGTTGTATTTTGCCTCATGGTGCCTTGTATGTATTTCCTGTGTTGTGTTTCGTTGCACGTATGGTCCGTATGGTAGGCATTGTATGGTGTGGGTCGCATTGTATCGTAGGTTTTGTAATGTGTGCCTTCCCGGAGGAGCCTTTTACCATTGCGCCGCCCCTGGAGGAGCCAGCCCTTCACCGCCCCCGCGGAGCCCATCGTCTCACCAGCCCACAGGAACTGCTCACCGTGCCTCCCCAGAGGAACTCTTCATCGCGCCACGCAGCTCTTGCTACGGCCCACTGTCGCACCGTCCCGGAGCAGCTCTTCATCATGTGCCCGGCTCTTCTTGGAGGCCTGGAGGGCACTGCCCTGGAGGAGCCGTTCCCCTTGGTGCCCGGGAGGAGGCCTTCACCGCGCTGCGCCAGAGGAGCCCATCGTCGTGCCTGCCCCGGAGAATGTCTGCATGGGGTGTCTTGACGTGTTGCCTTCTTTTGTGGGGGATGGTGTTTATTGTTTTGTATTGTATGGTACGTATTCGGGTGGCTGGTATTCTTTGTACGTTGTATTCCTTGTATTCTGAACTGTATTGTAGTTTGTGTTGCGTGTATTGTATGTGTTGTGTTGTAGGGCATGGTATTTATGGTACTGCAGGTGCTGTGCCGTAACCTATGTTATTTATTGTATGTATGGTATTGTATAATGTGGTGGTTTCATGATGTCGTGTCCTGTATTCTATTGTGCATTCTCTTGTATTTTCTTTTTGTTTGTGTACTGCTTTTTGTATTGTGTATTGGACTTTGTTGTATTTTGGGTATTGTATTTTATATTGTGGACTGTATTTTGTATTGCTCTGTGTATGCTGAGTATTACGTTGTATGGTAGGTATGGTATGGTGTGTACTGTAGGGTACGCTTTGTATTCCATGCTAGGTGCCGTACAGTACTGTATATCTTGTGCTGTATTGTATTTTGCATTGTGTTGCATGTGTTGTATGGTGTGTATTTTACTGTCTGGTATGTATTGTATTTTGTATTGGATAGTTTTTTGTGTTGTATGTGCTGTTTAGTATGGCGTGGTATTGTATTTGTTGCCTTGTCTTGTATTTTGTCTGGTAATTTATGCATTGTGTATGTTGTGTCTGCTTTGTGTGTGGCATGTATAATACTGTAGTATGTAGGGTATGTCTTCTCTTTTCAGTCGCACTGTAACGCATTGTGTGTATTCCATTGTACGTATGGTACTTGATGTCTTTTTATTTTGTACGATAATGTGTTTTGTATAGTGTTGCTCTTTGTATTGTGCTGTAGTTTGTTTTGTGTTGTAGGTTTTGTTATACGTTGTGTGGTGCGTCTTATTTTCTGTCTTTATTGCATTGTCTTCTGTCTTGCGTTTTGTCTTCCATTGTATTGTATGTATTATTTGTGTGATTTTTTGTCTTTTATGTGTTGTGTTGTATGTCTTGAACTTCATCTTATTTTGTATGGTGTATTGTTAATTGTAGTATGTATTGTATGTATGGTATGGTATTTATCGCATTCCTTTTATCGTCCTTGTGTTTCATATTGTTTTGTGCTTTATTTTGAATTTCGTACGGTACGTATTTTGTTGTTCTGGGTTTTGTATTGTGTGCTGTATGTATCGTAAGATAGGACATTTATCGTCATTACTGTAGAGTTTCTGTCACAGTACTATGTATTGTCCTGTTTGTGTTGTATGGCATGCCTGGTGTTATGTTTTGCATTGTATTTTATTTTGTGGTCTGTTTGCCTTTTGCTTCCTGTGTTGTGTTGTCTGTATTGCACGGCATGCTGTGTCTTGTATGTAATGTGTTGTGTTGCGTGGTTTGAAATGCACTTGGTATTGTAACGTCTTTTCTACTGTAGCTACTGTGTTTTATTTTCTGGTACGTATTGTAATGTCTTTTGTATTTGATGTTCTGTATTGTATGTACAGTCTTTTGTCTTGTGTTTCCGAGCGTGTATTGTACGCGTTGTGTTTCCGGGCATGGTCCGGCACTTATCGTATGGTATGCATTGTATTTTCCGCCTGGTATGGTAAGGTAGGATGTATCCTATTGACTGTATTGTCTCACGTCTGTCACGTTGTATCGTCCGTCCTGCCTGTTTTGTAATGTACGTCTCCCCGGAGGAGCTGTTGACCTCCCCGCCCCAGAGGAGCGCAGCACGGCTCTTCTTGCAGCCCCTCATTGCGCCGCCTGGGAGGAGCCCGTCGTTGTGTCGTGCTGGAGGAGCTGTTTGTCACGCCGTCCAAGAGGAGCCGTTCAGCGTGCCGCCCCCGCGGAGGCCCTCGCCGTGCTGCAGCAGAGAAGGTGTTCAGCACGAGCCCCGGCAGGCTCCTTCATCACGCCGCCCTCGGGGAGCCTTTCACCGCTTTGCACCGGAGGAGTCCTTCGCCATCCCTCATTCCTGCCTGGGAGGAGCACTTCACTGCGCTGTGAAGGAGGAACCCTGCAGCACGTCTTGCCAGCGGAGACCTTCATCCTAGCTGGCCCAGAGCAGCCCTTCCCCGTGTCATGCCGGAGGAGCCCTTCGCTGCTTCGGGACAGAGGAGCTCTTCGACACGTCGCGCTGGAGGAGCCCATCGTTATCCGCATCCCGGGTGAGCCCTTTGCCTTAGCGCCATGACGGAGAAGCCCTTCACCATCGTGTTGGCCGGAGGGAGCCCTTTACTGCATCGTGACACAGGAGCCCTTCATCATCTCTGCCACAGACGAGCCCTTCTCCATGCCGCCCACGAGGATCCCTTCCACCATCACCCCGCCCAGGAGTCTCCCTGCACTGTGCCGCCCTGGATGGCGCCCGTCATCCTCCGTGCCACAGAGGAGCCCTTGACCGCATTGCCCCTGAGGAGCCCCTCATCTCAAGCCCTCATCACGCTGCCCCTGAGCCCTTCTCTGCATCATACCAGAGGAGCACTTCACTGCAGTGTGATGGAGAAACCCTTCAGCACTTTGCTCCAGAGGACCCCTTCACTGCGTGCCCAGTAGAAGCCCTTCACTGTCACGCAGTCTCAGAGGAGCCCTTCAGCACATGACCCTGGAGGGAGCACTTGATCGTGTTGCACCAGACGAGCCCATCATCATCCCCATCCGCTTCTGGAGGAGCTGTTCACCGTGCTGCACAGCCATTCCTGAAGCTCTTTACTGCGTTGGACTGGAGGAACCCTTCTCTGTGTCGTGACAGAGGAGCCCTTGACCACATGCCTAGGAGGAGTGCTTTAGCACATTGTTCTGGAGGAGCCCATCATCATTCTGACCCTGCAGGAGCCCGTCTTCGTCTGCACGAGGGAGGAGCCCGTCAGTGTCGTGCCACAGTGGAGGAGCCCCTCGCCATCTTTTTGGCCCAGAGGGAGCTCTTCAGCATGTTGTGTGGTAGGAGCCCTTCACCGTGCTGCCCTGGAGGAAAACTTTGGCCTTTGGTGACTCCTGGCATAGTGGAAGGGAGGCACCCGTGTGCAGATCGCATGGTATGTATTGTCTGGTAAGTATCGCATTGTGTTTTCTGTTGTAGGGTACTTCCCGTACTTTATTTTGTATTGCCTTTGATGTATTGTGCTCTGCATTGTGTTTTTTTTATTATGCGTGTTTTATCGTGTGGTAATTGCTGTAGATCTTGTGCTGCGTTATTTTGTATGTATTGTGCTGTGTGTTGTGTATTGTAGCATATCTTGCATTGTAGCATATGGTTTGGTATTTATTGCGTGTATTGTATGGTATGGTAAGGTATGTGTTTGATGGTATGGAAAGTATTGTGTGGTATGTATGATATGTATCAAGTATCTTATTGTTTGTATTGTACGTTTCGTATTGTTTGTAAGTATTGTATGTATAGTATTTTGTGTTGTCTTTCTGCCTTGCGTTTGTATTCTAATTTGTATTCTATTGCTCCTTGTATGTATGGCACGGTATTTAATGTAGGTGTTGTCTGTAACGCATTGTACCGGGTTGCGTTGTAGGTACAGTATGGTATTTGTTGTATGGCAAGGTCCTTACCATACCATGCAGTACGTACAATATGTATTGTATTTTACATGTTACGAAGTGTTTTCTGTAGTTTATGTATTTTACTGTACGTATGGTATGTGTTCTACTGCTCGTGTTGTATTGCTTGTATGGTATGTAATGTACTGGTTGTATCTGTTATTGTATGTGTGATGTGGTATTGCAGGTGTTTTGTGGCACTGTACTCTGTGTGTTGTATGGTGCGGATTGTGTAGTATGTATTGTATTTTGTATTGCCTTTTATGTACTTTATTGGGTATGGAAATTTGTCTTTCTTTGGTAAGATCTATTTTATTGCCTTGGATTTGGTATTGAACTGTCTTTAAAATGTTAGTTTAAGTATTGGAGAGCTCGTATTGCACTTCAGTTTGTTCTGTGTTGTGCAATGGTATTGTGCACTATTTTGTGCAAGAGTCTGTACAATAGGACTCGTATTCTGTAGCGTGTTCCGTGGTGGTAGCGGGATTGGGTGGAATGAGTCCTACAGGTGGAGTTCTGGGATGGAGGGCTGCAGTGTGTCTTGTGTGTATGGTATTACGTATGGCACTGTATTTTTTGTGTTGTAGTATTTGTATTGCATTGTGTGTACGGTGTTCTGTATTGTGTGTATTTTACGCGTTGTGCTTTACTGTACAGGGCTGTATGCATGCTGTTGTCTGTATGGTGATGTATCTGTTGTGTCGTGTTGTTTGTATTTCGTGTGGCTTTGTATTCTGTATTGTACGCACTGTTGTGTTATATTTTGCATTGTCTGTATTTTATTTCGTATTGCATGTGTATTTCATTTTCCAGGTTGTGTTTTGTGTATCATCTGGCATGCTATTCCTTGTATGTATCGTGTGGTTTTGCACCGTGCAGTTTGTGATGTGCTCGGTATTGTAGTGTATTTTGTATTAGGTGATACCTGTTGTGTTTTATGGTAGGCAGAGTGATGTATTTTGTACTGTGTTGTCTGTGTTGTATTTTGCCTCATGGTGCCTTGTATGTATTTCCTGTGTTGTGTTTCGTTGCACGTATGGTCCGTATGGTAGGCATTGTATGGTGTGGGTCGCATTGTATCGTAGGTTTTGTAATGTGTGCCTTCCCGGAGGAGCCTTTTACCATTGCGCCGCCCCTGGAGGAGCCAGCCCTTCACCGCCCCCGCGGAGCCCATCGTCTCACCAGCCCACAGGAACTGCTCACCGTGCCTCCCCAGAGGAACTCTTCATCGCGCCACGCAGCTCTTGCTACGGCCCACTGTCGCACCGTCCCGGAGCAGCTCTTCATCATGTGCCCGGCTCTTCTTGGAGGCCTGGAGGGCACTGCCCTGGAGGAGCCGTTCCCCTTGGTGCCCGGGAGGAGGCCTTCACCGCGCTGCGCCAGAGGAGCCCATCGTCGTGCCTGCCCCGGAGAATGTCTGCATGGGGTGTCTTGACGTGTTGCCTTCTTTTGTGGGGGATGGTGTTTATTGTTTTGTATTGTATGGTACGTATTCGGGTGGCTGGTATTCTTTGTACGTTGTATTCTTGTATTCTGAACTGTATTGTAGTTTGTGTTGCGTGTATTGTATGTGTTGTGTTGTAGGGCATGGTATTTATGGTACTGCAGGTGCTGTGCCGTAACCTATGTTATTTATTGTATGTATTGTATTGTATAATGTGGTGGTTTCATGATGTCGTGTCCTGTATTCTATTGTGCATTCTCTTGTATTTTCTTTTTGTTTGTGTACTGCTTTTTGTATTGTGTATTGGACTTTGTTGTATTTTGGGTATTGTATTTTATATTGTGGACTGTATTTTGTATTGCTCTGTGTATGCTGAGTATTACGTTGTATGGTAGGTATGGTATGGTGTGTACTGTAGGGTACGCTTTGTATTCCATGCTAGGTGCCGTACAGTACTGTATATCTTGTGCTGTATTGTATTTTGCATTGTGTTGCATGTGTTGTATGGTGTGTATTTTACTGTCTGGTATGTATTGTATTTTGTATTGGATAGTTTTTTGTGTTGTATGTGCTGTTTAGTATGGCGTGGTATTGTATTTGTTGCCTTGTCTTGTATTTTGTCTGGTAATTTATGCATTGTGTATGTTGTGTCTGCTTTGTGTGTGGCATGTATAATACTGTAGTATGTAGGGTATGTCTTCTCTTTTCAGTCGCACTGTAACGCATTGTGTGTATTCCATTGTACGTATGGTACTTGATGTCTTTTTATTTTGTACGATAATGTGTTTTGTATAGTGTTGCTCTTTGTATTGTGCTGTAGTTTGTTTTGTGTTGTAGGTTTTGTTATACGCTGTGTGGTGCGTCTTATTTTCTGTCTTTATTGCATTGTCTTCTGTCTTGCGTTTTGTCTTCCATTGTATTGTATGTATTATTTGTGTGATTTTTTGTCTTTTATGTGTTGTGTTGTATGTCTTGAACTTCATCTTATTTTGTATGGTGTATTGTTAATTGTAGTATGTATTGTATGTATGGTATGGTATTTATCGCATTCCTTTTATCGTCCTTGTGTTTCATATTGTTTTGTGCTTTATTTTGAATTTCGTACGGTACGTATTTTGTTGTTCTGGGTTTTGTATTGTGTGCTGTATGTATCGTAGGATAGGACATTTATCGTCATTACTGTAGAGTTTCTGTCACAGTACTATGTATTGTCCTGTTTGTGTTGTATGGCATGCCTGGTGTTATGTTTTGCATTGTATTTTATTTTGTGGTCTGTTTGCCTTTTGCTTCCTGTGTTGTGTTGTCTGTATTGCACGGCATGCTGTGTCTTGTATGTAATGTGTTGTGTTGCGTGGTTTGAAATGCACTTGGTATTGTAACGTCTTTTCTACTGTAGCTACTGTGTTTTATTTTCTGGTACGTATTGTAATGTCTTTTGTATTTGATGTTCTGTATTGTATGTACAGTCTTTTGTCTTGTGTTTCCGAGCGTGTATTGTACGCGTTGTGTTTCCGGGCATGGTCCGGCACTTATCGTATGGTATGCATTGTATTTTCCGCCTGGTATGGTAAGGTAGGATGTATCCTATTGACTGTATTGTCTCACGTCTGTCACGTTGTATCGTCCGTCCTGCCTGTTTTGTAATGTACGTCTCCCCGGAGGAGCTGTTGACCTCCCCGCCCCAGAGGAGCGCAGCACGGCTCTTCTTGCAGCCCCTCATTGCGCCGCCTGGGAGGAGCCCGTCGTTGTGTCGTGCTGGAGGAGCTGTTTGTCACGCCGTCCAAGAGGAGCCGTTCAGCGTGCCGCCCCCGCGGAGGCCCTCGCCGTGCTGCAGCAGAGAAGGTGTTCAGCACGAGCCCCGGCAGGCTCCTTCATCACGCCGCCCTCGGGGAGCCTTTCACCGCTTTGCACCGGAGGAGTCCTTCGCCATCCCTCATTCCTGCCTGGGAGGAGCACTTCACTGCGCTGTGAAGGAGGAACCCTGCAGCACGTCTTGCCAGCGGAGACCTTCATCCTAGCTGGCCCAGAGCAGCCCTTCCCCGTGTCATGCCGGAGGAGCCCTTCGCTGCTTCGGGACAGAGGAGCTCTTCGACACGTCGCGCTGGAGGAGCCCATCGTTATCCGCATCCCGGGTGAGCCCTTTGCCTTAGCGCCATGACGGAGAAGCCCTTCACCATCGTGTTGGCCGGAGGGAGCCCTTTACTGCATCGTGACACAGGAGCCCTTCATCATCTCTGCCACAGACGAGCCCTTCTCCATGCCGCCCACGAGGATCCCTTCCACCATCACCCCGCCCAGGAGTCTCCCTGCACTGTGCCGCCCTGGATGGCGCCCGTCATCCTCCGTGCCACAGAGGAGCCCTTGACCGCATTGCCCCTGAGGAGCCCCTCATCTCAAGCCCTCATCACGCTGCCCCTGAGCCCTTCTCTGCATCATACCAGAGGAGCACTTCACTGCAGTGTGATGGAGAAACCCTTCAGCACTTTGCTCCAGAGGACCCCTTCACTGCGTGCCCAGTAGAAGCCCTTCACTGTCACGCAGTCTCAGAGGAGCCCTTCAGCACATGACCCTGGAGGGAGCACTTGATCGTGTTGCACCAGACGAGCCCATCATCATCCCCATCCGCTTCTGGAGGAGCTGTTCACCGTGCTGCACAGCCATTCCTGAAGCTCTTTACTGCGTTGGACTGGAGGAACCCTTCTCTGTGTCGTGACAGAGGAGCCCTTGACCACATGCCTAGGAGGAGTGCTTTAGCACATTGTTCTGGAGGAGCCCATCATCATTCTGACCCTGCAGGAGCCCGTCTTCGTCTGCACGAGGGAGGAGCCCGTCAGTGTCGTGCCACAGTGGAGGAGCCCCTCGCCATCTTTTTGGCCCAGAGGGAGCTCTTCAGCATGTTGTGTGGTAGGAGCCCTTCACCGTGCTGCCCTGGAGGAAAACTTTGGCCTTTGGTGACTCCTGGCATAGTGGAAGGGAGGCACCCGTGTGCAGATCGCATGGTATGTATTGTCTGGTAAGTATCGCATTGTGTTTTCTGTTGTAGGGTACTTCCTCGTACTTTATTTTGTATTGCCTTTGATGTATTGTGCTCTGCATTGTGTTTTTTTTATTATGCGTGTTTTATCGTGTGGTAATTGCTGTAGATCTTGTGCTGCGTTATTTTGTATGTATTGTGCTGTGTGTTGTGTATTGTAGCATATCTTGCATTGTAGCATATGGTTTGGTATTTATTGCGTGTATTGTATGGTATGGTAAGGTATGTGTTTGATGGTATGGAAAGTATTGTGTGGTATGTATGATATGTATCAAGTATCTTATTGTTTGTATTGTACGTTTCGTATTGTTTGTAAGTATTGTATGTATAGTATTTTGTGTTGTCTTTCTGCCTTGCGTTTGTATTCTAATTTGTATTCTATTGCTCCTTGTATGTATGGCACGGTATTTAATGTAGGTGTTGTCTGTAACGCATTGTACCGGGTTGCGTTGTAGGTACAGTATGGTATTTGTTGTATGGCAAGGTCCTTACCATACCATGCAGTACGTACAATATGTATTGTATTTTACATGTTACGAAGTGTTTTCTGTAGTTTATGTATTTTACTGTACGTATGGTATGTGTTCTACTGCTCGTGTTGTATTGCTTGTATGGTAGGTATTGTACTGGTTGTATCTGTTATTGTATG